>NC_081177.1:11512999-12197999 GCF_012432095.1 Onychostoma macrolepis
GTGTTTAATTTTACTGGCCCCAGACTTTTGAACTGTAGTGTATGTTTCAAAGGAAAAAGCTATTTTATTCTACAATGGTGATACTTCCTGTTGCTGTAATCATTGTTCATGTACACAGTCATATAAATTTTAATTTTAACTCAAATGCCAATTTGGTTGATGTTAATTTAATATTGAATTTTTTGTTTAATGTGTGATTTTATTTTATATAAAAATTATCATGAAGGAAAATTATAACTGCACACTCTCTTATAAGCATGATTTATTATTATTAGTTATACTTTTTCTTCATTAAGCTTCCTCCTTTAACTTGAACCTCAAAAAGGTGTGCGTTTGTTTTACTTTTCTATATAAAAATTATGCAACAAATAAACAAAAATTGGCATCCCCCTTGCAGGCTGGACAATGCAACAAAAACTTAATTAGTGCACCTTTAATACACAGTAAAACCACAAATATAATCATTTTGGGTACAACTGACAACATCAAAATGACAAAGACGGATTCACATTTTCTTGACATAATGAACAAACATGCTTCGGCGTGGCAGGTTGACACAGGATAATGAGAAAAAAGACTACCGTGAACATCCTTCTCCTCCTCCACCTGACCCATGATCATAACAGGCAGTCCTACGGCTGACGCCAGCACCCACACAGCCACGTTGATAAGCTTGGCCCGGAGCGGGGTACGAACTGTCAGGGAGCGCACAGGGTGGCAGACGGCTATGTAGCGATCCACACTCATTATGGTCAGGGTGAAAACACTTGTGAACATGTTGTAATAGTCAATGGCCACCACAGCTTTGCACAGAGCCAGACCGAAGGGCCAGAAACCAAGGATGACATCTGTGCCTTGGAAAGGAAGAGTCGCCAGCACTAGTGCATCAGCCAAGGCCAGGTTAAAGATGTAAATGTTGGTGGCAGTTTTCATCTTTGTGTACCTGAAGCAGGTACAAATAATCACCGTTCAAATATATTAAGATGAAATTTATATAATTATTAATGTACAGTAATTTATATTAATGAATATACACTAGTATAAAGTCTTTTAACAAAAATAAATAAACAAAATAAAAATAAATAATATATATATATATATAATACATTCCAGTTTAAATGACTAATTCAAAACTTTGCTTTTATAATTATTATTATTACATCTCTCATGACCTTGGCATTGTGTCATGCTCAACTATTTGTGCTACAGGAATGTTATTTATACATTTTATAAATGAAGGGGTTGATATTTAAAGTACAATTTAGAATATTTGAGACATTGTGAATTTAAAAAATCATCAGAAATCAAAACATTCGGTGGAAACTAAATTTCAAGTGAATTTCTGTTCACAACTTCACATTATAATTAATAGGAAATAGGTTTAGCTTTGTATGTTTGTATAGTCTTAGTAATTCTTGGAGGAGATGCATGCATGCAAAACACACAGTATTTTCATATATGACAGTATTATCATATATTGATCGTTTGCCATTGTTTGCAATGCCCTGCTAGATGACATGACCTATTGACAAAAACAAGGACAAGCAAGAGCATCATTCAAAAAGCAAATGACAATAACTACAGATGGATCTTCAGTATATTAGGATTAGGGTTAAAGCCATAGTTCACCTAAAAAGTATGCCATCCAAGATATAGATGAAGTTTTTCATCGGAAAAGATTTGGAGAAATTTACCATATACCAATGGATCCTCTGCAGTGAATGGGTGCCGTCAGAAAAAGAGTTCAAACAGCTGATAAAAACATCACAATAATCCACAAGTAATCCACACAACTCCAGTCTATTAATTATTGTCTTGTGAAGTGAAAAGCTGCATCCATCGAGCCATTTTTAACCTTAAATCATTGCTTCTAACTAAAATACAAGTCCTCTAATATGATTTTTTTTCTGGGGAAAATTCATCTTGTCTGGATCAGGAGAGAAATATGCACAGATCAAGCACCGTTTACAAGCGAAAACAGTCCAAAACAGTTCTAAGCAAATATGTTGGTGGATTTTGATATAAGAGGACAACAGGGGACAGAAATCTGTTCTGATGAAGAAACAAACTCATCTACATCTCAAATGACAAGTGGGGGTAAATTAAAATTTTTGGGTGAACTACACCTTTGATGAAAATTAAATCTGAATCATAAGCAGCCATGCTTATCTTCAAATATTATCAAATTTAGACCGTTTCTTTCTGGATATAAATGAAAGACTATGCCAGTGATGATGTAAAAACCTTGTTAAAAATCCTCAAGAGGTAGACTGATACTTTTCATTCTAGCTCGGAGACAGGCGGTGATCTTCGAAGGTAAAGAAATTGCAGGCGGTGCTTGGTAACCAGCCTAGCAACAGGTTTTAAAATAGGCCCATAGGACTATATATCAGAACGTCTGAGTAATGACCATATAAGTGAATGCATGAACACACACATTATAACACTAAAGACAAAGACTCATTGCCTTTCCCTGTATACACAAACCACAAGCATGTACAACTACCTTTAAGGAGGTTTTCCCTTAAAAAATCATGAGGTGATGAGGTGAGCAAATCTATTTTCTGACTCCTAATTACGAGGCAGTTTTCCTTGTACATTAGATCAGCATGGAATTCCTTCATAATTATACCTTCAACAAAATACAAGCATGAGAGGGCGAGACAAAATTACTACATGGCCATGCTTGTCATGTTAAAGCAAACGACCAGGCGAAGTGTGCATGCTGGTAAATCAGAGGGACATTTAGCATTGTCTCTTCGCAATTGAACCTACCTGAATTAATCTTTCTCTGAATTAAACCTCAGGAATGGCTGAAACAATGTTTAATGATTATAAAACTCATTGTGTATTCTGCTAATACGAACTCTTGCTGTGTTGATCGAAAAGCTGTGTCTTGGCCCCCGTCTACAGCTGTTTCACGACATGGAGGTTTGGACAAGAACCAAATGTTTATTTAGCAATGTAATGAACAAGCAGGCTTGTGGCACGACGCTGGCAGAACAAGTGCTACGATGAATTAGCTAGCGCCAGAAAAGAGAAAATGGTGTCGCTTCAAGCTAATATTTCACTGTGTTAATGTACAGTTTCAACTACAGGGCAAAAACATGTCAAGTGCTTTAACTGGTGGGTAACAACCCAAACATGAATTGCAGGTCTGTTCTGGTGATAACATAGCCATGTAATCATGCATAGTTCAAATATCAAAGGAAATATTTAACAAAAGAAAACTATTTAGGAGAAAACACTTCTCATTTCTTTTGTCGCGTCCAGTTAAGCTGTTTTGTATTTTAGATTTTAAATTAGGCAAATGCCAACATGGACAGGTTGCAGGACACAAATTCAAATATTTATACATTGTTTGTTTTAAGTGCATTTTTGTTTGTGATAACCAAATTTGTTCTGTGTGAGCATGAAATCTACTCTGAAACAAAACCAGCTGAGAACTATGCAACATACAATAAAACCAACAAACATTCCTAGGACTGAATTGGTTCTCCTGAAAATAACCAAATATAGGAACCATAAATTAACATTAGGGAAATGCTCTGCTCATGTAAAAAAATATGCAAATCATAAGAAGCATTTTCAAATAACGACCCCAATTAATAAAAACATGATGATGAAACAATGTTGCAGCAAGATGAACATACTCTATAATGATGCTCTTTTTTAACCCTACAAAGCCTGTGTCATATTCGCTAGACAAATTTCTAAGGACCCTAAATGATCAACATGATTGCACCTTTACTGAAAAAATTGGGTTTACTTGATTATCCATGCATCACTAGAAAATCATGTTAAAATGTAAGTATCAAAAATAATACAACAAGCTTCTCAATCATCTCTCAATAATCACTGTTTTAGATTGCAGTTTTGATCATAAACTAAGCATTTAAATGTCATCTTGCTAAGAGTATTATTGGAAGATAAAATAACAACTGACATTTAAATATGCATTTATGTAGGTAGCCTGCTATATAAAAATCTGACTGATTTACATTACAAGCGATAAGAATTTCATCTTACTATTAGGCCATATAAATAACATCAGCAATGCTGAAATTGTTTGGGTGTCTAAAATGCAGGTGTTTTTCTCCTCTTAGAGTGGGAGTTCCTTATTTTTGCTATATTATATGGGCCATAGAGGCCTGATGTATCAAATATGTTCTATTTCAAAAATATATTTTTCTGACTATTATTTTATATGTCAGGCTACAGGGTTAACTTTGTAACTCTACACACCTCACATGCATCTCTATACATCAGTATATTGAGCTCTTTCTTTACTCTAGCACACACACTTATAATGATGACCCCGAACACTTATTCTCACCTTATAATTACATACATGACCAGGCAGTTCCCCACGAGCCCCACCACGCACACTATTAAGTAGACCACAACGACAGTGATCTTTGCGCTCTTAGGTAAAGGCTCGTCTACAGCATCTAGCTCACTCAAATTCCCCTGAAAACGCGAGTCGTTGAACATCTGTTGGACGTCGAACAACTCGAGCAACTCCATCGTGAAGAAAGAACCCACAACTGTTGAGGAGAAGATAAGAAACTAACAACAACTTATGTATGTCTCACAACAAACAAGGGAACAGAATTAGTGAGTAGGGTTTAAACGACGCCTACACCCTTTAATATCTTTGTAGGGGCTATCCTCTCTGAGGGAGTAGTATTGTGAAGTACTTACATTACTAAAGTGCAGATCAAGCTTGAAGTGTGTGACGCTCTCCGGTGAAACTAAAGAGAGATGTATCCATCTTAAACCAAGAAAAAAAGAGATTCTTTATCGCTTAAGATTTCATGTTCAGCGAGACGAATCTCCTCACCGTAGATTCCGACGTTCACTTCGCACACATCGTTACAGTAATCAAACATTGCGCGTGCGCGTAAATGTGTGTGTGTGTGTGCTCGTGTGTGTGTGTGTACAAGTTTAGCTCCAGGGTTGGTTGCTGCACTTTTCATTCCTTTTTGAATATCTCTGGTGGAACAAACATTGACATAACCTAGCCAGGTACAAAAAAACAAGCAAATGTAATGCCATAAATATTTGATTTAGGCCTATGTGATTGTCTAAACGATATTCACAATCTTTAAAAAAAAAAAAAAAAAAAAAAGAAAATTATAAATAATAATAATAATAAAAACAATTTATAAAAAATATTTAAATTACCACTAGAAAGACTTAGGATGTTATTTTGCTCCTCAGTATATGGTGGTAACAATGTAGGAGCAAAGTAGAAAGTTCTTTTAAATTTAATATAGCAATGTCAACAGTTATGTTTGCAGTGTTTTAAATAAGCTTTAGCCTATCTATGGAGACACTGAGGCATCCAGCTAAAAGTGCATTACTATAATTGAGTCTTAAAGTTATGAAAGGATGACCTAACTTTTCAGAGTCTGGAATAGGTAGAAAATTCCCATATAAATTTAACAAAAGAAAAGGATCTGACATGTAGCCTTTAATGCCCTTGATGTAATCCGCCATCTTGGAAAACCATCAAATTTCATCTGGTCTAGAAGAAATATAGAGCTGTATGTCTTCTGCATATCAATGAAAGCTAAAGGCTAATAATCCTGGCTAAAGGAACATTACAAACAGTATTTATTGCTTTATACCGAGGGAAACTGCCCTCTGCTGAAGGGCATTGCACAAGATTTGAAGCTGCTACTTTTATTTTTTTTTTGCTGTGGAATTCACCATGCTGCCCTCCAGATCACAAGTGAAATATATTGTATGACTGTTTCAGAACAATGAATTCTGAACAAAAACTATAGGTGGATAATATTGTTGAAACAGAGAGATTTGGATGCATCACTGACTGAGACAGAGATATTCTAATGAAAATTATGTGGACCATAATGCAGTTAAAGGCCATTAGGCTAACCATGTGTCTTCCGATGAGACTAGTTATTTAAACTATTAAAATGCACGGAAATATAATGAGGATTTGAAAATCATAATGCTTTCGAAATCACAATGCATGATATGGTAGCTTTACACTTTAAAATGTTTTCCTTACCCTACATGCTGCTCAGTATATAATGCACAGAGCTAGATAAAATACTCACATTTAACCTTGAGAGGAAAATTTACAATGCCTTTGCCAGTGCCATCTTATTTACAGTGAAAGCCTTTACTCATGGCTGTTGGTGATGCAGTATGACAGAGAGAGAGAGAGAGCGAGAGATAGAGAGAAGTGAAGCTGGAGAATATTTATAGTGATGTGCTGTGGGCTACAGAGTGTTTATAAGGCAGCACACACGGCTAGCACTACTGCAGTTCGTGGTGGAGATAAATGAGGGGATATTTTGTATCCCAGTGGAGAACACTCACTGAAATGTGAGGCAATCAATTTTCGACCTGCACTCACAAAACAGCAGCTCTGAAAAGCAGAGGTTGGAAAACTCAGAGCGGTGCCAGGGAGAAAATGAGCCAATGAGCTGGAGAGGAACCGGAGATGATAGCGGTGACAGGCAAGAGACAATGTGGTGGCAGGTGGGGGAGAAACAAAAGGTATAAAAACAAGTAATGTGAAATGGACAGTGCGGATTGTTCATTTGAAATGCTCTTCCTCACCAAGCCAGTTTATATAGGCTATATGTGCCTCAAAGCATGTGTGTTTAAGCAGAAAAAAACGCATGCTGGATAAATTTCTTTCTCTCTCAAAAGAGATTTTTTATATACGATTAGACAAACACAAAATTACCCCTGTGTATGAGAATCACCATCACATCACAATTAAATGCCCTCCAGTGCAATTCAATGAGGAATAATGGCTAATAGAAACACTTAGAAAGTCTAAGATAATGAAATTCACAATGCCAGTGACCTGAATGCTCAATAAAACCATGTTCTTAAGAGTTCCGCATGGAATGTAGCAATCATCATAGATTTAAGAAGAGGAGAACAGAGGGAAATTGTATCACGCTCAATAACTCCAATGAGAAGTAATGATTAAACTTAATCAGCATGTCATGCCCATTAAGGCACCCTCCCTATCTGTCAGAAAAAGAATGGCTATTCCACACAAGTGTCTTTAAGATCACTAAAATTAGTTTTTAATCTACTTTTTTATGCTACTGAAGTAAACCTGAATGAGATCAATGAGCTTCTAGCTAGTTAGTTGGTAATCCTGTCAGCGGCAATGCAGATTTTTTTATTATTTTAATGTTTATTAATTGATTTTAATTTTTTTATGGCTGCTAGATCATTTTAGCCGAAGTTAAATGATTTATAGATATATATATATTTTTTTTTAATTTATTTTTTTATTTTTTGTAAATATAGGCTACACTGTCATCAGTATAATAGCCTTGTTTTGTTTTGGGTTTTTTTTACCATAAAACAAATTAATATGATTAATTAATAAATATTGCGAGTAATTTAATATATTTGTAGAGCTTTTAAAATTACACCAGAATATGTTAACATCATGAAAAAGTTTAAATTACAACATGATATCATCCTGCCCTCTTCTGTTGGTATTAGGAATTACGGAACAGCCATCACTGGTCCACTAATTTAAGGGGAAGGGCATAAATACGTAATTATTTTCTTACATTCAGTTTGAAGCATTTTCATTTCAACTTAATTCGCGCGAAAAACATAGGCTACTTATGGGGAAAAAAAGAAAAAAAAAACTCTTCATGCACATTTATTAATTATCAACATTGAACACAACAGCATTTTATGCTGCAGGAGGCGACAGAGTTTCACTTTCAAGCCTTTAAGCTTTTATGCAAAGCAGTCCCAAACTACATAGCATAGCAGATAAATATAGTCATATATTTACACATATTAGTATTCATGTATTGTACATAAATTTACACTTTAAAACAAGATTTGTTTTCGCTTTATTTTAAGATGTCCTTGTTACAGTTTAATTAGGCTATACATTTAAGTGAGTAATAATAATTGACTACATGTACTTATTATATGGTTAGGGTTAGGATTAGGGTTACTTGCATGTAATTATGCATAATTTATTGTTATTATAATAGTAAGTACATGTAACATGTGTAACAAGGACACCTTAAAATCAAGTGTTACCCAAGATTTATACATTTGTTAATGAATAAGTGTTAATGAAATTCGTAGCATACTGTAAAAAAAAAAAAAAAAAAAAATTAATTGTACTAAAATCAAAGTGGTGCTAAAGTCACAGCTAACAGTGATACATTCATTACTCTTCTGCACCACTTCAAATTTAAATTCTGATGAGGAAAACTGTGTTGAAACTAGACAATACAGTGCAGAAAATTAGCTGCTTGATGAGTCAAGTTGATTGTTTTAAAGTGACTTTAAAGTGCGTTTTGACTTTTGAGTTGAAAACAACACTTTTGTGGTTTGATGTTGCTGAATGGCAACTTGAACCTTATTGGTTGATTTGTGAGGGTTCAAAACGGTTCAGCACTCCAGCATTTTCTTAAACGCCTTCCTGAAACTATCGTCTAAGAACGCGTAAAGGAACGGATTGAGACACGAGTTGGCATAACTCAGACCCGTGATAAAATAAGAAATACCTATAACCAGAGGAGTGGTGGGCAAGTCTGAGGTGAGGGCGACCACCGTACTCAGGTGGAAGGGTGTCCAACAAAACAAGCAAACGGCAAGCACGACGAAGACCATCATTGTGACTCGTTTCTTGGCTTTGTCCAGAGCCTTGCCATTTGAGTTGAGACGCGTGCGTCTCAGCTTGTAGAGCATCACGCTATAGAGGATGCATATGGTTGAAACTGGTATGACAAAACCGAGGACCAGCGTGTAGATCCGACTGGCTTTGAACCAGAAACTCTCAGGGCTTGGGAAACTCAAAACGCAGCTCTTCCGGCTCTCCGCGTCGTCGGGACTCACATAGACACCGGCGAAAACGGTGAAGGGCATCACGATGAGAATGACCAGAGCCCAAACGCTCAGGCTGACCGTTTTGGCTAACCTGTAGGTTCGGTGGGGCATCCTTTTAGAGCTCAACGTGGACACCACGACCAGATAGCGGTCCACACTCATCACAGTCAAGAAGAAGATGCTGGAGAAGATGTTGTAGTGGTCTATGGACAGAATCACTTTGCATAAAATCTCTCCAAACGGCCAGTAGTTTAACAGGTGCTCGGCTATGTTGATGGGCAACACCAACGTGAAAAGGTCGTCGGCGATGGCCAAATTCAAAATGAATAAGTTGGTGACAGTTTTCATTTTAGGCGCCTTCAAAATCACGTAAATAACAGCGGTGTTGCCCGTGAGTCCCACAGCGCAGATGATTGAGTAAATAACCGGTAGCCAGATGTAGAAGTCCGGGTAGAGCATCCACGCTGGAGACGTGCAGTTGGTTTGGTTGTAATCCGGACTGGTCAGGTTGCATGAAGATTGCATTGTTTTATTATCCATTGTGCCTTTGAATTCTATTAAAAGCAGAACCTTTTAAAAGTAGAGAAGGTAAAAATTACTACAGAAGAAAAACTACATGCAATTGTTGCATTGTTTTCTGCAGAGAAGTCAAATATTGTTATTGTTTCAGTGATTATTTACTAAATACATTTTAAGTAAAATATGTTTTGCATATATTCGTAGTTATTCTAGTTTACCTTTTTAGTAAATGAAAAAAATGTTAGTTATGCATTTAAATCTTTAAAACATATGTAATAGTGTGTTTCATTTCACGAAGTTGAAAATTCATTGATAAAAGTAAAAACGTTGAGAATTAGTCATCTTACCTGACAGCTCCAGACATACAGGATCTTCTGGTGATCTGCTCTATTGGTATTCAGTGGACACTGTGGTAAATTGGCAGAGCGCAGCGCTTTTACGCGCTCGATTTCACGCACGTATGGTGTAAGACAGACCCTCCACCGGTCTCTTATATCATTTTCATCATGTATTGTCCAGCAGGAAACACAGTAAGTCTCATAAAGTGCAATTTATCCACTTAGTCTTATGAAATAAATTACTGTATTGTAGCAGAATGAACATTGTTCTTCTTTGGAGTCAATTCTTACAAGTGGTCAAGGTGGATTTAATCTATTTTGTTTATGCAAAAGTAAAAAAAAAAAAATACAATACAATGACCTTTGCAATTTTGATATATGTGTGCATAAGTTAAGAGAAGTATAGTGATGTAAATGGGTACTCGTAAGGCCAGGATGCCTGCATCCTTTTTCCTGTAGAGGCTGAAATGTCAGGATGTTCAAGCCTTATTTTAAGGCTATTTTTAACATAGTTGTTGCCATAGTGATTTACAAGTCAACTTTTTTTCTTATGCAGATGACTACACACTTCAGGAATTAATTTAAATATTGTTCTCTAACATCGGCATGTTACTCTGCTGGAGCTTTAATTGTCAGGATATTATGTATGCAGACACCTGGTGATATGATGTATATGGACATAATTAAATTTTTCATAATTTAATAATTTTTTTGCAATGCTATTTTTACTTTGAGATAATGCATTACTCTCAATTTCTGCATTAGGTTTTCTGAATATAGAATGAAATTGGAGGCATACAACAGTCTATTTTTAGCACGATAAGAAGCATGCAGTATCGATGTGGAGTTCATTTTAGATTATTTAAAATTGAGAAATTAACTGTGGCAGTATGTCAAGCATTGCTGCTGACGTCAATACTCACAAAATATATTTGCAGTTGTCAAGGTAAAGTGTCTGTAGGTGAAAATAATACTGTCTTCTTGTATTCACATACGGGGCCTTGAGAAATCACTTATGTTTTATGTATAGTAGCACACATATGTAATGTCATTTTCAAGTTCATTCTATAAAATTAAGTAAAAGCACTTAAGATGTGTGATTTAAAGTAGCTTTCACACCGTAAATCAGAGGCCATAATGTTCTCCCTGAGTGGATGCTTATATGTTCTGACAAATTATCAATCAAGGTAACACATAAAAAAAAGAAAAGTGGCATTAGTAATGTGATAGCAACACATGCCTCAGAAAGACTCAGTTTCTACCTTAAATGTCAAAAAAAAAAAGAATGTAAATTAGTAGGAGTAAATAGGAGTAAAATAGATGCCGAACAAAGTGAGCAGTTTGAACTTTTATGATAAGGCCAAAAGAAGGAAATGGAGTCTGGGATGATCGATGGACAGGGAAAGGTTGCCAGTGCAGAAAACAGATTGTCATGACTCACGACTTGAAGATTGATTTGACTTGAAGTGCGTGTTGGTGAAGTTTCAGAGGTGCATGGGGGAAGGGTAATTGATCACCATTTTAAAGCTTAAGTTATTAAGTTCTCTTATTCAAACTATGGAAATTACAGCTCTTTTTTAGTTAGAGTTTGTACATTAGGTGTAGGTTGTTGTGTGTAACAGAACATTATTTTACAATAAAACAAATAAACTGTAACACAAGTTTGTTCCAATGTGCAATTAAGGAAAAAAATATCACTGAAAAATCTTGACAGATAAGTGGAGGAAATTTCCTCTTTCTCCTGATTCTGAATCTAATAATCAAAACCAAGTATCCTGATGCAGTAATCAAGACATAACAAACAATTATTCAACACTGCAGGTTATTTACAGTGTCATGCAGTGTTAGCAGCTGCATAAAACTAATAAAATATTAATTGCTTATGCAAGACAGTTTATTTCTGTTATTGTCTGACACTAATTACCTATTTGCAACACCAAAATAATATCCCAAATGCTGGCCTAGACCAGTTCACTACTCAAAATGCAAAATCAATTGAATACCTTTGGCTCATTTTCATACCGTTTCAATCAATTAAATCCCATGTGTGCAAACTGATCCATCACATTTAAAAACATTACAGTGAGCCCATGTTATACTCTGCCTTGCATGCATGCATTGATTAGCCAATTAAATTCTTCAGCCTTTTGTTGAAGTGGCATGGACCCTGCAATTTTACTTACATTTTGTGTACCAAAACCATTTTAAAACGACTGTTTTGAAAAGTGGCATCAAGGGCACTAACAGCACTAAAAGGCCCTTTGCTTTGAAATAGGCTATGACATATGTACTTTTTAGACTGTGTAGACAAATGTCAAAACATTGAATTTGCATAGTTTTGACAGCAGTTGTGCTTTAATATGTCCTGCCTCAAGGGTTTTCATTTACATTAAACAAAAGCAAAGTACAAACGGAGCATCAGGAACACTGTGTAACAGAACAAAACACCTTGTCACCCACGTCACCTTCTCTCTTTTTCTCACCATCTCTCCTCAGTCAGGTAAACAGAAACACTTGTAATGACTGTGCTCTTTATAGATATGATATTCTCTGTGGTGTCAGTCAGAAGAGCTTTGATCTGTGTTAAATATTCCCCCATTCATCTACACTCCCCCTGCACATTTCTATATGGTGTCTGATTTGAATGCTTCTTATGACCTATTGAATTACAGACACACTGTCTGGTTTATCATCTCATCACCTTTATGTTGAGATGAGATGGAAGCTGTTTCTATTTGTTTTTTATTTATACAACAAAAAGAGTAAAAACTTGTAAGTAAATAATCAAAATGTCCTTTTCTTCAACTCTCTTCTCTTTTTCTGTTCTCCTCTCCTGTGGCCCAGCAGGATGACCAAAGTGCCTGTAATGATTTAATTTATGCATATGTATTATTCTGTGACTGTGCATCTACACACTTAAAAATAAAGGTTCTTTATTGGGATCAATGGTTCTATGAAGGACCTTGAACATCCATGGAACCTTTCAAATGCAGAAAATGTCCTTTATAGTTAAGAAAGGTTCTTTAGATTTTTTAACATGTTCTTCAAAATGGTTCTTTTTTTAGGAACGGTTCACTGAAAGGTACTATTGGGAACCAAAAATGGTTCTTCACTGCAAAAACACCCTTTTGCAACCTTGATTTTTAAGAGTGTACACTGTAAAAAGTGATAAGTTGACTTAACTTATAGTTAATAAGTTAAAAGAGTTAAAAAAAAGTTGCAAAACCTGCAGAGTGGTAAAAGCTAATTTCTTCAGATGTACTTGCAAAATAGGACACAGTGTCCTTTTCAAGGACAGAGGAAAACCACAGCACAAAAGAAATGTAGGCTGAGTGATGCAGGGCCAGACAGCTCCACCATATGCTCCATGCTGGAATTTGAGAACACCAGGTTGAAGTGTGTCTCATCACATGCTGAATTCCCACACCAATCCTTATGAGTGAGGATCTGTGTATTTATAACCACAGCTAAAACGTATTAAATGAATTTAGCAAAAACCATGTTTTATCAGCCTCTATTGGTCTTATAATAAAGCAAAAAATATGAAAATAGCCATTAAACATACAAATATTACAACCCGATCTCTTGAAACTGCGTATAAATAGTACGCCAAATAAAAACTCGTGGTATTGATACACAAAAATGCCAAAGTAGGATTAGGGTTGTGGTGTAGATGCGCATCATATGCACGCGAAAACTGCGTATTATACGCCAAAAACGTGCATCAATCAATACCACGAGTTTTCGTTTTTTTTTTTTTTGCGTAATATTTATACCTATTTTCAATATTAAGCTGTTCAGGTGATACATGTACATTTACTAGATTCAGACTCAAGGAGACATCTCTCTGCACTATTGATATGCATTAGAAGCAAGATTATAATGCAGATTTAAACCAATTTGGTCACTCAAAAACAGCAAGCACTGGCAAATGGAAAAATAAATAAATAAATAAATAAAATGTTTACTATAATCCTTAGATATGAAATAGAACATAATTTTTTATCTACATTGTGCACATTGTGTTTTGTATGTTTTCATAAAAAAAAAATAGAATATCTGCTTTTTCGGCATAATTTAATAACTCTATAACTGGAACCCTGGGACTCAAGCAGCTTTTAATTTTTGATGCTTTCTTTTCCAGTCCTGTTCACTGGCCCTTGATGGCCCAAGCTTTTTTGCAAATCTATATTCAAGATTCTTTCTCTTATTTCAGGGATGATTGATCAAATAAGGCTATTTAAGGCTTTTTTCTTCGATTTTCATTTTTTGGTAAACTCATCTTTCCACCCCGTGGGCTTTGAAATCATTTCAAGCCAATAAAAAACAGCGTGCTAGCACCTCTTTGCTAATGCATAAAATGAGTGGTGCTGAGCCAATTTTCAGTAATGGCAGGAAGTGAATGCATTAAAATGTTCTCTCTCTTATTTTCTCCTTATTTCTTTAACAGCGGCAGTCTGTACTCTCGCTCTATAAACAGGCCCCATGGATTAACAACATTGGTACCTCAATTAGCACATTTATTATGTGCAGATGTTTTCCAGCAGGCTGTAGGGTTCACTGATGTATCGAGAGTGTCCGCGCATTATTATGTGGACATGTTAGTTTTACACTTGGGTGTCTGTGTGTTTGCAGTTTAGGATATTACGGAGTAAAGATGGAGGAATTTTCACATTTTGAGTGTTATTACAGAGTGCACCGGGCCAGAACTTGCCTTTCAGGACACATAAAATGGATTTGGTTTAGGGGTTCTCTCACTGTGTCCAAAAGATACTGCTAACCAATCTCAAATCATAAGGCCCCCTATTCATAAAATCTTCCTGATTAACAGCCCTTGCTGATTTATGCATTTAATAATGTTTGCAAACAGCTTATTTTCCTTTAATGGACTCCCTGCAGTGCAAAATGTACTGTCTGAAGTCTAAAAATAACAATAAACCAAACATTTTCTGATTATAGGTACCATAATCATAAATAGCCACGATTGCATTTATAATATTTTAGAAAGAAACACCATTGTTCAAAAAACAATCAAATCATAACTGCTGATATTATAGCTTTAATTATATAAAAATATATTCTCAGTCTCTGCATAACGTATAAAAAAGTTCATTAAAAAAATAAAGCATAAACTCACAGAAAGAACTTCATAAGCAGTGCATTATTTGAAAGCAACACATCTGATGACTTTCTCCCTCCTTTTATTCTTAAATCTAGCACTCAAAGAGAAAAAAAATCTCAGTGAATTAATCAATCAATAGATATTTCATTGACTCAAAAATGTGTAACTACATATGTGATAATCCTAAATATGAATATACTTTAGATTGATATGATGAAAGTGGAAAAGGGGTAAGAGAAATTAATGTAACTTTGAAAAAAAAATAAAAAATAGTAATGAGAATCAAAAGTTTATTTAGCATAATTAATTCTTATATTCAAATCAAACCATTTATTTCTAATTTATTTTAGCTTTGCGTTTCATTTCCTAATGGGTCTTCTCATTTATATGCTTTGCTTTCTGTTGTCTGTATACTGCAATATTTTAACATGATTCTTTATCTAAATGTAGATCAAATATAAAGTGGAAAAAAAATTAAAGGGAGATTAGATTAATTGAGCAATTTGCCAAATGTTCTCTTATGCTGTAACATGTAATTGCATATGCATTTTCTTTGTAAAGATCCTCTCCAGATGTATCACATGATTTGTCAGTGGGCTAGAAAGTCCTAAATGATACAAGCTAAATGACAATGTAACAAATGAATTTGGCTGAATGCAAATGCTTTCACACAAGCAGAATGATGAACAATTTTCTGAAGTAGGATAATGTTCACAATTGAGAGCGATATAGCAATAAGATCTCTGTGTTGAATTTAAAGTTGCTTCTGATGTTTGTATGCATGAATGAAGATGTTAATCATCTCTGTAGCACGAAGCCTCCGAAAGCACATTCAGAGTGGTTGCGGTCACAGGGTCCTGCTCTGCTCTGGAATTCACAACCAAATGAACACAATTGTAGCCATTAATTTTCCCGGATGAAAGTGTTTAGCATGTTCTTTGCATAATGAATGTGATCTTGAAAAGTTCTTGGCCTCTGAACTAATGAAGAAAAATATTGCCATTCAGTCTGTTGCCTGGGGAACAAGCTCAGCTCACAACATTCTTATTGATGACCAATAACAAAGACTGAGAACTAATAGAGATGCTTCATCCTTCCTAATCCCTGATGTTATTGCATGTGCGGTTAGCCTTTTCTCAGCTAAATGTAGAAGAGTTCTGTTCACAAGGATCAAAACCGTTGTTCTACCTTGTTGTTTGTATTCTGTTGTTGTATATTTCAGGCTGGCAGAGGCAATAGACCGGTCTGCCAGCATTCTGGGAACAAAGGAAGCAGAGATACCTCTAAACAGAATGTGAACAATGACCGAGGATGACACTAGACGAACCATTGGACAAATAACGCAGACACAGTCTGTCACAGAATTTCAGACCGCCGATAAGATGAAAGGCATCACACGGAAGAGGAAATAAATATGAGTGAGAGAGGAGAATAAAAGTTCAATCTAATGAGGACAGAGTGTTTTTCCCTCTCTCAATATTGAAAGGATTTAAAAGATGAGACGCTGATGCGAAACTGAGGTAGCTCAGGTCATGAATAGAAGAGACTGCCTTTCACCAAAGTGCATGTCAAAACATGAAGGAAATTCAAACAAACACATATTTACATACTCAAGATGAAACCTGATTTGCAAGCCCTTTGACAGACTTTTACTGACGTTCTCATTTCTCCAGCAGGGGGCAGAATATTAATATAGCGGAGTCTCGGCGTATCAAGAGGTGGCGCTAGAGAGCCATGTTCAGCTTCGCTCTGTTTAAACTAAGGTTCTGAACACTCCGTTAAAAGCAGTCTGCATTATTTAAACACTGTGCATTTAAACGTGAATATTTTATTCATTTTACTTCATAACGTTTCTTTTTTTTTTACTTTGAATTTAATTTATTTACACGTTTTAGATTTTAGATCCCACTGTACATGTCATTAAATCTATAAAGCAAGTAATATACTATTATAGTTTTTATTAATATTTTGAATTCATTAACATTTTTATTTTAGTTAAAGTAATTTAGTTTTAGTAATTTTGTTCTGTTTTTGTCTCTCTAGTTTAGTTTTTATTAGCTTTTATTTCAGTTTTAGGTATTTTAGTACATTTTTAAATGAAAAGAAGATGTAAAGTCTTGCCTTGGAAACTACATATATATCTCGTTTTATTTCAGTTAACATTTATTTTTATTTTAAGTAATGAAAATGATTATTTTGGTCACACTTTATTTTAAGGTCCCATTCTTGCTATTAACACACCATCAACTATGACTTTTGCCTCAGTAAACTCCTAATTTGCTGCTTATTAATAGTTAGGTAATTGTTAAGTTTAGGTATTGGGTAGAAATAGGGATGTGGAATGGTCATGCAGAATATGTGCTTTATAAGTACTAATAATCAGCCAATATGTTAATAATGGGCATGCCTATAAGCAGAGAATTGGTCCCTATACCAGAGTGTTACCATTATTTTTAATGAGGTTAGTGTTAGTAAACAAACCCTGAAGTAATGTTCCAGTAAGCTTTTGAACACACTTTGTAGAGAGCCGCAAAGTGCACAAATTTGGAACAGTGAAAGGAGCCTCTTTCTGTCTCTCGGTTTGTTCATTTGACATAATCATTCAAATGCACTAGAACAGCTGACACTCTAGCAAAATAAATGGACATGTTCATACACTAACTGAGATGCACTACATTGCTTGTATGATTATAAGCCATTTTATTAAATTACAATAAGATTTACATTAAAAAGAGATACAAATTTAAAAAAATATCTATAAAAAGATGCAAATTAGAAAGCACAAACTGTACAGTAGAACCAAATGACTTGCAGCCTAGATAATGTGATTCAGTGATGTCTTTGAAGCATTACTCAGCTGCACCAAACACTCATTAACCTTGTAGGAAAGGGACAGAGCTCACAGCTTTTATTGAGCTGATACACACGACCTCCGCAAACTGTGTCTGTAAGGTTAAAGGAATGTCAGGTCAAAGAGGAATCTTACATCGAGAGGTCACATGCCACATAAATGAGTTCAAAGTCTTCAGATAAAAAAAATAATTGTGTGTTGTCTCCTTTAATATATATAATCAGGGTTATTACAATTAACTAAACCAACAACTAAAATAAACTTTTTCTACTTGAGCTTTATCTAAAATAAAATCAAATATAAAAAAGGTTAAACTTATTTTATTTCAGATATTTCCCAAGGCAACATTCTCATTTTCATTTAGTTTAACTTTTAATTGCTTAAAAACTAAAACTAAAAAATCAAAATAGTAGTTAACACAATATAAAAACTTCTCTCATTATATTTGGTCCTACTTTGGTTATAGTGAATTGTAAAATGTTTATTTGATCATTATATGTGTGTAGATGCGTGAAGCACAGTGAATTATGCCTGGCTCTGCGGTTCTGTCAATGCATGTTGTGATGAAATGTCATCCACACATCAACGACTCCGCTGGGAACGTATCAAGAGAGGTTATCTGATGTCACAAAGCGCACTAAAGGACAGGGAGTTTCTCTCAAATACATCAAGCTTTATTCAGTTTTCAATATTTAATCTTCTTTCATTTAATCTGTGAGGAATGTCAACATAAAACAAAGCTCATATTATCTCTGCTCCTCCCTATGGAGTCCGTTATGACTGTCATCCCGGCATCCATTGTGCAGACGAAAGAAAGGATGACCACAGATCGATGCATTGCTTATCTCAGTTCGGCGGTACAGTTGATAGGCTTTCAGGTCCTTTTAATGGCACAGGAGTCATTCACAGGCCCTGCTGTCTACACGCCTGAGGCAGTTCCTCTTCACTCTCTTCTTTTCCTACTTTTCCCTTATCCCTCACTCCCGATTATAGGAGCATATGTCACTTGGAAGTGCTCTGCTAATTAGAGGGCTCTTTTGTCTGTGGGTTTCTCTTTTCTCTACTCTTGTTGTTGATGGTATTGTCACTGGAGTATCTGTGGGAGTCCTGCCGTCCCGACAGAAGGTTTTTATTGGACTCTTAATGAGTTTACCTCGGGTGGTCTCCTCTGCAAATCTGCACCTCTCATTCTGTGCCCAGAGTGAGCAGAGCCAGATTTCAGCCATCAGGGCCTCTTATCTCTTCAATTCAGGGTGTTTAAATGTGTGTATCTGTGTGTGTGTCCTGCGCAGGGACACAGGGAAGCGCTTTATCTCAGGAATATGAGCTTTATACAAGCTCAACCTGATTGTTTTGACAGTGCAGCACTTTACAGAGCACACAAAAATGTGAGCGTGAGGAGAATTGTCAACAGTGCCGACTTGATTTCTCGTTCTCTTGGGAAAGTGGCACGTGTGCCATGTCACAACTAGTAAATAAGAAGTGACCCTCAGTGACCCTGTCCTGGCATTCTCTAGGGTCATCTCTCCTACAGCACCTGCTCTCTGAAATAAAGAGATCAACAAAGGTCACAACCCTTGTGTATAAAACTCCTCTGTGGGTCAGAGGTCAAGCATTGACCGGTGTGGCTGTCCCAAAGTGACTCCGATTCACTGCGTCCAATCGTAACGCGACCCGGAAGCATTCAGTTCCCTGGTGGGGTGACAGGACATGTCAGAGGTTCTGGTAATTAGTTTGGGACTTTTACTATTAAAGTGTGTTTCTGATAAAGTTCTGGAAAAACTTAGTACATGTACACTGCCATTATTATTATTATTATTTTAATCGGTCATTTTTGAACAATTTTGGGGTTGTTTTTTGTTTGTTTTTGAGTATGTGTTTTTTTTTAATTAATTATTGAAATTAATTATTTCATCCAGCAAGGATGCATTAAATTGATCAGAAGTGATGGTAAATAGATTTATAATGTTTCAAAAGATGTCTATTAATGTCCATCAAAGAACTATGAAAAAATTTAACAGTTTTGTATTTTTCACAAAAAAATGTTAAGCACTGTATTACACACTGAAGACTGGAGTAATGGCTTTGCTATCACAGGAACAAATTACATTTGAAAATATATTCAAATAGAAAACAGTCACTTTTTTAACTTTTGGAAGGTACATGTAGTGAAAATGTTAATGGGGACACTTAATTTCTAGCAATTATCGTCGATTTGATTGCACATATACTATTTAAACTAAACTGAGCTAGACAGTGACATCTCTGAATTCAATAATGAAATGCCTTTAACTGAAAATTGAGTGTTTAATCTTGTACATTATTGACACTCTATCCTCCAATTTAATACTGTTAAGTGCTTTGACACAATCTGTATTGTTAAAAGCACTATATAAATAAAGGTGACTTGACTTGACTTGAAAATGTATAGAGAAAATGAGTCTTAAAGGAAATGCACTATAAAAAGTTGCACTCACACTTAACAGTTACATTAAAATAAATATGGAACTTAGAAAAGGGAAATATAAAACTAAAATCAAACAAATCAAAATATATAAAATAAAATATGTAAAATAATTTAAAAATATAAAATAAAATATAAATAATATAAATAAACTTAAAAAGAGGAGAAAGACTAAGAGAACCCATGTAAATACCCCCAATATTTTACATAAGATTGAAAAATATAAATGTATAATTGCCTCTTAACCTTTTGTGATTAGCCTACCCAGTGATTACTTTGAATCACTATTATCTGAAAAGTTGCAGATGGTGACTGAGTATGGATATTTGAATAGGAATTTCCAAGCCAGCTAGTCAGCTGTACATGCTCACAATATCCACCAATTTAGTCTTTGTAGTGCTGGGGAAAGCAGTCTAACCCCCCTTCTGATGTATGTACTTTCTATACTATTTAGTTTATTTGCATACAGATGTCTAGTCAGCCCCACTTTGGGCCTGAAAGGGAGGGAGGTCTGCAGTCCTGGCAACAAGGCAAGAGTTGCTGACTAGCCCATAATTTCCAAGCATACTTTATAGCACCATGGCTACTGTGTTTCGATCACTGGGCACAGGTGGCATCTTAATTACCATGGATATTTTTGTGAGAAAGGGTGAGGGCCATTTGTATTGGATCACTAATTGAGCAGACCCTCTCAAAATACCATTAGCACCACTTGGATCATTAAATTTAAGGGCCTGATGACACAGAATTACATAATGGCTTAGCCAGCATTTAAATAGAGCAACTTTTAGGGGACTTCTTCTCTCAGATATGAGGGTATCCATCATATATGAGTCAAGATCACCAATCTAGACTTTTGTGTCCAGAATGTGAATAATTAGTGAGGGGAATTGTGGGGCATGGGAACAGGTGGAGCAGAGTCTCTGGATGAGGGGAGATTGTCCCAGTAGTGAGAGAGAACGAGAGAAAGAGAGAGAGCAGGAGGGATGGTGTGAAAAGAGCTTGTCTCCTGTTCTTTCAGCTACTTTTGTCTTATTCTCTCACTAAGACATGAAAACCTATACTTTAGGACAGCTGCTAAGCTGATTTTCCCAGAGATTAGCTGCATATCTGTTGTCAAAGAACTGAACACATAACGCAGGCCATTGTCTTCGAGGTGTTAGTAGTCAGCAAAGTTTCCCAAAACCTGAAAGTTCTTACTGAACTTTTGAGGTTTTAGTTCACAGGCAATCGAGGCCTTTGTCTTTTCACAATATAACAATATTGCACAGCCAGACAAAACAGACTTACAATATAAGCTTACATTTTGCAATTTAAGACAAGTAATGTATAGGTTTAATATTTTGTCTGGCCATGCAAACATGTTTTAAAATTACTTTATGCTGTATATGTGTGTGTGTGTGTATAGGTTTTTATTTGTTTTATTCATATTTTATTTATTTTATGTTATTTTATTCATATTTTTTGTTATATCATTATATAATATACAATAAAATATACAATATAATTTTAATTAGAAACTTTAAATAAAAACTAAAAAGAATTATTTGGATTGGTAGATAAAAATAGACAGCATATTTAATTTATACTACAAGGAAAGTTGCAAAAGTTTTTCAAACATACACTCATAAAAATAAAGACAGTAAAATGCTTAATTTGCCATTTGTTCTGTAGATTTATGTTGTGCGGTGTCTAATATCACTCATTGTTCAGTCATAATTTGGTTGCTGTTATCTCATCTAAACTTTAGCTGTTTCCCTTCTCAGTCCCTTCCCCCATTTTTTTCTCACAAGATTCTTGAAAAAAAAGCAAACTAGCTGGGCTTGCCTGATATCACCCTCCAGGGTGACAGCTGTGCCAAAAAGCCCTTCACCACACACACACACACACACACACACACACACAAAGCTCATTTAGGGAGCCTGGCTCAGTGGCCTGGAAATCACACTCTAAGCTCCGCCCTAAAGTGTGGTTACCCATTGTTATTGTAATGGGGCCGTGTGCATGTGTATGAAGAAGAAGTGAGCGGGTTTAGACTTCTTCCCTCCCCGTAGACATATTCCAAATAGGAACTACAGAAGTTTCCTACTGAGTTTTCATTCAAGTTGAAGATGATTACAAAAACCTCTTCAACATGTCAAATAATAATAAACAGTTATCATCAATCCTTATGTATGAGGCAAGAGTGTAAATAATTAATCAACACTCTCTCAAAGAAATCAAAGAAACAGAATCAAAACATACACCATAAAATCCTTTATCATCAATATTCACTAACATGAGACAATCTAAACACATAAAAGCCACTGCTGACAGACTCCAAGCGCTCATATGTTCAAATGAGTCCTTTCAAATAAACCTCTAAAAGCTTTTCACACTTTCTGCAAGCCTGGTGTCCACTAAGTGTAAATGCCTTAATAAGCGCCCCCTGGCCCCCTCTACACGTCCCACGTCTCTCTCCTTACTCACCATGGCAACAGCAAGTTGGTTGATGGCGGGGGTGGGGGTGTTCTCAGCATCATTATCAGCAGGCCCATCTGTCATGGGGGGGTAAGACTTCAGATCATGTAAAGAGGCCTACGTAGGCTCCAGCAGCAACCCAGCACATATGCCTTCTCACTGGCCTGACAGGGGAAAGGGCGGGGGAGAAGAGAGGGAAGAGAGGTACACCAGAGTGCACAGATTGAGTTTGGGAAAGAATGAGAAGGTCTGATCTGAGGGCATGAGTTTTCATTGATTGATTGATTGATTAACTGATTTATAGAGTTTGTAGAGACTAAAAGTCTTTAAAAAAGAATACATTTACTAAACATTTATGTTAAGAAAACGTCTAAATATTTTTAAAGAAATTATAAGAAAGTTATTAATTAAATATATATTTATAAATGTATATTTTTAAATTTTTTTAAATGTGTTTCCCTTTTTTCTTTGTAAAGTGACCTGAAGTATATATATTTCAAAATATATATTGTGTATATAGCGTGTGTATATAGTGTGTGTGATGTTGTTGTTGTTATTATTGGGGTGAACATCAGTTAAACCAAACAGAAATCACAGGGATGAAATATAAAATTTCCTGTCTGCTTTATAATTTAGGATCATGTTAATGATGTTTATTTTGAACATCCACATAAACTTTGCATCTGCATGTCTAAAATACTATCAATGTCATAGCCGACCAGTTTGAGACACACAGCATAAAAGTAGTGGCAAACAATGAGCCAAAATTTCTCCTAACTCTTTGTCTCTTTTGTCTTTTTAGAAAATTTGTCTCTAAACAAGGAACAATAGTTTCAGGTTGTGCTCTCTTACCTTGTTTAAAAGGGTTTAAAATATGTATTTTTTGAGGTAATGCAAAAAAAAAAAAAGAAAAAAAAGTTTTACAGAGAGACTTTACAGAAGTCCTGACACATGACTCGAGGCGTACAAGACAAGCTTTTGTTTTCATTTTTAGAGGTCATTGTGTAGGGGACACAGGCAGCGAGGCGCGCCCTCATTGGCTTGTTGAGATGAATAAAAACTACCCCCGCCGCCGCTGATTGGCGGATGCAAATTTCTACTAAATAAGACCGCCCACCTCTGTCTGTAAGTTTTCTTTAAAGTAACTTTCTCTGTAATGAAGTTGAGTAGTTTTGCGGTGTCAAAGGCGAAGAAATCACCGCAAAGATGAAGTTGTGTAAAACTTTTCTAGGTGAGTGCTGGACTCCTTACTTTTATCTTACTTTAGTCTTTTGCTCGCGTCAAACTTAGATTTAGTCTTGCGCGCTCTGGTTTTGTTGATAGCCGGTGTTTTTGGGTTTGGTTGATTTTTTATTAGCAATAACTATTCACAATACGTTTATTATTGTAATTAAAACAGCAGTGATATAATTATACGGACTGATTATACTGATTATAAACCTATAGCCTACCGACAGTCACCGTTGTTGTTTCCTTCTTTGTTTACTTTCATTTTAAGTATTAATATAAAATGTTGACTGAATAGACTTGGATTACGTTTTAACATCTAATTCTATTGCCGAACGCATAGTAGCGACCCAGATCCCTGATTTTTTTTTTTTTTTTTGTATCTTTTAAAAGTTGCGCAACGAAATCCCTATCCAGGCCGTTTTTAAACAAAGGCAACTTTTGTCTCCCAGAGGGAGCTGTGCTTTAAACTCAGAGGCCGTCGGACTTCTGGCGTATTAAAACTTTTGTGTTCGGGATCAGTCCATCTGGCTGTGGGGGATTCCGGGTGTTGTGCTTCTCATTCGCTCAGCTGGCATCCTATGTAATATTTATACACAGTGTCTGGCCAGTGGGAACAGACTGTGGCTTTAATTGTATGCTGGGCTATCCATCTGTATACGAAACTTTAGGATCATGGGTGAGCAAAGTTCCAGCTGGTAACCGAAGAACTTCGGTGTCATTAAATATGCAAAACTCTCAAAGGCTTTTGCAAGCTTCATATATGATAAGAAACTTTTTTGAAGTTTAGTAGAGTTCCCCTCCCCCTTTATTATAGAGAAAATGCATTTTCCGTTTTAAGTTACATCTGTTTCCATGTATAACTTATTATAATATAGGCTATTATTATTTATAGATTGATTTTGATATTTTACCATTAATCGAACTTTGCAACTGCACTGTGTTTGTTTGGTTTACTGCACTGTAAAATTATTTCAGTAATAATATTAACTTTTTAAGAGTTTATTTTCGAAAAGTGAAATGAACTTATTTTTTGATGTTCATTACTCGGGTAGAAAAATGATATTTTTTAACAATTAAAATCACTTTTCTTCGACATTTTACAGTCTGGCAACCTCGGAGGAAATCACAGTAATTCAACCGTGTACTTAGATGAAGTTAATTCGATAATTTTCCACAAAACTAGGTCACGTTGGTAGGCTTCTAGAAGAGCGTAAAAGAAAAGTAGTTCAACGCTTCTGAAGCAAGGCAAATGTGTCATTGCGCAAGAAAAAAATAATCCATATTAAAGAAATTATGTTTTTCTTACTAGACACCTGCCACGGAAAGCGCTCTTGTCCATGGTACTGAAACAGCGCTGTTCTGGGTGCTGATCTTCAGCTGAGCTCCTGCTTTAAAACCTAGAGATATTTTCCAAAATAACCGAATAAATTCGTTTAGATTGTAAGTTAAATGTCAAACTTGCGTGTGAGTATTTGATATCGGGTGGGTGGGGGTCAGTAGCGGCCCACTCTCCATCTTGTGTTGTACATGGTTTACTATGATGATGATGATGTCACGGCGCAGGGTAGAGGAGGGGTGGACAATGGGCCTGTGAACGAAAGGTAAGTCAGAATCGTTCGACAAAGCGTGTGGAGAAATGATTTTGGCAGCATTTGTGCTCACGTTACCTGTCGATTAATGGATATATGCGTCTTGCTTGCAACATGAAGAGGTTTTGGACCGGTCCTGAGCGAATTATTAGAGGTTTTTAGCGGTAGCGGCACGAGACTCATTCTGAAGGGGAGGTGTACAACACTGAAGTTAACACACCGAGCCTACAAAGAGCAAGAGGCCGCTCGCATCTCCTTGAACAAACGTCGTTTGCTTGTGGTATTTTTTTATTTTATTTATTTACTAATTCAGATGCTGATGTGGATAAAAATTCAATGTTTGGAAAGGTTTGCTGGTTTGGATTTACGTTACTATTGAAGCCAAATGGACGCCGGACTTGTAATCTCTTAAAGAAGAAGTGCGATTCCACCGTGTTTACATTTCTTGCACATTTTGTCTTATTTTCGCTTGCGTACTATACGCCACAATTACGTTGTGTAAAAAGAACGATTCTACAATGGTTTTGGGATAATTGTAGCCTATTTGCAGTTACATCGCTGCTTTATTTTCAAGAAACCCAAGAACTTAAAAGGGCCTCTATTGCATCTATAACACAATATCCAGGCTCTCGTATTACATTTTTAGTGTTGAGCTTGTTTTAAAACAATATTTATAGTCGAATCGGAAATGTGGAAGTTTAAAGCCAAACGGAATATTCATTGGAAGTTTGTCGATTCACACTAAGTCAGAGATACATGTACAAATACAATGTATTTTATAGGAGTGGACAAATAGTCATTAGAAACCCTTAAGCAACGCAAAAGCAGCATATGTTTCGTCTTGTGTGCGTGCGTTATTTACGAGAAGCAAAACAATGCGAACGAACCATCTGTTTACTTCAGGCTAGGCCTACATAATACACTATTCATTTATTAGATTATCGCCTTTCTTTCAGCTTTACATTTTAATTGCGTTTTATTCATCGCTTATTCTTGTTTTAGGACCTCTGTAGTTTGGACTTTAACGTTATTGCTCTAACAATACAGTCGCGGCAGGTCTTGTAAACATATTCTGCTAGATATTGTTTCTCCTCTAGGAAAGTGACAGTGTTTTAAAGGCGGAGGGTTTGGCTGAAAGTAATTGAAAGGCGTGGTGTGCTATAAGAGGTTATGCGCAGCAGCATCATGGTGCTTTTTCGAAGTCAAGGGCCTGATGCGACAAAAGAAAGACTAATATTAGTCTATAATAAAACGTAATAGCAATTTGTGGCTAGCATGCACTCTCATTGGTCCATTTCATGCATGGGGCCTCCTATATAGGAGTCAAACAATGTTTTTGTATGCTGGGAGATACAGTCATTTAAGAGAATGGGCCCTATTTTTTGAGAAAGACTTTAAAAAGGGATGACTGAAACTATTTAGGTCAAGTGACTTGGTATAAAAAAAAAATTCTGTCATCAACATTTTCATCAAGAAATAATATGTCAGCATGCAAGTGTTCCTTATGTTTTACATGCCATTGTCTTTGGAAGTGTCTTTGAAAGCAATATTTTGAAGAATTTATGTGTATTTATATTACTTGACTCCTAATGTGTTGGAAAATAGGAAACATTATTTTCAAAAATATTATGTTCCTCCCTTTTGTATTCATCTTACTTTTATAGAAAGTTTTCAGCAAATGCAACAAAATCGGTTTAATTGGTTTCCATGCGAACAGACACGGGACACTGAGTTCTAAAAAAGGTTTGCATTGCATATTGCATCATATGCGGCAAGTGTTGAGAATTGTTGCGGTTCTCAAGGGAATTCCCTCCCCTGTTACGTGTGTGACGTGACTGAGCACCAGGTGCTGCTTAAAACGTAATCAGACCACATGTAATGACGCCCTGATAAAAACAGCTGGGTCACGGCCGGATCTCTCGTCACCCAGGAAGAATAATCAACACCAGAGCCATGAAGGCACGCAGACCATGATGGACTGCTGAAAGCCCATGCAGTGACCAAAGTGCATGGGTCCTCTGGGGGCTTTTTCATGTTTGTTTCTGGATTACGGGTGTTCATCTTTTATAATCATCCTGTGGAAAATGACATCACAATAGGTGCATATGAATCAGCATTACTGGCATAGATTTGCTTACTTTCTGATCTTAGAGGCTCAATTGCTCGCAAAGAATATATGTGTTTTCTTGGTATTTTAGTTTTATTGCATATTTCAAACTAATATTGCTCATAAAAATATAATAAATATATAATATATAGAATAAATAGTTTAACTAATTACCCAAACATCAAAAATGGGAATCCACTGTCAAGACCTGCTTTAGTGTCACTTTTAATAAGTTGATGTTTTTTGCTCATTTCATTGTGTAAAACATAAGTATGCACCTTTTAATATTTGAACATGTCAGACTGAAATTGTTGTCTTGTCCTTTCTGTCCAACAGAGAATGAGTTCAGAGGGCAGCTGCTGAGCCAGAGGTGGACACGAGGGGACAGAGTCAGCAGCTGTGAGAACAAGAGGAGTAGGAGACTAAAAGTGAGACATCATGTGTCTTTGCGTGTTTCAGAGTAGCTTCATTTTCATTTTTTTAATCATTTTGATTATCTCTTGGATTATGCTGTACCACAAAACCAAAGAAGCTGAAAGTACATTTCCCTTTCCGAAGCTCTGACATCTTTCTCAGTCTGGGAGGGCCTCATTTCTTTCTTATATTTCACTTCGCTTCCACTAAGGATTGGGAGGGATGTGCATTTGAAAGAACTTATTGGATGTGTATTATTGATTGAGCTCTTTACAAGCATTTAAGAGGATTGGAGGCTACTCTGGTGTCTGTGAAATCAGACCACAGTCTGACGGCATAAGAGCCAGAGAACAGTGATATTGTACTTTTTAATATGATTTTAGAGACACATTAGAGAAACAGAGAGTGTAAATATCTAAAGACATTAATAAATACTTATTATAATCTCATAACCACTCATGTGTTTGTGTTCCAGATGAGCCAAGACGCAGATGAGAAGCGGACAAGGACACGCTCAAAAGGAATCAGAGGTGAGAACCTCTTAAAACTTGAAAAATATGTTTTGTCCATTTCAGTGAATTTAATGACTGACAGAGCTTTTATCTCACTCCTTATATCAGTTCCTCTTGAGCTTGTTGGACAAGAGTACAGGTGAGAGCTTTTATGCTTTTGTAGTGTTACTCATCATGTTTTTAAAGACCAGAGGTTAGTAGGTTAATGAATATAGCTAATCAAAACCCCTGTTTTGCAGCTGCCCTACACCAGGATGTGACGGCTTAGGCCATGTCAGTGGAAAGTATGCACGACACAGAAGGTAGGTTGTAAGAATTCAGCGTCTTATAGCAGCCAATAAAAAAAAGACAAAAAGTGAGCAACTGAGTTCTTTGTCAAATCTTTTCATCCGTTCCAGTGCATTGGGCTGCCCATTGGCTAAGAAAAGAAAACTCCAGGAGGCCGAGGAGAATCAGCCAGCCCCAAAAAAGAAGCCCAACCCCCTAAAGCTGGCCATGGATGATGGGTTCAACGCAGACAGTGACACAAACAGTGAAACAGAAACAAAAGATGAGGGAGTAGAGTCTGAAGAGGACACTGCTGATAAAGAGATTGAAGCGAAAGAAAAAACACCTACATCAGAAGCAATGACAGGTGGGTTAATAACCTATTAACTACAAAAAGGTTTATTATTTTTAATGTTATGTAACATGCAGTGCACATACTATGGTCTTTATTATATCACTCAAACTTGTCAAGAAACATCAAAAATCATTTACTTTATGATTGCCCTTTTTGTCATTCCCTTAGAGGAAATTTCACAAGTGGATTCAGAAGAGAAAAAGACACCTGTCAGAGAAACATCAACACCAGTGCCAGAGAGCGAAATTGAGAAGGAAGAAGCTAATATCGAGGCTACATCCATCCAACAAATCACCATGGATGCTGAGGCAGAGGAGGGGCTACAGGTCGCCGAAGAGATTCAGGCTCGAGAGGAAGAGGTAGAGGAAGAAGCAGAAGAGATTACAGAGGAAGAGCGAGTGACCCAGCAGCTGAAAGAGGCCGACGAGCCTGTGATAACAGTTGAGGAAGAAGAGGAGGAGGATGAGGAAGAGGAAGAGGGGGAAGAGGAGACACAATGTTTGAGCCAGAAGAACAACTCGGACCACCAATACTTCAGTGGAGACTTTGGCAAAATCCAGACCAAAGAGACTGGGGAGATAGAGAAGGACAGTGAAGATGATGATGATGAGGAAGAAGATGAGGAGGAGATCCAATCCCAGGTAGAGCCTTCCTCTCTAAATTCCCCTGTCCACGCTGCTTCAGCTCAGGAATTAGACGTGATGACGCACAGCAACATCGATCTAAACCACCCTCTTGGTGAAGATGAGGAGGAGGAGGATGAAGAAGAAAGAGATGATGCTTCGGATAAAGACTCGCCCACTGTAGTCATCGAGCTGGGTTCAGAGGGAGAGGAAGAGGAAGAAGAGGAAGAGGAAGATGATGGAGAAGAAGAGGAGGCAGATGAAGCGGACGATGACGAGTTGGACAGCATGTCACAGAGGTCAGAGGTCACAGATGACTCAGAGACGTACGACATGACACGGGGGAACCTGGGACTTCTGGAACAGGCCATTGCACTGAAAGCCAAACAAACCAGCCGCAGTTCTGAAGAGAGCTGCTCTCCTGAGCAGCAGTGCTACCACAGCTCAGAGGAGAGGATGAGTAAGACCATGGACATCACAGCTTGTAGAGCATACTATGGCAAAGGTGACATGAAATTGCTGCCTACCTCTTATGACCCCAGTTAAATTTAGATAACATTATCATGCAGGTACAGTGTGTGTGTGGAGTTTAATTTGTTTTTGCCTCCTCACTCTCGGCCACAGAAGGTTCTAGATCAGAGAAGAAGGAAGTAAAGTGCCCTACTCCAGGATGTGATGGGACAGGTCATGTGACTGGATTATACCCACACCACCGCAGCCTTTCTGGGTGCCCACACAAGGACAGAATCCCTCCAGAGAGTAAGCATTGTGTTGCATTATTATTATAATATGTGATACACAGACACACACATAATATATAAATACAAATTTAAAACACATTTACATTTATATACATTTATTTGTAAAGAATTGTATTAAAAATGATAAAATGTGTACATATTTTATATAAAATTTAAAAAATGTATGTATATCACTACCTTTTAAAAAAAAGAAAGTATTTTGCTGCATTCATTTGATTAAAAATACAGTAAAAACAAACATTTAATCACAATTTAAAATAACTGTTTTCTATTTTTATATATTTTTAAAATATAATTTATTCCTTTGATGGCAAAGCTGAATTTCCAGCAGTCTTTAGTGTCACATGATTCTTCAGAAATCATGCTAATATGCTGATCAAGAAACATTTTTTTTCTTATTATCAATGTTCAAGAGAGCTTGTGCTACTTAATATTTTTGTGTAAACCAATGCTCCCTCTAAGCTGCGCGCGCGCGGCCGCGCAGAGAAATAATGTGCTGCGCACTCTCAAAAATGAGTTGGGGAAAGCCATTTGATTGTGTTCTAGTAAAAACGAAAGAATTGCAATGCTTGGGTAAACCGCTATAGAGCTGCTGCCGCTATATAGTTGGAACCGGTGAATGCGGTTTACAGGTTTCATAGAAAGAGAGTGATGTGCGCCAAATGAGTCGCTGTAGAAACCGAAATACTTCACTGGTTGCGGACGAAATAGCTCAAATCGAGAGCCAACGCAATGAAATGTGAAATAAAACGTCCTCGTATTAAAGAAGAGTGGCTTGATTAAGTGCTGGAAATAGCGGATGATGGGCACAGAACGGTAACAAGTCGTTTAAAGTAACGGAGACATTTACAGTCACACACAGGTGTATTGTGCAAACTGTACTTCACAGGGATGTTTAGATAGCTATATGAGAATTCACATGTTCACGTTTTTTTTTTTTTTTATATGTAACTTACAGATCTCAGTTTAAATGCTTCAGTTTGTTTTCTATTCTCTTCAGTCAGTTTAAATGCTTCAGTTGTTTTGATATTATACAACACAACAACATTGAACGGTAGTATAAATATTCTATAAGCTAATGTGTTTTTTTTTTTGGCACTAGTCTTGGCAATGCACGAGAACGTACTAAAGTGTCCAACACCTGGATGCACTGGACAGGGACATGTGAACAGCAACCGCAACACACATCGCAGGTACTGCTCCTTAACTATTTTTAACTTTTCAGGCGTCAATTTCTGTTCTCATCAGGTTTCCCTAAAACCTTGTGTTTTTCTTACGTTTTACACTTTTAGTCTTTCTGGCTGCCCTATTGCTGCTGCAGGGAAACACAAAAGCCATGAAAAGCAGTCACAGCCGCAGACCTCTGTCAGTGATCCTGTCAGTGGAGGCTCAAACTCTGACAGAGTTCTCAGGTGAGTGTTTTCCTCCTCTTCTCAACATCCCAGCTAGATCTTTAACAGACAAAAGAGCCCGATAAGTAAACATTGTGACTAAAGTCTCTTTCCTCTACAGGCCGATGTGTTTTGTGAAACAGCTGGACATCCCTCAGTACGGTAGCTACAGGCCCAATGCCATGCCAGCCACTCCTCGCGCCAACCTGGCTAAGGAGCTGGAGAAGTATTCTAAGGTGTCCTTTGACTATGCAAGCTTCGATGTACAGGTGTTCGGCAAGCGCATGCTTGCACCCAAGATGCCCACCAGCGAAACCTCACCTAAAGCCTTCAAATGTAAGCACCTCCTCATTCCCTTTAAAGTAACAGTTAAAAATACAACATACATTAATAGATAATGAATTATTGATAGCATACTGAAACACATATTATTATTATTATTATTACTATTGCTATTATAATGAACAGTCAAACCATTCCCCAAAGCCTCGTCCCCCAGCCACAGCCTGTCAGGAGGCTACACCAAAAGCAGCTCCTCTTCCACCTCAAGTGGGTACGATTATACCCATGATGCCGAAGCCGCACACATGGCTGCCACTGCCATTCTCAACCTGTCCACCCGCTGCTGGGAGAGGCCTGAAAACCTCAGCACCAGACAGCCAGATCAGGCCAGCAAAGTGAGTTCCTCTCTGTCTGTATCTGGAAAGTTGAGTTCCATAACATCCACATTATATATGCTAGATTATAATTAATGTTTTCTACAATCTAGGACATGGACATTGAGGTGGATGAGAATGGCACGCTGGACCTCAGCATGAAGAAACCCAAGAGCGAAGGAGTCAGGTCACCAGACCCATCTTCATCCTCGTCATCATCTTCTCAACACCATGGCGTCACCTCACCCCACTCCAGCCACACCTACAAACAAGAGGAGTGGGAGGGGCCTCTGGACTACACCAAGTCAAACCGACAGAAAGAGGACGAGCCAGAGGAGGTAAATGTATATCAATTTGAGATATATTCATGTAGTCTCACTTCATGGTTAATGAAAAAACAAGTTTAGCACCTGTTTGACTGTTGTTTTTCTGTTGTGTCCAGGTTGAATACACCACACACTCATACGCCTCCTCTGATGGAGAGGATGATGATGCCACTCAGGAGAGCATGGAGGACAGGAAGTACCCTGGTGAGGTCACAACCTCCAGCTTCAAAGTCAAATTCCAGCCCAAGGACAGCAAGAAAGAGATCTTGCTGTAAGTGTCTGCTGCAACAACAGCCTTATTTAAACACAAAACACATCTGCTAAGCCAATAAAAGTAGTCTGTAAATTTAGTGTCTTGCAAAGGTTAATAAATTACCAGAATGATTCCACAGGGATTTAATACTCTCTTTATCTCCCTCCAGATGTCCCACCCCAGGTTGTGATGGTAGTGGACATATAACTGGGAACTATGCATCACACCGCAGGTATGCAAGAAGCTGACACAGTATTTCAACTCTCAACACAACCCTTACTTGTGTTTTCTTTTTTTTTCTTCATCTGTTTTCCTTTCTGTTTAACCCTAACAGCTTCAGCTCTCTATAGCATACACCTGTATATTGACAGCAGACAAATGCTATATGTCTCTTTAATGCATTTGGGCAACTCATTTACTCATGTCTCTTTGTATGTATATATTTGCTAAAATACATACATAGAAATGACAAATCAGTGACATACTACAAAATATATATCTCTTCCATCTTCAGTTAAATCTTCCTCCCTCTATTCTTTCTTCCTGGTGTTTTTCTACTGTTCTTCAGTCTCTCTGGTTGTCCCCTTGCTGATAAAAGTCTTCGGACCCTCATGGCTGCCCACACTGCTGAACTCAAGTATGTCTGTGTTCTAATTTTTCCTCTAATGAATCCTTTACCGATTACTGCTTTTACTTGACTCTACTGAATACCGCTGTTACTGCAAAACACTGTTTGCTGTCCCTTTTGCTGGCTATTCTTATACTCTTGAACCAGTAATCGCCTTATATTTTCAGTGGCCAAAAATATAATTTTCTTGGACTGTGTCCTAGAGATGCATCAAACCAGTTGAGACACATTAAGCATCCAGGCTGAAGCCCAAATGTTTATTTAGATTTCAAGTATGATTGTATGTGTGATATTTGAATTGTATCTTTCTAAAGCAATGCTATGTTCATGCTAACCCGTCTTTCTCTTTGTGACCTCCAGATGCCCTACCCCAGGTTGTGATGGATCAGGACACATCACTGGAAACTATGCTTCCCATAGAAGGTATGTTAATTAAAGCTGCCTTACTTTAGCCCGATTCACAACGGTTATCTTATAATAATGTTTTCTAATTTGAGTGGTATGGGTAGGTTTTCACGGGAAATTTGTGCATGGCACTGCGTCATTACGTCACGTCTGTAAACATAAAGAAGTTGTCCCGGCTACTAGGCTATCGCATGTGAGGATCCTACAGGAGGCGGATCGTTTATAGCCTTTTCTCACAGCAACTAGAATAATTAAATGTATCATTCTGATAGCGGATTGAAACACGTGTGAATGAAATTAAATTATATTCCAGTTCAGTGTTGGGTAAGTTACTTTCAAAAAGTAATTAATTACTATTACTAATTACTCTGTCTGAAAAGTAACTTAGTTACTCAATAAGTAACTTAATTATTTAAATTGCTAATTAGGCTACATCTTAAAATCCCTATAAACCTTAATAGAAATTAAACTCTTTATTCTTTCAATTTGAGTCAAACATAGAATAGTTTAACCTTTTAGCTTTACAACTGTAATACTTAAACATTTTTATAAAAAAATGTAACCTTCTTTGGTTAGCAAATAGAAATACTCTGAATAACAAAATATCTGGAAAACAAAAAAGCTTAAGAACAGTTAAACAATACATTTCAGTTTGGCAAGATGTTCAGGAAAAGCCCAACTAGTAAAATCCATACAGGTTTATGTAAAAAAAACACGTTAACTAATGTAGGTAAGAATAAATTACAGAAATGATCTTCTCTGCTGCCGTGTCAGATCGCGCTGTTCTTCTGAGAGGTAAAAATTCCTCATAGCAGGACTTCTTTCAAAAACGATGAAAATTAGACGAATCTTGATTAAAAAAAAAAAAAAAGTAAATCAATTTTTTTGTATCTAGATGAGGGTGTTTGTGCGCAGGTGACTGCATATAATGAGCTCCGATACGGGAAAGACTGTACCTCGCTTTAGTTTCATAAGGATTACATAATCAGGAATATTCTTTCGATTTGAATTTGTTCATTTAAAAGTAGACACTTCAAGCTCAGATACGGGAAAGACTGTACCTCGCTTTAGTTTCATAAGGATTACATAATCAGATAATATTCGTTTTTGATTTGAATGCGTTCATTTAAAAGCAGACACTTTCAGATATGGGAAAGACTGTACCTTGCTTTCGTTTCATACAGATTACAAAATCAGAGAATATTCATTTTAGATTTGAATTCGTTCATTTAAAAGTAGACACACAAGCTTTCTATATTTCTCATGTCTCTGTGTCAAATATTCGTTGAATTTGTGACGCTAGAAAGTTGCTCACGGAGACCTAGACGGCAGAAAGTGCACCCTGTTTGTTTTGTTTATTTTGCAAAAGCACAATGTTTTGTTGTTATTGTCAGTGTACACTAGGCATGGGCCGGTATGAGATTCTGACGGTATGATAACCTTAGATAAAAATATCACGGTTTCACGGTATCACGGTATTGCGATTATAGCTCTAAAATATGTTATTTTTAAATGTCTGGGTAAAAAACAACATTCTTTTTTAAAGAAACATACAGAACATTCTTAAGTGAGCCTAAACCTGCAGCTCAACAATAATCAGAACATAAATAAATTATTTTCTGCAACAAAAAAATAAATAAAAAATAAAAAAATCCTTCTAAATGAAAAAAAATTTAAAATGCAGTCACTTAACCTAAACCTATAGCTCAATAATCAAAAACATAAATCAAAACAATTTCTGTAAAAACTAAAAAATGTAGTCATTAAACCTGCAGCTCAACAAGGTTTTTGGAGATATGCTCACTTTCTACACATTCATCTTTCAGTCCAAGTTATGAGCGGTGAGGTACAAAGATGTATGCACGTGCACATTCACATAAGGAGAGAGCGCGAGTGTGTCACACACACACACACACACACACGGTCTCTCTACGTATAACACTCAAACAGTGGCAAAGACACCTGAGCCAGCAGTTTGTTTCTTTTTTAAATGACGTGATTTTTAACAGATGTAAACAATGGCAGGAGGCTTAAAATTATAGACGTGATACCAGCTAAATTTATTGTACCAAATCGCAGAAACATAGTACTTTAGTCTGCTATTCCCTGCTCTGTGAAGTAATGTGAGGGAGGAAACTAGTTGACGTTAGCTAGTTAATTAGGTATGTTATCTGCCTCGGTAGCAAGCTAAATAGTATTTATATCAACACTGAAACAACCGGCGAATGGGTCTCTGTCTTGATTGAGGGTGAAAGAGGGAGAAATGAAGACGACACAGATATATCGTTTGTGTAGGACCTGGAAGTATTTATTTAGCGATCGGCGCCAAAACGTCATCTGTACAGAACATCATTGTGTACGGAACATGATTGGTCTACGTTACCCGAGAAATTCCCATACAGCAGACTTCGCCTTTTTCGACGGGGGAAAAAGTTCCAGGGATTCACTTCATGCGGCCATCATCCTACACACAGGTGACCCTCACTGACCGCTGTCCGGAGGGGGAGGGGTCGTGTGACTCATTACGCTCTTCACCGCTCACAACTGAGGGAGTCCTGCACTTTCCGTCTTTGACAACACGTAAAAAAACTGCGCATACTGCAAGAACGGTATAACAGAAAAGTTTAGTGGTTTTGAAACCGTGAATTTTCCAAACCGCGGTATACCTTGAAACCGGTTATCGTCCCATGCCTAGTGTACACAAATAAAAGCAGGCCCTTTTTAGATTCGATTGATTTTAGTCTTATCTGTATCTGAGTATTTAAGGTTTCTCTGTGAATCAGGAAAAACTGAAAGTGAACGCGCTGGCGCGCAGAGGGTTAAAGACACTGCATTCAATTTTATCTTTAGATGGTAAATTTAGATTTCAAATTCAACATTGATTTTAGAACTGTTGAAATTATTTACTGCATGTAAATTACTACTGTATTTAAATTACCTAAAAACGAACAGTAATCCCTTACTTTACTTTTTCAGTGGATAAGTAATTTAATTACAGTAACGCGTTACTTAGTAACACGTTACACCCAACACTGTTCCAGTTTTAAATGTGCTTCTGATTACAGATAGCCTGGGATTACGCAAGATTTGTATTTTAAAGAAAACCAGTTCGAAGGGAGCATAGTTTGCTTTTTGGGTTAAAAGAATTTCTTTATATGAACTAGATATTAGACTGTACAGAAATTGAAATCTACATGCTAATACACACTATACTCATACTCATGCAATGCTGATGTTGTTAACATTAATAATTTGAGAATAAATTATAACAATAATAATAAAAATGTGATATGAGCTAACCGATCTTTAGATTAAATCACCATAGGTAGCACGATTTATGGTAATGCTTTTTTCCTCAGTTGATCAGAACAAACGTGGCAGACTTGTTACTTACTTGTTCAGATGACAATATACAGTGAAAATTCTTATTTGGGTCATATATTCCAAGACGTAGGCTAGAATCTGTGATTGAGAAGTACAGTAAACATACACACCGGTGCAGTAACTGACAGCCACACATTCACCTCAAAACATTAGATTCATCCGCGCTGAAGCCGTGCAGGAGCACAGACCGCACGCGCACAGCGTAAGCAAGATAACACCACACACAGCTGCAATTCCAGGTTTTTAAACAGAGATGGTGACAAAGAGGCAAAACTTACGGACTGCAGCTTTAAGAGATATTACCGTATTGACCCGAATATAAGACGATGTTTTTTTCTTTAAAATACATCTGAAAAAACGCGGTCGTCTTTGACATGTCAGTAATACACCCGCAACAATAGGTGGCGCCAAAAACGCATAAAACGAGTGTGCCATGAAATATGTAATATGTCGTGACTGTCATGTTAGCCTGATGGGAACAAACTTCCTCTGTAAGTGGTTTTAAAACATAAAACCCAGACAGTACCCAGATTTGAAGACTACAATAAGATTTCACATCTACTGTTAATAAAATTGAAAATTGAGATGTTATAAATGCCTAAATGTTATATAATTCAAATGGGCTACCTGTTATTTCAATGGTATATCAAAAAGTGTATATTTTCAATGTCATTGTTGGTACATTTTACCAGTATTTACCATATTTTCAAAAAAAAAATTAAAATAGGAAAAATATGCAATTTGAAAATAATTTAAGAAAAAATGTTTTACAGAGAGAGAATATAAACAATATTTGGTTTTCAAAAAGCCTTTTTCCAAAAGGTACATCTGGAAAAAGGGGGGTCGTCTTATAATCAGGGTCGTCTTATATTCGGGACAATACGGTACATTTACTGTACCTACTTTCAAGATGCACTTTTGGATTCAGTGTCAAGCTTTGCAACTAGTCAAAAATATTAAATGGCAGATGTAAAAAAAAAAATAACATTCACATTTTCTCTATTGCAGTCTGTCTGGATGTCCACGTGCCAAGAAGGGAGGAATCAAAACCACCCCAACCAAGGATGACAAGGAAGATTCTGAGCTTCTAAAGTACTTTTTTTTTTTTCTTTTTTTCTTTTTTGACAAAACAATCTCAACTTTTGCTGTACGAAAACAGTGGATTTATTGAGCACAGCCTGTATCTTTAGAGAATGCCAAACCTGACAGTCAGTTCATCACTTACCTCTCTATAGGTGCCCGGTGCCAGGTTGTGACAGTCTGGGGCATATCAGTGGGAAATATGCCACCCACCGCAGTGCCTATGGGTGCCCGCTGGCAGCACGCCGGCAGAAGGAGGGCATGTTAAATGGCACACCATTCTCCTGGAAGGCCTTCAAGTCTGAGGGCCCGACCTGCCCTACGCCAGGATGTGATGGATCAGGACATGCCAACGGCAGCTTCCTCACTCATCGCAGGTACAGACGGGACCTAGAAAAATTTACAGATAAATATTAGTATTATGGTATTAAATAGTCCTGATAAATGGCGAGCTGTGAGTGAATTAAAACTGCTATATATGCTAGATATATAATAAAACGAATTGTCTTGGAAATGCCATAGTAATATGTTTTGAAATATTAGAAATGCCTGTTTTTGGCTTTCTGTGGTTACCGAAGGATGGTGTAATAAAAACAATAAATATAAGACAATACATTTTTTCATATCTCGTAATCATGTGTTTCTACAGTCTATCAGGTTGCCCTAGAGCTTCAGCTAACAAGAAGAGAGCCAGGTTCCCAGGAGATGATTACATCAGCAAGAAATTCAGGGCAAGTGATGGTAAGATCAAATATAATATGCTTCTCTTCTTTCGTCCCCATTATGTTCATTTTGTGCTCTTCATTAACACATGCATTGTTTTTCTATCCCCTCAGTTCTTGACAATGATGAAGACATAAAACAGCTGAACAAAGAGATCAATGAGCTGAATGAGTCGAACTCTGAAATGGAAGCAGACATGGCCAACCTCCATACACAGGTCTTTTATTAAATGCATACATTACTATTCAAAAGTTTGAGGTTGGTACGTTTTTTTTATTTTATGTAACTAAGTAACTTTAAGTAACTAAAGCTGCATTTATTTGATCAAGAATACAACAAAAACAATAATATTGTGAAATATTTTTGCATTTTAAAATAACAGTTTTTTTAATATATTTAAAAAAAAATTATTTACTCCTGTGATTGCAAAGCTGCATTTTTAGCAGGCTTTACTACATCATATTTTTGTGGAAACTGATAAATTTTTCAGGATTATTTGATTAATAGAAAGCTCAAAAGAACAATTTTTTTTTGTAATTTAAAATTAAAAAGTATTTTCTGTCACTCTTGATTAATTAATTAATTGCATCCTTGCCAAATAAAATAATTTATTTCCCCAGAATTAAAAATCTTACTGAGCCCAAACTTTTGAACAGTTCACGTATCAGAAACTGTAATAAAGACAGATATGTATCAGATTCACTCTATATACGGCTGAAATGTGATCTGAGCATATAGCATTAGGCACTTAACAAGTGGTTTTCACAAGCTTCACAAGCATTTTGAGGCTCTCATTGTTCATCAGTGAAAAATCCTGTAATTGAGAATAGGATTTTTTGTGACTTCTTTCCATAAGAAATGTAATGATAATGATAATATTTACAGTACTTTAAATACAATATTATAAATGAGAGTATTTTATCATCACAAAGATAGAATACACAGCTTGACCTCGCAGCTGCTGTTTATTCATGCAGTTATATCCCTTAATAGATCTCATCCATGGAGAATAACCTCAAGAGCATGGAGGAAGAGAATAAACTCATAGAGGAGAAGAATGAGGCTCTGTTCATGGAACTGTCAGGCCTGAGCCAGGCTCTTATCCGCAGCCTTGCCAACATCCGTCTACCACAGATGGTCAGTCCGCTTGCTATCTACCTTTTATGACTACGCCCAACAAGCATTGTACATTATACTTTTATGTAGCTTGCTTTTAACAAACTGTAATCTGTTGTTTACCACAGCAAGAGCCCATCACTGAGCAGAATTTTGACACCTACGTGGACACCCTGACCCACATGTTCACCGATAAGGAGTGCTATCAGAACCCAGAGAACCGAGCCCTGCTCGAGTCGATCAATCAGGCTGTCAAAGGCATTGAGGTGTGAGCAGAGGAGCGGCAGCTGCAAGACACTGTGGGTTAAATAACCAGACTGACAACATAAAAATACTGTTTAAGGACATTCAGGTTTTGTATGTGGCACCCTCCGTAAACGCGGAACGTTGCGAGACCCGTGGAAGTCAGAGAAAAGGACCAAATTCCAATTCCAAATTATGCTGCTTAGCAATTTTGATGAGATCCAAGATCCTTTGCCTCTTAAACCAAGCTGGCTCTTCTTGTTTTGAGGTATCTTTTGGAGCAAACCATTTGTTACTGTTTTCTAGAGCAACTTTCACCGACACTGATCTGCCTTTTTACTTCCCTCAGTGCATGGAGGTTGCCGTGAACAATAAGTTGTGAGATTGTCGTGTGTCTGTGAAGGAGAGTCTATGTGTGTATGCGTAACAGAGTGTTTTATGTGTAATGTCCGAAGGTGAATTCACAATTAATGACCTCCCTTGACAAAATATGATTAGTATGCAGCACTGCTACATTTGATCCCTGTATGATAATGTTGTCTCATATTTGGTGTAAATGCTCTCCGGTTCCATTCAGTAATATTTATCGTATTTGAGAACATAGATATTGCACTTCCATGAATAGTTTGTAGTTCCATCGTCATGTTATTATTGTAATTATTATTATTATTATTATGGCTATTTAAATTGGGTCCTTGAAATGTAAGTTTAATTTATTATTTATTCATGTTAAGGGTTATTTTGTTTATTTATTAATCAGTGTCTATTTATGGACTTAATTTATTTCACAAAGCAAAATTCTATACACAGCTTTTAAACAGTTATTAAGAGGAGAGACATTGCCCTCTGCATTGTGAAAGAGGCAATATTTTAAGAATATCGACAGCAAATTGTTTTATAAACCTTCCTATTTATTTTAAAGACAGAGATTTATAATCTCTTTTTTTAAGTGCAAATATTTTCTACCTAACAATTTTTATATTGTTTTTTTTAATATTCTTCTTTATTTAATGAGTTCTGTTTTCCATAAAAGTATTTTGGCACCCTCCAGAGTGAAGTGGGTTGAACAGATATGATGTATTTATTGTTATTTATTTAGTATTTAAGAACAAATTGAATGGAGATCTTGTTGCATATTTATTTTGTAAATGTCTCTGTGTTAGTGGTTGCTGCATATGGATAGTCTTTGCCCATGTTGTTGATAAAATAAATGGGAATTCTATCACCTACAACAGAGAGTATGTCATATTTAATGCTGATAGTTTTTATTGAGTTATTATAAACTGCATATTTACAAGCTTGAATTTGCCCTTGATCCAACAGTGATATGTTGTGAAACATTGGTCAGTCCCAATAATTTGGGATTCTCTGACATTTATTAGAGCAAAGATAAAATACGAACCAAACACTCTCTCAGTAGGATACTTGGCTGACATCTGCTGGATACAAAATTATCCAGTCACGATTTCTGTTCAGCTGATTAAGTCTAGTACATAAAAACATAAGGGATGTATATTTGTATTTTGTCAAGGTTAATATTAAGACCAGTATTGTTAAAATGACTGATAATAAACCCCAAATATTCTTTTAAAAAATCCTAATTTATTTTACTGTCTACATGTTGCTGAAAAAACATTATAGGCTATTTAATGCCAGGCGCCTTTGTGACAACTTACCCCATATGCTGTGACATCATGCCCTGCTACTGGCCAACAATCTTTTCTTTTGTGCAATAACGGTGGAGATGTTCAATCTAGGCCCTGCATATCTAAATTATATCTATGTGCCCATACAATAATTAAAAAGAAATAACCACCTTGAGAATTATTCGCCGTAAAAATGTGTTGACCGTTTCCGATTTTTTCCAATCCTTAATATCAACACCAGAGACTGCTGTGTTTATGAACATGTCATAAAATAATGTAGTGAAGGACCCATGTGCTCCATGGCCCATATTTTGTGTTTGTGTGCGTGACGTCACGGAGTCAGCTGGCCAATGTTTACATCCAGCGCTGCTCGCCGTGAACGTTTATGGGAAGAAACCGAGCGATAGAAACAACAGGAGACAGTTAGTCGAATGGACAGCCTCAACAGACCATAATCAGGGTGTCAGACGATTCTGCTCGGTCGACTGTGAAGTCGTCGGGGTGTTTCCCGTGACCAGTTTCTACCCAAAACACCTCCATCCCGATTTTTCCTGTCTTTGTCTTCATTTGCGTCTACTTTTTGCAGGTAAGCGCATTATATGAGTCGTGCTCGCTGTCATCTAGTGTAATTCTGGCGTGGTAATAGAATCATAAACTCTTGGTTAGTGCATTTTCTCTGAGTCTAACCAGTAGTTTAGCGTGCAGAATGAACGACGGGTCGTGATGATTAAAAATAAAGGGCTGATGTATGTTATTTCATATTTAACTGTGTTTGAGTAACTACCCGGATGTTCAACAAAACACTGCACAATATGCGTTTGTTAGCGAATGGCGCAGCTGCATTTGAGCGCGCGGTGATTGGTGGGAACATTCCTCACATCTGCAGTTTCTACACAGCGTCTCTGGGGAAGCTTTAACTTTCCAGCAGCGCAGCCCAGCGCCACCATCCGTTAACTGGACAAAAATGCTGTTTTGTAAGGCCCAAAACATGTGCAGTAGCCCCAAAATTATTTGGACCCTTAAAGACATACGTACACCATTGCATTAGATAGGAAAATATTAAATACAGTGGCATTTAAGGAAATACAACACTAACACACTTCTTAAGCAAAAAGAAGTTTTATGAACTTATGAACTGAGTTTTCAGATTGATTCCAAAATGTATTTGGACAAATTCTGCTTGACAATAGTTAAATGCCCAGATGTAGACCTATAAGCAGATATGCAATCCTTCATCTTTTAGAGAAGTGGTTCTCAACAGGTGGGCCTAAATTGTTGCCTGGGACAGCAATGCATAATGCATTATATGCATTTTATACAAAACTAATATGCATAGTTAGGAATAGGATAGTGAAATAAACAGGCTTCCCGTGATTTGTCAACTTCAGTTTGATTTGTATGTTTAATTACTGGCTGCCAAGAGCAAGGAACCACCAAAATATAAGAGAAATGTAAGTAAACTTTACAAAACATTTGGGGGCAGTAGTTAGTATATATGTGTATATATATATATATATATATACAGTGGGTACGGAAAGTATTCAGACCCCCTTAAATTTTTCACTCTTTGTTATATTGCAGCCATTTGCTAAAATCATTTAAGTTCATTTTTTTCCTCATTAATGTACACACAGCACCCCATATTGACAGAAAAACACAGAATTGTTGACATTTTTGCAGATTTATTAAAAAAGAAAAACTGAAATATCACATGGTCCTAAGTAGAGCATGGTCAAATAGTAGAGCATGGCGCTAGCAACGCCAAGATCATGGGTTCGATTCCCAGGGAAAGCAAGAGCTGATAAAATGTAAATGTAAGTCGCTTTGGATAAAAGCGTCTGCTAAATGCATAAATGTAAATGTAAGAGCACAGTGGCCTCCATAATCCTTAAATGGAAGACGTTTGGGACGACCAGAACCCTTCCTAGAGCTGAGCTATCGGGGGAGAAGAGCCTTGGTGAGAGAGGTAAAGAAGAACCCAAAGATCACTGTGGCTGAGCTCCAGAGATGCAGTCGGGAGATGGGAGAAAGTTGTAGAAAGTCAACCATCACTGCAGCCCTCCACCAGTCGGGGCTTTATGGCAGAGTGGCCCGACGGAAGCCCCTCCTCAGTGCAAGACACATGAAAGCCCGCATGGAGTTTAAGATGGTGAGAAATAAGATTCTCTGGTCTGATGAGACCAAGATAGAACTTTTTGGCCTTAATTCTAAGCGGTATGTGTGGAGAAAACCAGGCACTGCTCATCACCTGTCCAATACAGTCCCAACGGTGAAGCATGGTGGTGGCAGCATCATGCTGTGGGGGTGTTTTTCAGCTGCGGGGACAGGACGACTGGTTGCAATCGAGGGAAAGATGAATGCGGCCAAGTACAGGGATATCCTGGACGAAAACCTTCTCCAGAGTGCTCAGGACCTCAGACTGGGCCGAAGGTTTACCTTCCAACAAGACAATGACCCTAAGCACACAGCTAAAATAACGAAGGAGTGGCTTCACAACAACTCCGTGACTGTTCTTGAATGGCCCAGCCAGAGCCCTGACTTAAACCCAATTGAGCATCTCTGGAGAGACCTAAAATGGCTGTCCACCAACGTTTACCATCCAACCTGACAGAACTGGAGAGGATCTGCAAGGAGGAATGGCAGAGGATCCCCAAATCCAGGTGTGAAAAACTTGTTGCATCTTTCCCAAAAGACTCATGGCTGTATTAGATCAAAAGGGTGCTTCTACTAAATACTGAGCAAAGGGTCTGAATACTTAGGACCATGTGATATTTCAGTTTTTCTTTTTAATAAATCTGCAAAATGTCAACAATTCTGTGTTTTTCTGTCAATATGGGGTGCTGTGTGTAGATTAATGAGGAAAAAAAGAACTTAAATGATTTTAGCAAATGGCTGCAATATAACAAAGAGTGAAAAATTTAAAGGGGTCTGAATACTTTCCGTACCCACGGTATATATATATACACACACATATATATATATATATATATATATATATATATATATATATATATTTTTTTTATAAATAAACTAATACTTTTATTAAGAAAAGATGCATTAAATTGATCATAAGTGAAAAAACATTTATATTACAAAAGATTTCTATTTGACATAGATGCTATTATTTTGAAATGTCTATTCATCAAAAACTAAAAATAAATAAAAACAAAAATAATAAAACAAATAATAAAAAATAAATAGTGTAGTTGTTTTAACATTGATAATAATATTAAAAGTTCTGTTAAATTGTAAAAAAAAAAATAATTGTAATAATATTTCATTGCTGTTTTACTGTATCTTTTATCAAAAGAATTTAGCCTTGGTGAGCATAAAAGACTTTTAAGAATATTAAAAAACTATTACCGACCCCACTTTTGAATGGTAATTTAGCATATTATTTGGTGTATTCATTTCATGGTAATATTAATAAATTTCAGTTTTATATGTTACTCAGTCCTGGTACTGTGTTGGGTTGCCACTTTTCTGATGCAAAATCAGTTCAGATCCACTGTTATAGCAAGAAACTAATGAAAGTGGTTGTTTATCAGTTCAAATTTTTTTAAAGGCCCGAATCAACGAAGTATGTCATCTTTGTTTACATGCATACTTACGTCTTTTGCTTTCTTCTTCTCTTCTGTTTTGCACCTAACAAAGAGCCAAAATGGGGGGTGCAGTCAGCGCTGGGGAGGACAATGACGAGTTAATTGACAACCTGAAGGAGGCCCAGTACATTCGCTCAGATCTGGTTGAACATGCCTTCAGGGCCATTGATCGTGCTGACTATTATCTGGAAGAATTCCGTGACAGTGCCTACAAGGATCTGGCCTGGAGACACGGCAACATCCACCTCTCTGCGCCCTGTATCTACTCTGAGGTGATGGAGGCTCTAGACCTGCAGCCTGGCTTGTCCTTTCTTAACCTGGGCAGTGGCACAGGCTACCTCAGCACCATGGTGGGACTTATACTGGGTGAGTTCATAGAGTATATGAAGGCTTTCATTTTGCTTTGCCATTATTTACTCCCCCTATGTCGTTCGAAACCTGTATGACTTTCTTCTGGGGAACACAAAGTTATTTCGAAGAATGGTAACTAAACAGTTTCCATACTCATTGACTTCCACTGTGTTTTTTTTTTTTTTTGTGAGAACCGAACTTGTTTTGTTACCATCATTCTTCCAGATATCTTCTTTTGTGTTCAAGAAAAGGAAAAAAATTATACTGCTTTTTTTATTATGCTTTCATAATTTTTTTTTTAGCGCGTTTGAGTTATTAACATTGAACCCTGTTTTTTCTCTGCATTTTCTTCACATGCCATAATATGTGATCACTGACCTTTTGTCATATTTCCAGGACCATTTGGTGTGAATCATGGTGTGGAATTACATGAAGATGTTATAGAATATGCTTATCAGAAGCTGGACTTCTTCATCAAGACAAATGATAGTTTTGACAGGTGTAGTAACTTTTGGGTGTTTACTTTTATATTAAAATAAACTCATTCCCTTGAGTAAAGTGTAACGTGCAAAATGATGTGACTGATATTGTTAATATTTTTGGTGTAGGTTTGAGTTCTGTGAGCCTTCCTTTGTGGTGGGCAACTGTCTGGAGATTGCCCCGGAAAGCAGGCAGTATGACAGGGTTTACTGTGGTGCAGGGGTCCAGAGGGAACATGAAGACTACATGAAGAAGCTGTTGAAGGTTGGGGGCATTTTAGTACTGCCTCTGGAAGAAAAGGTGAATAATTGAAAGGCAAAGCAATTCTACAGTATATCTGGTTTCAGGTAATCCAGGAGAGATTGTGTGTGAAATTTATATATGTCTATGCATTTGTAATTTGTTCTAGCTCACCAAAATTACTCGGACAGGATATAACACATGGGAGACGAGAAAGATAATTGCTGTGTCCTTCGCACCACTTATGCTCCCTAAACACAGAGAAAATGGCAAACCGAGAGCAGTGTCTCTACGTAAGTCATCTGCTGTATTTTAAATTGTTTTATTAAATGAGATTATCGTGGCCTTTTCTTTATTTTAGTATATTAAATTAGAAAAATACAAAATAGAAGCAATTTCAGTTCTATTGGACATTTGAACAGCACTGCACACTACGGTTCAAAAGTATTAAAAAAAAATAATTTAGCAAGGATAAAAAGTGGCAGTAAAAACTTACATTGTTACAAAAAAAATTACATTGTTATAATTCATATATGTTAGAATGCTGATGAAATTCATATTGTTTCAACTGTTTTCAACATGATTTCAGAAGGATCATGTTGTCATGACACTGAAAACTGTCATAGCTGCTGAAAATTCGTCTTTGCCAGCACAGGAATGAATTACATTTTAAAATATTTTAAAATAGAAAACAGCTATTTTAAATTGTAATAATATTTTACAATATTACTGTTTTTACAGCATTTTAATCAAATAAATACAGCCTTGGTGAGATAAAAAATACAGAAATAAAAATAATAATAAAAAAAATCTTACCAACCCAACTTCTGAACTGTAGTGTATATTGAGTATAATGATAATAGGATTGGTGTATATACATAAATGCAGTCAAAAACCCCGTTTCATGCTGTCCAGCTGCCATGTTCGAGGTGCGGAGTCTTCAGGATCTGGCCCGCATCTCCATCCGTCACATTCTAAAGAAATCCGGGTCTGGATCCTTGCCGCTACCACGGAGAACTGGATTGAAGCGAAGAAATCACCTTAAACAGAGACGAGAGCACCGTGACACCCATCTTCTGACCAATAGTTATTTGTTCATGAGTCGCTTGATTCCCGGACCCATGGACAACAACAACAACCAGTCATCCACAGACAATGAGGATGAAGATGAAGACTGCAGAAGGGTTTGTGAACAACTAGAAGAGACAGAAGAGAATGAGAGAAGGAATGAGGGAAGCGTTTTGGTGATAGAGACTCCAATAAACCTCTTAAGAGAGAGGATCCTTAGCCTGCCTTTGCCAGAGCCTCTCAAGATGTATCTTCTTTACTACAGAGAGAAGTAGACTTCTCCTTCCAGTGAATAGTCTATTCTAAACTACTCACATCTACCTAGCACTGTCACATCAAGGATCCATTTTTGCATTATCCTGACAACCTTTCTCATTGAATTTCACCACTCTTTGTTCTGCCAAGTCAGGTGGCAGAGATACTTAATTTTATTTATCTATAAAGGAAAATTCTCATTTGGTTTAATGCTGGACCTGGATTCATGGTCTAGAAGGCTAACCATTAATCATGGAATCAAGAAACAGTGAAAACTGATTTATTAATCTACGTTTCATGTTATTTGTGCAGTGACATTTTCAAACAGACATTAGTGGCTAACAGTTTACTAAATAAATGCAGTGTATTCTCACTTGTTTTGTGAGTTATGTAACATCTAGTTTCAGCTCATAGATTTACTATGAAAAGTGAAAATCAAAATATTCTTCTGGTGTATGGATTTGTAAAAGAGATGTCTAATTGTGTGCTGAATTGCAATTATATTGTGTGAAAATACAATGGCACGTTTAAAAATGTGATCGTTCAACATAATCCGTGTCGTACAATTTCAGGGATTTCAAGATGAAAGACTGATTATCTGAGGGGTTTTGCCAATTTGAAATAGTCTTGGGTTTGTACTGTTTTCAGGGCCTTTGCATTTGCTTTTTGCTATATAGAAGTATAAAAGGTATAGTCTATAGTTGTGTAACAAGCTATAAAATGGTGCTCTGAATTGTGGTAATGCTCTGATGTGCACTTTGTCCAGTGATGTAGAATGCACTAATTGAAAAAAACAAACAAACAAAAAAACCCTGTTTTGAATTATACATTTATATCATCTATGTCAAAGGTGGCGAACTCCGGTCCTGGAGAGCCGCAGCCCTGCAGAGTTCAGCTCCAGCCCTAATTAAAACTCACCCGCTTGTAGCTTTCTAGGAACTCTTCAGACCTTGATTATTAGCTTGATCAGGTGTGTTTGATTAGGGATGAAGCAAAACTCTGCAGGGCTGTGGCTCTCTAGGACCGACGTTTGCCACCCCTGATCTATATCATGACCAAAATCCTTCACCTTTAAAATGATATTATTTTCATTATGCAAATGAAAGCGTGCATGTGGCATACAATTAAGAATGAGGTGCCAAATGTAGCAAAGACTAGAGGGTCTAAATTGATTTGTAAATCAATTTACAGTTTTTGGAGAACACAAACCAAAGTATTATGTATGTATTTTGAAAAAATCAGACCGTTGTCTCTGCAACCATTTAATGTAAAATTAAATAAAGTCTAAACACTGATAAACATTGGGCTCATATGTGAGACAGATTAAATGCATAATTTAGATTTCTGAAAGTGCGGACCATACTTTATGCATTATTATGAGGGCTGAAGACAATAAATACTCCCTAAATGGGTGACATTAAAAGAAATATCTGCACATGCTGTGGAAACAAATACAATGATACCAATGTATCACTGTGATGATACAATGATACCTTTTTTCCCCAAACACAACTTTGGCCCACTTTACCCTCAGTTAAAAAAGATCAAATAGAGAAAATACGCTCACTTTCAGCTTTATTAGATTTGAATACTGTGCTTAACCGCCAAGTACAGACTGGACTTCACTTTGGATAAGAAAATAAAAATGGAAACAAAAAGAAGAGTGAAAGCACTTACAAAATAACAAAAATGTATTTTCTTATTTAATGATTAAAAAAATAATCTTTGCAAGACATTACACACAAAATTCTCCTAAAGCTCTGCACTGAGAGGAATTCAAGAGAAGAAAACAAACAGGAACGCCACCATTTTCACACTGAACTGATGACTGGTGTCAAGAAGATGAGGTAAATGTTTTGTTGGGGGAAAAAAAGGCACAATTTACAATCAACCGTGCCATGTAAATTCATGTAATACCAATAATAACAACAATATCATTATTATTGTAATCATAATAATATTAATAATAATAACACCATAACAGCAATAGAAAAAATATGCAACAAAAATACAGACTGAATTTTTTTTTATCTTACAAGTAATCTTCCAGCCCTATTGTATTGCCTGGCCCATCAAAAAAAAAAAAAAAAAAAAAAAAAAAAAAAAAATGTCCCATTTAAACAATGCAGTGTCCTGCCTCATTCTTTGCTCAAAAGAGTCCAAGACTTCCAGTGGTATCCAACCACAGGCAAAGGGCTAGAATTGTCTGGAGTGGTCAAAGCATTTGCTCTGACCAACCGGCTCAGTTTGGAGGAGCTGCAACAAACTATCTGACAACCAGACATGACACACACAGTTTCGAGGGGCCAATGCAATCGTCATGGCAGAAAGCGCCACAGCCCTGGCACATGATCATAGCTTTAAGTCGGCAGGAACACTTGAGAGCTACTTCTTCTGCAGCACTGTCCGCGAAAGCCTGAATGCTAAGTGTAGCGTTCTGGCCTCCACTATTGCTGACGCTCACACGTGGCCTTAGCTGCAACACACCATCGGCTAAACTGTGGGAGAACCCGCTACCGTCCACCACAGACACATTAGCTGTGTAACTGAAGCCGGATGAGGACCCTACGTTGCCCCCACTCTGCTGTAGTTTTGGTAGCTTGCCATATAGCTGGTAAGGGAGACTGGAGGCCGATGAGGAAGGGGAGGAGGAGACAGGAGAAGCGGAGGTGTCTACTTGGCGGGCATATGGATTTTTGACTTGCTCCTTCTTGGCCATTCTAACAAGAGACATTTCCATATTTAGCAGTCCTTCCATAGCTCCACCACCTCCATGAAAATTGTCCAGAGGCTCCTTTTTGGTTATTACAACAGAAGTATTGCCACTGTTTGGAGCAGGCGAGTTTTTGGTCAGAGCTTGTTGGCACGAAGGGCGTGAGGAGACTTCATTCTTTACTGTAGCTACAGGAGACAGCTGTTGCTGATATGTCTGGTGCTGAGGTGGTTGGGGTTTGCTTGGGCGCCAGTTAATCTTAACAGTAGGTACAACCTCCGATGGACAAAGGTCACCATGTGGAGGTGAGGGAGCATCAGGTGTGGTTCTGCACACAGACTGGGAGAGATTGTTAGGATGTTGTTGAAAGCCAGCTGGCCCCCCCGGAGTTTCACCCCTTGGAGGAAGAGGTCCAGGGTGCTCTTTAATGACAGCTGATTCATAAACTGGAGCATTCTGAGAGTTCACATCCATTGAGGTTCTAGCAGAGGAGTTTGAAGGGAGGGATGTTATGACAGGTACTGCTCCGGGGGGCACTGCACCTACGGGTTGTTGAGAAGTGAACTGAACATTTGTGGATCTTGGGCTAGCTTCCTCAAACAAGCATGCCATTCGAGATGGAGTAGAACCTGGTGGTGAAGAACCAAAGTTCCGACCAGGTCCAGGAGACACTCGGGCGGATGGGGCTTTGTGCTGGAAGTCAGATCCACCAGTTTCTATAGGTCCTCCTGACTCAGACGGGCCTCTAAAACGTGGTCCCAGATTTCTCGGAGGTTGGCGACTGGTTGAGTTACCGGCAGGGGCACCTGGAAGTCGATTAATTTCCAGCTTGCTGACTGAGTGAGGCTGGGGTAAGACCTTCTCTAAGGGTAGGCTGCCTTGAAGAAGTTGGGTGACAAGAGGGTTGTTGGCCTCTACAGAGGAAACTGGTCGAGATGAACCTTGGACTCTTCTGCCAAGGGCAGGAACTGTAGAATTCTTTAAAGCAAAATCTTCTCCAGGTCCTCTGCCAAGAGGTTTGGTGTCATCTTCTGTTGAGACAAACATCCTCACTCCATTGCCATTATCATTCAGTCGTAGATTTCTACTTTGGTCCCTCTCTGCCTGTGTCAGGTAAGCTTGCACTTGGGCTTGTGAGGGCGCAGTGACAATCTGGTCCTGAGCATGGTTTATAGCATGGCTATGAATTGGATGCTGCTTGTGGGGATGAATGACGGGCTGGTTTGGCACACCATTAGGGAAGCGAGCCTGAATGACAGTTTGAGTATGGTTGGGGTTAGATATATGGGCTTGTATGACTGGTTGCTGGTGCTGAGGAGGATTCAACATTGAAGTGAGTCGACTTGAGGTCTGAATGACAGGTTGATTCTGCGACTTTGTATTCTGAGCTTGCATGCCATTACTATCCATCTGGGCTCTGTGCCAGTCCAGTGTTTCATCCTCTTGAGTTTCGTTTTCAAAGTCAGATGCTGTCTCCGTAGAATCACTATGTGCTCCAGTGTCTTCCTCGCCAGCATTACTTGGTAGACAAGGCAGAGAGGCTGATTCATATTTGCCATCAGCATCACTTCCTCCATTCCTATGCTCTTGTAGCATCTCCTCTCTCATGGAATGCTCTTCACTACTTTCTACCCATCCATTTCGGGCTGTAACAAGTGTCTCTTTGGGCATTTTCAAGTCTGAGCCATGCTGGATAACTCCAGTTGTCCCTGGGTGATGCTCACCACCATTCTTTTCACCTTCCCAGGGTTGAGAAGAAGCTGCCAAGGTCCTGATGACATCCACACCCTGGGCACCAAATCTTGGCAGCGAGTCTGGTATAGAGGTGGGCACTAAAGAAATGGCATCATTGGATGCTGAGGTGCAAACAGGGGTAGTTGTTCTGCTCTCACTGGACTCTGCCTCCTCACCTCTCCCCTCTTGGTGACTGCAAAAAGACTCTGGTTCGCTTGGCGTAGGCACTGGGGTGTCTAAGGTCTGCTCTGAGGCTTTATCACTTGGGCAGGCAGTCACCTCTTCCACTCCACAAATCTCCTCCACCTGATCCTGGGAAGCAGGGCTGTCTGTCGCAGGTGGCGATAGCGTGAGTGTTTTCGGAGACTCTGATGGTGGTAGAGATGGGTTTGAAGACACAGAGGAAGGAGATGGTTCGGTAAGTGGGGTGGAGGTTTGAGGCCTGTCTGTTGAGTCTACACTGGACAGCTGTAGTTGTGCTCCAGACGAATGAGAGCTCGCAGGCGATTCCTGCTCCTCCAAATCAACTCTTCCTCCTCGTCTTCCTCCTCCTCCTCCTCCCGGTTCAACGGGACCTGGGTGCTCTCTCGAACGCCTCCCGCTGGAGCGATCCGGTATCCCAATACCACCCCCCGGGCCGCTCCCCCCAGGCCCTCCCCCATCCCCAGAGGCTGCAACAGCAGCAGCGGCTTCCCGCTGGGCACGGGCTTGCTGTGCACGGGCCTTGATGTCCGCCAGGGTGCGCGCCCCTGTCCCAGAGCGCCGCGACCCTTCATTGGGGGGGACGATGCGGGGACAGATTTGGTACGTTGGCGGCCCCTTGACCCAGGGCGGTTTGATCCGGGAGAGCTGTATCTAGTGGAATGGGCAGAAGAGAAATACTCATATGAGTTGTGGTTTACATGAAGACCGTTTTTAACTACAACGAGGTGCACAAGAGACTAATCTGGAAAAAATAACATGTCCAACATACCCGGATTGGCGGGACCTTGGGCTCCTCTGTTGTAGGTTGGGGCTTTTCTGAGTGCACACAGTCAACTGTGTTACGAAAGGACTGACGCTCATCCAGCCGCGCCCTTTTCTCGGGAAAGCTGGTGAAGGCCTGGGACTCGTCTGGCCTTCTCTTCTGTTCCTTGAGCTGAATTGCTGGACTTGCTGTGGCAGGACTGGCAGCGGGGCTGCTCTCTCGGCTGCTTGCACCAGTGCCCGCTGTACCAGTGGTAATGACCGAAGCCCCATCATCCAGCGGGTCGGTGGCAACAGCAGCAGTGGAGGAGGAAGAGGAAGAAGAGGAATCTGAGCTTGCAGCAAAAGTCTGTCTTTCTGAGGCAGAGGAGGGAGAAGAAGAGGGCGATGATGATGATGATGTTGAAGAGGAAGATGAGGAAGGAGAGGAAGTGGATGCAACAGCTGGTTCGGGTACTTCAGGCAACAGGTGTGTGGAGGCTTCTGGTTCATCGCAGGTTGAGCTTGTAGAAGCTGGAGGAGGTGTGGGTACAGGAGCGGGAGAGGGGACTGCCTCTGCAGAAAGGTTTTCTTCTGGAGCTTCCAGTCCGAGGTCTGTTTGAAGGACCACCTCTCCCTGAACTGCTGTCGCTTCTGGGACTGGTGATGCAACTGATGGTTCAACATCTGGAGTTGCAGTGCTTTCTGTTGTCTCTGCTGAAGGTACAGCTACCGTTGTAGTTTTGCAAAGTGTTCGCCGAGCTCTGCGTCTGAGGTCAGCCCGTGAACGCCGTCTGATACGGCCTTCCCTCCGTCTTCTTCCAACACTTCGTCTCTTGGGTGTAGCCACTGTAGCAGAATCAGAGTCAAGAACTGCACTGGCAACATCTCCAGCATCACTCATTGTGAGCTTTAATGCCTCTTCTCTCGTCAACCCAGACCTAAAGAAATAAATGGGGAAAAAAATTTAAAAATCAATATCAGTTCTAGTAATTAAGCCGTTTAAAAATATTTTATCGAATATTTAACTAATCGAACCTTTGGCCATGGTACTCCTCAAAGAATTTCTCCTTCCATGCTTCTACTTTCTTCTCCTTTTCCATCTCTTGCCTGAAACGAACCTGCATCTCATGCGTGAACTCACCTTTAAGAGAGTAAAAATATTCCCACTTTATCCACCATTACAGTAAACTACCTAGAGCCAACTGTCTTGGTCAGTTTCTGTCACTAAATCACTAAGAGACTTACCCTCAGCTAGACGCTCTTTCCAGCTCTGGGATGCATGAGTGAAGAATTCATTATTGAGGGCCGAGCTGCTTAGTCGAGCAAGGCCATCAGGGCCAACCTACACACAAAAAGAATTGGAAAAACTTGGTGAGGGAAAAAAAAAAAAAAAGGATATAATTGTAACAAGTGAAACTTAAAAAGCCTTTAAGAAATATACCTGTCTGTCCACCTCTGGTAAAAGCTGGAGTAGTTGCTGCTGGGAGTGAGGAGGAAAAGCAGCAAAGGTGCGCGTGTTGATGAGAGCACGAATGTTGGTGTTGACTAGGATGGAGCCTGGAGTCTCAAAATCCACCTCCACTCCCCCTCGATTCCTTTTCATGGGACCTGCAAAATATAGTCTTACACTGAGTGTACATAAGATCATTGCTTAATGAAACCTTTCACGGCAGGGATATATTTATGTAATATCTTTAGAGCAGACTCTGGTCTACATTCACAAAACTGTGAGTGTACGAAAATATGAATTCAAAGCACTAGTAAATCTAAATAATCAGAGGGTGTTATGGCAGAACTAGTAAAGCAATAATAATAGTAGTTTAACTCCACCTGAGCTATTGATCAATCCACGCAGCTTTTACATTATTTGTCAACTGAACATTACATCAGCCAGTGCTGCAATTAATAAACCAAAGCATAATGTACACTACAAAACATATATTCTGACAGTTTTCCACTAAGCTGGTCTTTTTGACAGAATAAAACAAAGTACACTGACACTGAAAAAGAAAAAAAGAAAAAAAAAAAAAAAACTGACAAAGACAAACCATGGTTGGTACTCTGCAATAGACTAAAGTCTTGACCAGTGTTTGAGGTGTTAGATGTCAAAACACATTTTTACACACTTTGAGAAACCAGCATGACAAGATACACATAGCAACCCATGTCCTTCATTTAATAGGATCAAGGCAAAAAATACAAATACACCCTTTTTTGCAACCATCCACTGCAAATAATAAATTATAAATCTAAAACTAACTGTATAATTGGTTATTTGTTTATTTTCCCTACTCCATCCAAATGCCTTAATTGCTGGTTAGAAATAATGAAGACTGGGACATAGTTTGTCATTAGATTGGCTCAAACTTGTTAGCTATTCACTCCCTCTGTGTAATACCTGGAAAGGAGTTATTGAATTACTGATGTTCTATGGAAAGTGGTAAGCAAGGGGCTTAAGGGTAGTAATTAATACATGGGGGTCCTTGGTTTTCATCCTCTGTACCTGAACGAAGACCACGTATGCTCTTGAAGTGCTGGGTGCGTTTCCAGCCCAGCTCGGAGCGGGTACGGAGAGTGGGGCCTGGACCCCCCCTAGAGCCTTCCCTGCGCCTCCCCGCTGCTCCTGAGGGTAAAGGTGGGGGAGGATGGAGGCTGGTGAGACTCTCTGAGAACGAGTGAGTGTGGGTAGGGCAGCTGAGGCATGAAGGCTAGTGGCACTAAAGAGGCCAAAGTGACAGGCAAAGATTTGGCATGTACGTGAAACACGAAAAGTCAAAGGGACGGATATCCCAAGGCACAGAGACAAAGAGGAAGAGGGGTGAATGGATATCTCTAAGGCGCAAATGCAAAGCAGATATCCAAGGGGAACAGAGCAGGGCTGACAGGACAAACCAGAAACACTGCTTTTACACTGAGGGGTATTGACGTTCAAGTGACAAACACGGCAGTGGCTTCTAGAAAAGATGCTGCTTTTAGTGCAAAGTTAACCAAGAAATAGAGGAGGCGGCTGTCAACAGGAGGGAACTGTCCTTGAGGAGACTGCACTATAAATGATTAGAGAGTGTCAGTGCGTAAAATTACAAACACTGTCAGGCCACTCAGATAAAGTGCATCCACAGTCAGAGGGAGCAGGTATACAAAACCACTGCAGAGTGGGGGGAAAACAGAAAGAAGGGGGAGAAAAAAAGTGAACAAGAAAAAGAGCTATTGTAACCTGATGGGACGTGTTCACCGTTGACCTTGAGAGGAGTGAGCACTACACGGGGCATCATCACAGCTTTCTTCCTCTGTCTCCCTGACTGTAAGAGAGATGGGAGAAATAATCATGAGCACATACACACAGGTCCTCCACAGACATGGAAAATAACAGCATGCTCAGAGGAGAATTTAAATGGAAATGTATACGCCTGAGAATGTTAGAATTTCACCGATAAAATATTAAGATTAATGCAGGTACGAAGAATACAAAGGGAAAGGACAAGGTGTAAGTGTCCTGGAGATGACAGTTTTCAGTTCATTCTCTATGGGAGCTGCGTGGCTGGCAGGGGATTGCGAGACTGCCAAGCAGTGCGAGCGTCTAAGTTCAACATTAAGCAAATGAGAGGAGAAAAGGCAGCTTTAAGTTTCAAAATCTGCTGATTGGTGTCAGAGTTTCTTGTGGATTCAATGCTTAAATATATTACTGCATTTACTGTAAATGATCAAAAAAGCAAATTATCCATTTAGAACCTGATGATATATTCAAATCAAGAAATCCCCGACCTGAAATTGAAATGACAGCGCAAAGAGCAAAAGGTCTTAGTCACGACTAATGTTGTCAGCGTTATCTGTGGGGTTTTCTTGATTTGACTCACAACGTCAACTTTCGGCACTTCACTAGATGACTCATTTTTACATAGTGACGTCATGCATTCAACTGTCTTCTAGCAAAACTAGTGATCTGAGGAGGAGTTGAGTGCTGTGCATAAGAATGATGATGAGATGGAAATCCATTCTTGGAGGGTCCTGCATGTAAAAATTAGTTATGAAGGTGATGGTTCAGTGCAAAGGTGAAGTTAGGCACTGCTGGTACCTGTGAGGAGCGACTGAGTCTTGTCTGTGGTTCTGTGGAGCAAGAGGCACTGGAGGAAGTCTCATCCACAGAAGCTGGAACAAAGAGGAAACAAGTAGAACATCCATCAACAATATTACTGCAGCAAATCACATTTTAATCCTGTTCCTGTGTTAATTTGATACAGAGAGAAAAGGGAAAAAATATGATGCTGACAAATAATTTCTTCACTTTATAATTTTTGTAAAATATTAGTGTTTCTCATTTCAGCTCCTCATTAAAAAATTAGATTAAATACACCTTTACAACTATCTACAGCACATTACAATACAAATACCACAGAGTAAACATCAATTCATCAATAGTGTAGGAGCAGTAAGTCATTTCTTACATGTTATTTACTAACATGTGGTCATAGGTGAACATTTATGTTTTCTTTGTTATGTATTGTAGGTTGATGGTTTGGTATTGGGGAGGGGACGAGTAGAGAGAAAGGCAACCTTCTGCTGACTGCGTGTTGCATTTACATTGCATTTGCCCTCATATGCTTCACCACAATAAAATGCACAAAAAAGGCATTATTATTGCTTTTGATTGCAAGTATGAGTGCTTGTTAATGAGTTCTCCCACTATCTAGCCTCTCGGTAGCTACTGGGTGTTGCTAATGATAAGCAATCACTTGTCATAAACATGCGATATTCATTGATTATGAACTGCTCTAAACCCGTGAGCCAGTAAAACACGCAAAGATCATATTTACTAAAATCATAGCCTTTTAAAGTTTAGTCATCACATTAGGCTGTATCAATTCCTGTCTATCTGTCCTCAAATTTAACACCTTCAAAAAGATCATCAAGAATTATACCATTCAAAATACATGATTTTTATCAAACTAATTTTATAAAACATTTTAAGAACCTGCAGGAACCCAATAGAATAGCAGCCCTGACTGATAAGATTCTGAAAAGACAATATTTATCATTGTGTACCTTTTTTCCCCCCACATACCATTTATAATTAAGAATGATAGGTAGTATGTAATTTATACTTTTCAATAGGTGGTAAATATGCATGCATTCCATTCCATAAACTTTCTAAACCAGAGGGGAAAAGATAAATCAAGATAAATACTGGGTTCCAGCACCTAATTCAGGGGTAGAAAACATATGCAAGTATTTAATACTTGTTATTGCCTTATAATGCTTATGACATCTAGTAATCTTTTGAACTTTTAGTTATGGTGAATACATTTTTAAAAGAAAATAAAAGAATAGATACTGCTGATGTCTAGAAACATCAGCCTTTCAAATACCATCCTTCCACATCTGTCAAGAACAAAAGGAATCAGATTTTCACTCAAATTCAGAAAAGAGCAAATGTGAAATACATTGTCGTTTCCAGGCATAATTTTGCATGTATTCTCCTTCACGCAACACAAATACATGTTCTAAACCACTCTCATCTAGGTCACTGCTGGATGTGTCATGTGCCGCAGTATCCATGGCAACACACACATCCAAAGCAAAAAAGAAATCAATGTCTCTCAGGCACTACATGCTTCTTAAGCTCAGGGTATTTAATGCTCATCACCATTTGGAATCAAAGCTTTTCTTAAAATGAAAAGATGGGGCCTCTACTTTTCAGCTCTTTTATACGCTTCTTTAATTTATAAGCCTGTTCCACTTACTGGAAAAGAGGCTGAATGAATCAATTCTGGGGAAAAAAAAAAATGAAAAGAATGAATAGTCCACACACCATCATTTTCACCACTAGCAGCAGCCGTCTCTGTAGAGTCACAACTCTCCTGCTCTGCTCCTTCAACTGTTGATGTGGTGGATGCTGTTGGAGTGCCAGTCCCATCTCCAGACTCGTTTGCAGTCGGGCTCTTTGTCCACTGAAGTGCATTTTTCTGTAGGCATCAGTGGGCACATACAGACACAGGATATGTAGCTCTTTCTTTGCGGGTTTTGGCATCATAATCCAGTTGCAACACCAGAGTGAAATGTGTAAAGCACTGAAAGGAAGCTAGAGGGATTTATAGACTCTCTACCTTTAGGGTAAACAAACTCATCCTTCCAGGAAGCTTGAAGAAAATACTGTTCTTCACTCTGTCTCCTCTGACCTGAGAGTGAAGCATGGTGACCAGGCAGGCCAGTGGAGCTGTGCCACTGAGGAAGGATGGAAAGTAGGGAAGAAATGTCTAAGTGCTGCTCAAGAAAGTAAAATTAAACCGTTTAAGAGGAAAAATACAATATATAGATAATTAAATTCATCTTACCTTCTATTTTGGGGTGAAAAAGGTTTGAGAAAAAGAGAGAAACACAAAATAGCATTTTATAAAGATACTCAAAACCAGTCAAGAGGCAGCAAAAATGTACTCAAACAAATCTCAAGCATAAAAAAAATTCTCCTCAAACAGAAACAGTACATTTATATTCATGAATAGTTTATACTAGACCTCATTTCTTTGAGCCCCTTTGTTTGGATGACATGCAGAATCTGTTTTGGTGTCATCGGGGCATCAGAAAAGTTCTCCAGAACCTGCAAGAGGTCAAACAAATCACATTAAATCAACAACCATTCAATTTAGTGTACAGTCAACCCACTTTTAACTCACTCATATTAGGGATAGGAACACTACACGTTTTCAAATTTGGCTGGTTGCATGAATTAAAAAGCAATTGCAATGGCATGAGAGACTCAAAAACAGTTACATGTCCAACTACATCTATATGAACATAGCTGTGGCATTTAAAGAGAATGAATTTAAAAAGACAATCTATGAGGGTTTTACTGTGAAAACCGCTTAACAGTTTAACAGCACAGCACACTCTCAGCTTGCCAATTACAATGCCACAGCAATTCATTTTAAGACCATGTCAGTTTTAACAGAAACACTCAGCTTTCTTCTGTTATATCCATATTACACAGGTTCTGCACAATGTACAAAGCATAATATAAACCTGCAGCCATCACACACAGCTGAGTAGATCCAGGCATATATGACAGGCTTTTAGCCTATATGACTAGCAAAAAAAATAAAAATAAAATAAAATGGGAAAAGAGTTGTGGAATGGGAGACGGATTATAACAATACCAAACATTTCTCTCTCCATTTATACAGAGCAAATAATTTCCTCCTAGTCCTGGTGCACAAGAGCATGTAACCTTCTGCCTGTATGGTGGTTAAAATGGGAAGCACTGCTCCCGCTGTGCTCAGCTAAGTCTAGAACCAAGGACACTGGAACAGGAAATGGAACAGCACAAGCTACAAAAGAAATGTGCACTAAATTATAAAATACCAGGTGCACTTCCTGCAAGGAAGCAGGCATGAAAAACGTCAAGCTGTGAGAACTTCAACCAAACTACTAGGCCAATGACAAGACAAACTTTCCAGTTATTTATAACAGTCCTGACAAGGCACAAAATTTCAAGTGTACAAAATGGGATTGAAAGGAGCGGCACATTTAAGCATTGCTTCTGGAGAGTCATGCATTGTGCCAGCCTGGTCTTTATTCTCCTCACCCCAGCCATTTCATGGTATCATAAGGAATAAAAAAAATGGAGTGATATTATACACCATCATAATTCAGAGAACAGACAACATTGCAAACATTTCTGCATTTAAATGTGTGGTTTGGTATTCTTAAAGCCATGATAAAATTTAAGTAGCATCTTCATTGCTTCCATATTTTGGACGTGCAGCTGAGTGAAACAGATTATCCAAAATGAAAAAAAATATAGGGCGGGACTTCACTTGTTGATCGGATGCAGGTAGATCTGAATGCGAACTTGCAGTTTAAGAAAGGAGTGAGGTGTATGCTGACAAAATAAAATCTAACATCTAGTCAACAGAGAGAGGTTCACAATAAAATCAATAACATGCATTTAGAAAATAGAATTTCAATTTGATTCCAACTTTGAAACAATGTATTAAAGGGATAAAAGAGACCCAAAAATAAAACATCTGTCATTATTTGCTCACCGTCATGTTGTTCCAAACCTGTATGAGTTTCTTTCTTCCGTTAAACACTAAAGAGGACATTTTGAATAATGCAGGTAACCAAACAGTTGTTGATCACAATTGACTTCAATAGTATGGAAAATATCCAAAGTTCTGTTCAGCAGAAGAAATTCATACAGGTTTGGAACAGCTTAAGGGTGACTAAATTACAGAATTTTCATTTTTGGGCGAACTATTCCTTTAAGCAGTAGGCAAATATTTTCTGAGAACTAAGACTAACAATATTAGGTTTAAAAAAAAATAAAAATCACTGCACCAAGGGTAAACTCATCTTTATAAAGAGCTTACATAGAACAATTCATCATCATAAGGATTTCATGAATAAATATCCAACAGACTTGGCAAGAGGTTAAATTTACAAACAAAACTCATGCTGGACGAAAAGGCTCTGATCCTCATTTAAGTCTGTGACATTTCCGTCATTCCCACAAAAATCCAAACCATTTGTAGAGGACGCAATATTAAAACAACCACAAAAAGCAAACCGCAGCTTCACCCACATCCAGAATCAGGACTAATGAAAACCAAATTCTGTCACAAAAATAGTTTTGTTTTTTTTTTACACCAAGAATGGCTATACACCATTACAATCACCTTAAGCAAGAAGGAACCATCGAGAAGGACCAGAAACGCTAAATTAGGTGGTTTGCTTCACATTTCCTATTGCTTCCAAGTGTATCGCCAAGATGATCTGATATACATTGGCCTTGAGCCCAAGCATCTGGTTGCATCTTACTCCCAAAGCTGCCATTTCACACCGCTGCTTTTGTTTCAAAATCATTATATAATGCTGCAATCCTCCTTGAAGCTCCATGATCATACAAACAACTGAATCATCTAAAATACCTGATCATCCTTTAATTAATACAATTTTGCTTTCACATTTAAAGTATTCAGTCTATTTGCTTGTGCGTGTTCCCTTTTGCCCGCATCTCCCGAGAGCCTGTCCTATTACTACAGAAGAGGAGCCGGTAGGTGACTATCCTTCCTGGTATACAGACATGCCCATGCCTGCTTCCCAAAGCTCAATCACTGTGTGAGATACCTGCAAAAGAGCACAGTCTTTAATGTGTTTGGCTGGTATGAGTTGGGTTGATAATCTTCTAGGATTTAGACCACAGACAATACATTAAGTAAACATTCATATGAGATCAGAAGTGACGTTACTTACACTTGGCATCATATTTTTCATGAATTATAGCTTCTAAACTGTGACAAACATAACACAGCATTGTAATAAATGATACGAGCGGTGGTTCTCTAGCACATGAGATCCCCACCCAAAACGGCACCCCTCGAGTTTCTAGATGTACTTTTACCAGATAGCACGGTCTGTTAGGGTTAGGGTGAGCTACCCAACCTTTCTTGCTCTTAATCTCAAACTAGCCATGAGTTAAACTGCAGAAATGACTAAATTCAAAGACAGTCTGGGCTGTTTGGGTGGATCAAATTCAAGAGTGAGAACTGCCAAGATCACCTAGAAAAGCAGACAAAGACCTGACAGAAATGAATGACCATAACCACCCAATATTTGTTGATAAATTCAACTGCACAGGCTCATTTTGTCTGAGACACTGTATCTGACACATTCTCACATTATACAGGTCTGTTTCTACTAAAGCTTTTAATAACAACACTAAGATTAAAGTCTAGAGGTTAGACATATGAAGAGGCTAGTTTTTGTGTGAAACAACAATTTCCATTTAATCTACACCAAATGCAACAAAGAAACTAGGATGATGCAGATGATCTAAGAAAAGCATCTTCCGAAGAATATAAACCACAGGATGTAGAAATTACATTTAATATGCATGACAGACCAATTTTACACACCCTTGGACCACCACAGTGGAGAATAAAGGAGAAACCCTACTATCATAATAGCAAACCTGTTTAGTCTTCACATATTATTAGCCACAATGCATGTTTTGATCCAGACGTGAATCATTAAAATGCTTATTGCCCCTAATAGTAATTTTATTTATTCAGTATCCAAAACTGACAAAGATCAATGGCATATGAGCTGGAGAGCAACATACAAATATGGCCTACTATATTTTAACAGTCACTGCTTAAAACAAACAATAAGTACAAATGAGCATTTAAGACACATATTTGGTAAAAAAAATAAATAAATTGTCTTTAAATGACAGACAAGGATCCCACAATGGGTATTTTCAGCATTTTACTCAGCTCGCTAAAAGAAGCCCTGCAAACAAAGGGTCAAACAGGCAGAGAGCAGCTAATACGCTAGGCTACCAGCAAGGGCTCTTTCATTCAAATGGGACACAAACAAGAAATGTAACGCTTATGGTGACAGGGTATGTACACGGCCCGTGGATTAAAAGCCATGTAAGCAAAAAGGTAAAAGCCGGGTTATGAAACATCACATACTGCCTACAGATATACAAACAGCAGCGGCGGCGGCGCCTGCATGTGTCCAACCCGACAACAGCTTTGTTCGCGGCTCTCGTACAACACCCCTAACCCCACGCACAGCGATTAAACCGCTACAATTTACTTAAAACGATTAATATATTACCATACGAGCTGCCTCGGCCCACGTGCGCTCCTTCTTTCTCTTCTGTTTGTCCTTCATTTCCTCAGCGTTGTCGTGCGGGTGCGGATTTCTGCAGCGGATATGAAACGTGTGCGTGATATACGGCAAGCCCGCTAGCGTGCTAGGCTAGCTGCAACACCAAACGGGTCTTTGATTCCCTTTCGCCCCAAGTACTTGCGTAGTCTCTCTGTTCAAACACGCACGCGTTTCCGTAGAACGGCTTGCCAAAAAAAGCTGTCAGTTGTTGCAGCAACGGCGTTCCAGAGAGTTTTTTGTAACGTCTCGCGGGTTAAACGGAGGTAAACAGAGACAGGGCGAAGAACAAGCGAGCCCCAGAAGCCTTTGGCATACTGCAGGAAATCCTCGGTTTGGAATGCAAGACGAGGAGAACACAACAATGAGGTCAAAGGTCAAACACACTGCAGGAATGCAACACAAAAACAATTCTCCCCATCCCCCTCTTCTTCAGTCGCTCCTACAGCCGCGGCGCATCTGACGCATCTGACGGGATGAGGCCACGCCCATTGTTATGTGCGGCGAGATCAAACGTGATTCATATCAGACAGCACGACACATACATAAAATACTAGAATTATTGTTTTTGTGCTTTGTAAAGTTTCTCTTGGGAATTTTACTGCAAAAAACCCCAACAACAAACAAACAAAAAAAAAAAACAATCGCACACTTATCAAAGCATTATGTAAAGACAGCAAAGAAACACTGCAAGTAAAATATTCTTACATGCAAATGAAAATACAATACGTCATGGTTCCGTAGACGAAATTGATATTAACCAGTTTTAACAATAGTTGAATAAGCATTGTAATTAAATAGTAGCTGTATTGACATGTTTTACATACTTCCTTTTATGGAGTTTTGACATAGAATCATCTTTTGGGTGGGACTTAAAAACCGTGTATCTCTTAACCAGTCATGTAAAATGTTCACATTAAGTCCACTCTTTTATTTATAGTTGTCACATTATAAATAGATACATTAACAGAAGTTTTAAATGGGTAAAGAAATCTTGCTTAAATGAGTTACCAAACAAAGTCCCTCTTAAGGACTTTTATGAATTTCTAGAGTTTGACTGAGGTGCACTTTCATATACAACCCTAGGACTTTTACTTTGAAAAGCTTGGGGGCGAATCACCGGAAAACATAACTGAAATCGTTTTAAGAATTGTTTTTTGTGAATAAGAAAATATTATCTTGGAGTTATTTCATTTTTATTGCTTGTAATATAATGATTATATCAAATAATACAGCAAAGATCATGTTCATGTTATAGGTTTTAATAATTTTGAGACACTGCGGGGCTTTTGATAAGCGCCATCTTTGTTCGGGGCAACTATGCCGAAAAGTTGTTCTGCATATAATTGCACAAATAGGTACAATAACAAAAATCCCGAAATCACGTTCCACAGGTAGGTAATGACGGACAGCTTACTGTTAAGATGATTAAATATATTTTGCAAGACATTTCATCTTTGTCCCTTGTCAGGTTCCCTTTCAGTAAACCATCGGTTCTCAAACAATGGTTAGAGAACATTGGACGTGACGACTTTCAGCCAAGGAAGCATATGGTTATCTGCTCACTTCATTTCACCCCAGATTGTTTCAGTGGTTTGGGCAACCGTAAAAATCTCTTGTGGAACGCAGTGCCAACTCTCTTTGCAGTCCCACCTCAGGATACAAAGGTAAATAAGGACACAATATAGAGAAATTTAATACTAAATGTGTTTTTCATCTTAGTCTCATTGTCATCTTTGTGCCGTCAGCAAAATAATTGTAGGAAGAGGCTGAAGAGAGCTTTAAAATCTGCTGCTGATAAATGGGACGACACTGCACCTGACAGGATGCCTCCTTTCACTGAGGATACTCAAACTGAGGAGATGCATGAGGATGCTCAATACTCTCACGGCAGTGAAGAGGCTTACTGTCAAACCACAAAAGTGAATCTTTTATCTTACAGCCTACACTTATATTCCTGTGTATATATAATAATATTTATGGATTAAATCTTTTTTTCTTTTTTAAACAGGATTTAGCTGTCACGGACCACACCTATGCTCTTTTGGACCCATGCACGACTAAAGCCCGTTTGTTTAATGTTTTAGATGCCAACAGCTGGCTACAGAAAAGGTTGCAGACCAAATGCAGATTGATAAAAAGAATGAAAGTCAAACTGCAAGATGCTCAAAGAGAACTTCTGACTTTACGTCGACAGCTCAGATATAGACATTCACAGCTCCCAATTTAATGGGGAAGTGGCTTCAAGACCTAGTCAAGCAGTAATGGAGACCTCGGGTTGCACAAACATCTTTGAACTTTAAAGCAGCCTGAAATGTGTTCAACAAATATATTTCTTGAAAAGCAGCAAAAGTGACAAGTTTTTTCTTTAATTGGACAGATACGTCCTATTAAAACTTAAATTTACTGTGCTTTGGTTTTGACTTGTGTGAAAGATTTTCTGCCCAAAGAATTTTTAGGAGAACATTTATAGAATAAATGGTAACATTTTACAGTAAGGTCCCTTTCATTAATCTTTGTTAACATTAGTTAATAAAAATATAAAAGTTAATTGCTAGTACAAGTAAAAGTTAAATGCAGGTCCATCACATATTAACAGATAAAAACTAGTTAACTGCTGTTAAACAGAACCTTATTGTAAAGCGTAATTGATTAAATTCCATCAAATGTCACCATGCTGAAAACATTTGAGGAAACATGATGTAAGTTTGCTCTATTTTTTAAATAAAAAACGTACACCATTCAAACACAATATACATTTCCATTGTTCCTTGAAGATTTATTTTAAAAAATGACAGTCTATACTTGCTGCAAGTGGTAGGCCATTAGGTAAAGTATAACAAACACCTTTGAACTCCAGCCAACAATTATAGATTGTCTTTTTTAACATCATTCAAATGGCAAGTGTGCAGAATGGAAACATTTCATATAAATTATACTACTCAAAAAGGAAACAGGAAAAGACATTCCATACAGCCAGTCTTTCAAATTAAAGATTAGTCATTTATCAAGACAAATTAATTTTCTTGCATAAAGATCCCAAATACCAAAAGGCAACAAAAAGTTTAAATCAACCAAAGACTGTAATGGGGGTTTAGATCTTCCCTGTATGAATTATGGCACTAAAACGCAGGGATTAAGGGAGATTGAGTCTAAAATACAAACAGAGGACATTTCACTATTATCCCTTCATCCACTGCTGTTCAAGTCTTTGGACACAAGGTGGGAGACTATCCCTACATGAGATTTAGCACACAGTTCACATTCTGTTTCCTCAACCAGCATGCAATAGACAATATCGGCATATTGTGTGCATTGGCCCCTTCAATTCCTATGACACTTCTGGCAGACGTGAAGTATGAGAGATGGGCCTCCAAATATTAGACTCAAGGGAAGGGATGAATGAGAAAAATAATGCAAATGATTAAGCAGCCAGGGTTTCACTAAGAACATGCTTTGCCTCCTAAACACTTGCAAGATCATTTATTTGGAAGCTGGTGGTACAAAAAGTCAGATATAGAAAGAAGGCTGGCAGCTGGGGTACACCAGCTCCTGTGGGATTCAGTGAGTCGGATCAAGCAGCAATGTTTCTGTGTGATGTAATGAGGGTAAAATAGCTCTCTCTGCTGAGTGCTGATTACAGGCACCGTGTTGTGGCTCCATATTTGAGGAGGGGGGCCTTTGTTTAAAAATTATTTTTAAGGCCAACCAACACAAAAATATATATTTGTTGTCTAGCTTTTTTTCTGGGAAAGGACATTTTTATTCATGGAAATCCAGAGAATTAAATGTTCCAATTAAATGTTCTAATTTGCAAACAGACATCATGTAGAATAATCTTTAAAACAGCAACAAAATAAAGGATAAATAGGTATATGAAGACTTTTAAGGGTACAGAGTGTTTCCAGGGCACTACTCCAGAACATCTGTGTCTCATCAGTCTATACCAGTCCAAACTGTCCCTTTCAGCTCAAGAGATACATGTACCTAACTGTCATTATCAATCCTGTGGGCTACAAGGGAGAGGAAAGACAAAAGAACATGAGATTTTAAATTACAATTGGGAATAGCATTCATCTTTACTGCTGGTAAACACAATTAAGCATTTGTCATCATAAAGTCAGGATATTAAGAATTAAAATAAATGCTCTAAAACAACTGTAGATTGTTTTGTCTGGTTTGCATACTAACATTGTTTTGGTATCCTGAGTGCTTCTGTGTCACCACACAGAACTTGGTGCATCACACCTCTGAACTGATACAGCACCTTCAGACTCTTCTCCTCACCGACACAGGGGTCGTAGAAGCCCGGTAACCCAGCCTGAGGACATGCATGCAAAAACAATCAATACCTGCTACAGCATTTAACATTAGGGATGAAACAGTTCGGATTTCTCAAGGTTTGGTTTTTTTGCTTGTTAAACATTTCATGCAACCATATTCAAGGGCAATATTAGGACATTTGAGGCTTTTTAAAATTTCAACATTGGAATATTAAGGAAACTTACACTACCATTCAAAACAAGTCTTATGTCTATAATGTTGAAAACAGTTGTTCAGGTTAATATATTTGTGGAACTTCTTTAATGAACAGAAAGTTCAAAAGAACAGCATTTATATGAAATTGTAGTTTTTGTGACAACTCATTTTTAACGAATTTAATGCATCTTTGGTGAAAGTATATTCTTTAAAAATATAAAAATCACACTGACCTCAAACGTTTGAACTCTTGTGTATGCCTTTGTCTTTATATATAATATAACTCTTTACATTTTTCACTCACTTGCAGCTTCTTTTCCCTTATATTCAGTACAGCAATGCAAAAAATACATTTAATATTTCAGAAGCAAAATCAAGCTTTAGAAAGCACATACAAAACATTTCAGAAAACTAGACAAAACCTTCTGAGAATTCATTGCTATTCCAATAACACTCTCCTCTCATCCCTTATTTGTCTTCTGGCCCAAAACCTATTACAAAGCAAGCATAACTGTGCTTTACCTTAGAGGCTTCTGTGAGAATGAGCTTGGAGTCCTTCACCAGGCACTGTAGAGGCACCGTCACATCAATGACCCTTGCCCTTTCGTGCTTCCGGCTGTTGTCTGTCACAAACTTGCCATACCAGGCATTGAGGATGATCAGACCTGGTACACAAGAAGATCAAGTCACCAATCCTCACTGGGCAGAAGGTTCAAATCATAGTTTGATCACATCCAATGCTATCGGGAGTTATGCTATCGGTGTCATACCCATTTTGGACTCTTCTGCTTCGATAATTCTACGCACAGACTCTTGCATCAGCAGAACCTAGAGAAAAGAGTGATTTCAAATAAGACTGCTTGTATATGCACATAGTGAAGGCACACATTTATCACCCTGACACAGCGACTGATGTGCAGATAGGAACGATAGCTTGATGCTAACTCATTGTTTCTCCGAAAACAAAGAGCCTTCCGTGAAAGTTATGACCACTTTAAATGGTCATGCATTATAAATTATTTGCAGTGTATTTAGACGTTATGAACTCACAGCTGCTTCTGCCTCTTGCTTCTTCTTGGCAATGTCTGATGCCGAGCTCTCCCGCTGCTTCTCAAGCTCCCTAAACAAAAGACGAAAGGTTCAATTTTAATTTACTCTTTTGCTCTTTTACTCACAGTTTCACAGCCATTTAAATGGATTTCAGTCTATTATTTTCCAGACCAACAGGGGATAAAGGTTGGAGAAGAGTGTTGGGAAGTCAACTGGCCAATAAAACACAACAAAATGAAACTTGTTACTGTGACTCTGCACATTTAATCAGCTAAAAAAGGCTTACTGTTCCTGCTGAGAACGAAGGTAAGGTCTGATAACTAGCCGCTGGATGGCCAAGTAGAACACAAGGGGTCCGACAGTGGCATAAAAAACTGCACTGGGTAGAAGCTGGTCTGTTAAGTGAATGGGGAAGAAGTACGTCTGGCTCGCTCGGTTCAACCTGGGATAGACAAAAACACCACGATTTCAGAGCTACTGAAAAACTGCTATTGGAATATAGCTTCAAAATGATCAAAAGCATTTTACTTGATCTTCAGAGAGACGCCTTGAGGTACTCCGACACTGACAGTAGCGCCCAGGACACTGTGTCGACTGATCTTAGTTTCAGCACCATATTCCACCACTGTACCGAAAAACCCTGACCTGCAACACAAGTGTTGTTATTTTAAGAGGCTAGAAACCAAAAATGGGAATCATTAAAACACTCGGTAGTGATTAGCCACAAATAAACTGCAGGTCACATGAACACAGAATCTAGGATGTATTCAGATGCTGCATTTATACTGCAAGGACAAATGCACAGATTTCTTGTTTCTTTACATTCAATAGACCGGCTGTCTTTAACAGTAGATCTGTGCCCCCTAGGGAGTCCACATATTTTAATATCTAATATGAAATAAGCAAACAAAATACAGAGCTAACCTAAATCAATTACAAAAAAGCTCAAACCAAAGACTGCAATTAATTAAAATAGGGTGAATATGAGGAAAGGTGAATTTCAATGTATATGTGGGTTTCAAGATACAAGCATTTAGAGCTCAGACAGGGTACATATCTGATTTAATCGGATGCAAACCATTTTTTTGTTGTTTACACATGCAAAAAGTCAAGATAAAATCTGTGCCAAATAGGGTGCGTGATAAGCAAAACAATTTAAAGCACAATGATAAAATATAACAATGATAAAGAATTTGATAAACTCTTCAAATATAGCAAAAATAATGGAATGAATTGAAAAAAAAAAAGTAACAACTTTATCAATAAATAATTATTTAAAAAATTGTGCATAATAATAAACCAAATCTAATATTGGCTGACAAATTTTACCAGTACCTGTTTTAACTAACCAGATTTATGAACTACCTGATTAAACTAACCATCTTTTTGGTTAAAAGTGCAGATGCAGCCAGATAAAAATACAACTACAAGCCTTCTATATGCAAAACACAAAAAGACAAAGGCTGCATCCACAGATACATACTTGACAGAGCCCTTGATCTTTGTCTGGTCATCATCCTGGAATTTGTACTGGTAGCTCATCATGATAAATGTATGAGGAATTCCCAACTATGGCAATAAAAAAAGATCATGAACAGTGGTTGAGAAAAACAAACAAACAATGGAATAAAGATCAGGGGGTGCTGTGCAAAACAGCAACTGACCTGCACAGCGAAGGTGAAATGGCTGCTTTTGGTGTCCCTGACGATGCTGGTGTTCATGGAAGACTGAGTTCCCCAGCGCCACTGTAAATAACCCATAGTGTTTTTGTCCAGGTGGCGTGCAAGCATAGTAGTGAGGCCTGGCCGTATGCCACGGGATGAAAACTGCATGCCACAATGAGCCGTTGTGAAGCTAAAAAACACAAATATATCTCAATATACAGTACATTCAAACAGTCAACAGTCACATTTTTACAAAAATAAATCAAGGGATAATAATGAAAATAAATTACTCAAACACAGAGATGTGCTGTACTCACCAGCGTGAAGTCAAGTTACGGAAAATCTTTAACCCAAAGAGAGGGCCATGTGTGTCTCCAGCCCCAAACTCAACCTGTATTAAACATGAATGAATCACGTTCGGTTAGAAGCTCATTAAAAATGATCATCTAGTCCATTATTATGAAAAGCATTAACTGAATGCACTTACTTCTCCCCAGCCCTTAGCCGAGGTAACTCGTCGCAAAGCCAAGTTTATGTTTCCTCCCCCATTTCCGTTGTGTGTGGAGAGAGAGCCGGAAAGAATGGCTGTGTCTGATGTTGTCAAAGGGGCCTATGAGAGCAGAGATGGACAGTATATAAGCCTTACGATTGTATTAAGATCAGGGCCAATATAAGTGTGCTTCCACAATAAATAAAAGTAAAAATCTTTTAAAAGAAAGGAAATATCTAGTTTAAAAGTCACAAATCTCTTAGAAAGTTTTTTATTTTATTTTTTATTTATTTGTTTCATGCTTTTTATCCTGAAAATCTTTTAAAGTTTGAATTTAATGGATTAAATATAAATATATTTTTATAATTCTATATATTTAACAGACACAGTAAAAAGTAAAAAGTGTTTCAAACAAATACAGAGAATTGTATACATGAAATACCAAGTCACTGTAATTAATGCATTTTTAAATACAACAGGTCAAAAAAAAGAGCATCACATCTTTGACCCATACACAGGAAGCATATTTATGTGTAAACACTTGCATCGTGCCCCATCATAACTTCATAAAAAACTGGAGTTGGTACGTTTTCTTAAGTTTTTGAAAGAGGTCACTCATGCTTATTTTTGGGAAAATACAGTGAAACCAGTTAATACTGTGAAACATTATTAGATTTTTTTTATTTTTATATATTGTTAAATATAATTTATTTCTGTGATAATGTGTGAAATCTGAATTTTCAGCAGCCATTACTCCAGTGTCACAGGATCCTTCAGAAATCATTCTAATATGCTGATTTGTAGCTAAAAAAAACTGATAAACAGTTCTTATCACACCAGAAAACAGCTGTATATTGCTTGATATTTTTTGCGGAAACATGATTCATTTTTAAGTATTCTTTGAAAAACAGGAAGCTCAAAAGAACAACATTTATTTGAAATAGAAATCTTTTTTAACATTACACATCTTTTTTCTTTTTAATTCAATGCATCCTTTCTGAATAAAAGTATTGATGTCTTTCAAAAGAAACTTAAAAATCTTACTGACCCATACTTCTGAACGGTAATGTATCTATGAGAATATACATCAGAAAAAACATGATGTAAGGACTATACCTCTATTGACTGTGATATGTGCATCCTGTTGATCTCAACGTGTGGTAGGCCGCCACCGCCACCACCACTACCAGAGATCTCTTCATAATCCTCCTCATAGTGATCAAAGAGGTCTGTCGCATCAATACCCACACTTATTGTCCCCTGAGTGAGACAGAGAACAATCAGCGAGACCTGTATTAATGATGACAGTGGCTGCTGCTTTGAAGGCATTAGGTCAAACCTTAGGGTTGGTCCTTTGCTGTAGTCTTCTCTCCTCTCTCTCTCTTTGAAGTCGCTCATACTCTTCACGGATCTCTGCCGGTGTTCTTTTCCTTTCCACTACCTAGAAATCATTATTGTAGTGAGCACAAAAAAGATGACACAAAAGCCCACTGTGAAAATGATTTGCTTGAAATGTTATGGAAGTATGAAACAAATGCTGAAGCATTTTTTTGTCTTCTGAATCTCCAACTTACCTCCCATCCTTCCACTTCTAGCCCTCTCTTCCCATATACGTCGTAGATTGCTCTAGTTTGTGGGTCACTTAGTACTGCAAAAGAACATAAATCATAATCATAAAATATTCATGACTAGGTGTTAAAAGCTTGTTTTACTACAGAGAAAGGGTCTGTTAAAGGGATAGTTCACCCAAAAATGAAAATTTTGTCATCATTTACTCACCATTATGATGTTCCAAACCTGTATGACTTACTTTCTTCTGTGGAACACAGAAGACGACATTTTGAAGAATGTTGGTAACTAAACTGTTTCAGTTTTTGTTGACTTCCAAAACAATGGAAGTCAAAGGGGAACTGGTTTGGTTATAAACATTCAACATGTCCTTTTTTTTTTTTTTTAGTTCAGTAGATTAAAGAAATGCATACAAGTTTGGAACAACATGAGAGTGATTAAATGATGACAGAATATTCATTTTTGAGTGGACTATCCCTTTAAAAACAAAATGCTTCCTTGACAGTAAAAACAAGACAACAACGCAACTAAAGTGGCTTGCTTTGTCAAAGGTTTTAAAAGGCTGAGTGTGCAAAAACAACGTACCTTCATATGCCTTGTGAACCAAGTTAAAAAGCTGCTCTGCCTGCCTTTTAAGCTCTGGATCTCTGTGCTTGTCTGGGTGGTAGAGCATGCAAAGACGGCGATATGAAGCCTTGAGCTCATCCTGTGTGGCCTGAATATAGTTAAACAGAAATCATTCATCATAAACCTAAATTACAACATTGCTCTAGGGAGGACATAACATAAAAAGGTGCAAAATCAAGTCCAAAAACAAGTTGCAAAGTTGTAATCAAGACAAATTAAGATCCTTTCAAGACTTCTGTGAAAACGTTTTGAAAAGTGTCAAATGTTTAACTTTCTGTTTTGTTCCACTTAATTAGATAAAACAAAAACGTCAAAGTCACCATTTGATTACACTGTATGCCAAAAGATGGCTGTCAGTCCATAACATTCTGCATAACATCTCCACAGAAGAAAGTTATACAGGTTTGGTGCAACATCAGGGTGAGTAAATGTTAAAAGATTTTTTTCACTTTTAGGTAAATTATTCTTTTAATAATTTTAACAGCTGGCAAAGACAAAACAATGTCGTTTAATAGATGTGTTAAATATTATTTGCCGAGTTTTCTTGAATGAAGTCAACACTTTGAAAGCAGTTTCACTTTTACAGTTGAGAAGCGCCAAAAAGTATCACCTACATAGTGTTTTCACTCAGTGCTTCTCGTTTAAGGTTAAAGAGAACAGAAGGCGTTTACATATTATGTGCATCAGATATATTAATGGCCATGCAGTCAAACTCCTGCTTGAGGACAATGATAAGTAAGGGTCACGGTGTGCTGACTGAGCCACAGCTTAACGACATGCTGTTGGATCCCGTCTAAAAGCGCGATACCTGAAGCGCCTGCACTTACTCTTCACTTGCGGCTCTCTCATCTTAAACTTCTCTGTTAATAACAATATGTCATACCTCTCTGCGGACGTTTAACAGAGAATAATAATCATCATTGTCGATTTCATCTTCCTCCAAGGCCGCCGCCATATTTACCACCTTTCATCCCCGCCCAGGATCAAACTACGCTGATTTTTGGTGTGCAGAGTCAGAGCGAATGAAGGGCTTCAGCGCCACCCTCAGGATGGGAGGAAACACTGACCAAAAGGATGTAAGGGAGAGTTCTTTGGGCCTGTCCCAATAGATATGTATACGGACCCGATACCCACACTTGCGGTCCTTTCTGTATTTAATTCAAGCCTTCAAGTGTGCATGAAGACCGCAAGTGTTGGTAGAACTTTTGGGACACACAAACATGTTTTCACAGAGCCTTATTTTCGCATTTTGCACTTTACAATAAACTTCTAAATGCTTGTTCAGTAGTTTCTATGGTTTATGGTCATTTTTTTCGGTTAGGAAAATCCACATACTCATCCCTGTACCAATAAAATATGCAACATTTTATATTTTACAACCCCGTTATATGCTATGTAATATATAGCTTATAGGCTAATTTAACATTTTCCTCGACATTGCGCGTTTTCGCGTTTTCGTTTCAAGTTTATTAATGTCCAAGCGTGTTTTTATTAGCCTACTGATGGGATGTAGTAGCCTACATATAATCTAATTTAAACAATTTTACGTGATGCAAACGCAATATAGACTTTAACATAGAGTCAAGAGTATCCACAAAGAATAATAATAAATACAAAATTAAATAATAAAAATAATAAAAAATAATAAATACATTGGAACTGAAAACTTAAAAGATGTTTCTAACAGACTTTTATTCATTAAAGAGATTCTATTCATCCAACATTCTAGTTTAATTTAATTTATTCAGTTAAAAAGTCAACCGGCGCCCTCTTTTGGCCTTAATTAACATTCAGTTAGTTAATGGGCTGTAGTTGACGTCAGACCCAAGCTGAGTTCCATTAGTGTTTGAAAAAAAAAGAAAAGCCAATAATAAATCAGTGTCATGTCAGTATGTGTGCAACCATTAAATAAGTCCACTTCGATTTTAATTACCGACGAATAAAACCAACTTCGAAAAGTCATAAAATCGAGTAGAAATGATTGTGATAAGTTAAATAGATGGAAACAAAGATGTTGTTGTGACGTAATGGTAATTAAGTAAGGAGTAGATAGCCTGTGAAGACCTCTGTGTGATCCTTATGTGATCCTTGGCAAGAATAGATTGCAGATGTTCCATAAGGAACTGTGCTGTAGTATAATTTTCAGTCCCTTAGAGAATTCAAGTGCCTCAAAAGCTGTTGTAAACCAACATTTTTCAAGAGCTTTATGTACTATTATTAGCCTTCTGAACACGTTTCTAATCCTAAATTGAACCTTTGCTATATATACATTGAACTTGATGTATTCATTCCACAAATATGTTGTTTATCAGTCACAATGTTATGTTTATTCCATTACCAGATGTTTCGTCTGATAGACTGGCCCGAATGTTTTCTCCACGGGTCATTTACAATATTTTATTCAACAATCCAAAATTTTTCTCTTCGAAAAGGAACAGATAAGGATTTGGAAAGCACTCGTGTTATCAAGCAACTGCAAGCAATAAAGATGACGCTTTAATGATAACATTTCATGGCGGGTATTCGCTGCGGGCAGAGAGGCATTTAAGCTATTATCTATATGCTCAGTGCAATTAACGAATGCTTAATCTAACGAATAATTAATCAGCTCGGGTATAATACGACTTCCATATTCCTAAACGCAGTTTTGAGGTTTTCTAAGCAATTCAGATGGGACCCAGACCACAGCATTATTCATACACTATTGGAATAGGCTGTCAGAAACTATTTCTCTCGCAAGCTCAGCAGTGTAGGATACTTTCCGGATACTTTCAGTGAACCACAAGACATTTTGGAGGTCTGGGGTGCTACATTTTTTCATGAAAGCGCACTGTGACAGTAGACCGCTGCTGCCACCTGGAGCTGTCCGTTCAGCACCACGGCGCAGCACTTCAGCGCATTCAGCCCAAACGTTGCTTCATCTTCAAGGTTAATCTATGGATTGCTATGTATCTATCTCTAATAGCATGCATTGCTTTAACAACATAAAAAACTGTTTTTGTGTTTTAACGCAGGTGACTTTATAACAATGAGCAATTTGTAAAAAAAAATGTTTCCATAATTGTCATACAATATCCATTGAACATTGAACCATTTTACGTGATTTCATGAATTTTCATTACAAATTCAATTCAACGTGGTCGAAAGTTTTCAATCTGAGCAGTAAAAATTATTACAGTGCATTGGTAGCCAAGCTATAATATAAAATGGATAAAGGCCATTAACTTACAAATAACCTGTCCCGAATTGCTTACGAGTGAAACGTCAGCGCAAAAAGCTCAGAAAAATACGTTTTCTGCCTTTGAATTTAGCAACTTGAAACATTTGCATCGTCTTTTCGTTTGCACGCGAACGTCTCAAGAGCGCTCACTTTGGATTGGTTCGGTTCTTCTTAAGGTGTATCTACACATCACGTTTTACCCAATGGTTCTCAGAGACACTTTGAAGGGGAGGATATTTGCTTTGCTCTCGCAAGCCATTTTAGAACAACATGGTCAGTCATAGTTCGACAGCCAATCGTGAGTGCGCTCCGGTTGGACTCGCCTCTGCCTCGCCAGTCCCTTCTCGTGCTGCTGTCCTCGGCGTGAACGCGCGTGGTACCCAACGCTCGTGAAGAGGAGGAGGAGGATGTGGCGCGCGGAGGGGAAATGGCTGCCGAAAACAAGCCGGAAGGTAAGTCAGAAACATCGGGGATATTTTTTACTTGTACGACAAGAGTGTGCGAGGGGAAAAAATTGGAGGCAGGCAGGGAAGAGCCGCCAGTTGAGAACCGAGGAGCTTTTGGGATTGTAAAGCCTCTGTGTTTATCCTCACACACTCGTTATTCCAGCACGGAGACATCACATCACATCACCCTAGCCAGCATCGGTAGCTAGCCAGCAGTGTGCATCACACATATTTAAAAACAATCCGGAGCAAAAGCGCGAGCGCCTCTGAAAATTCAAAAATCCGTCTCGCGCTCCGTTTTCTTCAGCCTAACGGTCGCGCTCAAAGCAAAACTTGTGAGCCGCAACGACTGTCGATTTCTAACTTCTTTTTTCGATTTACCAAGCTTCCTCGGTTGCGTAAATTGTTTCTGAGTTGGCGGGGATAGAGTTCTGGAGACCGTAGTTTGCCCTAAAACTACCGTACAGCGAGGAGTTATAAAAATACTGCTGGTAAGCTTGTTTAATAGTAGATTTTTCCCTCTCGGTCACTTTCACGCGTTCATAGACTTCAACTGACCTTCTTTTTTGCGGTTTTGTAATATGTGGTCAAAGCTATTTCACTTTGAAATGTGCTTCAAGGACACATTCTTCTATACTAGTTTGCCCCCTTTACGTCAGATACACATAAACAGCAGTTTAAATCTCTGAACTAGATTCTTGTATAACCAAGAATGCAATGTGACGACCATAACGCAAAATTAAATTTTATTCTTATGCCAGGAAGAAAGAAGAGGTGTTACTGAAGATTATACATAACCATTTCTCTTTAACACTGTTTCGAATACTTTTCAGATTTGTCTCTTGAATGAATAAGGCAACGAGTTGGTTTCACTCAAGAGACGCTCTAATACAGTTGTATATAATGCATGTCCACAGTATTTCGCTGCTAAATTTGGCAGAAATACGATTTTTGATTATTATTGTCAGACGTAGTCAGCAGTACTGTTTTTAGTATTGTTGAAGCTTTTTGACCAGAATTACATTTTGAACAGTTGTGTCAAGCTGCCACCAGCTCATATGATAGATTTCCTTGAATATAAAACGTATAAACAACGAGGTTTTAGCAAGTCGTCATTAGTTGCGAGGATTTTTTGTTTGTAATTCACCTTCAGTGCGAGATCAAAGCAAATAATGCTTCATTAACCACAAGGTGGCGACATTGAGTTAAAATAAACTTTATTTGGGGAAATCGTGATAACGTATTTCGAAAAAAATACGTTTGGCTAAAACAAAAATTCAGTCTATAAATCGTGTTTGATAGTTAACAAGCTAGACATCTAGGGAACCTTTAAAGACAGCAAAACGAGTTGATAAATTATGGTGTGATGATGAATTGTCTATTTTCATGATGGTGAATAGCCTAGTAGAAGGTGAAAGATAAGTTTGATCATAAAACTTGATTTTTGTGTAGTAAATTATGCATATTGATAAACTATAGATCGAATAAATTATCCTAATATAAACTGACATTAAAACATGACTCCAGACAAACACAGGGATCCGAACATATAGAAATCCACAAGGGGGTGGTATTGAGCTTCCTAAATGTTCACTGTTATATTTTTAACACTGTCAGCTAAGAATACAAGTATTGCCATAAATATAAATCTACGTTTGTTTTCAAAACAGCACTGAGGCTAACTACCTAAACTAGCTCTTTCTTTGTGTGTGTATGTGTGTGATTGTGGGTATGTGCATGTGTTTGTCAATCTCTGCATGTCTGTGTGTGCATTTCGGATGCAAACAAACACAACCAGCCTGAAAACGTGTGTTAGACTGGCCTGCTTCCTGCCAAATGCATCTCAGTAGCCAAGAGCTTTTTAGAAACCCCGACTTGTGACTCCCATTGCAGAACGGGCTTGGTTATTTTTGTCATGCTTGTCAGGTCAATGTATGGGGGAGGAGCTAGTGTTCCACACCTCCATAGTAATATAGAGTGCTCTGCACCATATGGCTACAACTAAATTCAGAGTCCCATATAGCCAGCAGAGTGTTATATTTAACTTCTAGGCCTATTCACTTTCAGCATGTAGTTTACCATTATACGTGTTGCATGCCATTCATTTTAGCACTGATTGTTGCCTGTATTTTAACCTTTTGTCCTTGAAGCATTTAAAATGTTTGCATAGAGCACGGTTCTCCAGGGCCTTATTATTTGGCAGGGTTTTTCGCACATAAGGACAGGCTGTTCTTAGCTGGAGGCTGCTATGAAAACATGGTTAATGTCTCACGCACCCCATGGAGTTCTTCTGTCTCCTGATATGACCTAGCTCACTTTTTAGATTGCCATGAACTGGGACTGTACCTATGGAAGGTGGCGAAGGTGGATTGAGATGTGTGAAGGAACTGTACGTTTAAAGGGAAAGTTCACCCAAAAACAACAACAACAAAAAATCTCAGTCATCAAGTTCCAATCCAAACCTGTCTTTTTTTCTTCTGTGAAACACAAAAAATAAGTAAATGATTGCAAGATTATTTAAATTTTTGATGATGTTGGTGCTCCATATTTCTATACACATCTATTTGAATTTGGTGCTTCATTCTAGGGTGCTGTTTATCACAACAATTGACTGTTAGTAGAAGCAGGAAGGATACAAGCTCTCCAAAGAGGGATTTGTGACATATTGAGCCAGTATGTAGAAAATTTGCTTTTAAAGATCTCTGCATAATCATTTTCCAAATATGCTTTGAGATTTTTTTATTTTTTTTATTGAATTAGTGAATGGCAGGGATAGATGGAGATGCCACTTCTTCCTGGGGAGTCATAACAGATCCTTTCGACTTGTCTCGATCCTTCCCTACCTGCCTCACACAGAAACACACATTAAGTTCATCGATTGGTGTAGCTTACTAAAATTGAGCCTCACCAAACAGCCCTGGGACCACAATGAATTTGATTGCTGCCCTCATTGCTACCTGTTAGGGGCTGTTTCTTGACTGTTTATTTCAGCACCTACAGATTTATCAACAAGACTGAGGTGAAAAGTGAAAAAATACAAGAAACACAGGCAAGCACGCACAACAAGTCAGGTGATTTTGAACAAACCAGTTAGCATTGGAGTTACTACTGTATATACAGTGGTCTAGATTGTTTTCTCTCTTGGCAGTGTAACACTTCTAGCCATTAACAGCTGGAGCCATCTATGACACTTTGTTATAGTTAATGAAAATGTGCATGCGGTCTGAAGTTACAAGGAAACCGGGTGCTTTTACATTCCTTGTCCATACCCCTGCCTGCAAATGAAACTGCATTTTCTCCCCACAAGGCAGCACCTTAGGCCAAAGTAATCCCTTTAAATGCACCTCCGAATGCGCTTGATAAAAAAAGGGGGAGAAGCAAATAGGCACGCTGAACTCTGAGGCCGAACGGTGCATATTGTTTGGGAGAGGTGTTCTTCAGCATGGAGATGGACACATTTGGGATGCATGGGCTTGCTGATGGGAGGGAGACTGGGGTTCAGCAGACACTGCTGACCCTGGTAAACATTCCTGCTATGTGCATGGGGGAAATAAAGACTAAAACAAAGTTGTACATCCGGGAATGTGTACTTTTCCCAGAATTCTTTTTTTTTCTTCTCCACTCTCTCTTTGCTTCCTGAAGGACTGAAGAAAATCCGTAATCCGGATCGAATGTACAGATCAGCTGTGTGTTATTCGGCCCATGCTCCTCCTAAGAGTGTCAGTGATGACACAGAGACGAACAGTAAGAGCTGCTTATTAATATTGCATTCGTGGCATTGCTCGAAGGGGCCACTTGCTGCCTAATCTATTATTCATCCATCGATTCATTTATTTACCTCTTGATTTCATTTGTCGTCCTCTCCTCCCTTGGGACTTCATGTTGGGGCTTTCTGTGATGATTGACGAGTCAGTGCTTTGACGGGGGTATGCTGTCGATATCAGATGTGTTGTTAGTAACTGAAAGTGACAGTGGGTGGGTAAGATCTGGCACACCTTGGTTATGTAAAGCTTCAGGAGTGACAACCGCATTTAAATATGGGAGTGAATCCCTCGAATTATCGTTATCGTGTGTGTGTATGGAACAGAACTGACTCTGAAATTTTCATGATTGACACCGTGGTAAACATCTTGGCGTCTCACACATTTGATATCCGCTATTTTTGACCAAAGTAATATTACAGTGACGAAAGAATTGCTATGTTTGGTGATTTTAACTAAACCATTGTCGACAGAACTGTCATGTTTTGTTTAAGATCACTCTTGAAGTGTTGCCATGTCCACTTATTATAAGTGTCTTAGGGCTTGTTGTTGTTGGGCTCATAAGGCTATCCAATTTATGGAAATAATAAAGTAAGTAGGCAGGTTCAGGTCGTGAACATTTTGGTCTTCTTTCCAAGATAAACTATTTAGATTTATTTAGGCTTGTTCTTGTTTGCTGTCTTTTTTTTGGCAAGATCTGGCAACAAGGATGAATCAAGACACCTCTTTTCCAGTCATTTCTTGCATGGCACATACAGAAGAGAGACACAACTGTGATACATTTTTAAATACGTCATTAATAACTAGTTGTTTAGTTCAATTCTGTACACACTGCATTGGATTTTTGTAAATGCGGTTGTCACTACCTGCATTTTTTGGGACTTAATTCTGTTGTAGAATGTGGTTGTCACTCCCATAAATTACTGAACTCTGAGTGTACAAAACAGATTTAAGCACTAAAAGGTGAGCTGACAACCAAATTTAGCTTCAGTGTGTATGTAGCTCCTGTGCTTCAAATGCTAGCATCGACCTTTGAAAAACATCCATCCAATAGCGCAGCAAGGCTGAGCTCTACTATTTGTTGAAATGATTTGTCAACATTACTAGACACATTTCCCCTTAGAGTATAAAACATGCATATTTTATGTTGGACTTTAAGCATAAAGCATTTGTTGTGGGATCATGTGCATATTAATACGGCTTTGTGTGTTATATGGAGCTCTGGTTACACTAGAAGTGGCTCTGTTCTCATGTTTAATAGGCAGTATATCTTCTCTCTTGGCACCTCTGAACACTTAGTTGATCTGTGTAATTAAGCCTGTTCATTTTTTGTGTAAATTTGTAAGTGGAGTTAAATCAGCCTCATCTTCTTGTTATGCTGTCTGCTCATTATGCCATTGAGTGAGTCCTTGCCATTTCAAAGCTCAAAGATTTTAATGAACATGCCCAGAGATGTAAAGTAAACGGCAGAAGCGGCTGTTTGCAGTCATGTTGATATTATTTCAGATGTTATGTGTATATATATGTGAGCATGCCGCCCTGTGTATCTGTCTACGCTTTAAGTATTGCATCTCACACTCTCATACTCCAGCATGATGTAACCACTGTGTGTGCCTGTCTGTAGCGGCCCAGTTAATGTTTGGTGCCTAGAGGTTTTCGTATCACTAGGACAGTAAAAATGCAGCATGGCTTGGCGGAAACAGGTAAACCACTCATGTGAGTAATTGTGGGAGTAGTTATGATAAGGATAAAGGGCTTTAGTGAGGATCTGGTGGCGTGTCCTTTACTGTCTGCTGTGTGCGAGTGAATGTGTGTGTGTGCTCACAGGTCTTCACCTCCTCTCTCCCTGAGATGGGATTTTCATGGATGGGTGAGCTTGGCTGAGGCTGAAAATACATAAGAAGGCTCGTTTTTCTCTTCAGTTTGTTGCAGGCACTTTGGTAGCTGAATTAAGTCGCTGTTTTGGGCTTCGTGGATTCAGGCCAGCCTCCCTACTGTATCTGAATACCGACAACTTTTAGATGAGATGTTCATCATAACGATTTAGTCAGCGTAGAACCAAAAAGGCTGCGTAGTCTAGATTTAGTTTAGAAATTACTTTCACTATGTGAAAAAGAAATACAAAACAGGCAAACTTCTGCCAGAATTGTGATCGCTCTAGTGGATATGGCTGGTCACTAATGTCTGCTGAGAGCTCATCAGATGTACCCAAGTCTCGGACATCACCCATTAAACCACATCAGTGTTTTAACAAGGCTGCCTGCTGGTGATTTGTCACAGTAGCTATAGCCAGCCTGACAAACAGCACTATGGGCAGACACAGCTGAACACTGCTGCGTAGTGTGTCTAGTCTGAGGATTCAGGGCAAATATTGAAAAATAGAAAGTGTCTCAGTATTTCTTATGGCCATATACTAGCAGCATTCAAAGGCAGTGAAGGCAGACAGTGTGTCCATACATGGCTGGTTCACATTATTAATGTATTCTTTATAACACATTATGCTTCTAATATGAGCTCACTTTGTTGTCTGTCCTTTTACAGACAATATTACTGCTTTCTAATACATCAAAAAGTTGAACAAGAACATAATCAGGTGAAAGAGAGATGCTGATATGATATTGTTTGTGCTGCTTAATTTAGACACCATCATCCTTTTGCTCAGCAAAGACCAGGTTTTTGCAATTAATCAAGCATTGATTTTTCAAACAGCAAAGCATGGAAAAGAAAGTATGTAATGTAGATTTAAAGAGATGGCACTGATTAATTGTCCATTTACAACAACACAGTAAAAGACCACAAAGCATTGTATGCAGCAAACTGTGGACAGGATTGTGGATTGTTTCTTTTAGACTAGGACAGAAAAAAATGGTCTGTCAAAAAAAAAAAAAGAATACTTAATGGCCAAAGTTGTAAAGCTACAGTTGAAATAGGACTTATACATACAAATCAGTTTAATCTTACAATAAATCTATCAAACTATTATGAGATGCCCGTTAATATAAAAAAGTTTTAAAGGTCCATTACTTTTGCACTTTGGCTAAAGTGCCATTATGTCTGTCGTCAGTGTGCTTTATTTTTTTAAAATAAAAATATGAAGGTCGATATTGCTATTTGATTAGCTGTTAAACATACAACCTTTCATCGACAAGATCTAAAGCAGAGTCACATGCACATTCATAGTAATGGACACCAGGTCTAAAAGGTTTAAGATGTGGTTCTCTTTATTATGCCCTCAAGAGATGTTCAGTCACTCACAGTCAGTCGTGCCAAGAATAATTTTCTTACTTCTTCTCACAACTATCATGCTTAAGTGTAACTGATTGCCACTGAATAGTAGTATATGATTTAGTCAACATTATGCTGGTTCAGAGGGCTTTTGTTATTTTGCCTCAATCCATGCTTCTTTTTTTCTTTTCAAGATAATAGCAAGGTCTGGCTTCTTACAATGTAGAAGTGCTCTCAGTGAAGTGGTAATTGTGACTTAGCATTGGGCCTTGTTCCAGGTAACCATTTGTTCCTAGTTTGACATCCGTTTAAGAAAATTGATGGTTTATTTTGAGTCATTGATTTATTGATGTGGTGGTTTCAAAGATGTTTATGATTTTATGTGGTGAATCTGTCTCTTAGATTAGATAAACTAATTCACTGGAGAGTTAGTGAGTGAAATATCAGTCATATGTAAATGGAGGAAATGAGAAGTCTGTGAAACTGTTTTTATTCATATTAATTCATTGTATGTCTGTGGTAATTCAGCTTGGCTTTTCTAGCAGCTGTCTAGTATTTGCTTGTGGGCCTTGTGCACACATGCCTGTCGCTTGTACTGTAAGCCTTGTATGCGTGTCTCTTCTTAATCCATAATGTCTCAGAAGCTACATCTGAATAAGTTGCCCAGCAGAGCTCTCAACATTTGTTCTCATTGTTCTTATTCCTTTAGAATGTTCAATAACACACACGTACAGGATTTTCCCAAAACCCTTGCTTCTCTCAAAATTTAGTCCCTTTGGGGCCTGTGATTTCTGTGAAAAACACAGACAGAAAAATAGTAGAATAAGAATTTCACAGACACGTTTTGAATTAAATGGCCCTGTCCCAAATGGAACACTTCATGTGCACTTGCGGTTTTACGGACTTACAATGGCCGCCGCGTGCGCGTGTCCGTTAAGTCCAAGAGACCGTAGGGTGTCCCATTCCTAATTTTAGCATTCAAAAGGGTGCTTGAGAGCACCCCCTCTGCGGCCGTTATGCGCCCTCGATCCGCACTTCTGCCGAGCCCGCACTGAGGCAAGCTCCGCGGCAGACTTCTACCCGACAGTCAATGCGGCATTACGTCACGAAAGTGCGGACTCAGAGGAAGACCACGAGGGCTTAGGGTGCCATTTGGGACAGGACCAATGAATCCCAATTTGGGCTGCACATTAATCATATTCAGACATGATGTGGCATAGTAAAAGTTTATAATGCAAAAGCCTATGATTAAATTATATTAAATAAAAATTGAATGCAGGGAAAATTCTAAATGTCTGTAACAAACAAATGACCAATATTAAAATTTTATGCTATTTTGTCTAAATAAATTAAAAGTAAAACACCAAGAAAAAAATAAATGTAAATGCTACAGCTAAATTTAAGTATGCATTAATTAGCATGCACAATTAAATATACAATATGACTGGTACTGATATATCAGTCATCCCTAAAAAGTAATGCTAACACTGTTCAGTGGCATGTTGTTAAATTAGACACTTGTTTTATTATAAAATTAAATGAAACCAAATAGATTCCAAAAACATAGAATACAGAAAAATTTAAATGTAATTTGGGTAAAAAATTAAAATGTTTAGGAAACTGAATTGTGTGAAATCCATTTACATTTGTAAAACAGAAGTTTAGTTAATCGATTTGTGATCTTTTTTCTTAGCATTCACACAGCTACTTAGCATAGCTTGCTAAAACTAGGCCGGGGATTTACATCTCCTAGCATGCTTTGCAAGGAACCGAATAGGGAGAATTATCGTTGAAATTAAGTGCTGTTTTATGTGTTTTTTAGCAATATGAGAAAAGGGAGGGACTTGTTTTTATCTGTGTGATGTTTTGTTAAGTTGGGATTTAGAAGAGTTGATTTAGAGTCTTTTTTCTTGCTTTCTTTTCTTTAGTTTTTTTTGTCTTTGTGCTTTATACTGACACTGTGTCACATAAGGTAAATAAAAGTTTTTATTTAACGTGCTAATGCTTGCTAGCTGCAGAAGATTTGGTTGAGTTAGTTTGATGTGTTTGATTTTGTTGTATTTATATATGTATTGTATTTTTGTGTATATATATATATATATGCACTGCACTGTAAAAAAAAATCTGTAAAATTTATGGTAAAAAACTGGCAGCTGTGGTTGCCGGAATTCTACCGTACGGTAACAACCAGTCTTGTGGCAGTCGGAGTGAGAGAAGCAGTGAGAGATGTTGAGACAGGTGTAAAGCGTTTCGTTAATAGTGAATATTAACCTATTGTGCGTACTGTTGTGGCTCCCGCTGTTAGCAGGGGATAATCGCTGCATTTGGGGTAAAAAAGACAGAATTATGTATTGTGCCAAGAAGGTTGTCTGTTCGTCCACACAGGCACGAACTGATTGACAGCTGCCTTTAGCGGAGCCTTTACCGATTACCTCCATTAATCAAAGCGTTCAGCACGGTCGTCTGTGAGTGACGTCACCTCCCAATACAAACACGCCCCCTAGTATAGTCCCACCCCTCACAATGATTGACAGCTTTCTGTGTAGACATCGGAAATTCAAATGCAAAAGGAATTGCGATTTCATTTGAGTTTTGGCAGGTTACATGCGCGACACAGAGAAAGTGAAAAACCAAATGTGGTGATTAATATTGCTATTTAAATATGACAGGCTCATAACTCGTAAGACATGGGAAATACAGTTGTAAATGGACTTTGCTTTTTCATTTGATATGTGGCAGTCACTGTGCGTTCTTGAAAGCGAAAATGCAAACGGTAATGCAAGAACCGGAGCTGATCGTGGCCGCAGTCAGTGCTTGTGTTTATACCAGCCACGGTGCGGCACGTTTCTGAAGCAGCTCTCCGAACTGCTTGGCTAAAAATAGTCTTTTGTGAGTTGGAACAAAACCTCATTGGGGCCGTAAGGGGTAACGGTATCATAATATGTTGATCGTGGGCTGCTTTTAAATGAATATTTATTTATAAAACAAAAATATCTTCTTTGGCCATATTAGCCCACTCAATAGCATTAACACAGGCTTTACTCCTTTCAAACTTTATCTGGAATGTCACCGTTTCTGTCACTGCAACTTCCCGATCAGACGAAAACACACACAAATTAAATCGTCTGCCTGATGAAAAATGTATTTAAAAAAATTGGTTAATATTTGCATCATTTATGATTTATTTTATCCACCCGCAATCCACCCGCAAATAATCAGAATACATTTTTTTATTATCTGACCCGCGGATTATCCGCATCGCCCGTGGATAAACCGTGATCGAACTACTCCATTTTGTTCTTTCAGTAGTTTAAATGTTTCTAGTTCTTTTTCCTCTTCAGTCTTATTGGACAGTTTTAAACCTTATGAGTTACACTTCTCCATGTTGGAGTTTAAAGGTGCTGTATGTAGGATTGACACCTAGCGGTTGAATTAGGTATTGCAGTCCAAATTCAAAATATTGGAGATGTTTTTTTTCACACGGCCCCTCCTCCTCAGACTTGACGCACACGCAGGTTGCCAGATTAACGACACCAACAGGAACGAGCGCACATTCCGATGAATGAATTAAATACGCTGTGTTTTCCGCCAACTGGCAACCCGGGGATGCCAAAATACAATTGGGTAAACTGGCAGTGGGCGGGTTTCACAAACCATAACAAACACAGACATTCTGGGCCGGAATGCACATTTTCAAAGGAGAATAACTGACTGTAAAATAGTTTTTCAGATAAACAAGTATGTTAACTTAAATATCTGCAAACATATTATGGTATTTTTATGCTTTAGTAGAGTCAAAGTCCTACATACATCATCTTTAAATGTTTCTATTTATTTTGTCCTCTCTCTAACCACGAGAATCAAAACATTCTCATCCTGAGCAGAAAAGAATGTTAACAGTTTCAAAGTTTAAATTTCAGCCTAGCCATCTAACAACAATTATATATTAGGGGTGTGCGGTATATATCATCTGCTATAATATCGTAATTGTTGTTTTAACTATGTAATTTGACATTATCGAGTATTTAGCAAAAACCAAACAAAACACCTACGGAGTGCAAGCTTACATTACAAGATGAAGTCTAGACTCGAGCGCGTGCGCATTTAGAGTGTGTTCTTTCACTGCATGATGAATGATCACAAAATTCAAGATATGGGGGCAGAAAATGTATGTGTGTGTATGTATGTATGTATGTATATATATATATATATATATATATTAAGAGTATTGAGACTTACGTTTTAGACACCATATTGCCTGTTTTTGCTCCATTTCGCCAACAAAAATAATTCCAAACACAGCCACAGCACTGTTTTGCGTCTCATAACGATGTTTTTTTGTTCCTGAATGTATCAACCGTTTAAATGATCCGGTTCAGTTGCAATGACTCACTTATTAACATTGACTTGCTGCCACCTACTGGCAATTTTAATTTCACATTCAAAGTATCTTTTCATTTTAAAATAATTAGAAATATCAGTATTCAGTGTTTTGTCTTTAAAATATCAAAACATTATGCATTTGTAACTGCAGGTTAAAGCACTCAATGTCCCTCTGAGCTGCATTAAACAGTGTGTAAATACATCTAAATGCCACTTCAGATGCAACTTCTGCAAAGATTAATTTTGTTGATATTGGTTTCATTTGTTTGGTAACAGCCTCAATGCCTTATTATTCTAATTGACTGATTAAATGTAACAATTTGACTCAAAAGATTCACACATTTAGAAAAAAAAAAAAAGGCTTTATAAAAGGTAAAATTGCCCATAAAAGGTCAAAATCAATTTAAACTTATATGAAAAGATTAATTTTTTGTCACTGATGTGAACTGACCACATAAAATATGATGGGTATCAAAAGCTGCAGCTGTCCACGGTAGTCAGATATCAGCACAATAACACACTCGGCAAAATATCGTCTGATTATCGTTATCGAGAAAATCCAAAAAAATTGACATTTTTTTTCTTTCCAATATCGCACACCCCTATTATATATATATTTATTTATATATTTAAATGTTCTTAGCCTACAGATTAATAACGCTAAATGTAGATCAGAAACGTCTTGTCACATCTGGTTTGAATACTCACCGTGTTTCTGTTGTTGTTAGAATAACCGCATCATCGCAGCTCTTAAACTTGGCGCCGGCGCGCGTCCAGAGAGAGAGAGAAAGGGCATGGTTGAATAAAGTGTGTTTGGCTTTAGATAAGAATACTAGAGGATATAGTGTATGTTATGCATAAACACCATTTTAAATGAATATTAAAATGTTCACTGTATAAGGAATAATTTTTGTGATTATTTATATAACATTATTACATATGTTATATAAAGCTTGAAGCATCAGAATCAGTATCGGCCGATCACCCTGACAAGAAATTGGTACTCAGTATCGGCTAATGATGATAGCATTTACATTTTTTTGGTGAATTATTTTTGTAACAAAATCAAAAGAAAGCCTTGTGTACAACACATGAAAATTAGACAGAGGTCTCTATTCTTGAACAACAGAAGCTATTCTGATTCTTCTGAAAGCAGCACCATCTTTTTTCTCAGGGAGTTAAATTTAGATGACAGCCCAATCTCTGGACAGCACAAGCTTGCCTGAGAAGTCTGTGGCCCCACCAGGCCTTAGTTTAAATTGAGTTCATCAGTTGAGCTGTGATAGCAGGATCAGAGGTTCTGTGCAATGGCAGACTTCTAACAAATAGCCCAATGGCTACGGCTCTTCAATAAGAGCGGCCAGAAATTCAATGACGGAGAAAAAGATTGGGTTTTACCAGATCATTCCAAAAAAAGGGAAGCCCAGTCTTCTCATCACATTGGTTGTGCTATTGCCGTATATATTTATGTCTGCTATATAAAAGCTGTGGAATATTTCATCATAATAGCAATCTGATTATTATTTGAAGTCAATTCTCTTGCTCTTTGGTCACAAGAACCTTATTAGATCACTATTGAATGGATCGATACAGCAGTTGAGAGTGGCTTTGCAAATAGTGTCTGTTCTAATGTTTAGTGATTTTATGGGTGGACTACAGGGGGGAAATGCTATAGTCTCTTATGTTTTCATTACGTTCAGGGTGACACTGCCAATTGCCTACAGCGTGTTACGGGGGGATGCATATTGAAGCAAATGTCAATAATGTATTTGTGAATTTTGACAACTAGACCCGAGCCCTGAAAAAGGGACCGCATAATCGTAATCGCCTTTGAAAGTGCCTGAATTGATGTAATGTGCTATTGATATTTTAAATCGTGATTGATGATAACTTTTAGATTGAAGGTTGAATAAACTGTCCATTGGATCTTGCCGAGGGAAGCAACAATTAAAAGCAAGTGTCACTCACTGCAGAAGTACACAGAGAGAGAGAGAGAGAGAGAGAGAGAGCAGAGACTTTTGCATTGTGGATGATATTGATTTTAGATTTGTTTTTTTCAGACCTCTCAAGTTTCATGACCCACACTTCTCCAGGGTGAGACTAGCTCAAGCTGGCGTGACTGATATTGTTAAAGCTCCTAAACCGTCTCCTTCAGGAGTGGCATCTCAGATAATCTCAGGATCAGTCACCTTCTCCCCATAGAAATAAATGTCCACTTTTATACGACACACTTGCACTTCTATATGACATACAAGTACCCGAATACTTGAGTAATTGGACATAACAGCAATCGCTCAACATTTCACACCAAACTTGTTTTTATACGCGGATATTAATTGTAAGATTAGATGGGCGTACTCCTCCCCAAATTACGTTAATCAATTTGCATCATCACTCTTTAAAGTGACTTTCAGTTTATGATAGTAATACTGTATTTGAAAGTGGTTAGAGGGTGGTCCTCCTTTCCTAAATGCTGGGATCTTTTTTTAAATTTAAAATTTTAATTTTTTTAAAATATGTATTTCAAAGTAGATGTGGGCAATATGACCAAAATCTTGCATCAGGATATGAGTAATTTATGAGTCACACTAAATATATCACAATATAGTTTTTTTTTTCTTGAAATAAAGTTGTTACTAGAGATGTTCCGTTACCCTTTTTCCCTTCCCAATACCGATTCCGAAACCTAGGCTCAGGGTATCGGCCGATACCTGGGTGTGTATCTGTATATACAGCTGTATGTACTACTAGCCCTGTATGAATTGATATAATTATTTTATGGTGTGCTTCAGACTTATCCTTAATAAAACATGAACAAATACATACAGTGAACTGAAGTATTTTTATTATCTGACATACATTTGACAGTAAATATTATTTTTCTTAAGTGAAAAAGAACTTCAAATGCAGCCACAAATCTAACACTGTAAACTGAAAAAGGTTATTTTAGTTTTACAATATGGAATGATATGAATCAATCCTTTAGCTTATTAAAGCAGCAATTAACTTACATTTTAACCAAATAAAAATGTACTCATCTTTCTTATTAATTTAAATGATGTTTTCTTCATTTAAAATAAATAAACAGCTCACAGTTGATCAGTTAAATGTCCATTTTTCGCTGATGAAATCAAGTTACGCATGCTGTACGGAACACCATTATAAGTCTATATGGAACACCATGTAGCCTTATCATTTTACGTACACTGGCGGAGGAGGTACTTTTCCTCACTTTTCTCAAAAACTATTGGTCCTAAAGAAATTAATCAAAGTGTGGACTGTATAATGGGTATTCCCCCAGGGAATGATCACACAAACATGCTTGTCTGTCTCTCAACAACGGAGGAGTGGTCGCTGGCGTGTGGTGAATAGCGAAAAGTGTATGGAACATGGTTAGTCTACATCATGTTCTTCGGGGTGACGCGTCTTCAAATGCTTTATTAAGTTAGTCCTGTTACAGTTGTTATTACTTAATACCTCGAAATTGCAGCATGGCATATGAGACATGTGTTCCTGTGTTTGAGTCCTTAATACGGTTATGTTCACACACAGTACAGTTATTTACGGGCGTGACGACCGCATTCTGTAACCGAACTCACGCCTGTAAATTTTCAGGACTCACAACCGCATTCTCGGAACACACATGCTGTGTGAACGGAACAGGACTGGACAACTAGTTGTCTGTCACGTCATATAATGCAAGAGAGCCTCTCTGCCGCACAAACGCGTGTCTACTGTGTGGCGTGTGTTTTCTTGTGTGTTTTCAGATAACTTACAGTGACGGGAAAATGAGCTGCGTGTCATCTGAAAGTTTTAGATCCCATCAGTTTTCCACAGGAGCCGCTCTTCCGTCAGTTCTGTGTTCTGTGCGCGACTCAAATACTCCGCTCTCCACCCAAATTTAAAAGCTGCTGTTGGTTAATGAAGATTTGACAAAAGAACTCAAGGCTCGATTCGGTTCTTGTTGTGTCAGAAAGTGATAATACTTTCAGTTTTATGGATGTTGCCATCTTTGATTTGACTTTGTTCACTGTCACATCGTGTCTGTTGCGCACTCAGGTTCGTTATTTCAAATGTAGATGCGCGGCAAGCACGCACACTGCACACTTCTGCGCCACATTGTGGCTCTGACCAGGTTTTGTTTCATCCTCCATGCCATAGGTGCAGATTTATTTTTCTGCCGGTCGGTGCCCACTGTTCACACTGCATAATGCGCACTTGTAATATCTGAGAGAGAGGGAGAGCATCTAGTTTTGTTCACATAAAACTGGACGCACCGGCAGCACTCTCTCTCACTTATATAGTGAGGGAAATCCACCTGCGATCCGAGCGGAGATGTTAGGCTACTCATGAACTGAATATGCGCTCTGTAATAATAACGTTATCGGTGCCTATGGTCCACGCTGATAGCTGTTCTGGGGCAGTTTTTTAGTTTTTTTAGTTTTCATAAACATATATGTAGCAGTAAAGCTAATACAGTGGCTGGAAATCTGTTTATCCTTCGGTTCCTCGTGCTTCCCCATCTTCATAGAGAAGAGAATGCGGTTCATGGAAGTTGCTCAGAGTCAGAGCGCTTTTGGAAAGAAGCTGGGAAATGGCGCAGCCGCAATTTCCACACATTTTTGGATGCTGTGAACAGGGAAATCTATTTAGAGCACCTTATTGTATTAATTAAACTATTGATATTTGGCGCCAGATATCGATTCTCGTATTGCATGGAGAAGGATCGCGATATATCGCCATATCGATTTATTGTCCCACCCCTAGTGAACGTAGCCTAAAATACCTTTTTCAGATTACAGTGTTAGATTTGTGGCTGCATTTGAAGTTCTTTTTCACTTAAGAAAAATAATATTACTGTCAAATGTATATCAGATAATAAAAATACTTCAGTTCCAGGGCTCCAAACTGCGACTAAAACGGTCGCAAAAATATTAATTTGCAAGTGAAGTTTTTGCTGAGGTCACCAATGGCGACTATGTTATGACTTGATTTTTTTTCCAGATTTTTTTGCGATCACATCTTTTATGTCCATGTATTAAACTGAGACGATGCGCATCAAAGTTTTAATGGAAAAAAAGAGTTTCAAACAGTCCTCATCTCTGCCGAAATGTCTGCTAAACGCAGCTCAGTTGTGCAGCGCGAGAGATCAAAATGATGGAGACGTGCAAAGTGAAAGTACAGAAAAGCAGTGTCTTATTTCATGCACAACTTGAACAAACTTCAACAGGTAAAGCTGTCAGCTGTGTGGATATTGGCAATTTCGTTAACAATTCTCGTTTATAATCATTACTAATATGGCTTCTTGTTATCAAGATCTTTAGTCTATATGCTGAGTTCTGTAATTGCGTGAACTTCATATTAGCCTGTTTGCAGCGCACTTGCCGTCCAGTAATCACAATAAGCTTTGTGCTTTTTTTACTTTGTAATAAACAAAGTATCATCTTTAACATTCTGCCAAATTCATAACAAGATTCATAAAATAAATACGGTTTTGGCGCTCTTAAATGCGGCAGGAGCAGTCGCTTTAGCGCCTCAGTTCAAGCGGCAAGTGAACCCATTATATCTTTCTCTATTATAGTATGAAATGAATGTGAATTAATATCAAAAGGTAGGCTATTTTATAAGAGAGCCTACACTTATTGAAATGTCTCATGTAAACGCTCATTCTGTGTCAAACTGTGGAAATCTTGTAAAGCTTGTAAACAATGCCACGTAACAATATCTAACCACTGGCTGTCAATAAGCTCATCAGTCAGCTAGAAAAACCTTAAAAGACGGTCATTGGATAAATGCTGTGATTATGTCCCGCCCACGGACGCTCAGTGTCTCTCGGGGTGAATGGAGGAGTGGGCTGGCCTGGACTCCGGGCTTCTGCGTGATGATTGGAGGGTCTGTCGAAAGACTGCATCTCCTTTTGATTGACAGCGATTTTGTACTATAAAAAGTCGCTGATGCTGAAGCTATTCGAGCTCAGTCCCATAGCGGCTTTGCACTTGGTTTTTATCAATCACTATATATATTTTTTAATTAATTTATAATGTTATGTTTTAATATACATGCTGCTAACTCGGAAATTTCACAAGAGTGCTGTTTTTGTTTCGATTGTGTTCGAATCCAAATCCGCATTGTCTTGGGCGAATCACTGATTCACTGAGCCATTCATAAAAACAGTCATTTGATTCGCTCCTGAAGGATTCACCCGTTTTGAAAGAATCATTTGAATGACTCAGTGATTCAATCACGAACTTCTGCCACCTGCTGGCCGTTTTTAAGTTTCCCGTCTAAAAGTAGGCATATTACATTATTTTCCAACATATTTCTATATTCAGAATTTATTATTTAAAACATTAATCTCATAACATTATTTATCCAATTATAAATACAGTCTAAATGAATAAATGGCACATCTAAATGTCACTTCATGCAGCTTCTGTGCAGTGCTAAGATGAGTTTTGTTTAGATCATTTCGTGGATAACAATAGCCAGTCATTCATTCACATTAATTAAGTATTCAGAGAATAATATTGTCTGTTTTCACTTACATCTATTTATTTATTAAATTTTGATTAATTTTGTAGAAAATTGTATTGAATTATAAATTAAGCTGGTATAGTATCGTAAGACATTTTTATGGTATCGTGACAACCCTATTATACACCACATTCCTTGTTTCAGTTTAACCTAATTCCCACATTTCCTCCGTCGAGTTTAATCATTCATTCATTCATACAGTAGGCTAGCGTCACTCGAAAAGATGCCTAGTTGGTACGACAGGGTCACAGAGCATTTTCTTGAAAAGGAACGTAGGGCAGAATTTACGTATAAATAAATGGACAATTTTTATGATGTAGGCCGAAAATGAGCTTCCCCTCTTTGAAAGACCAGCAGCCGCCACTGGTTAAATGGTATAAGAAAAGTCTTAATTATAATTTCAAGAGGTCTTAAAGTTGGGGATGGAAAGACAAGAACCGCGATACAGCTGGATTAAACTTCAAAAGGCAATGATGTCATTGAATAAATATGAGTTTGGTGTAGGGAATATTCCAACTGGCGGGCTAGCCATACCTCTCGGCGGGCTTGCCATACTTCTTGGTGGGCTTGCCATACTTCTCGGCGGCGGGAAGCTACTAGAGCCGAGGACGAGGGAGGTGTTGAGGAGGACTCGGGGGTATTTGGGGTCGGGCAGGCGGTCCGAACGATTGGCGCGATATGTGGGGGTTCCGGGCATTAGGTGAGCTGGCGCGATGCGGCATGCTTCTGAGTGGGCTGGACGATGAGACTTCCGATGGTTTTTTACTTCGTGGATTTCGAAGTTGGAATTATTCAGAAACAGTACGAGATTAATAAGTTCTTTCAGGGGAAACTCCGAGGTAGGAAGATCGCAACGGATAGTGTCATCGTCCAGCCCCCGCAGAAAGCATGCACCAAGAGCGGCGTCGCGCCAGTTCAGCTGGTGGGCTAGCTCGCAGAATTCCTCCACATACCGCTCCAATCTCCGACCAGCCTGCCGCAAACCCCACAGCCTGTTCTCCACCGCCATAGAGAAACTTTCGGTAAAGGTCGGATCTTCTGTTACGGGTTGCGTGGTTGTAGTAAATATAAATGACTATAAATGAAAGGCAGGAGAACGAAACGGCATCAACTCACTTTTCCCACTTTATTACATTAAGATCCGACAAACACGGGGAAAACTGAGGACTTATAAAGGAACAGGACAGGAACAGGAACTAAACCAAATAAGGACAACGGGGACTTCAGACAGGGCAGACACGTTACATGGACCAACTTAAATTTATTAAATTGCAATTACTTAAAAGTTCTTATGGTCCATGATATTGGTACAGATTCTGTGTAATAAACAATTCTTTGTGACTATATATTTCAAGTTGGAAAAGACATTTAGTTCCCACTTTAAGTGCACCTTAGTTCCCAGGTCATCTACAAGATGAATTAAAATGCTGATAAAGTCAAGAAAAGAGTAGACAAACACATGACTGTGTGATTGAAATGTCAAAATGTTAAAAAAACAAATAAATAAAAAGCGTTTATTCTGTGGCACCTAAAAAAATAATTTGGCGCCTACGTTTTTTCTTATAGGAGCCAATGGCTCCTTACTCAATTTTTTGGTCTGGAGCCCTGAGTTCACTGTATGTATTTGTTCATGTTTTATTAAGGGATAAGTCTTAAGCACACCATAAAATAACTATATCAATTCATACAGGGCTAGTAGTACATACAGCTGTATATACAGATACACACCCAGGTATTGGATCAGTACATTGTCGGCATTTTCCATGTTTAGTTCTTCTGTGTGCTTGTAGGCGATGTTTTTTCTTTACCCTAGGGCTGACTAAAACACTTCCAGGTGCATGTTCTGCCTGCCCCCGTCAGTTCCGGAAGAATTGCAGCCTCGCTAGTCACTATACCTTCGGTACCATCGGTACTTATGCTACTGAAGAAAAACAAGTATCAGCAGGATTTTAAGATGTTTATACCGACTTGGTACCGTAGTATCGGTTCTCGTGACAACATAATAATAACATAATTACATAATTAATTACATAAATACTTGCCAATATGGTAAGACATTTTGAGACATTTTGTGTATTTGACATTTAAAGCTCAATAAACAATGAAGAATGATGAAGTTCTCACTTTTTTTTTGACTGCCAGCTTTATATGCGTGCCCTTTGGGTGTGTGTGTACAGAAACGGGCTCTTAGAAGATCCTGAGTTGAGCTCTTTTTAGCAGGTTATTGCACTTGAATGGTTCAAAATCACTTGAACTGGCAAGACTTAAAAATGCATGCAAATGATAATTTTGTAACATCTTGTGAGCATAACTGTGACAGAGATGAAAATCCAAAATCTCAACTGATAAATTTCTGTCAGTTTATTATATCTACCAGTATAAGACCCAAACCTATTTCAGAGACATTTTTTTCCTTTGGCTGTTATTTGAAGACTTCACAGATATCTGATACATACATAGAAATGATAATGAACATGGACCCCCAAAGTATTTAGTTGATTTTTCAGTTGAGCACTTGAGTAGACAAATTCACTAACATAACACGCAAGGCATCAGTATTTTGCAGCTGACATGAAGTGGACAGACTTGTGGAGAAGGTAGTTGTCCTCCCTAAAATAATAAACAGCCCCGTTTGAAGAGATCACCACAGGCATCTGTAAAAGCAAAAAGCAGCAACATGTCTTTTGGGAAATTCTGTGTTTGCAGTTAGTAAGTGTTGGACTGGGGCCCATCCCACTTCAAACCCCCCAACTCCTACAATCCAACAGTAAGAAGTTGTGAGTTGGAAACGAGCCGGGTCTGTAGGCACAGCTGTGTCAAGACCTGATGGTGTGATATTTTTTCCATCCTACCTGCCCTTCTAATGAGAGAATTCCCTTCTGAGTGGGTGGCAAGCAGAAGCAGAAAAACCTTTTCTGTCCCTCCACTACTTTCTCATTTCTCTCTAACTCTCTCTCTGTTTGTGGGAGCTCTTTCTATAGGCTATCTATTATACTCTCTTGGTCCTCTATCTATTCTGTACTTTTTTCCCCTCATGCACCTGACTGGAGAGTTGCTTTCTCCTGATCAGGGCTGCTGTAGTAATTGGCTGCCCCCTCAGCTCGCCTCAGCACAGCACATCTTCCAATATAACAGGCTATGGTTTCAGCCTGCCTTGCACTTTAGGATCTGACAACTAAATTGTTGTTCACGGGTAGGGAGACAGAATTATGTTAATGTCCACATTGTCACCGCTGTTTAGGCTGGAAAATAAAGGAAACAAGATGGTATTAGAGGCTGGAGTTGCACAGCAGGATGTGCCGTTTTCATCCATGGGATCAAAGCGGGGAGAAGGGTCGTTATGGCTGAGGCCCAGCAGACATAGTCGTGGCTGGAGCTGGGTTGTTAAACCAGACTACATCCTCTGACGCCGTCTTGTTGGTTTGCAAGATAGTCAATGCTAGGTTGATCCAGCTGCAGGGTAAATCTAGCCTAAGTGGAGGTTTGTCACCATCTGTACCTTTTTTTTGGTTGTTTTTGTTTTGTTTAACAGGTACATTGAATAATAAATATTAGCCATATAAAGTTAGCTAACTATTATGGCAAAATTGTATGCTTGATAGTGAGGCCACACACCATAATTAAATGCAGTAATATTTATAAAATCCAGTTGAGTTCAGTCTTTACATGTTCAAGTGCTTTGTCTGGTGACTCTATTTACACCAAAGTCATTTCAACACAGGCTGTTTTAAATATGAATTTTAGGGGTATAAATATGAATGTGGTTGTATTTTAAAAATAAAGAATTAGTTTAGGGCTGTCGCAATTCGTTGATTTTAGTCGACTAGTCGATTTTTAAAAATCATAATTTTGCTCGCGTCGACTAACTGGCTAAATACCGGTAAAACACATTTTTAGACTTTTTTCCAAGGCTGCATGTAGGGCTGCAACAACGAATCGATTAAATCGATAAAAATCGATTACTAAAAGCGTTGGCAACGAATTTCATAATCGATTCGTTGTGTCGCGCGACGCCGAGACGCTTGATTATTAAAAAAAAAACTTTAGTTGAGCGCGAGCGAAGTGAACACACTCGGTATCTCTCGCACGGATGGTAGCAGAGTTTGGCGCCTCATAAAAAACAAAAGTAAAAAAACAAAAAACGAGCGGAGGTAGAGGAAAGATACATAGCGGAGGCAGAGAAATCCGTGCGACCCAAGTCATCCAAGGTGTGGGAGCAGGGGCGGCGTTATGTATGGCAGAGTATGGCAGTTGCCATACCCTAGCCCAGTCAGGTGCTGTGAAAAATTATCCAAACTTGAGTCGCTTATAATTCGTTTTATTATTTTAAATCAGAGAGTTTTAAAAATAGTAAACCAATGATAAGCATTAAAATAACTTGTCAGTAAAACTTTGTAACGCCATTGGATCATTGAGCTCTCAGCGAGACCTCGTAACTTCACCCGCCTCCGTTCAGATTGACGCGCCTCGCACAGCCTGGAGAAGATGAGATCTCTGCTTTTTCGCAATGCAAGGGTGAATAAATAATTGGTGTTTGAATAGTACAGCGTTTTCTTTACTCAAACACTATGTCAGTAAAGGATAATGTTTTTGTGTGTTTGAAGAGTGGAGAAGAATTAGTTATTTGCTGTCTATATCGTTTTAAATATCCTGTGCATTATGTGCATAAGCGCTTAATTTGAGATTTTGGCCAAGTGTATTAAACAACAAGAAAAACTAAGCGCCCATATAGCTACAATCAAAGTTATATAACCTGTAAAAGTTGATGAAAGCATAATGCACTTGCTGCTTCAGATAACAGTTACAGCCGTTCTAATGACAGACAAAACACTCCATCTCCGTCATTCTCTGGTCAAAAACATTATTAACTCCATTTGAGCTTGATTTTCATATAATGTTAAGTGCAAGTGTCTGATACAATACCAACGCTAACGACGCAGTGTTGTTAAATTATTTAATTTTTTGCACTTTCCCCCAAAAAGTCTATATATTTGGCAGATGTAAAGCATACATGTGTATGTTTTTTGTGTTAGTCCATTTTTATTTTATTTTATTATTATTATAACAGCTCAGGGATGTTCAAGGAGCAACATGTTTGTGCACTTTCTAAAGATTTTAGTTCTGTTTTTGAATAAAGGGTTGGAAATGAATGCTTTTTTTTTTTTTTTTAAATCCGATTCATCGAATAATAATAATAATAATCGACAGATTAATCGATTATTAAAATAATCGTTAGTTGCAGCCCTAGCTGCATGATATATTAAACCCATTTAAAAATCATAACTAAGCATAATTGTGAATTCACAAACGCTATGATTTAATAAAATAATTATATGCGATGCAGTTCTACTACAGTATATGCGCTTTAATTATTTACATGCGTGTAGGTTACGTACGTGCGTCACACAGCGTTCACAGTAGCTCCACAGAAACTGTTATCATTTACATGTGTGGAGCTTCTCACATTAGCTCTATTGTTTATAATACTTTATGTATTTTAATAATTTTGTTCAATAAAACCATATGATTTTTTGCTTTTGATACTTTATTTGAACTAATTATTATTGCATCATTGCTATTATTTATGTATTTTAAGTCATTTTAAAAGCTATTGTTCATTTAAATCTATTTTTATTACCAAAAAAAAAAAAAAAAAAAAAAAATAAATATATATATATATATATATATATATATATATATATATATATATATATATATATATTATAATTAGGCTATAGGGCCCTATGAAATCCATTTTATTTCCAAATTCATTTTTCTATACTCTTTTAATAATCAAAAGCATCTCCAATGATTATTAAAAGAAAGATTAAAAAATGTTGGTTTTTTTTCTTTCTTTCTTTTTTTTTTTTTAAGAAATACTGCACATTTACATTTGTCACCTAAATAAATTCTGGTAAATAATATTTCTGGTAAATACTTTAAAAAGTGTTTTTTGATTATAATTTTATTATTAGTAGACTAGAACACGTGGATATGTTGTCATTCTTACACTATAATACTGAACTTTGATTTCAGTGATTTGGACTGAGATGGACACTTGCTTCTTGCACTCTGTTGCACTTTACTTTTGCTTTAAAAAAGGATTGATTAGAAATTTGGATTTCATTTGGTTTAATAAAATATTCTTAAGTAAACTTGTAGATTTTTTTGTGGGAAATTAATCATTTAAATTAATCGATTAATCAATAAATTAGTCGATAGATTAGTCGAAATAAAAATAGTCGTTAGTGGCAGCCCTAAATTAGTTTCATTTTGCTGGAATGCTCCCATAATTTAATATGTTCAGTCTACTTTTTAATCCACAAATTAAAGCACTTTGTGTGTTTATTTTTACAAATTAAGACATTTTTCTGTGTTCATACAAGCAGAAAATGATATTGGATAAAGTTGGCTGCAGTCTTATCAATTAAGTCATGGATAATGTTATCGCTAAGTTGTCTTCAATTTAATGTCTAAATTCATATATGCACACATAACAGCTAAGCTTTCGTCAGCCTTCTGCTTCGCCAATGTGTCTGCTCACAGTCATAACAGCCCCTTTACTCTGAATGTTATTTTGTCGTTTGTTCTCTGGCGCTCTCTACAATTTTATTTTTATTTTTTATGACGCCAGAGCTCATTCCCAGTCCCCGAGCCGCAGTAATGTCAGATAAGGGTGTGTGTTGACACTGATAGACTGCTCTTTATTAAAGCAGCCAGCTTTAGAACTTTAGTGAATTAGCATTCTGCTCTGTTCTCTGTCTGCTTTTAACTGCGGAGCAATGAGCCCTCATTTCAATGCCATTCATTTTATTTGGTGAAAAAGGAGCATAGCCCAAACATCTCAAGAGGTCTTTCAAGTTGTGCTCTGGGAGGAGTTAGAAGGAATTTTATTAGTATGAGGGGTTTTTAATTAACAACCAGTCATCTAATCGGAGCAGTGAATGTTTTTCACTCTCCTGGATGTGTGCTTATATTCAGCACAAGTCAGTTTCATACCTGTCTTCAAGTCCCTAATAGCATTTTACACTGATAAACGTCTGCTTTTAATTCACAGCGAATATGGTGGACGGCTTATTTGAGCTGTTTTACCATTTAATTATCACCCCTCACACTGTTTTATAATCATAATGTTCCATTTCATTATTCTCAAAACAGATAGTAACTCACTGAACTAACTGTCCTATGTGGATACTCATATGAGTGTGCAATAATGGCTCTGGAACAGGGGCTTCAGGTTTGGCTGGTTAGTATGGACCGTAGACTTCAGATCACATACTTCTGGGGTCCTGTGCCAGTTGAGCAACCGCCATTAAGATGAATAAGAATGCTAAACTTTATGTAGGGTTTATAGACCTCCTTGCTCTGGAGTAAATGATGTCATCAGTGGGTATGTCAAAGGGAATGTGAATGTTGGCTCTGATGGGTGGTAGGCCTTGGGTATGTGCTGAATGTGTGTGTGTGTGGTCTGAAATGATCACAGAAGGGCAGGTATTAAGAGTCTTGGCCAGTCTGAAAGGGCTCCACCCACACTGTCTGATCTGTATCTGAGGTTGTCTGGAGATGACCAAGGCCTGTCACCACCCGCTCGTCTTTGTAATCTTTCTTCAAAATGTAATAAGCATTCAGGTCTGGCTCTATTCTGCTTTGAAACGCCTACTTTTCACGACCCAAGCAATTCCTGATGGATAAAATCAAGTGTCACCATACACTCTCAGAAAAAATGGTAGAAAAACTATCACTGGGGCGGTACCCTTTAGAAGGTACTAATAGGCACCATTTGTGTACACTGTAGGTACTAATATGCCTTTTTAAAGTTCTAATATACCTTTTGAAAGGGTACTGCCCCAGTGGCAGCTTTTGTACTCTTTTTTTTTTTAATTCTGTATTCTGTTAGGCTTAAAAATGTTACATTACAGACATAAAATGGGTAGTGAATGCCATTTCTTGTTGACTTTAAACTGTTCTTCATGATTAAATTCACATATTTGTATTTTACAGAATAGCCATTTTCCAGTTTAAATGCCTATGGCTTTATTTTAAAATGATTGGGCCATTATGTTTTTGATTTTACCTTTGTTTTCACTTTTGACACTGGTTGCAACACAGATAAATCGTTTTTTCTGTGTGTGGGAAGGCGGCTCGTTGTCATTCGTGAGCAGGTGCTCTATGCTAATGTTAATTGAGTGAGTCAAATGATTCCAGATACCAGTCTCAGCTCTCTACTGTAAAACTCATTTACCCTTGTACAATCTCTCCCATCAGTGTATGCCACATTCAGCACATACTCCAATCTCCAGAATTATCTCCATGCCCCAAACAAAAGAGCACAGAGAGTCACACTGTTGTTTCACGGCCTTATCAGGTAGCTGTAAACTCTTTGTTAGGACCTTGCTCCAGGCTGGGATTACGTCTCAGTGAGCTGTTTTTCCCCTCTCTCTCTTCCACCTTTTCTCATTCTTTAAAGATTTCACAGTCATCCTTTAAGTCCATATTCTCCAATATTGTCTTTTATAACTTTAGACATCCAAACATCTGAGCAAATTAAAAATGGAGGTGTAATAGAACGGACAGGCAGGGTGACTTTGCCTTTAAGAAGCACTGGGGACATGGGGGTTTGCTATTTGAAGTGTACATCTTTGATTTCTGGTCAGCTTGTGCTTGAGACACAGGTCTTTGTTTTATATTCACAAACAGAAGCCTGAGCTTTCGTGGGGTTCTCAGACAAATTGAAAAGGGTTCAGGTAACAAGAAGCGCACACTTGAGAATCACATTCCTTGAATAAAGTATAAGACTTTGTTGAGCACAGTCACTGTAAGACATTTTCAAAGGTGGCATAGCTAGACAGGAAGGACAACTAAAAGTCAGTCCCTCTAAATTGAAACAGACTATTTTGCGAAATTCTTGAGAATGCTTGTATTTATAAAAAAAATATATATATATATATATATATATATATGAAAATAGAAATTAAGCGATCAGATTGTCATAAAATAATGGGTAAACTATTACATACACAAATTAGAATAACTAATTGCCACCAATTAACAGTTCTAAGATAATAAAATAATTTCTCAAAGCAATGTTTTATGTCTGTCTATTTATTTAATTGGCTAGTAGCTGTGTAATGAGTGGGAAATAGTCAGTCGGTCATTATCCATTCAGGATGATACAAGAGACCTCTACTTTGTGTCAGAGGCTTGATCACCCTGTCAGAGTTTGCATTGCGATAATGACCGGCTGACTGGATGTTATCCCTCACTCAGCTAAGGGATGACTCTCATATTTAACCTCTTCCCATCACACCACTGTACGATTATAATGAGAATTATGGCAAGTAAAGCAAATCTGTTCTGGCTTTGTAGACAATGATAAGTGATGTTTTTGTACATTTTTCATTGAATGAAAATATTACTTTGGGTGCAGAAGACAAAAAGAAAGAATACTAGAGATCTGTAACGTGATAATGTCATTTAAGGCCATATTTTCCCATCCAAACAGATGACAAAATCCTATTCCTTGTCATAAACAGATGTCTGCAATATCAGAGTTGATTGTCTGACAACTGGAAAACAATGAAAGATTCACAACTGGACCAGTTTAGCTGATGCCACTGTCATTTGAGAGAAGCAAATATCTTTCTCGCTGATGTGGAGAAAGAGGCCCTCATATGAGGGTTATTTAAATTTTGCATAATCGTCCGACAGTGTAACACAAACCGTCAGACCTGGAGATGCGTAATTGGCTGTAGCATATGTGTCTTGATTTGTCATCAGTGACGCGAGTGGCGGCAGAACACATGGTGATGTGTAAGCGCATTAGCTTAGAGAGAGAGGAAATCGAACTGATTTGCAAGCATGCTCATAACCACATTTACAGGATTTGGTATAGCATCTCATTCGCAAATGATAGACGATTGTTTGTCACAATTACAGCCTTAGGAAAATGGCGGGGGTGTTTTTGACAGTGACTCAGGCATATTATGTCATATTTTTGACTCCCTGTTAGGATGTTTGTTATGGATTAGACATCCCGTCATTGTGCTGGTGCTGAAATATAGGTTGAGCTCATAAAGTAATGACTTAGACATGAACATGAAATTGAGTCCCTTTGAATATATTCCTGTTTTTTTTTTTTTTTTATCATAACGTCAAAACATCTGAGAAAATTAAAAATAGATGTCTTAAGCACATTTGTTTGCTTCACAGTATACAGTTGTCCACATTGCCACATTGTAGTGGTATATATATATATATATATATATATATATATATACTAAGGCTGGGCAAGTTAACACACGTTATTATCATGTTAACGCATTAAATGATTAACGCCTACAATTATTTTATCAAGCATTAACGCAGTTTTTATTGCCATGGGTCACAGGAGGCGTGGGATGTTGATCAGTACTGGCTTGGGATGGGTGTCATCACGTGTCTCAACCAATGCGAGCATTTGGGGTGGGCCTGAGACAGCAGCAGCGCTCACATGAAGCGTTCACGACTTCATAAGTGGTAAATCAGAATTTTCCGATAGCACGTGAAGACAGCAGAGAAGTGCTCTCGCTCACCACAGTGGAGTGCATCGTTTTGTTAACTTTGTGGTTTATTATTTTGAGTCGTTTGGGACGCAGTAACACACTGCCCTCTCACAATATACAGATATAGCCAGGGACAGCTAAACAAACCACGCCTGAGCCTCAAATGAACAGGGCTTTGGGGGTAAAATGCACTTGGGCACGGTTAAGATTGCCTCCCACACACACAAGTCTCTACCTGCCCGCACCCACACTCGGCCATCAAGTGTTGTCCTGCGCCGCACTCTGTTGCGTTGGGTCCCACGGATCCCGCAATAGTGCAGGTCTCTACTTGGAAGGTACCTGTTATAATGTTATGATCGAGGCTCTGTACTCTGAGCATAACTTGTTTATCTATAACAAAATATAAAATATTTTCTATAAAAACATTAATGCCCTGGCAGTGACAGATAGCTTTGGTTTTACATTAATGTTATAAGTTAAGATTTAAAAGAAATATTTAACCTGCTACTATGTAAAAGGAATACTGCTGTAAAAAAAGCACCTTATTTGTTTAAAGTGTTTGCAAACCAAATGTTTTTGCACTTTTGTTCATATAGCAGTACTTTTAAATGAAAAAAGTGCACAATACACTACTTTTTAATTAATTATTGAATTTCATAACAATGCGATTACGCGATTAAACATTTTAATCATTGCCCAGCCCTAATATATATATATATATTAGGGCTGTCAACGTTAACGCTCGGGGTGTAAGAAAATATCGATACACGGGAGTGTCAAGATATTTTGTTTGGCGATACTCAGGGTTTTTCCTGGGTCAAAAAAGGCCTTCGGTGGTGGCTGACAGTCATCCACTCACACAGTAAGAAAGTACCCTCCCCATGTGATCTGCGAGTCCAATATTGACCATAACTAAAATAAATGCAAAGAAACAGTTTGTGATTTTTGCTTATCATAGGCTACTTATTCATGAAAGAAACAACAGTCACTGTCAGGGCATATATTAAAACTGGCTTTCATATTTTTGTAAGGTAGATCCTTCTTTGCTAGACCTGACAATTATTTTAGTATAGCCTAATCATATCAATATTGAAAAGAATTAAAAATTGCATTAAAAAGTTTATTTAAAGTAATAGTCTATTTTTCTACCATACAGCTAACAAATTGCTTTGTTCTGGTTTTACCTCACTTCATTCTAAACTAAGGCTAAATCACGCTTATGATCTCATATCTGAGGTGTTCTGAGTAAATTTGTATATTGATATACACCAATTCAGACAGTGACGTCTTGTGAGTTGAGTGTTGGACAGATCAATTGTTTCATTCATTAAAATGAATCGGTTCAAATGAGTCTGTAAATTGCGAATCGGACATTAGCGGACATGGATGCATTGTGTGCTAATCCCGGTTGTTAGGACATCGCAAAAAGATTTGTGTCAACACGGAAAACACTTAATCACTGCATAGGATTTTTTTTTCTTTTATTGAAAGTGTTCATGTTAGTTACATGTCCGGAACGCTTCATGCCAGTTGATTTTGACTCTAACTGTCTTTACTCTCCAATCCTCAAAATTTTTGAGGGATGGAGAGTAAAGACAGTTGGACAGAGAGCCTTACACCTGGTCACTTTATGCGTTTTCTCTTATTAGATATCCATCTGATTTGTTAAAACGTTTCCATTTAGGCCTACACTTGGCCACATAAATGTGTCTCCACAAAACATATAAATCCGATCTTGAATTCCCGCTTTATATGCAAAATTAACGGAGTTCACGTCAATGAAATCAGCAGATATGCGCTGCATTTATTCATCATCAGCTAATTACAAAATCGAAGTTCGCAACAGGAGAGAGAGCGGCATCAGCACTGGAAAGATAAGGTAGTTTCACTACATCTAATGAAGATGATTGTGTGTTGAACGTCTGCGACTTTCTTTCATTTACTGCATTTTGAGCGTTGTCTTGCTGGCTGTATCCACGGCGATGCGTCTATTAGCGCTGTCACATCTGACTATAACATGCCATATAGCCTATAACATGCTCTCACACTTGTTTTTTAACATTTTGGGAGGAGTAAAATTCACATAGGCTATGTGGTTTCAATAAGCAGATGCATTTACACCTGTCCAGCTTCGTCTGGAGTGCGCCCCAGACACCTGTGGTTTGAACGATATAGCGATGCAATGATGTATTTACTAAGGATGCACCGAAATAAGCAAAAAGGCCGAATAAATTGTACCGAACAATGACGTGACGCGATCAAATAGAGGTGCACACTAATGCAGCAAACACGTCAGCTGTGTGGAAGTATTTAAAACTATCCGAGAAAGACGCAAAAATCATTACAAGCACCGACTGCGAGAGACCGTTTAGTACTGCATCTCATGTCTCCGATGAGAAGAGGAAGGGGTGGTTGTTCCTGGTAACTGTATGATGATTAAAATCGTGAAATGGCCTTAAACAATTAAATACACTGCAGAAAGTTACGTTTTCTAATACACGCATGAATTGCATTGAAACAGCGCTGCAGGAGCTCGCGGCGCTGACTCAGGGTTCAAAGTCCAAACCACGAGGGAAATCTGCTTTGAAACTGTGTTACTCATCAGTTGCTCAGTAACACTTTCATGAATTTTTACAAGGCATGTGACAATGTGATACGTGCATCTTCCCAAATTAGTAATGAGAATAATATATAAAAGAGGACTTCCTGTGGGTTTCCATCAAAATAAAAGCTCCATCAACATTCATAAATGTTAGTATTGTAATATTACTGTTGTTCTGTTAAATAAAATTAAAAAGTAAGTCAATAATAATAATAATAATTACAACAGCTCTGTTAATACATTTATTATAATGTTCACACAGTGTGTTCAAATTGGGATCTGTAATATTTTCTAATGTTTTAAAAGAATTCCCTTCTGCTCAGCAAGGCTGCATTTATTTGCAAGCCTGATTCAAGAAGGGGGTCTCAAAAATGACCACAAAATATTATTTTACTAACTTATTAATTTTAAGTTAAATTGTGCTTTGTTGGTATAATGTCTGCTAGAATGTTAAAAAAGTTCAGTGTTAAATAAGTATTTTTAATTTGTTGTTTTGTATTAGTGTACAATGTTTAAAAATAATAATTTATTCCATGTAGTGTCCATTTCATTAATTTAACATTTAATATCGGAGACATCCAAGTGATTTGACATATTTGAACATTATTTTTAAAAATTAACGCAATAGTTACTTTCCCTGGTAATTGGTAGAGGTCTGCACGGGCTTTAAATTGAAGCCCGAACCCGGCCCGTGGCCGACATCGTCTGACCCGACCCGACCCGACCCGACCCGACCCGAGTGGCACAGTTCAATTTAGAGCCGGAACCCGACCCGAACCTGAATTTTATTATTATTATTTTTTTTACACAACGAAAAAAAAAGGATGCTGTATTTCACGATTGCATGCAACGGTCAGTGAGCAAATACATGTCAAGAAACAGATTCATCAAGGCTCGGCCACTTCACAAGGCAAAAGAAAAAAACACTTAGGCCTACCAGTTATGAAAGTTTATGAACATCAGGTGCAGGCAGCGGTCACATAAATTCTGCCGAATTTTTGAATGGCTGTATACGACAAGACGATAATTCTTCCACCGTGCAAATTATGGTCATTTTTGTCAGTTAAGGCTTGTTAGTATTCGGCCTGCTTTAAATCAGACACAGAGATGTAGTGCGGTAAGATCGCGTTTATTTGAATTAATTAATTATTTATTTGAATTAGCGAGAGAGAGATGAAAGTTGTGTATGTGAACCTGCGTCTGCGCGTCTCTCTCTACAAGCAATGAGGCTGTTACTTCAAAAACAGCGATTTTACCCCCTCATTGCAGAGAAATAACGTTGCGAGTTAGTAGCCTATCGAAGCTATTTTACTAATAAAAGTTTCTGTGCTGCGTGTTCGCTGCACGATCTCTATCTGTGTGCAATAATATGTGTGTGCATGTGTCTATGAAAGCAGCGTAGCCAACTGTATATAGTTTTAGTTTAGCTACAAACCCGAGCCCGACCCGAGCCTAAAGCTATTCATTAAACATTAACCCAAACCCGACCCGAAACCCGAAAGTATTTCGGGACCCGTCGGGCTCGGGTCGGGTAGCAGACCTCTAGTAATTAGGTTAGGCTACTTATATAATGATGTAACTTAGTTGCTAACTCAGTTACTATTTGTGAGAAGTAACTGTAACTAATTACTTTTTTAAAGTAACTTGCCCAACACTGGTCACTACTATTGCACTATAATGCTGCTTCTACCAGCTTATGACAACAGATTTACACTTTGAATTAGGTAGTCGGTCATCAATGACAGTAGCTCATTGGAAAAGGATGGAAAATGCCCTTCATTGTGTTTACACTAATAAATGCTGCTGCCTGCCAGCTGGAATCACCAATAAAACGTTGTTCCATAGTTTTTTTGTTTTGTTTTGCATATCGTCATAAATATCATTATCGCAAATATTCTTGAAATATCGTGATATAATTTTGAGGCTATATCGCCCACCCCTATTCCACACACATTCAGGATAATGTTTTGATTTGTCTTGTGTTTAGTCAGTGTGCACAATGTATCAATTATATGAACTTATATAATTTGGTTCTTTGATGTCCTTTTGGAGTTTCCCAAGTGTCCTTTTTTTGAAAAGATATCTAAATTTATCTTGAAATAAGCTTGCAGAAAAGTTTTGTGAGAATAACCCTTCAATCTTTTGGTTTACTTTGCTAGATATAGTAAATAATGACAAAATTAACATATTAAGCAAGATAAATGGAATATGCTTAATTTCATTAATGTCTTGTGCGATTAATCACACAAAAGGGGTGCGATTAATCGTGATTAAATTTTTATCTATTGACAGCTCAAATATATATATATATATATATATATATATATATATATATATATATATATATATATATATACAGTGTTTCTACCATTATTTTAAGGGGTGGCCCGCCCTCCAACGGCACCCCCACCCCTTGAAGGTCAAGTTAATTTTATTTAATTTTATTTTCTCTATAGCGCCAGACCACAAAAGAAGTCATTCAATGTTACCTTCCCTATAGAACAGGTCTATACCTTGTTCTTTTATTAAACAAGCTAAATAGCCTTATGTTATTTATCTGATTTACACGACGGCATGTCATTTCTGTCTCTACGTTACATGCTCTCTGTATCGCGCAAGACAGCGGAGTTCCGCCCAGTTCGCACACACACACACACACACACACAAACGTGGCGCACACAAGTGAGCACACTCCCACTCCTATTTGTAAATATTAAGCCGCAAAACGTCTATTTAAATATGACTTCTGCATGTCTCTGTGTTAATGTATGGCGCATACGCGCGGGTTTGTTTACTACTCGTACAGAAGCGCGCGGCGCTTGCGGTGATATTAACGTCTGTCGTCTCACTAAATGAGGACATAAATACATGAACAACATCTCCAGAACTGCTCTGAGAGTCACTTCATGAGCATTCGAGCGTTTCATTTGAGAAAAACTATCCTCATATCATATAATGTACACAGAAATGTAAAGGTATTCACGGCAACCCGTCAAAATAAAAGTTCGGTTTCACTTGAAGACATTGGGCAGAACGTAATACGCTACTACTACTAAAACTATTAAAACCTTATCTTTAAGGAATAATCATACAATGTCTTCAATGTTATTATCAATATTAAATCCCCTTTATTTTTATGTCGGGAAAAAACGGAACACCCCCCCAGGGCTCGCAAAATTTAAAAATCCCTGGTAGCCCTTCGGGCAGGTACTCTTCAGATTTTGGTAGCCCGAAAATTAATTTAACTAGCCCAAATTAAAAATCTACTATTTTATTTTATTTATTTATTTTAAATATAGAAAATCAGATAGGAGTTTAAATGTCAATCAAAAATATTTTCAATACACAAATATCAACAAATATGAAGGAAGGAATTTTATTTCACTATTTACAGGGTATCTGCAGAATTTTTAAAAATATATTTAAGGCAATTTATGACCCATTTTAAGAGCTGCACGAGTAAAATAAACACAGAATGAGCAGGGTTGGACAATGTCTATGGTAACACAGTTTTGAGCCATAAAATTACATGATTTACAGTTCAGATACAGGTTTTCACAAAAACAAAAATCTTATAAAGCAGCGTTTCAGGCTATAGACCGTTTTTATGAAAAGGGATCAATCAAGCATATAAATTATTATGTTAATTTAAAACGTATAAATATTACTGTCTTAATTGTTTAGATTTTTAGAAGGCACATCAACTTCTTTCTCATTTACAACTCTATGTGTTTGCTGCGTAAAAACATGAGTTGATATTTGCATTGACCTGACCATAAACAGCAAGAAAGGCTTTTTGGAAATGCAGATTCATTCTCTGCCACGAGGTGGCGCTTTAGGAGCGCTGAAATATTGTGGTTTCCCCGGAAACGCTGTACACAAAGCAGCTCTGCGCTCATAAATGCTGCTTTATCAGGAATTATAGGTAAAATGAAATTAAAATGCCAATGACACTTTCTGAGGACAGTCGGTTACCTTCAGATACATTCACATAAAGACATCCGCGCCGCGTTTTGACTTGAAGCGTGCAGCGCTCATATTTATTCAATGACATCATTGCCTTTTGAAGTTTAATCCTGCCGTATCGCGACTCTTGTCTTTCTGTCCCCAACTGTAAGACCTCTTGAAATTATAATCAAGACATTTCTTATACCATTTAACATATTTAAAACTTTTGATGGCCTTAATTTTGATACAACTCACTTTCAGAGTTTTTAAGGACCCGCGGGAGATCTGTATTTAAGGAGCCCGTCGGGCAGGCAGTGATACATTTTGGTAGCCCGACTGGAAAACACAATAGCCCCGGGACGTCGGGCTAGCGATTTTGCGAGCCCTGCCCCTATATATATATATGTATATACAGTATATAAACACTGTGTGTGTGTATATATATATATATATATACATATATACACACATTTCCAATATATATATTAGGGGTGTAATGGTACACAAACATAACGGTTCGGTACGTACCTCCGTTTTGACGTCATGGTTCGGTACGGTTTCGGTACAGCAGGAGGAAAAAAAACTAAACTTTTTTATAAATTAAACAATGGTTTACTGAACAAATTGCTTTTTCTTTAAATAAATGCAATTACAATGAAAATGTTCCTAGGGATAAAATCTACCTCAGCTTCTGCTCTAAACTATAGGTAAACCTTTTACATTACTATAAGGTTACAGTTAACAACAGAGCCCAAACCTAAATTCAATTACTATTGAATTTTTAACTATAATAATCAACACTGAAATTATTATTATTGCACATAATGCAGTTTTAAAATTTACTTTTAAATTATACAATTTCTATTTGTTGTTGAAATACAATCATATTTACCCAGTGGCTGTCATAACTTGTTTCATAAAATATTTATTTAAACATAGGCCAACATTAAATAATTAAGACATCACTAACAGGTAAAGTAAAATATAGTGAAGTATATAGGCTAATTCTCAAAATGCTCTTCTCTAGACTTAATTTCTCTATCAAATAATGAGCTGTAGACACTGATGAATTGCCTGAGGTAAATGAAATGCTACATGACATTTTGTTTTCAAGCTGTTTTATTGGCGTCTTTCCGCAATTGAAACACTGATTGAGCGATTACCTGAGGTGTTCATTCATGTATATTTCGCGTCAAAACTAGTAATAAAGATGAAGGGATGATTGCGCTCCACGCTTCCGTTAGAATTGAGGCTTCTATACAGCAATCTGTTGCGCCTCATCAAAGAGAGCAAAAACTGCATTTATTGTCTGAATTTCCTGAAAATAATGGAATGATTTGTTCAGTACACATACGTACCGAACCGAAAATTTTCGGTACGAATGCATTTACCGATACACCCCTAATATATATATATATATATATATATATATATATATATACACACACACACACACACACACACACACACACACACCACATTAGCTTTTACCCAAAAAGGCCTTTTAAAGATTACTTTATTCAAGCTGGTCAAAGCTTTTTCCCCCTTTCATCCATTCATCCTTACTCCTGCAGGGGTTTTAGTGGAATGGAATGTGAATGTCATGTGGGTGTAGGTGGCAGATGAATGTATAATCAGCAGTTGGTTGTAACAAGGTGATTATAATTGGACTCAATTTACAGTTGTAGACAATTTCATTGTAATTTAGAAATTCTGCCCTGAAAGTGAACTTTCATTTAACAATGAAAGTTAAATGGCAGTGATTTGACTGGCCTGCCAAGCCCTTAGGAATGGGAGCAAGAGACAGACAGGGTAAGAATGGAAGAAAGCCTGATATATAGCCCTGCCTTAATTGCCCCTGAACAAATTGTATTCCCTTTTTCTTTTATCTTTAGCCAGCATTTGTGCTTTTTACTGTTCTTTTGAGCAGTCAGGATCAGGGTGGCTGTGTACTTTATTGGGTAGTTAAAGTCTTAATAAAGCTTAGCATCAGTTCCCCTTAAGCCCTTGAGAGTGGACTTCCACTACTGAAACACCTGAAGTCTGATAATTCTCATCACAATATGTCACTATTTCTTTTACCTTTTTTTCTCATAGCATGCTTGGCCAATTAGTTCACATTTTCATTCATCTAACATTTTTTTACCTTCATTCTGCAAGTTGCTCATTAGTCGCTCTTTGCAGTCAGAATAATTGGCAGCCATTAATTAATGATCCTTGTTATGTGCTGTGTATGAAGAATGTAGAAGAACTGCAAAGGATAATCTAATATTAAATCCTATACTGGTTATTGTATTCATACACTGAGCCCTTTTTATTAAAATGATTGCATCAATCCATCATGGGTGTTGATTAATGACACAAATGTTTTACTGCCTCTTACCTTTATTCTTTAATGCAAGCTTGTTTTTGTTTTTTGTTTGTTTTGCAGATGAACATGGACATTTGAAAATATACCTGCCCAAAAAGCTGCTTGAATGTCTACCAAAATGCTCCACGTTGCCAAAAGAGAGACACAGGTGGAACACCAATGAGGTAAGGTCACCTCTCTCCGCCATCTGCTGCTGTCTTTTTTTAACTCCTGCTGACTTTATAGAGATAAAACCTCGTTTATTTTAAGCAGTGAAACGGACACAATGTGTTAATAGAAACCTCTCTAGGGATTCTGCAGTCAGTTCAGATATTAACAGCAACTGTGTGATTGCCTTATTTTTGTGGCAGGAGGAAGTTGCCTATTTTCCGTGCTGTGCTTGCAAAGGATTTTCACTCACCGGACATAGATCGAGTGTTTTAGGAAACAGCAGGTTCATAAAGCTTTCTGTATATACAAAGATCTAATTTTTACATTTATGCAAATATAAATTTGCAATAGTTTATGATCTGCTCATAAAACATTTAGGTTCTGGTGTTCAGTATTTTAGCTCTTATTCTGTTGCTTTTTTTTGGTGGTGAATTGCACAGCAGTTTGTAAGTTAAAACTCCAATGTATATCATTTTTGGCCATCTGTTCCAGCATCACTTTTATTCACAGATGTTTTAATTCCCTGGAAATATAGACAGGATGTGATTATTTATTTATTTATTTACTTGTGTGATGAAAGTAATCCTGCCCATAGTCATTACATTACTAAATCAGAGAAGAATGTGAATGCTCTGTTTTTTTTTTCTTCGACCATCTCTTCATTTCAGTCTTCATTTCTGCTTTTTGGTGACATTTGTAACATTTTCAATACTCCTTTAAATTTTTCCCAGGGGTCAGAGCACTGTGTGATCTTATATTAACAATTCAAGGAAACGAAAATATTTTTGGATTAGAATAGTGCAAGTCGTTTAGCTCGGCTCAGTTGTTTATTGACTTTCAGTAGATGCTGACATGCTATTTCAGACCCCTCTGTGCCACTGCATAGAAGCCTCGCTATCTAACAAAACCATATACCTAATAATCTACATATGAAAATGTGTTTTAAGTACGTTTATCACAGCCTGAAGGCATTTCAGACACAATGCATCAAACAAATAAGAAAAGATAACAAGCCTCTTAGATTTCGGTATTGAAAATGAAAATGTAAAATGTTTTTATTTGTATGACTGTGGGAGGAAAAATCAGAGACTGTTTGCTCCAGCTGTCCTTGACCTATAGGCCAGCCATTTTAAATTAGTTCATTTCTTTTCAGTGCAGCTACTTTATCATTTAATGGAAATGAGACGGTGACTTGCTTGATTTTCACATTTTATTTGTTGTTCGTGTTCAGTCTGTTGGGTGGCGTGGCTCCCTCCGTGTGGAGGCTGCGGGGAGATTGAAACTAAACATTGTTTCACTGCCGTAAGCTAGAGGGATTTTAAATGACTGAGTTTCTCTAAGGAGATTCATAAACTCATAGCTCAGTGAAGGCGGTGCCGTTTTATTACAATTGATCCCACTGAAGCACGCATGGCTTTCACACATTAAGTGACAGGCGTCATCAGAGAGCAGGAGACAAAGGAACCTTGTGTGTGCATGTCAAGCTTTTTGGGTTTTTTTCTTTCTTTCTTTTTTAAAACTCTCCCCCTCAAATTAATGACATCCTCTTGTGCAGGCTGGTAAAGAGAGGGATGAGGAGCACTTTGGTGGGGTAGTGAGCCTGCCTGCCTCCCTCAGTAATATCAAAACGTCTGCCATAGCCACATACATAACTCACATGTCACCTTTACATCAATTTCAGCTCTGCCAAAAGTCCCCAGTGACAAATCACTGACGCGGCCCTCTTAAAGGGATATTTATGAATTGAATACACTGCTTTATCCCTCCGCGTATTCTTTATGGAGTGACAAGTGGCTTTTTTGAAGGGAAAGAGGTGTGGATGTGAATGACAATGCTGAAATAGACAGTGAAAGCACCAAGCCGTTGAATGTTTGTGTCTTGTCAGATTTAGCTCTGAATGTTTTCCCTCTGCGGTTCTGGTAACCAGAGACTTCGTTTTGTTGAATAGTTTGTCTTTGAAGTGCAAATATGGCATTGTGGGATATTGTTGATTGTTTGGCTTTATTTCCATGTAACATGATGCAATATCCAGAGTAAAAATTGAGATTTCTGAACTATGTATGTGCACTTGTCATTCAAAGGCTGTCAGCTTACATCAGGCATTCTGCGTGTTTGTACATATTTGTGGTCTGGTTTGAAATGATACAAGTGAACTAGAATATTGCTTCAGATCAGCGGCTGCCTTTCTAATTGAAGCTGATGGTTTAACGCGTTTGACCTGCGGTGTTGCGCTTGCAGTCAAAATTAATTAATGTGTTTTTTGGAATTGATTTAAAAATGTCAGCACTTATTGTGGAATGATGTCATCTTTGTCCTAGTATGTTATGAAAGAAAGAAATCAGGAACTTCAGGAAGTTATTTCATGTTTGTTCCCCAATTCTTTAAGAAAACTAAGAAAATATTATGCAAGTTGGGTTCATTTGTGCAGAGGCAATTCATAATGAGCTATATCTTCACATATAGCCTATGAAGACATCAGACAGAAGTACATTTTTGCAGCAGTGCTCTTATTTGCCACTTGCACTTCTCTCTTCACCATAATATAGCGCTTTCTCTTATTTTTATCCCATTACACATACTGAATAAAAGTAAATTCAGTTATAAAATAACAAACCTAGATTCTATATACCTCAATCTGCATAAAAATGCTTGGAAAATGCAAACTCTAAACTCAATACAAATCTGCAATAATGAAATAATATAACATTACCCACATTTTATTGACTTAGTCTTTTTCACCAAAGTGAATCATTGTAATGATGTTATGGTATTTCTTCAACTACAGGAACTTTTTTTTTTTTTTTTATCTTTTATGGCCTAGTGGATTATTTTTTTTATTTTGTATGAAGGCTACTTTTGAAACTTTTTAAAAATGCCTTTACTTTTTGCTACTTTTAAATATGTATGTACATATTTTAATAATTTATCCTTGTCCCAGACTTTCAGTTTATGAAAATCCATAATTATTATATTTTAAAGGTTAAATTGATCATCTAAATCTTCTCCTTGCATGATTTGTGCATATAGACTTGACGTAATAAGTAAGTGTGTAAAGTGTCTTTAAGAGTTCACAGGGTTAAAAATGGCCATAGTTGAAGAAAAGGCCATTGTGATGGTGTTTTCATGTTGCGTGCACCATTAGTTGGAGGGAAGACAACCTTCCCCAAAAAGCAAGGGCATTTGTGTGTCATGAGTGCCAGACAGACACTGAGGCTAGAGTGAGTCACTGATGGCAGACTGAGAGGTATTAAGCAGTCTCATTGCTGCTGATTGTGTGACTCTTACTGAAAGTGACACCTCCTGTATTTCCTCTATATCCCTCCTGCTGCTCTTCCCACTTAGTAGTGTTTTTTTCCCCTCGAAATAATGTCTTCTTAAAGATGAGGGTTCATTTGGAGTTTATGTGGGCAGGAAATATACTGGATCAACCTCAAATCAAACCAAATTTGTCTCACCACATCATGTTATACGTTGCATTTTTTCTATTCTCTCACCAAGTCTGTTGTTGTTTGAGTTTCCCTCATGTAACATGCAGTTCTCCATGTTGAAGTGCAGTCAGATGACAGCATAACTTCTAACGCAGTCCAGACAAATCAGGCTAGCTGGAGTGCAGCGGTCATGTGTGGGAGCCCATCTTTTCTTTACTGGATGTTCAGCGCTCTGGGCCATATTTAAATCTGTCATCTTTCCTTGTGTGCATTTATATGGAGAATGTGAGTTGGATTAAATTTCAAGCATTTGCTGGAAAGTTAGATAAACCAATCTGCTCAAAATGAGGTAGATGGCAAGAAGAGGAGGTAAGGATGTAGGTGGTTTAAAAGAGGTGATGTGCACAAAGGCACCGCTCGGCTTTTAAACTGTCAGAATGAGATTTGAAGAAAATATGGGCAAAGGATTGACAATTTATTTAACTGTAGCAACCACAGCACCGCAATCTTTATAACAAAGAAAATAGGCTTAACAATAAAGGCACAACAGATAACAGAGTTTGAGGCAAACACAAAAACTAATTAGAAAGGGGATCTATGAGATCTGACAATGCCTGCCATGAACAGAAATCAAAAGAACAGGTTGATTCAGGTGAGATGCTGCTGTGCAGACAGAGAGATATGTGAAAAGTTAGTACCTGAAGAACTCTGTTAGTCACATTTGACCTTTCTGACATAAGCCGACATAAATTTCTCCACATAATAGCAATATTGTGTTATTTGTAATGTGAATGGTATACAGTGGTTTTTGAGGCAACAATTCTGTAGATTATCAATTTCAATATCACAAATAATAATACTAGTCTAAGTAAACATAAGCTTACTGAAGACAAGTAAACAGTCACAAATTAGGCTACAACAGAACAAAGATCATAAGAAATCGACCTACTTGAAAAACTTAAAGCACTGAATAATATTATGATGTATAAAAAAAATGTACAAATAGACTGAATGATGTCCACTGTATTCAATATACATTCATTCTTATTTATTTAAAAAAAGTGATTCAGTCAAGGACAGTGAGAGATTTTCTTTCTGATGTTTGATTTACATTATTGACACAAATGGCAACAGCAGCTATATTAGGCTGCTTTAGAGGTATAGTTCACCCAAAAATGAAAATTCTGTTGTTGTTCTAAACCTGTATGAGTTTCCTTCTGCTGTTGAATGCAAAATAACATATTTGGAACAATACTGGTAATCAGACAGTTGCTGGGCCCCCATGACTTCCATAGTATGAAAAAAAATACTCTATTGGAGTCAATGGGGACCAGAAACCGGTTGCGATCATTCTTCAAAGTATCTTCTTTTATGTTGAGGAAAACAAAGAAATTCATAGAGGTTTAGAACAACTTTAAGTAAGTTTAAGTATGACAGTAAGCCCTTTCACACATACAGACTTTTGCGGAAAATTACCGGTAAATTGCCGTAAAGAGATCATGTGTGAACAGGACCTTTTCAAAAATACTAGTAAATTCGTTCCGGCAATTTACCGGTATGAGAAGTTGTAACATTACCAGTAAATTGCCGGAATTCTGCTGTGTGTGAACGCAGAAGGAAAATTACCAGTATGAGCACGCACGCTGCTCAGAACGCGGTGACGAAGACGCCTACTCCGGGCCAATCCAGAGCCATTGAAATTCAAAATTCAACAGCTCTGGGCCAATCATAACATTCTGATGCAGATGACGCATTTACTCCGCGCTGTGTTTGAAGTTGTGCGATGTCTCTGGGCCAAAAGAAGCAGCATGAACGTGAACATTTGGCACAAAAATGAAAACATCAACAAAAACACTGATCGCGTTTACTCCTCCATGTTTACAAACACAACACCGTGAGGCGCAGCCGTTTAGTGGTCATTTCCGTTTTATGATCTCACAGAATTTACCGGTAATTTAAAACCGATGTGTGAATGGTGCTTTACCGGAAAAAAGACGGAATGCTGTTGCCTGTGTGAACAGCGCAGTTTTGAATTTACCGGTAAAGTCGTTCTGGTAATTTTACGGCAATTTACTGGTATTACTATGTGAAAGGGGCTAGTATCTTCATTTTTGGGTGAACTATCCTTTTAAGATCTCATCATATCCAGGATCTCAGATATAACACTACACATGCTTTATCTTTAAATATTAACGTTCATTTAAGACACAAATAACTGTGTTTACGAGGATCCTCGCAAAGACGAGAATTTTTGACACACAGCGGTGTATTTGAACGTGTTTTTTTGTTTTTTTCTGCTCTGCGCAGAATAAAAAGTGGACTGCTGTGAGCGGTCCACTCGCTGTTCCAACAACTTCCACTCCATCATTAGCTTCAGTAAAATCACCAATAGCTGGGGATTTTACTGACTAACTTGTGTTTTTTTTTCTGTTCTTCGTATTTGGAGTTTTTCATTTTTTGAGCCCCACTCTCTCAGAATTGCTGACATTTTTACTTATCGAATATTGTTCTTTGCGCGACCATTTCCATATTACTCCAGAACGCAGTGAAGAGTGGAGGTGAATGGAGAAATACTGGGCAGCGATCACTTGATAGATATTTGCACATATCGTTCAAAAAAGTCAAATATAGAATAAATGCATTTGATTGGTAAACCAAATTCAGACTTTACGCTTCAATCTCAAATGGTAATGCATGGAATTTACGGAAAAGCTCAACTAAATAACAGCACTAATAAGTGGGGGGCGTGGTGGCTTTGGCGATCGGCGCTCCAGTCAATCTACCCCACAGCCAATCACGGGACCCCTCCTTGCTTCAGCCCCGCCTAGCCCAATGGTTAAAACGGCCCTGTTGGCGTAGTCCTTCTCATGGTGAAATGGTAAGCATGTTTACTTGACTTGAGAACCAGTGAGGTTCAAGCAAGGAATGATGACTTCTGTCAAACTTGTAAGATGGTTTCTCATCAAAAAAGGGCATCTAGCATGTGGAAAGTGTCAGCGGCACTATCAGAAGCCCGAAAAAGTGCTGGCCTCTGGAAGGGACCCTCGGGGAAGGGGAGACAGGCAGGAAAGAGGAGCTAAGCTAGTGTGACACTCAGCCTCTAATGAGTGGCAGCCACTTAAGACCTGTGAACCTTCTCTCGCCTCTGAACCGAAGCCCAACTGCGGGATGAGAGCGCATCAGCTCAGTCGCTCTAAGGACTTCTACACATTTAATGCCCTGTCATCAGGACTAATCCTCTCTGCCCAGCACTGCCGTGGCACGGTGCCCACGTGCAATATGCCTCTGCTCCTGCTGGGGTGCCATCGCGGACGCACATGGCACTGGAGCAGCCCAGGGAGAGTCGTGGGCAGAGAGAACGGAATCTTCCGGTTACAGTCACGTCCGGCAGCAACGTCCAGGGAGAGGGTTCTGATTACGCAGGATGTGGAGGGGCTGGAAAAAAGAGAGGTTTGGCTCACTGGGCCAGGAATGACTGCATTTCCCCCACCAAATCAGAGACAATATGATACCCCTCGTGAGAGTCGATGCACCTGCTGAAGAAAGCCATTTACACATTAAATACTGATCAGAGCAATCTTCTATTTTTGATTACAATGCATCAAGAGCCTCCTGTTCTCCTGCAGTTGTCCTGAAGATTACAATAGAGAGGTTAAATTCACACCAAATGCTTGTTAGGCACATTAGTCTCAGCATCCCTCATTTGGAATATGGAATATCATCATGTCTTCGTGATGGGAATGTTGATTTGCCTTGCTTTTGTAGAGCTGAATGTTTACCTTTGTGTTACGTGACTGTCTGACCTGTTTTTTTCCCTCCTCTTCTTTAAGAAAAGTAGCTGATGTCACTTTTAAGAAGTCAGCCTCACACTTTATGTTACCTATTTTTGATTAGTTTAGCTTCTCTGCTTGGGTCCAACACTAAAGAGAACGTCCTTCCTTTTATCCCTGCCACCCATCTGAATCTTTCCCGACCCCCCACTTGCTGTCCCTCCTGTGGAATCTGTGTCACATCTATTCAATAACAGTTTCAGGTCATGGCTTCAATTATATCCACATCACTCTGATGCACCTTTGAAACTATAATGACTGTTTTGTGAGCAAAGACTGAACAATAATAAAAGAGCTGCGTATGAACAAAGAGAAACCTCTGCGTAACCTTTGTGTTACTCGTTTGTAGTAGTAATTTGTAATATGAGGCTGTGGTTCACTTACTTGCTACAAGCTTGTTTTAGTGAAATTGCCTTGTCTGCTGATATATAATTAATTTGGCTTTGCACCGATATTGAAATTCTGGCTGAAAAGCCAATGATTATTTGCATGTTATGTCTGATAGCAAATAAATGGCCAATATTATAAATAAAATCGATAGTTTTTTTCTTGAACAAGAGCCCACAATTATCCAACATAGGCTGTCTAAATATTCAACATTTACAGATACAGTGAAATTTGATCACTGATATTGTCCATAAATCTTGTGCATTTCTATAATTAAAGTACATTTCAAAGTTCATATCCATGTAGGGCTCCAAGTAGACAGTTGTTTGTTTGTGTTTAGCACTATCACAGAGTAACACATTTTGTCAGTATCACAGTGAGGGGAGGTGGGGGGTACTGCATCTTTTATGTGGCAGTCATATTGACTTCCAGTGTCATCAAATGCAAACACTCATTTTTTTCTTGCTCTTCTTGTATTTCTTGCAGAAAGTAAATATTTTCTTTATGTCAGTAGAGGCTGCTTCATATTGTTCTTATTATGGATGCCAAAGTGTCTGATCCCAGACTAAAATCTAGTTTGGCAGAGATCTGTTCCAGCACTAGATGGCTAGCATGCTGATGTATTGGCGTGTCTGTGCCTTTCAGAGCCCAGACTGCTTGTTATTTAGACTGGTAACCTCCACTTCTTCTCCGCCTGCTCCTTTCAGTGCCTCTATTCCTGAGGGCCTCCCTATCCCCCACCCAGACAAGCCTGAGCTCATTAGAACATTTCCCTGGATTAAAGTCTTCCTTTATGGATTACAACAGTTAAGATGTTTGAGCAGTTCTTGTCACAGAGACAGGTATTTAACTTTTAACGACTCGTTTGGCTGATTACCACAGTTTGATGATTTTGGAAGCCGTCGGCACTTTTTTATTTTCATATTAGTTGTTACCGTTTGATCCATCTTGTCTAATCGAACCTCACTCTACCTGTGATTGAATGTTTGTCTTCTTTTGATGTTGTAAATGGGACGTTCCTCTCAACTGTGACTAATTAAAATTACCCCGTATGAATTGCAAGTGTTTACTGAGAAGTTCATTAGCCTCTCTGGGGCAATCAGTGGAAATTAAAGGTCATGTTTGCTTGTTTGTTTTCGGTGAGAGAAATGCTTTAACATTTTTACGAACAGGTGTCCAAAGCATGACTAGAATTTGAAATGCAGTGCTCAGGGGCTTCTTCGGTTGAGCTGCTGTTGTCTCCTCAAATGTTGGATTTGAGATTAAGGTTCAAATGCCACCTCCTTCTTTTGGGGAGCTGTATTTGCATAACTAGCTGCCTTTCATTTGCACACCAAAACAATTTCCTGTTATTTGTTTATTGATATGGATAGATATTCATTTATTTCTCTTTATTTCCTGTTGAATATTTTGTTATGTTAGGATTGCTGCCAATATCTCATTTAGACCATTATGGTTTGAAAACTACTTTCCTCTTGAATATGACTGTTGATAAATTTTCCCACATAATCATAGTAATGGTTGTGTCATTTGTGTAATGTGTGAAGACAGATTTTTATTGTTGATGTGTAAAATTTATAAAGAGTATACGTTTATACATTTGCTGCTTAAATAATAATATAGTGCTGGGTGGTATGACCAAAAATTTATATCACTGTATTTTTCAAAATTATACCGGTTTCACGGTATATGACGGTATTTATTTTTTTAATGCATGACCGGGTTGAGAGAGGAAAAACTGCAGTAGATTGACCCTATTCATGATGAGCGAATATTGTAGAAACATTCCACACTAAAGTGACTAAACATGACCCATTAATACATGTTTACCAGGAGCACTGCCTGCGTATGAGTAACAAACTAAAAAAAAAAAAAAAAAAAAAAGTGAATAATATTAACAGACAAACTATGCTCATATTTATAATTCCAAACAGTCTGTTAGCGGCAGATGCTTGGAAATGCTGTTTTGTACTCATTTACTGACGAATCTGCTGTGGTACGGCCAGCTGAATGCGGTGCTTCTCTGCCGCTCACTGCACAGAACAGACGCCGAGAGAGGCGACACTGCGCCGGGAGAGTCAGATCTCGCGCTCGCAGGGCAGCACTGGCGACATCTTCCAACCGAACCATAGCTAAGGTTTATCCAAAAAAGTCGCTAGGTTTGTCAGTTTGTATATTCTATGGAAAAAAGCAGCTAAAAGGGTCTGAAAGTTTCTAAATATAGCGCTAAAGTCATGCTCGTGTGTGTGAGACGTGGGAGCTGATGGCAGCGGGCGGTGGATATTGTGGATGAGTTCTTCTGTGCCATCACGTTCTACTAGTTCTACAGCTTCAGAACTTTAATGCTTAGTAACACATACAGCTGTGTCCTCGCCACAATGCAATAGTGAAAAGAGACCCTCTCAAACAGTGTCGTGTTCTGAGCGTTATTTAAATAAGACAGGGTATAGGCCTTTATTACAGTACGCGTGTCGTCACATCCGGCTCCGATTAGTAGCGCAAAGGAATAGTGGGGGAACTATGATGTCACTTTGTAGGCGAAAACCCGGAAGCGAGTTAGCATTTTAGCACTTCCGGTTCCATCATCCCAGAGTCAATGGGTTTTTTGAATGGGATTTTGGTTAAATCCCTTAAATAAGATCCTTGGTTCACACAAGCTCAAGATACTTTCACGTTTTATTCTACGACATAAAACACACCAGTTACACCCCACTAGTGATTTTTTAAAACTGTTATGTTTCTTAAAAAAGACGGTTGCTAACAAACTGCTAAATGGGACTACAGGAGCTGTCGGAGACATTCAACATCATCACGCCGAACAGTTTATCAATTTAGTATTTTGCAGTTGTAGTATAATTTGTAATACAATTAATTTTAGAATAACCAATGAATAGTTTCTCGCATTTTATATTTTTATTCGACAATGTTTTTTTTGCTTCGCCCCAAAATGCAACACTTGTCTTCGGATCGAAGAAGCTCGTTTTATCGCTTTCCTACTGATACAGAGACTCTGGGTTCGTACTATAAGGTAAACTCATATTACGATTATTACATGTAAACACCACATTTACCAGCTTTACGTGGTGAAAGTGAAACTTTAATGATGCATAGTGCTTAAAGCCACGTTAAAATTAAATGTTTAAGGCAACACGAAGCTGTTAGAAAGCATATAGATTGAGGATTTCCTAGAAGCAAGGATAAAATAACATTTGGTATACCGACCCTAACAAAATGATAGCTGAATTTATTCACTATACTATTTATTACTAATGTCTCATTTCAGTTTTAGTTTGGCTCTAGTTTTGTATTTATTCCGGTTTATATGAAACGGTTCATGTAGCGTGGATTAAAATTCATATACAGAGTAAATCCTTTTCACTGAACATGTTAAAAATAAGTTGTCGGGAGCGCGGTGGTGGTGGCGCTGAAGGCGAACGACCATGATGCTGTAGTTTGTTTATAGCCTAAGTTTAGCTTTTTAGTTCTGGCGCTTTTATTTAGGCTTCAAAATTTGTCAAAGTTATATTATTTTGTGAAGATTATCTTGATAGACAAAATGTGTAAGTTTCATGAACTATGATTGAACACAGAGCTTATTTTTTGCGGTTATCCAAAAGCCTATGGAAAAATCCCATTGGCTTTTTGTCGAGGGAACCAATTTCATGCTAACAGCCGATCCGCATACAAAGTGACGTCATAGTTCCCCCACTCTATTTCCGCCTGCTTTATTGTCAATGGAAAGACTGCAGTTTTGTGAAGAAAATTAAACTAATTTAGTTTAGTACTCGGACTGATTTAATTTTAATATTATTTAGTTTATTTTTGAATTATATTTATTGTGATTAACCTCCCGCTCTTGTTCACAGTATAATGATGTTCAATCGTTGCACGCAATCACGGAGAATAACTCGATTAAGATGACCAAACTTATTTTTAATTATTGTCTGGGCTGGAAATATTTCTTTATTTGAACAACTTAAATTTGATGCAAATATAGAGGATTGCATCATAAAGTCAGCGCGTGAAAAAATGTGAGCATGTTTAATACAACAAGTTTGCCCTAAACCTTTAATTTAATCATACAGCCTATAGTAATGTTTTAAGCTTTGGCTAATTCTAATGCTTATTAATGTGATATGTTGTGTGTTGAAATAAGGTGATCAGACTGTGAAGAATTGCCTTTACACATACAGTATGCCTCGCGCGCTCCTGTTTAAGTCATGAAATACGCATCGGGATATCGTGACAACATATTCCTTCGTTTCATAATACTCAATTAATTGTTGTAAACTGAGATTGGTGTCTTTAGAAGACGTATCTGTGCTGAATTCTACATAAATAATCCACAACAAAGCCGTGCTATGGGCACAGCCACTGATAGAGGCTGCAGCGGAAGTTCTTTTACGCTACTATTTGAATCTTCTGCTTTTCGAACTCGGAAGTGTGATAAAGGCCTATTTTATCACCGGTATTCGGTATGAGCCGGTATACCGCCCAGCACAATAATAATAATAATATGTGACCCTGGACCACAAAATTAGTCTTAAGTCGCTGGGGTATATTTGTAGCAATAGCCAAAAATACACTGTATGGGTCAAAATTATAGATTTTTCTTTTATGCCAAAAATCGTTTGTATATTAAGTAAAGATCATATTCCATGAAGATATTTTGTAACTTCACTACTGTAAATATATCAAAACGTCATTCTTGATTAGTAATACACATTGCTAAGAATTCATTTGGACAACTTTAAAGGCGATTTTCTCAATATTTAGATTTTTTTGCACCCTCCGATTCCAGATTTTCACATAGTTGTATCTCAGCCAAATATTGTTTCGATCCTAACAAACCATACATCAATGGAAAGCTTATTTATTCAGCTTTCAGATGATGTATAAATCTCAATTTCGAAAAAATCGACACTTAAGACTGGTTTTGTGGTCCAGGGTGACCCTATGTGACATATGCTCATTTGTATCATCTTAAATTCTGTATTAATGTGCCACTTGTCACACTTTTATATAATTATTTTTGTTCGCTGTTAGTCTATATAGAACTTTTTACAATTGTCAATTAATTTATTGCCTGTTATAATATATCATTAACAATAGGGCTGTGCGATATGACGATATATATCGGATGGACGAAATAAAAAGTCTATCGTTTCATATTATGTTCTATCGTTTATTTTGTGGTGTCGCAAAATACATTGTTTACGGTAATAATTTTTAATCATTTGGATGAGTGCGATCTTTACACGCCACCCACGGGGCGTGAAGGGGAGACAGAACCAGGTGGAGAACGACCAGAGCAAAACGAGGAGCTCTTTCCTAAACGAGGGACTACATCTGTAGCATGGACACACGTTTTTAAGCACTGCAGTTTTAAAACAACCGATTTTAAGCCGTTGAAACACAAACAACAGAGCTATATGCGTGCGCCGTCTCCGTTTCTAGAGAGGACCGCACATTTCATTTTATTTTTTTGCCGCTTTATTGACTTTGAACGATTACATAAACACACTTATATGCGTCAGAATCCCCGTCTTGGCAAGTATCCTCATAAAGACAGATTTAGGTGTTAAGAGAGAGGAAACAGCTAAAAGAGAAAACGCATATGTAACAGTATATTGGATCCGGACTTCGGTCTTAAAGGGGAAGCTGTCCAATATTCGTTCTGTCTGCCATTCATATTAATCATAGCATATTGCTAGAAAATCTCTCACTGCTCTTGACTAAATCACTTTTGTAACTTTAATAAGAAGAAATAATAATAAAAATAATGATATATTTATATATATATATATATATATATATATATATATATATATATATATATATCATAGATAGATAGATAGATAGATATAATTAACACAGTGAAGACTAATTAATTTACACAGTGTATGTAGCGTTTCTTATTTATTGTATTTTTTTTGTCCTATTGCTTGCAATTAGTTTCTTATACTTATTTCATCACTGACTGTCTATTTATTTTCAGTGAGCTTGAGTTTTTTTTTTTTTTTTTTTTTGTCTATTTTTAGACTTGTATTAGTTTGATATTGACATTGGTGACAAGGATTATGAAAATTCTATGGTATCAAAGATTTTAATATCATAAATACCTTTTTAAAAGAAAAAAAATTACTATATCGTGATATATATCGTTATCGTGATATAAAATTAGTCATATCGTGATATAATATTTTGGTCATATCGCCCACCCCTAATTAACAATTTATTGAACATCAGCTCTACACCTTGAATTTCCCCTGTAGTTAATATACCCTTCATCAATAACCAAAAACTATTGAATTTGCATGATGCTGATTGAGTGCATCTTTAACTGTTGTAAAACTGATATATTGTCTCATGTTTCCATATCAAGTCTTGTTAGTTGTTACATTTAGAAAAATCCAACTGCATTTATTAGTGAAGTTGAATTTATGATTGCCAAGTGTGACTGGAAATTTGGTTTGCCATCATTCTGTTTGTGTAACCGCCGTGGCATGCAGTAGGAGGACAGTTGTGTACCCTGGGCCGAGCTGCCTTTGGCTGTAATGAGAACCTACCTGTGGGTCATTCTGGGGTCTTGAATGCTACAAGGACTTTGCAGTTTTCTCCGGGCTCTGAGGCAGGGGTCTCCAGTACACTTCGTTGACAGGGGTGCCTGCTCAAAATTGCCTGACCTCTATTGTTGCACATACAGGTCACTTCACCTCCTATGGGAACTTCTAAATTGAACCCAGCTTGCGCTTTCATTTTTTATTGCACACCACCATTCCTCCTTTCTTTTCTCTCCTCTCCTCCCCTCCCATTCCTCTTATCTTCCATCTTTCTTCCCTCTCCCTCATGTGTTCAGTGAGGTGCAAAGTTATTCAGGGGTGGAGAAATGGATTTCTACCTTTAGTTTTGAACTGCTAGGCCTGGCTTTTTGCATTGTGAAGGACTTAGTATTTTTATTTTTTTTATTTTTTACAAGGCAAAAGGAACAAGAGCACTGTTGTATTGAGCTTATTTGCATGCTTGTCTCAGTGCATTGTTGTGCAGCTAATATTTACAAGAGTTTGAAAGTAAATGCCATTGTGTTCTCAGCTCTCTGGATCAAATGGCAGGGGAACTGAGGTGCACACACTGAAGCCTGATGTATTATTCCATTTCATGGAGTCTGCCAGCCTAGCACGCATACCCCGGTAATCCATACCCCTGCCGCTCGCCCCCACTTGAAATAAATAGGATTGGTATCTGTCTCCCTGACTCTCAGAGATGCAGTGATTGATGGATCTTGTACAGGATTAATTATTGAAGCTAGCGGTTTCCTCTCACAGACAAGACTATGCAACACTGCCAAGAGCTGCCTGGAAGATGGCGTACACATAAAACCGCCCTTCATTTATGAATACAATATCACTGGGAGGGCCTAATAACGTATTGTTTAAAATTTAATGTATGATGTAATTTGGTTGCGCTTATTTACTTCTCAAAGTTCCAAGATTAATACAAATGTGTGTACTTTATTCTTTATTCTATACGTAATGCTCATGTGAGTTTGTTGGTGAAGGACATTGACCATTATTGTTGTTGTTTTTTTCTTTCTTTTCTTTCTTGACCTCGTAGAGCTGCAGTGTATCAAGACTAACTCAGCTTTCTTAGTGTCCTGGTTCTTATGTCCCTCAGGTTTGGTCACGTGCATTATTTTGTATTTCATTCTGGTCAGCTGCTGTGTGTCAGGTAGTACAATCCTTTTTTTTTTTTTTTAAACCAATGGAAATGACCCCATCTGCCTATCTCAGTAGGGATAGGCCTGTCTTTATTTAGTTGTTTCACAGAAAGCACATTGGACGCAGTACCATGAGAGGAACTGTGCTCCATCAGTATGGAGAAAGAGGATGCCAACTGCAGAGGTGATTCACAGAGACTCCCACATCCTGGTGCCTTTCGTTCAGATCAGTGGGTGGGAAGTTCTAGCTTAATCAGTAGAAGGGCACGCGAGCTCTTCTGCTTCACAGGATCCCTCCTCTTTTTCTCTTTCTTGTTATGTGCTGGGCTTTGATCTTTAAAGGTCCTTGAGAACGAAGAGCCAGCAGGCTGGGACTCTCTTCCTTTGGATTCCTGCCCATCTGCAGCTCCATCTAACGGACATCCCTGGACACAGCAGGCCTTCTTGTCTTTCTCGCTCTCCCTTTTCCACTCCTTTTCTGCACTCTCTCTGCTCACACTCGCTTCGGCCCATCATTATCCTGATTTCCTTTCTTCCTATGCACTCATTTGTTTTGAACCATGATATATGCATTTGCATTTATCTATCCTTTTTGTGTCGTTGCAGGTAATCATTTTTACAAATTCAAAGCGGCACTAAGCGCTGACAAATGCTCTTCTCCCCTGTTGGCAAAATCCCTCTCCTAGAGTCGTGACAACAGGTCGCAAGCATTCATTGCATAAGTGTGAAGCATTACACAGGGTTTGTCGACCAAGAACTTGAGTCTTGGCAGCACAGCAGGACTCCCTGGACTCGCTGCTAACTGGACTGTCATTAAAGTCTAAGTTAAACATTGTACTGGTGTCAAAATCTGCAGGGGTTTTGCCAAGGTAACATGATATTTGCCAGATCACATTATCCCTGTTTTGTATTAAAATAGGTGGATTGCAAAACAAAGATATTTCTCCTGCTGTGAGCGCTATGGCTCTGTCCACTTTTCACACTTTAGGTTTAGGATCTCCTAACACATGTTCTCTCGCAAAACACTTAAGATCTTTCAGAATCTTCACATTACAACTTAGCAACTTATGCCTGCAGAAATTCATCTGCTCTTCAGCAAGGTACTGAGATTATTGGGGTAAGGAAGCCTTTGATCTATGGATTCATATATCATTAGACCTCATGTTACTTGTAGAGCTGTCTGCGGACAGCAATGGATGACACTGCCTGGCCTTTACTGCTTCCAGCATTCCATTAAATCACAATATGAAAGGTCGCTCTTCATCGTTTTTATGCTCTTAAATGTTACTTCTGCCACATTGGTCAGAGTGTTGAAGTCCCGTGACAGGTGTCCTTCATGAAGGTCGGCACTTGAGTTTTTGTCCTACACTGCTAGATGTTGGCCAGTGTCCACCATAGATCCATATGTCAGTAAATGCCAGGCTAAAAAGGCTGACATGGCCATAATCGTTAATACCACCAGTTGCTACTCATGCTATATGGGATGAAAGAGCATAGTGATTGCTACTTACTCTCACAGTATGTCCCTGCTCTAATTGTAGTCTGATTGCAGATGATCGAAGGTGCCAGACATCTTCACATACCCAGGAGGGGGTCATTGCACACTTAAAGGTACATTTCACCCAAAAATGAAAGTCAATTTTCAAACATTTTTAGTTCTCTTCAGGTTGTTACAAACTCACTTTGTTTCTTCTGTATAACATAATGGTGAGTTATTGAACAATATTCTGGCCACACTTTTAATATAATTAAAGAGGAAAAAGCACTGTAAAAGTATCATAAAAGTGGATCATTATATTCCAAGCCATTATACTATAGATTTGTAGAATTTAGGTAGAATTTAATTCACCCACAACTTAAAGGTCTGTCATCATTTACTCACGTTCATGTTGTTCTAAACCTGTGTTTATTTCTTCTACAGATCATAAAAGAATGTTGTGTAACCAAACAGTATTGGTGACCATTCCATTGTATGAAGCATGCGCGCGCACACACACACACACACACACACACATATTTCTCAAAATATCATCTTTTATGTTCCACAGAGAATTGTTTTTTGACAGGTTCAGATTCAGCTTACGCAGTGATCCAGTCACAATGGTTTACATGTCTCTGTAGGTGGAGTTGACGATTATCGTTGAATGAAATTATTGTCACTCAAATCTTCCGTATGGTTTCAGAAGACTTGAAATTTAGCACATCAATAGTACCATAACATGCATTGTAATTGCATGGAAAAGAGCAACCAGTCCATTGTTAATTTTTCATATTGTGTTACTCAGAAGAAAGAAATACAAATTCATACAAATTCAAGTTTGGAATGATATGAGGGTGAGTAAATGATGACAAATTCTTCATATTTGGATGAACTAATCCTTTAAGACATTACTTACTCTCATAAGAACTGATGAAGGGAATTAAATCACCAGTTAAAATCACCAGTGTTTCTTTTGGTTTATTCCAGCACGTGACCTTATTCACAATTTTTTAAACCTGAAATCTGTTTTGATGAATGAAGTAATTATTCAGATGGGGAAGCATGCCTCCATGCTTCTTAATCACCTTACATACAGATTTTCTTGCTGAAATCTAATTAGACTATGAATGCTCCTTCCGTTTGAATGAGCTGAATTTTGGATGCGAACACACAGCCCCCGTAGCCAGAGGTACACAGTTGCAGCATGTATAAGTTATTGTGTGTAGCAGTCCTGAACACAGGACCTTTTTCACATTTAAATGAATCAAGAAGTGACCCACTCAACCAGGAAATAGCTCTGATTTGTAAATGCTTAGCTGTGAGTTTGAGGCCTCGGACCTCTGTTTGTGTTTCACTTCCACCTCAGACCATGTGATAGATGTGTATCTCAGAGAGAAAGGCTACAAAAATTGCATTTCTGTCCTGTCTCTTGTCTGTCTGAGAAAATAAGAGACGGTACAGCGGACTGTGGAATAGGTTTGGTAATCCGGCATTGCTGGGACTCAGGGACACTCTGTATCATTGGCAAGATTCACAAGCACATGCTCTGCCGCCGAAGCCAGAAAGGTTGAGGTGTCGACGGGGTGTGTTCGGGTAGTTCATTAAAACGTGCCCTCTCCTAACCCCTTTTCTCCTTGCAGCCTGTCCTTTAGCGAAACCTTGAGGTTCCATTGAAATTCCGCCGAGCTTTCCTCTTTTGAAATATCTGTTGATGAGGTAATGCAGGGCTGCGATAGCTCTCTGCTCCCTCTGCTGCTGAACATTTCTCTAAGTCATGTTTACATAATTAGCGAGCTCTCAGAGAGCCTTGGCAATTTTTAAAATATGAAAGGAGCTAGTTAGTAGTCCACTCGGTGTGTCTCCCTCTCCAAGACCATTGTGCTGAAGATACACTGATATGCATACATTCAAAAAGCACGGTAACACACAAAAACCAGCTCTTTTCTCTTTGCTTGCATATTTTTCACGTACATTTTATTGTCATTAACGTGCTGTGCGCTATGCTGTGGGATTAAGTATTTTTGTATGCATGAGCTTGTAACTTACATAATGAGCTTGCAGTGTTTTTCCTAAAATAAATGACTGAGGCATACTGTTAATTATTGTAAATTGATTTTTTACTTATCAAGCCTGTCCAGCATTCCTCTGTGCTGCTATCAGCCTCTGAAATGCTATTGTTTCATTTACGGCTTCTCTTACAGTAATTAGATGTTTCAAATCGGTGAAGAAACATAATTAGTGGCCATTCATTTATGAGGGCCCACACTGTTGTTCACGACAGAGATGTGTGTATTAAAGTTATTTTTGTCTCATGGCTATGTAGAGACATTACATGATTAATCATTTTAGTACAGCCCAGATTGGCAATGGACAGTGTGATGTTGTTGAGTCTCACTTTGCCCCCTCTTTGACCATATCACTGAATCTAATTATGTAACCAACTTCAGAAGTGTGACACTGTTATATTAGCCTAGTTATATGCTGGAGTGAATGACTTTTTCATTTTGCACTTGTGTCAAATTTTAATTTGTACAGTGCAAGTTACAATAAAAATGCTCATTTTTTTCAGAGTTCAGCTTTTGCCTGCTTAGGAGAGCTTTCTCGCCACAGACAGAAAAAAAAAACACTCTTTAATTACAAATGTGATGAGGGCTGTAAATCTCTCTCCCTCTCCTTTGGTGTTGTCTTGAGAGATGAATCAGCTAAAGCACGCCGGCATCCACACACAAATCTTCATTAGATGTGGTTGATAAACCATTAATCCATTCTTTCACTCTTTTTTTCTGGTTATTTTTTTTTGGTCCACTCACATTCTGAGTTTGAAATGAAAGACCACAAACCTTAGTCAAGATAGACACCATATTTAATTTAACACAGATGAAAGTGAGACTGTAAGGGATAGATGTACAGTTTTTAAATAGGCTACTCATACTTTAGTGTTACTTGTTTCTTTCTTGCTAAATACTGAAAATAAATCTTTCCAGAAGAGTTGTGCTCCAGGACCTTAAAGAGTTGAGCTAAAAATTTAAATTCTATTGTTTATTCACCCTCATGTCATTTCAAACCTGTTACTTTCTTTATTGAAACACAGAAGTTGAAATTCTGAACAACGTCAAGCTCCCAAATGACTGACTGACTGAGTAACTAACTAATTACAATCAATCAGTCTAACTACAATCAGTCTAACTAGATTTAATCTGCCATCAACTAACTAAAATAACTACCTTTAGTTTTAGCCTGTTAGTTAAACAAATCAATTGTATGGCTTTAGAAGACTTTTTTAAATATATGAAAAGTAGTGGCCAATACATTCTTCAAATTTTAAAAGCATGTAATACGACTTTGGAATGATTTGAGTCAATGATGAAATTTTCAATTTTGGGTGAACTATTGTGCCCGCTCTATGTCTAGTCTTTACCCATCATTTCAGCATTCGCAGACAGATCTTTGATCTCTAGTGTGCATGTAGATATGCGTATCTGTCGCTACTCGAGTTTGTATTCTCTGAAATTGTAGTAATGATCAGCTTTCCAAAAACGAGAGATTTAAATGGAGAGTAATGAATGCTATATTTGATAAACAGCATGCAACTCAGATCACAGAAGGCTGTAATTTGCACTATTTGTAGATCCTTGATTCTCTCTGTATCCGTGGCTCTTGCATAAGGGTCAGTGTTTCATTTGTCCCACTGATTGCTTGTTACGTTTTCTCTGACTCGCATGAATAATGTAAAATCAGACCATTTTCTGCCCCAGAACCAGTTTGTGCTGCAAGTTTATTTTCCTGTCAAGTGGCTGGAAATATTCCTCCCTCTGTTTGCAGCTCCAGCAGTTTGTGAATTTGATTAACCAAATTGCAGAAATTTCTCAAACATTTCCAGAAAATTGTCACAGATAGAGACACTGGGAGATGAAAACCGCCTGTGTGTGACCTTGCGAGAGGCAATCAATGGCCTTTATCTTGCCCAGTACATTATAAATCCTACCACCGGTGTGGTCAACAGGTCCTTGTAATATATTGACCTGCGGTGCAGCAATTTATCAGTTTGTCTCTGAGGTTAAATAATTTAGTTTTTCAGCTCAGCCCATACTTTCTCTTTGTTCCTCTTCATTCCCAGAGTTCCCCTCATCAAAGCTGGCCATGAGTTTTGGCTGATTTTGATGGATTGAAGTTGCAGATGTGGCATGAATATCAGAAACTCTTTTCTAATCGTAGATCTCATCTTGAGAGGAAACAAACATTGCTGTCTTTGTGTTTACCTGTTTGCGTTGCTCTTCCTGTGCTGTTGTCTGTGGACATGGGCCCTGGAGTTATAACCTCTTGAATCAACACAGGAGATCAGTGCATGCATAGTCAGCAAAAGAAATTGCTTTCATTTACTGCAGCAAACTATGGATTTTTTTTTTTCTTGTTCTGGCTCTCCTAGAGTAAAAACTGGCACCTGAAGGCTTCCTTCTGCTTCTTAAATTGGAGTAATTGAATGTAAAAAATACCACAGTGATTCTGTTCTCTTTTTTATTTTTGACAGGGCTTGATTTATTGTTAGAGTATGTATACTGTAATAATAAACAAGAGCCTGTGGCCTTCACATGAGACGTTTATGGAAGGCTTGATGTGCTTGACATACCTAGGAAAAAATCCCCAATGTTTTCCCTCATCTACTTTAAATCAGCACTTGCTTGGGAGCAGTCCTAAGCTGAAAATTCAGAGATGCTCTTTACAAGTGTTATGTCCCTTATTCCTGTTTGTCTCTTTCATTATCACTTCTTGAGCACGACGGTAGCAGCCAATACTTCTTCAAGCAAGATATATGCAGTGGGGAATTAACAGGAGATTGATGTAGTAGATACCAAATACCCGACATGAGAGGATTGAGTGGGCTTGAATAAGAAATACACAGCTTGGACGTGCCAAGGTCTGGGCTAAACCTTGAGCCAAAATTCCGCCTCAACTAAACTCTGCTCCCTGAGATGAAAGACAGAATTGTTCTGATATTCTGATCAAAGCTCGCTATCTCCAAACTCCAAAGGAACACCTGGAAATCTGCAGAAATATGAGCATGCACAGAAGAACATTGTAATGCATAATGAATCTTAAGTGCTGTTTAGATTTTTATATAAACATCTGACTAGGGTATTTATTAATTCATTTATTTATGTTTGTTAATTAATTAATTTATTGTTTGCCCGCCTCCGCATTTAGTACATTTAGAAGACTTTTAATCTAAAGCTGTTTGATGTCTCTTCTCACTAGTTTGTTATACGCTTTGTGGTCTGTTCTGGATCCATGAGTACTCAACATTTAAGGATTTATTTATTTATATATTTAGTTACAGAAGCAACTTCTATATTAAAAAGTTTCTTTCAAAGACAATTTTATTTACATAGACCTTTTTAGAATTGGGCTTTTTGCCTTTATTTTATAGGACTGAAGAGAGCAGACAGGAAAATAGGTTGAGAAAGGGAGCATGATTGGGAAATGACCCAAGACAGACTTTTTTTTGGTACAAAAGTCCATTACATAGTAATTTGTTATTTGAGTGACCAGTACTGTTGTTTGATTGACAGTTGTGAATAATTATTCTATAAAGGCTTTCATTTTGTTGACCTGTGTAATTATGTGCCGGGACTTCACAGTGAAGTGAGCCACGAAGAACGCAATGTTCTAGTTTCTCCACAACCTGTTAACACGTCATGTTTTCCCGCTGCCTGTTTGACATGCTGACTTTTTGAATGAGTGAGCCAAGCTGCCAATACTGTGTAGATTAGAACAAGCTCACAGAAGAGGCAGAACTCCATACCTCTATAAATGTCACCATCACACTCCTATTAAATGGGCCCGGTGCTGCTAAAAGCCAACGTAATTGCTGTGCTTTTTTCACACGTTCCCATCAAGGCCAAAGGGTCTGGCAAAGCCTGTAAATTAGTCTGTGTAACACATAGGCACAAATGATGTGTGAACTGATGTTTGATTGTGTGGATGGAGTGAGGTGTTATTGTCGGAGGTGCTTATCAACACATTTGCTGCGAGGTCTCTGAGTCTCTCTGTAAATATTAGTGCTTTTTAATACCTGGCCTTTGACTCCAGTGAAGCGTGCGTTGTTATTAATCCTAATAAATAAGCTTAATGTGTCCGTAATTAGAGGAAGGCAAAAGATGCTAATGCAACAAGTGAATGTTCTTTAGTTTTTTAGTTTTTTTTTGAAAGAACACACCATTATGAATGGTGAGCTGTCGAACCACAGGATATTATGTCTGGAAATAAGTCCTGCATTATTGTTTGAAATTTCTCTCCACTTACATACAAGTGCTGCACTTCAGAGAGAAAATGTCCTTAGGGTTTCCTGTTACAAATGTTGTTGCTTGAAACATAGCTTTCAAAGGCATTTGCTTGTTTGTTGACAAACAGCGGTCTCGAAAAACGGCTCCCTCAGGCGTTACGGCTGCAAACCTCTGATTTAAACTGCAAATATCCTTTCTCGGCTGTTAAGGATGATAATCTGTTATATAGGGAGGGGATACGAATTTCAGCTCCATGTCCTCCCTGAGCCAGTCAGGCATGTTATCTGATATGGATGCTCACCGATAGACTGGAAATTTTGGCTGTTTGTGTGCACCTCCCTCACAGGGTGGACTACCATGTAAATAATAGATATTCTTGGGTGTGAATCACACACAAGATAACCTTCAAGACAGTCATGGATCAGCAGCTTCACATTAGTTGATAGGATTAAGGAAAAAATATCTACAGGAGTCTCTTAATAGAAAAGACAATCACTGTCTGAGAGAAGAGTTGAGACGTGTGTTTGGAGCGAAACAGGAATGACAACGAGCTGGCCTGGTGATATTTCACAGCACTCATGGTCAGTTTTGGATCATGTGACTTTGTTCTCCCACACTGGTTTGAAATTAGTTCACACTATTATTTGCTGCTTATTTTATTTTACTTTATTTTATTTTATTTTTAAAAGAGCATTAGGACATAGACTAGAAAACTGCTTTGCTGTCCTCCCATCTGTCCATCGAGAGAACTTGTACTCCTAACAGGCTGTGCTTCTGTTCTCTGAAAACTGAAACCTTGCTGTGCCACACAGCTATGCTTCTCCATCTTCCCCTTTTTGTAGGCTAGATTAGTACAACAAATGCTATGGAGTTTTGACGGCAACATTACAGCACTGGATTTTGACTAAATCACTATGACAGAAATAACAAAGCTGCCATATTCCTGAAAGCCTGGTATCTTTGGAATAATGTTGACATTTTCACTGGAGTTCGCAGAAGCCGATGTTATATGAAATGCAAAAATACATCTAAACTTTATAACATTTGGTTTTAAACCAGGCCCACCCCTAATCTGATTTTGCAGAACTCTGCAGAAATAGGATAATTGTAACAGCAAAACTTCACAAGGTTCCACTCTACTTGTGTTTTTATTAAATATTTTTAATATGAAAATGCTTTCAGCTACCAATAAGAGTGTAATACTGTCAGATCTTTTGAACTTTTAAAAAAATTCAATCCACAGAATTCTCCAGATTTTCCTCAAAAACAAAAAAAACGTGTGAGAAGTCTACAGATTCTTTTTGAGCTTGGTTTAAACACAATGAAGTTGATTGGTGTAGTGTTGTCACATTGTCTAATCGTAACATTCGACTAGTGCTGATTTCATCGATAACTAATAATTATCATCTGATGTTGATACAATTCTTATTGTCTCTAGAATGTTCGTAAGGTTTAAGTGACCTGTTCAAATATAATATGTTTATCTAATGGTTATTTGCTGAAGTATAAATCACCCTGTTCCTCATAAAAAAGACAGATCTATGAATAAAATACCCATGTTGCAAGCAATGGAGGAAGTGATTGCAGCAGACAAATGATTACAATGAGCATGAAAGTCTTGCTCTCATTACTCAGCCGTATATGAGATATACTCAGGGCGGCATTAACGTGACTTTGGAAGAGGAATTAGAGAGTAATAACTCATAAAACAGTGCAATTAGTACAAGCAGCTGTAACACGGTGACCCCCATTCATCAAAGCAATTGGTCTTGCGTATTTAAATTGTAAAGCAAATTTATTTTTTATTTTGGTTATACAGCAAAGTCTGATGGCTTGATTTCAGTAGATAGTTCAGAGAACTAGAATGATGATGAGGGCCACGCAGCTTGTGTGAACTCCTGGGATAGAGCTCGTCCGTGTGGAGCTTCTTTGCTTCCGGGCTCCTCTGAAGGACAAGGAGACTGCAGGCGGTTTGCCGCTCAGAGGCTAATCCAGGGTCTGTAGGTAGCTTTATTAAAGGAAGTGTAATTAGCCACCAAGGAAGGTGGGCTAAAGGGGAGACCTGCAATAATTGAAGTCTGTAGAAGATGTTGTATGTGCAACCTGGTGTCCTGTGGTCTTGTAGCATTAGCTCTTAAGGTCACCCAGCCTGGAAGGCAGAGCAGCAAAAGGTTCAAGTGTAGTTTAAGTGTTCCTCCTCTGGCAGTAACAAACCAATCCTGAAATTCCCAGGCATTAGAGCTCAACACAGAAATGTTATACACTCTACTATATATTATTACTACTATTATTATTTGTGTGTATATATCTGCATTATATGGACCACATTTTGTATTAGCATCAGTGTCAGCTGTTGAAAAACTGATCTTTCTGTAGTGACAGAGGCATCAGATGTTTCTTGCAAGACCTCTTTTATACTCTCAGCAGCCTTTTTGTAGGAAATACCCAGAGTGCCACTAAATTCGGAAATGAAGACTCTGAGCTATGAAACAAAGGCCTGATTTGCCTTAATCATCATTTGCTCTGGAATGGAAAATCAATGGCCTTTGATGAGAGTGTTTTGCAGTGTGACAATGTGAAATGTGAGATTGGATGTTTAAAACGGCTCCTGTCTTTGTTGTTTTGGAACTCCATTCTTTTAATGTGTGGGAAGTGTTCCATCTATTATGGAGCGCTTGTCTGTCAAGGAAATTAGTTTCCTGAACTTTGAACAGAGGAGAAAAAAAACCTAGAAACCTAGAAAGATTTTTATTTTCATTCTTTGGTGGAATTGGGCTTTGCACAGGAAGCTTGGCTTGCATAACAGACGGGATAAATGTGTCACTCACTGTCAGTGACAGTCCTCTGAAGTAACATTTGATTAAACCTGCTTTGCCAGTCTGGAGCCCAAATAGAGACAAACTGCTCTGTATTTTCTTATCTGGGCTTAAATTTTAAGAAATACTGATGTGCTAGTTTGACTTATTTTTTTAAGTAAGTTCTTGATTTTTTATTTTGATTAAATAATAAAAATATAATATGCTCAGATATTTTATTCAGTAAAAATTGTGGTCAGACTTTGAATATAGACAGTTTGAAAATATTACTTTGAAGACTACATTGATTTCTACATTGAAGTTTCTGTATTACAGGATTCCCATGGCCATAGAAAAAGTGGAAATGTCAAGGAATTTTAAAATTGTGATTTTCAGGTCTGGAACTATCATAACCAATTCATGAATTTATGTAGTGAATATAAATTTTTCTGGGCTGTAAATTACTTATCTGTTTAGGGTTAGGGACCTTGTGCTGCATTGAAATCTCAGGATGTTTTTTGGCTACTGAAGACATTTGTACAATTAAAGTGTAATCATTTATATCTATAAATTACTAATCAGGAATGACTGGAAAAATCGTAGATATTCATTGGTCAGTAGAGGTAGGAACTAGGGATGTGCGCTACGACTAATTTGACTGTCATTTAAACGGAAGTTTTGTATCCGACTAGTCGACTAGTCTAAAAGCTAGAAACCCCCAAAAAATGACAAAAGAAAAAAAACTGTGTGTGTATAACAGCCTACACTTGAAATACTTAATCTTTGCATCACACTGTCAAATCCCTCACTGAAATCTGCTAAAAATAGGTCACGATTATGCCGTATGCTTGCCTCACGTTATCATCATTTAATTTTAGGCGGACGTTAAACAGAAAATAAGGAAGAGCATACACTCAACATAAACCAGTGCATAGCTTATTTATTCAGATTGGCTGGAGCAATGCAGAAATGGAGAATAGACTGACAGAATTCTTCATTTTCATGTAACGTTAGCCAACATATTAAAAAACAATGGGAAAGTTTATCAAGGAATAACATTAAAACGGCTTTTAAAAATGTACTTCATGTTGGCTATATTGTCTAAAAACAAAACAATGCTCGTTTTACTTACTCAGACCATGCGCATTTGTTCAGTGTATTTAACATGTTAACGTGGTCTGGCGAAAGACGGGACTAGAGGCGATTCTGCACTTGAAAAAAAAAACGTGCTCGGCAGGAACAGAAGTTACAGGCACGATGAGAGATAACTACAAGCAAGCAGACAGTTTCGAAAAGAGCCTGGAAATCCTGCACCACCACTGAAGTGGGTTTTAGAGGAATAGACGGCTCGGATGGGATCGCGGACCGCAGCGGCGGGTTGTAGTGTATGACATGATTGACATTTGCTGGCTTTGGCTAGCCTCCAAGCTAACGCATACGTGCCTGTATTGAATATGATTACGTATCGCTCCAGTAGAGTTATTGTAAGCCAATTTGACATTACACAGTTTACACAAAACTTTTCCGTTTCCTTCTAATTCAAAATAATCCCACACCATGCTGGTTCTTCGCGTGGTCATTTCGAGCTCGCTGCAACTGACATGAAAAAAGGCATGCGAGGTCTGAGGTAAAAATGTAGTTTAAGCCCAGATACGCTTTTAAAAATATTTAGATATTTAAATATTTTGATATTTATTATTTTTCTAAAGTTTTATTTTAGCTTGTTGTTAAAATGTTTTAAATGTAACGTTAAAATTATGGTAATTTTTTTCTCTCGTGTAATCGACTACTGATTTCAGTGTTGACTAGCAGGAGCTGTACCGTTTAGTCAACTAGTCGACTAGACCCTCGCATCCCTAGTAGGAACCTATATTAAGATGTTTGTTGCTCTGTCTTAATTTGATCACTTGCTGTGTGAATAACACATAAAGAAATCATAATGGTGGTTCTACAACATGTATATGTCATCTCTTTTAGATGTTGTTTTAGGCCGTTGCTTTTAGTAACAAAAAGGAGGCTAATGTGAGGTAAATGAAGTTAGTTTTTTGTGAAAAATTCGTATTTGTGATGCACAAAGCAGCTGTGGTTTGTTCTAATGATGCCAAGCCTGACAGCAATCCCTCCACGTAAATGTAGTGGTTCACTACAGCGGGAGGTCCTTCTTCAAGATGAAGTTTAGAATTGCTCTTTTGCTTTTTCTAGTCTTCTTTCTTTGTGTTTGGAAAAGAGATTATAGATGAATTAGTAGCAGTTTTATTATGGCAGTTCATCTCCTGACTCCAACAAACAGAGAACTTCAGACTTCTCAAGGTCAGTCAGGCATCTTATTAAAGCCACTGATTTTTCTTATTCTCGTCACATCGCTTGGTATTAAGGTAAAAACAAACAATGAATTAAAAGTAAATTTGTGTCTCTCTCTCCTCTCCCAGACACTACATGCCCTTGTCCTCTGCTTGCTGATGCCACTTTATTTATTTATATATTTTGGAATATAAAAGTGTAATTTTGAGAGAATTACGTATAATAACCCATATGGCGGTGAGAAGAATTGTGTCAGTTGCAGTTCTTGAGAGTGAAGCAGTGGCTTATCTCTGAGGGAATGGGCCCATCAATCATAGCACAATGATTTTTCTTTCATTTTTACCTGTAATGGCCCGGTTTCCTCCAGTGCCTTCTGGATAGCATTTAGTGATGGAACACTTAAGTGCAATAGACCCAACACCGTGCACACAGACAGGGTGGCTAGATTGAAAAGTTACGTTGAAACCCGGTCACCTCAGACCACCACTTCCGCTCTTGAATGTAAACACACATATATACACATTTATCTTGTCTTGGTTCAGAAGCGAGGTAATATATTTTAATATGAATACTTAACATTATTAATGCTCCGAAGAGGACGAGTAATTCTTACATTTGATGTGATTGAGATACTGTAGATAATTATGAAGGGTGTTGAAGCGTGTAACCTTTTGGAGCTTTTGTGCATTCATTAACAAGCCAGTATGTAGTCTGACGCACTGTGGCTGTGTTTTAAAATCTATTGAGCTGCCTATCTAGACAGCATGCTTGGGCATTTTAGGTGATTCGGAAGTTCCAAAGTGCCTGCTCACTAGGTTATAAAACAGTGTCAGTGTCATTTTCTCCACATTTGGAAAACATGATGATGTAACCATTGTATAGGGTGGTTTTTGACTGATGTAAAACCAATGTCCAATTATTAAAATGTATTAATCCATAATAAAATATCCTCTGCCAAGTAGGCTGTTTTGATCCTACCGCCCACCCCAAATTCAAAATAACATCACAGACTGAAAAACTGAAAAGTAGGTTTTACCTTACTTTGACCTCTTTACTTTGAAAAACTTTACTTGGCTTGAAAGGTATAGAAAAATCTAAAATTTAAATTTTGTTAATAGTGGCATATATTTAATTCTACTAAAGTGATGTATTGAGGCTATATTTGGAATCCAGCAGTGTTTGGGGGTTCAGTGCAAGGCTGTGTGTAATTTTACATTGATAGATAAACTGGCTCTCTGAGACTGTTCTCCAGTGCTGAAGTGCTCACAGTGTGGCTCCAGAATGAGAGAAAGTGGGAATGGCTGATGTGTGCAGGGCAGGTGCACACCATCTATGACAGCTCGTACCACGGGCACTCATACTGTGCAGCGATGCCCTGCTCCATCTGGACGGTACACAAACACACACACAAACACTTACTCACATATTCATATGCACATGCAAATATCCACCCCCACACACATAAATAGGAGCAACCCACTCGCAACATCTTCACACAAAACAGGTTTACCCAACTAAATTACAGTGAATGTAGATGGAAGCTTTCAAGCTTCAAAAAGGCATAACTAACTTACAAGTGGTCTATATAGCTTTTGTGCCAAGTCATACGATAGCTTGCCAAAATTTTGTCATTTTCACAAAATAACATCTTGATATCACCACTAATTCTCCTTGACCCATTCATGAGAGAAATGGTAATGTTCCTAAACGAGAAACCGTTATTTTGCATCCTATTTCAACGAATCGGTTGAATCAGTTCACAAAACTGTTTGATTTGTAAATCTCACTCACAAAATTTTTCTGTGAATATTGACAAATTTTGATCTTTTCCACACAGTAAGCTTTTTGTGCAGATGCATGGACCACTGTTATGATGTTTCCATTACATAAATTACTAAAGTCATACAGATTTGAAATGCCATGAGGGTGAGCAAATGGCAGTGTTTTCATTTTTAGTTGAACTGTTCCTTTAAAACAATTTTGTTTGGCTCTTATCTAGTTCTGTGTGTGATGAATGTTTCAGAGTCATTGATTGTTCTGTGTGTTTTGTGGTTGTTCTGTCTGTTGACATTAGACAGCGCACCGGATGGTGGAATGTATATTTGTATCAGCAAAGGAAATATCGGTTTGTGTTTATACATCTTGTAGCATCTTATATTTTGGCATCTGTACACAGTCTTTTTTTACCTTTTTACACATGACAAGGCAAGCGCTTGCAAGTTGCTGAATTAAATGCAGGTTTTAGACATTGTCAGGGGAGAGAATAGAGGAAGTGCTGTTTTATCAGAGTTAGTCCTTGGCTGTTTATACCTCTCTCTGAATGTTACATATGATTCAGTGAGAGCGGGATTTGCCAATCAACTGTGCCCTAAAGGCAAATGGAAGGTTAAGGTGTGTTTAATATACGGTATACATAGGGTAAGATATAGAAAATTCTTGGTTATTTACTCCCTTTTGCTTCCTTTATAAATCTCGACACGTCTTATAGTCAACAGATTTAATTTATTTCCTTGACATGATGAATAATGATTATTATTTTGAGGCTTTCAAGTTGACTTTGGTCTCCAAGTCATTAGCGTGGTAAGAGGGAGGTTGACAGTTTCTTACTCTGAGGTTGTGGTTTCAAGACAGATGCAAATTGGTGCATTTGGAGGATGTGAAAGGATTGTAAATGCGCATGTTTTCTTTCCAGCTCAAGTGTTGAACAAATGCCTGACTGGTTTTGTGTATATTGTTAAAGTGTGCACTTGTAATTTGATCAGTGTTTCACCTAAGAGGTAGTAACAACGCATGACTGTGCAGACATCTCATGAAACATTGGCAAACATCACTAATCTTTATCATACAAGCTATATCTAGGGACCACAATATCATAGGCTTTCTTCATACTGCACACAAATCAGATTTGGCTTTTAAATCCAGTCTTTAGGACTGACTATTCCACACTGTCATTTTGCAAAATGATGACATCTGATCCAATTGTTCAGACAATATAGTCAATATTCAATGTATCTGTAGAAGTAATGTAAGCGTCAGCATGATGCCAGGAGACTTTCTCACACAGCAACTGAGAGTAGCTGTCAGTGTGGAAAGAGAGGATGGGAAATGGGAAATTTTGCCTGTGCTCATGTCTATCATGACATCTTGCCGCCGTTGTGAGAGGTGTTTTATGCATTCATGCATATACTGTGTTCAAAACTGCTGACTTCTTCAATAACTCAATTATTCACTACACTGTAAACTTTACATAAATTGCTATATGAGAAAAGAGTGTATTTGGACACAACACCAGACACTATGTTGCACAATTTGTATAAAACTGTTTACTACAGAGACATGTGAGATTATAAACCAAATGGTATTTTCTGTCTAGGCTGTAGGGCTGGGCAATATGAGCAAAAATTCATATCTCTGTATTTTTTGGCTGATTTGCGGTATACGGTATATATCTCAGTATTTTGTATTTGGATTAAACAAATAAAGTGAATGTAAGCATATAGGCATATATTATGTGCAAAAAAGGGTTAAAATTACATTACATTCTAACACTGTAATATTGCAATCTAAAAACAAAAATAATGCTTTTAAATCAGAAAATAAAATTAAATCTAAAAATGAAAATAATAAAAAAGCACAGACTAATTGAGTAAAAAGGCCATTTTGATTATCCCATTTCTGTCACATTACAGTTAGTGTTATCATACAAATACACTTACTTGTAGGTTTAAAATTCTACATGTGTCACATTTATTGTCCAACTACAAATATTCCAGCAAAATGTAGGCTATATTTAGTTATTGTGCTCCTATTTCATTGAGCTAGGTCTGGCGCGCATGCGTGCGGCGGCACTCGTTCTAAATGAAGTCTGTGAAGTTTAGCGAAGAATCGCAAAGCAAAAGCTCATGCACTTCTGATAGCAAAATGGAAATATTTCCATGGCTTTCTAACATTTACAGATGGAGAATATACCTGTGAAATGTAAGTTAAGCATTAAGGAAAACAGCACATCTCAAACACATTAAACAGCGCGAGGAGCGTCTCTGTCAGCTTCACATGCAGCCTTTCTGTCAGAACCGCTTTAAACTGAAACTATAAACTATAAGCTACTATATCTTACGAGTTTTTTTTTAAAGTCCTTCATATAAAGCTTGTCGCATGTTTAGAACAAATTGTATTATGCACTTTCCCTACAGCAGTTCAGTCTGTGTCCTCCCTAGATATTTTTCAGATGCGTATCAAACTACTGTATATCGATATTAACGGTATAGCTTCATACCGTATCGCTTATAAAAAATTTGTGCTGTCAATCGATTAAAAAATTTAAACGCGTTAATCACAGTCATGGACTGTGATTAACCATGATTAATCACAAATTTAAAATACTAGGATTTACCTGTAAATGTGTTGAAATAAAGAAATGCATGACAAACTATTTTAAGGAAACAGAACCTTTCACACTTCCGCCAGGTTTGAGACATAATCCTTATTATTCTATCATCATTATTCTTTTGTTTTTATTCAGCCATTATCAGCCTTTATACTGGCAATAAAACGTTTACCAAGCCACATCGCTTCAATCCCAGTATACATTTACCCAACTATTATCAAAAGTATTTCTAAATAAATACAACAAAACATTTTCTTGCGACCTTACATGAAGTATTATGACAAAATGCATTATGAAGAAGAATTGGACCTGTTCTGCAGGTGCATTAGAGCTAATATTAGCATCATGCTTCATAAGACAATTTATGAGATTAATAGTGCACTTTTACTCAGAACTCACTTCAAACCGCCATCGAGTGTTTGTAATAACTTCCTTTTACGATCACATGTGGAATTTGGTCGTTTACTGTTGTTAAAATATGCTATTTATAGCCTTTTATATCGCTGCACAAATTAGCATTTCAGATGTACACAACCCTCTCAAGAAAATCACATACAAATATCCTATCGTAATCGTGTGTATTATCTTATATAATCTATAGGGGTCAAACCTTATCAAACGATTAATTTGCATTAAAAAAATATTAACACGTTAAAATGTTTAGATTAATCGCATGCGTTAACGCGTTAACGTTGATACCCCTATAAAAAATATATTGATATATCGTGCAAACTCTATATACCTCCCAGCCCTACTAGGCTGCATTGTTTTTTGTCCAAATAGAATCAGATAAAGTCTTTAGAACAGCCACTGGGTCACCCTGGAGATCAGGCTGTGGTTTGTTTTAGACCATGTGATGAAAGGATGAGAGACCAGCATTGAATTAAGTCCGCTGACTTGGCATTGTGTTTAAAATATTTGGACCACCTGGAGAGTTCCTTGTCCCCCTTATAAGTGTGCAAAAGTTGTCCAAAAATTGTGTGAGTGCAAAAAAGTGTGAAGACCCTGTGTCTGGGGGCAGAATGGCTGTGTCATTACCTCCTCCATTATGATCCTGGCCTTAATGCTGGGATTGTGTCAGTAACAGCCTCATCTCTTGCCCTGATCTGATTCTGAGACACCTGCTTGTCTGGCTCAACAAGCAGAGATTTTGGTTCTCATGCTACCATGGTAACTTTTTACTCGCTTTCAGGTCTTGCTGATTTCTTGTGTTGGATGTCTGAATATTGTTCCTGGTAGATGAGATGGAATCAACTAAATTACTGGCTTGATGGTTTCAGGGAGGCTATTGTAGTCTGATATAAACTAATGCAAGATCACATGGTTCATTAACACCACAAAGCAATTATAAGAACTGTGCAATGCCGGCTGTAAATGACCAAGCAGAATACAATTTTGTTCACTTAAAGTTTTTTTGGGGGGGCAGTTTAATTTGTTTGGGACCAATAACAAATGTATTTTTTTGTTATTCTTTTTTTCTAAGACGCATGATCAGTAGTTTGAATGTGGTGTTGTATCTGTCAGATTTGGATATCTGTGGATGCAGGCTTTCATGAGAAAACACTTTAATTTTGTCCCTGCTAATGTCCAGATAAAGCCAATTTAAATCGTTGCGGCATCTCATTTATTTTCATTCCTGCTCAGATGTTCTCCCACAATGGATATGCAAATCGCAGAAAGAAATTCCAGCCTTCCTTTGAACAGACATAATAGAGGCATCACAAACTTTTTGATGGAACAATAGTCTATTTTAAACCCTTAATAGAAATGCATCCATGTCTACTGATAGACAAGCCCTGACAAGAGACTAACTCTAATAATTACAGTTTTGTGAAAGAGGCAGAAAACAATGAAGGAACAACTGAAGCCAAGCCTGGGCATTTTAGTGAACAACACCGATATCATTGAAACCAACTGGCAAAGCATTCCCCGCTGAGCGGTGCATTTAGCTCCATATAAAGTGATGTATCCTGGGTATTTAAGACCTGCATTGGTAAGAGACACTGCACATTAACTCTCATCCATGTCCTGTGATGAGACCCTCTGTGAAGACATTGCTCATCTTCTTGTTCTATGCTTGTATTCCCACTCTAGGCTGTTTGCATGGGGGCAAAAACAATATAAATTACGCTGCCTCTGAAGGATGGTGCGCTCCACACGAGGACCGTGATAGGGTATTGATTCTCACTACATTGCTAAAATTGCCTGTCTGCCTCCCAGCTCCAAACACACATGTGACAGCTCCAATATAGGCTAGGAACTATGCTCTATGCAGGGCCCTTACTAGGGTCCCCTCCGTTCCTGAGGCTGCACTGGGCTATCAAAACATCTATGAGAAAGTGAAACTCACTTGTAAAATATGGTAACTTTTCTAATTTTATTTTGCACCTGATTATTAGGATCTTGCATCATCCTTTTTTTCTCACATAAAAGAGAGGAATATAATAATAACAATAAGTTGTTATTAGTATTATAGCTCCTTATTTTACATTTGCATATTTCATTGAAAATTAAAGAGAACAAATTAAGTGCAAAAATATACTGGGTGTTAATGGGAATATTTTAACATTCGTAATCTGTTACAATAAGCTGGTGAACCACTCTTTCAAATTTTAATATTTGTATAACTCATTGAATATAGAAAGCATGTGGAACTTTAAATCATGCAGATTTTAAAGGAGGAGAACACAAGGTTTTGCTGGCGCTTGTACAGACAAAAGACTCAATATCAAGAATGTTAAATAATCAAGGACACCAACACCAAATAGATTTTATGCATAAAGAATTGTGTCTGTACATATTTAATAAGTGATAATCAGCCTCCGGCCTTCAGGTTGACACTCATTCGCTTTCTTCAGAACCCACAGAAGTGTCTGAGCACGTTGTTATGCAGGTGTTTCAGCCTCTGAATGAGAATTTGAATTCACCTGCCTTCTTTTGACATATAGAAATGAAAATCTTGTACCAAATACCTCTATTTGATAGACGGCTTTGCGTGTCAAAAGCTGAGCTTCAGAATGCAGACATCTTTGATACCTCTCTCTGACCTTTCCAAACATGGCTGGATGGAAGCTCCTCTAGTCATCTCCACAGGAACATCCAGATTGAGTGATTTAAAGCAGTGTAGTAATATGATACACCTGGCCTTTGATTTAAAAGCAGAAAATGCCTAAAGAGATCGATAGAACCCACAAAGGCACATGGGCACCCTTACGAGGCCCAGTGGGAAGGAGGGGGGGAGGGACCGTTTTGGCGTGACAATCTCAGCCCCTTAATAAGGATTACTTGAAAGCAGGTCTGACAATATCTGCATGCTGTTCTCCCTTGATAAGCCCCATCATGTTTTTAAGGGATTGAGGCTGTGTGTGGTGATGGTGATGGTGGTGGATGGAGGAGAGGCATCAAATAGCTTTTAGGTTATACGTTTTCATCTAAGGAATCTTAAATCTATCAGCTTGACCTCAAATGGTATATAATAACTCCAACTGGATGAAATATCATGTGGAATACTGGTGTCTGACTGATATTATAGACTGAACGGTGCTTTTAAGAACAATGATGTAGGGGTGCGTGTGTCTCCGAGTCGAAGGTGAGCCATCAGTCGCGTCTCTCGAGGTGCTGTGCCAACATTGCTGTTTTCCCCTAGAGTTCTGACCTTCACTAAACTCTCATTCTCTCTAATTTGTTCTCCTATCACCGCACTTGCAATTTTGTGCAATATCCTTTTCCTCACGGCACATATAGTGTCACTTCTGTTATTGATAGACTGGGAATGAACGCAGGGATGTGCATTTCATTGCATCTCTCTCTTTTCTTTCTATCTTTGTCGCTTCATCTCTTTCATGCTCTCGCGCTCTTTCTCTCTTACTCTCTAAAGACAATATTCGTGGGCACACTTTGTTTGAATCTAATAGTTTTGATCCCTGCGGAACATCCTCTGAATAAATATTTTGGGCAAAGGAAAGGAATTGAACCTGCTATACTATGTGTATCGATCAGCTCTTTAGTGAGTCCCTATAGAATGGGTAATTGTGTCTGCGTGCTTCTCCATTTTAAACTAACTGCATTTCATCTGATGGGGAGAATAATCCATCGAAGAAGAAATAGATTGCAGGCGAAGGTACGTGTCATGGCTGATGTGCAGAAAGCCCATTAATACAATCAGGGAGGCTTGTGCCATTGTCTGGAAACTAGGTTTGAAAGTAGACTCCTTCCATTTGAAGTTACCAAATATAATTGTGCATATCTTTTGATGACTTGCATCTCATTTGGAATTTACATATCCCACTGAAGTGTAATTTGTCTTTGATGATTAGCTCATGTTTAATGGGGCTGGAATTGCTTTGTCTCTGCTGCACACTCACATCCTCTCCTGTGCTCCAGTTTCTTTGGGCCGGATCACATTTCAGCTGTCTGTAGTCTTTGACCGTTGAAGCAATGACAGAGCAGTACTGTGAACCTGACCCAAATGAAGCAGTGTAAAGGAAAAAAGACTTCAGACTGAGTTTTTTTTACCCCACTTTCAACCAGTGATAGACGAGAGAGAGTGGAAAGGTCTGTGATTCAGTTGACCCACGCTGATAAAGCTGAATCTTTAGATTGAGAAGATTTTTCTTTTCTTTTTTATAGATGTAATGTACTCTAGAGAAAACAATTTTAGAGGCATACTAGTACTTCTGAAATGCTTTAATGCTTTTTAGCTTTTCTTCTTTTACACCATGCCCATCATGACACTGGAATTCATACTCACCTCATACTCACTGTATTTCCCTTGCTGATGAAAGTCCGCTATGGCCTCAGTTGAGGATTCAAGTTTTAGTTATAATGTTCAGTTTATCATCTGAAATATAGATTATTTGCTTTAGCATGGCTTGGACTTTTTTGGGTTTGATAATTCAATCAGGAGAGGATCAGAACAAATACACAGTGACAATGAGAATGAGATGATGGTGATGAGGGAAAATGATTTTTTCATGTCAATATAAATTTGATAGAGGTAATGCTTCTATCATTGAATCACATGGTTTTTCAAAGGCATCTCATCATTAAAATTTACAAGTAGTGATTTTTACAAGTAGTGTCTTACCCATTTTTAACTTTTAAAATGGGTAACTTTTGAAATTTCACATGTACCTTGCCCCATACTATTTGTACTACAAAAATAAATAATGCTTCAAATTGTGCAGATTGTTCGGGAGACATATCTAGAGACCAGAATATCGTAGAGACTTTGATTTGGGCCAGTATGAAACCACTTAGCAACTAGAACTGGATGATGTATTGAATATTCATGTTTTCCCCTGTAATATAAATATCATTTATTCATACAGATAATGTAGTTTTTAATTGGTTACATTTAACAAAAACTGTGTCATCTGTTAACCAAACCCCTTTTCTAGTGACTTGAGTATGAAAATGTAAGGAGATGTTTTAATATCGTCTCTGATGCAAACTTTAGTAGCATAAACAGTGTTAGGATTGTTATGTTCAGTTGATTTTGTGAAAATGTCCATTTAAATAAAAAATGTATTGAATTAACAATTTGTTTGCAACATAACTTAATGTTTATTGTTCATGAATTAATTTATTTTATTAGTTTATTAGTTTTTGGTACATATGGATGAAAAGAAGAATTAAATATAAATCTTATTTGCAGTAGGGGAAACATGCCTTGATCATTTTAATTAGATGTTTATTATATTTCACTTGATGTATTAAACATTATGTAATTAGCAATAATGACTGTAAGGTTAAAATTATGCTTCCTTTGATTGAAAATCAATCTAGAACTAGGCCTATAATCTTAACCTTTTAAATATTAAGGTACGAGCATATTTTGAATATCATTTAAAGACTGAGAATTATGAAGATGCATTTTATTTAGCTTTTTTGTCCAAGCCTTGTAAGAACTAGCCAGAAAACCTTGCATAGCAATGCTCAAGTAACCATCCACAACACCCTCACATCATCTTTGACGCATTTTGCAAGGCCAAGTGTAACTTGAACACTGCAAAAATGTAAAAATCTGGTTTTGTAATTGGCTCTAAGGTGTTCTGCTTGCAGTGTCCTGGAGATACTCTTAATACAAATTGTATGTGTTTGCCCTCTCTGTAGGAAACATGTACCATCCTTTTCATATCAGTATGCACTTCTCTGAAATAGGTGGTGGGTGCATGTTCTGTTAATTACTGCCGGCATGAAATGTCACCTCGGAGATATCTTAGTGGTTCATTTGTGCCAGAACACTAAGTGTGTGTTTGTAAGATGTTATAGCACAGCCCTCGTATACAGTTTAATTCAATTTAATCTTCTAGTGTAATTTATGACTCGTCACTTCAGTGAAGAATGATAAAAAGATGCTGTCTAAGTTTTTGAATACTTTACTAACATTTTCTGCTCTCTTTACTGGGAGTCTTCCTTTATTAAAAGTACAGGCAACTATGAAAAAGAATGACAAGGAGTTTGTTGTCCTACCTTCTCTTAGACTATCCTCAGGGATAAAAACAGGATGCACAGTGCACTTTAGGGATAAGAGAAGTGCACTTGATCCTGTGGTAAACAGAAAACATTCTGTGTGGTTTATTCTGCTGTTTGAGTTTTCAAAAGCGGAGCTTTGGATTACTTGGTCATGTGGAATCGCTTTATTGAGTTATTTTCTGGTTCATTCACTGATTTATTATTATATTTATTTCCACAGACACATCTATGCCGCTGCCATGTTTTCCTGTTTATGTTGACCTTGACCCCTGACCTCCTGCATACTCTTGGTAACCATATCATTTTTATTTTAATGCACCTTTGTATTTCTTTCACCATTTTTCCATTTTTCTCTTTATAGATCCCATGTAATGCTACTTATACTGTGCATACACTGGAAGTAACCAATGATGTGTTGCTCCACAATGTCTGTCAAAATGCTGTCTATACTGGAATCATCGAAGCTTCACCTCAGAATGTTCACTTAACATGGTCCAATCAGCTGAAAGCTCAAGGCTACACTGGGTATCACCAACTACCTCACAAAATGATACACATCGCAATGCATCGCGATATCATAATTGGATCACGATTGAAACTGTGGCAAACGTGTGAGAGAGAGACTTGACGTGTCAAGGAGAGAGAGAGAGAGAGAGAGTGATTCTACAGTATCACTTTCAATCTCTTCAGCGGTTCGCTTCACTGTTGTCCATTAGGCGCCTCATAGAAGTGTCTGACTGCACAGATTTTCAGTTTCAGCACGCTTTTTAGGCTATCTCCTTGTTCAATAATCGACCTATAGAAAATTATACGAAAAAAGCACATAATTTAAAAATATCTATATGATGCAATATTTTAATTGTTAAAATCAATTGTGATATACACTACAGTTGAAAAGTTTGGGGTCTGCAAAATTTATTTGGAATGTTTTATACTGGAAAAAGTAGTAAAAACAGTATTATTGTGAAATATTATTCAATTTAAAATAACTGTTTTCTGTTTTAAATTTAAAAATGTACTTTATTCCTGTGATGACACAGCTGAACTCCAGTCTTCAGTGTCACATGATCCTTCAGAAATCATTCTAATGTGCTAATTTGGTGCTCAAGAAATATTTATTATTATTGTCAATGTTAAGAACAGCTTAATATTTTTCTGGAAACTGATACAGCTTTTTTCAGGATTCTTTGATGAATAAAAAGTTCAAAAGAGCAGTATTTACTTAAAGTAGATTTTGTTTAGTAATAATGTAAAAGTCACATTGATTAATGCATTCTTGCTGAATAACATTATTAATTTATTTCCTTACTCACTTTAAAAAAAACCTTACTCACCCAAAACTTTTGAATGGTACTGTATGAATATTATTTAACTAAAATTTGATAATACAATTTTTAATTTTACAGATTTTCTGTGGGAATCCATATAAAATGGGCTAATTTGTTTGCATTGTAAACTTGCTGGCTGTTAAAAAAATCAGCATGTAAAAAATAGAATCAGTACGTCCATCAGCTGATGTTTACAGTGCAGAGATCTTCATTATATTGATGAAATTGATTTAGTTTTGCACTATCACATTTGCTTCCAGTGTATGCACAATCAGCATTACCCGAGTACCTGTATATACTAAATTGCCAATTATGTTTTCCATTTTTTTATTGGATTCATATTGTTTGACGACACATGCTCATGCACATACTTTCCTTACAATGATCCATGTTGTATCCTTCCTCTTCAGTTTTGTTTTTCCTGTGTGTGTTTCTTTGAGCTCTCAATATGTGTGTGTGTGTTTATGTGAGGGAGAGAAAGAGAACGAGAGGGAGAGAGAGATGGGTGGAAGAATAATGTGTGCTGCTGTGAGATGTGTGAATTCAGCATATTGGCCTGTTTGTTTCTTGTGTCTCTCTCTAACTCTCCAGTCTTCCACAACAGGCAGTGCCTAAATCTATAAGTTGACGTAAATAGAAGGCTGGATAATTCATTTATAGCTGCTTGAGCACAATCAGTAGCCAGTAATTACACCGTTACATGGCTCATATCAACAACTCCAGCATGTTCTGGTTATCTTGTAGTAATTCTGTAATTAAAATTTGATGTATGGTAACTCCCTCCAGACAAACCCCGAGGCTTCGATTGTATGTTTGCATCGCATATACACAATTTAAGAGTGTGTGAGGGCCCAGTTTAGACATGAGGCAAGTTGGCAGCCTGAGTGAGAGGCCAGTTTGAAGGTTGCCACCCTGTGCTATAGTCTTGCTTGTCTAAGCAAAGAAAACGTCACCTCTCGTCTGCGCACTGTAATAGATAACAGACAGGGACGTGCACGACAACACTATAAGCACTGTCATGCAAGCTTTATTTATTCCTGTTTTTATCTCTTCTGCCCTCTTTCAAAAACGAGAGAGAAACATCACCTCCTCCCCCGTCCTGTACGGCAGTCAGTGGTCCAAGTGTGTCAACAGATGCCCTCCAGGGTGCACTAACAAGTGCCCATCAAGCTGACCCTGAACGTGTTCCTCTATCTCTGTCTGCCTGTCCGCCTGCCTTGATGAGCTGGGTCCTCTTGCATGTAGTGGCTGCCGCCCGTTCCCGCAGCCGACGTGTGAAGTGTGTCCAGGGTCAAGCGTATCCTCGCTCTGCCTTATCAGTGCTTCTCTCTCCCCTGCTGTATGAAGCTTCACCTTCACAGCATGCTGAACTGTCACACACACACACATGCTGTGCAAGGAAACAGGCCTGTGTTGATGGGATTTCTCTTTTTGACCCTCATTTGTTTGTCTGAATACTGAGTGCTGTCTGCTTTGCTTGTCAGCCAATGTTCTGTTAGAGGAAGTGTAGAGACGGGGCATGAGGTCGCTCTCAGCAGACAGGCAATTCCCATCATAATATGTCAGCATTGCAATGATGTCACCCATTGATTCTAGATATACTTTGACTTGTGGTGGAACACAGAAAAGGTAGCAGTACCACAATAAGCATTAACGTGTAATCTGTGTTTACATGCACCCAAATAATCTGTTTGGAATTTGATGGATGGCTCTTTTGGATTGAAAAGTCTTCATATAAACACCTTAATCAATCTGATTGAACTTGATCCGAATGAAATGTCGATCGGCTTAAAAGGGGTGGTGTAGACCTGAAATAATCCAATCAATACGGAAAAACTATGCATGTAAATGTTTGAATATGACTTTCTTCTCCATAGCAATATCTTGCACACACGTGCAGTGCCATGATCTGTATGTTTACCAGAACCCTTTTATAATAATAGATATAATGATAGTTTTACTTCTTATGAACTTCCATAGGTTTGTCTTACAGACTGGTCAGTGAAGGCGACTATATTTACTAGGGATGGGACGATACACCTAGGGCTGTGACGGTATGGGATTTTTTCTTACCGTAGTGAAGAAGCAAAAAATATTGGCGGTTAATCGCAAGACAACAACCCCAGCGGAAATCTTGATTGACTTTTGATCAATCAAGAACGCATGCAGCTTGTAAATGAACATGGAAATTAATAAACAGCAAATTATATTAACAATAATAACAAAATAATATTTATTTCTATAACTCAGTTGTTTTTTCGATATTATAGAACACTCTTTGTCATCGTGTGTAACCCATTCTTTGTACAATAAATTATTAAAAGAATAACAACCTGAGCTGCAGAAACAACAAGCCCATTGCTTAGTTCTGGCGAGTTGCGCTAAACTTCGATTCCTATTTCTTTAGACATTGTTTTTCAGGTAACAGTCCGTGGATAGAAACGCACTTGTCCAAACGCAACTTTAACTATTAATTATGCTACATTTATAATAACAACCTTTTTAAAGTGCAACATAAAAAGGGAACATGAGGCTCCCGCTATAAATCCACTCTTTGTTCATGCGCTGTCCGCTTAGAATAATTTTATTCCTGACCCGACCGTTCCCGCTAAATATATATTTTTTCCAGAATCTCACATTTAAATTTCCACTACTGAAAGAAAGAGAGATAACAAATGAAAATGTAGCTATTTATTTAATTCGTCTTGTCCAGAATCAAATTTTTTTTACATTTTGCTGTCAACACAATAGGAAAAAGTGTCCCAGAGGAAAAAAAAAAACGACATTTAAATTTATAATTTTATATTTTTATAAGCAAAATATGAACAAAACCGTTGGCTTGTAGACATTGCGAAATGAAATCGCTTTTTAACCAAACAATTTAACATCCCTGAGAAGAATGTCAGAGTCAGACTTGCCTGACGTGGGTTTCTTAGCATTAAACTGACCATTTTCCAGTCCAAGTCCTTCAAGTGCATCCACGCTTTGCTTTGCCATCCTTATTCTGCTCTGTCACTCATCGACAACCTGCCTGTTCTGTCTGAGGGCCGTTATACACATGCTGCGTGCACAGACCCCGCAATAAAATACATGACACAGAAAGCACTGGTCCGTGCGTGCAGCGCGTGAGCGATAAGAGTAAGTAAAGCACAAATATGCTGTTCTGAAAGGAGTCGGGAACGGGATATTGTTAGACCGCACACTCCCGTTCAAATTACACCAGAGTTACCGACCGCTGCAAAGTTTTATTGGGGAATTTAAAATCCCGCAAGAAATCTGGTCCGGTCCCGCGGAATGCAGACCTCTAGCTTCCTCCTGCAAATACCTTGCAAAAAAAGTGTGGTGATAACGGTGATGACCTCAACACCGCGGTCGGCATCTCATTACCGCTGTGATGCGGTAATGCGGTTATCGTCACAGCCCTAGATATACCTACCTCCCGATTCAATACTATCATGATACTTGGGTGCCGATACGATATGTATTGTGATTGTCTTTAGAATTTCGATTCTACAAGTATTGCGATTCAATATTGCTATGTGTTGCGATTTTTGTTTTTTGTTTTTAACTCTAGACCATGGGAAAAAATTGAATGATACATTTAATATACAGACTGTCACAATTTAAAAAAACCCCACACATCTTAGCAGTTACTATTGGGATTCAATATTACAATTTATTGTGATTTTTGTTTGCTTATTAAAGACTAGACAATGGAAAATAGTTGATTATACCCTTAAAAGAGACTGTATATGATGAGTCATTAACAAAAACAATGCATCACATCTTTCTAAACTTTTATTTCAGGAGCATACACATACACAGTGTATATTTAAAGTACCAAAACCCTGAACTTGCACATGAATATAATAGTCAAATGTTCAACAAAATGAGCAGAAAAAACACTTTCTGAAATAAAATAAAGTGCCATGTTACTTTGCATACCGGTTTAGTCATATTTTCCTGGCAGTTGGGATTCAAAACGTGAAGGTGCAGCAAAAAAATTCTGGAAGAGGTTTGATCCTTTGCCTCCGTCATGGTTTTGCTTTCTCGCGCTGGCTTTAAACGTATATGACGTCATCTAAGAACGCAGAACGATCGTTTTATGACATCAAAGCACCACGAGAGCTACAGAGAACAGACGGCTCTGCATGCTTTCGAATCGCTCTTGCGGTACTTTTATGTCATACGCTGATCGCCTGTGCAGTGCTGCTGCAAGTCGAACACACCTATACATTTTCGCCCTCTGTTGGAATTACAAAGCGCTAACTTCTCCCCACCATCTCTTAGAAAAACTAAAATAATGAAATAAAAATCAATTCTTAATTCGTTTAAAAAGAATGGCGATAGTTAGGTGAATCGATTTTTTTCTCCCACCCCTAATATTTACTAAATATATTTACCAAATATGTGCTAAAAAAAACAAAAAAAAACCTCTTATTACATTTGTCTGCTTGTCTGTTTTTTTTTTTTTTATAGGTATGACATCAAGGCAAAAATTAAATATATATTTTTTCACATATTCTGTACTGTTGGGAGTAAGCTGGAGAGTTATGTTTTTGGCTGGAAACATTAACAAATTATCCAGCATATTAAATTCATTTGCCAGGGCTGTGTAGAACTTTGTGTAGGATGAGCAATTAAACTCTGGAAATCTGCGAACTATTGAAGAGATACATCACCTAACAATTTGAATTCTGTTGTCGTTAACTCACCCACATCATTCCAAACCTGCAAGGCTTTATTTCTTACTTTCATGTTCAAAGGAAACATTTAGCAGAATATCCGAGCTGCTTTTTCTGTGATTCAGTGTAAGTGAATGAGGATAGATGATTTTTGAGCTCAAAAACAAAAAAAACAAAACAAAACAAAAAAAGGTTCAAAACTTATCCATATAACAATATATTCCAGTTCTTCTGAAGCCACGTGATAGCTTTGTTTGATAAAAGGACTAAGATATATTCTGTTTGTAGATAAAAATGCAGACCCATTGTGATGCCAAACTTCACTGTTGTTGTGCTATTCTTAACCAATCATGTGGATTTAAATTTGAATATGTGGAGGTTCATGGTGAATAATGACTTATTTTAGTCTGTTCATCACAAAAATCTATTAGATAGCTATTAAAGTGCTATTAAACTATTAAACTATAAATTTTTTTAAACTATTAAAATTTTCTCTAATATACAACTAAAAACTATTTTCTCTCTCTAGCTGAAGCTCAGAATGCGAGCACATTTCCTTGTAAGATGGCACCAATTAGCTCCTTCTCTGCCATCTTCGGATTGGACATGAACTGCAGCCAAACTGGAGGCTGTATTAAAAATAATGCCCTATATAAGATCCAATCTGCCCCGTATCTGTGCGTCAAGTTGGTGCGTGCAGAGCGGCTTTTAAAATCTCATTTATTTCTGCTGTGCAGATGACACTCCTGCACAAAGGTCGTCCGCTTTGTTTTTACGCTCAGGGGGGAACATCCCCAGAATTTATTTGAGAGATGGGGCGGACCAATGCAAGTGTAGAAGAAAGCAAAGATGAAGAAAGGGAGTGGGTTATGGGAGCACAGATTGGTCCACGGAGGCTCGGAATACAAATATGCTCAGAAAGAGGAGATTCGGGGTGAGGGGAGATGTTACCCTGTGGTCATGCCTCAGGGCCAGATAAGCCGAACGATTCCCTGCATGGTACTTCATTGACGCCCGACAGGAGACCTAATGTCTGTCAGTGTGGTGATTCATTTTTTATCTTCATTTTTTTGGAGCATTGGTGTAGAGGTCTGCGCGGGACTGTTTTTTAAGTCCCGCTCCCGCGAGATTATATCCCGCACCCACCCGCTCCCGCGATATATTAACTCTTTGTTCACCCGCTGTCCGCTTTGAATAATATTCTTCCTGACCCGACCGTTCCCGCTAAATTTAGATCTCGTTTCCAGAATCACACATTTAAATTTCCTCTACTGAAAGAAAGACAGATAGGCTAACAAATAAAAGTGTAGTCTGCACAAAATTGTATTTTATTCGTATTTATTCGTATTTATTTATTGTATTAAATTTGTTATTTTATTCGTCTTGTCAAGAGTCTTTTATTGACAGCCAAATGTTGTCTTAAGACACAAAATTCGTTTAGCATTTTGCTGCCAACACAGTAGGAAAAAAGTGTGTCACTGAGAAAATAAAAATGTACAGAAATTGTATTCCTTATTTTTATTCATCTTGTCAGGATATAATTTGTTTAACCTTTACAACACAATAGGAACAAGTGTTGCAGAGGGGAAAAAAATGTAGGTTGTACAAAAATGGCCTATTATAATTTTATTCGTCTTGTCAAAATACTAAATTCGTTTAACATCTTGCTGTAAACACAGTAGACTAGGAAAAGTGTTGCGGAAGAAAATTATAGGCTAAGCAAAATATAAACAAAACCGAGTTGAGCGTTCTTCGAGGACAGCGCATCCACACTTTGCTCCATCTTTATTCTGCTCTGTCACTCATCGACAACCTGCCTGTTCTGTCTGCGGGCCGTATATTCACCACTAGTAGGCTAGCCTGCTCTGAGCATCGTTATGCACATGCTGCGCACAGACCTCGCAAATAAAACAAAGCTCTGGTTCATGCGTGCATAACAGTCGAGTGCAGGCTGTACCGGTGCTTGAATAAAGCGCAGATATGCTGTTCTGAAAAGACGTCGGTAACGGGATATTGTTAGACCGCCCACTCACAGCGGACAGCCGCGGGAATGCAGACCTCTACATTGGTGTTCGCATATGACAAAGAGACCAGTTTCTATTTGTATTGACACTTCTTTCATAAATTGTGCATGAAGCTTTTTCTTATGGCTGGTGCTGTAATCTCCACACATCAAAATGTGTCTTTTGTTTGAAAGCATGCGCTCTTCACGTTCATCTCTGAAGTTTCACAGCATCACATTTGAGCAATATCGTTCTTTTGGGCCCATCAGCAGACATATTACTTTGAACCACATGGCTGTTCACATCCTAAACGCCAGTCCTAGCGTTGGCTGGCTTGCAGGCCCTTTTCCCTCGCTGGCCCGCTTTGTTAGCTTCGGTGTTGTATTTCAAGGCCTGATTAGATGTCACTCAATTAAAAGCACATTTGGGCTAGGAGAGAGTGTTGCCATGGCTGCTATGTGGAAGGTGGAGAGCCCCATGGTGCTTACCCAGAGTGCTCTAATTAAAACCGCTCACAGTGCCTGGAGAGGAACTGTGCCGCACTGCACAGCGCAGCCAGAGAAGTTTCACACCAAATCAATGACAGCCACAGACGCCTCTCAGATGAAATTAAAAAGGATATGCATTCGGAAGGAGGGAAAAAAGAAACGGAGGAGTCACAAAGGACTCCTCCTGATTTGAAGCTAGCTTTGAGACAGGCTAGGATTAATACAGCTCTCCTAATATGCCGCAGATTGGTGCTCCCCTGGTGGCACAGATCAGGTAAGGCCCAGTGAAGCACACATCACTTTCTAAATGCTTCATTATTTTACTCTCTGAATCCCCAGTCTAGCATTGATTTAATAAGCTCAAATATATATGCCTTTTTGAATGAATCATGCATTTTATATTGAAGCATCTTTGTCACCGTTTCTGTCTTCGAGTTTCATTTAAATGCATTTGCCCACTGGAAAACAATAGGCCGTATTAATATATTGTTTGATAGACTTCTACCTTAATTTCTGTCATGAACCCCTAATGTAAATCCTGGAACAACCTGTTTTTGCTTTCAACAGATCCTTTGGTGTTAATATGCCAAATTAAATGCTGCCATGCTGCACAAACGAGTCCTTGAAGTATTTCAGAGTGCATGTTTCCAGTCGTTCCACGCTTGTAATGCAATTTATGAGTCTCTACCCATTTAACAAAAAACTAGATGAACTACCTCCCTCGATAGCCCCATTGAACCAAATTTCTGTTTATTTTATTGCTGTCTTTTAATATGACTTCGGCTTGTGGGAGGGGTAATGTTGCACCTGTAGCATATGAGAAATTACTTACTCTCCTTTTTCTGGTTTTTAGACTCTGTGCTGCTTACTAAATGGCACAGTGTTGTCACATTGACCTATGGATTGATGGATGGTTTGGGATACCTCAAACCACGAAACGCAGAACGCAGCTGAGTAGAAATGGGCTTTATGGGTCATGTTTGCCTTTCAGCATGAACAGATATGTGAGCGCTTAATCGCAGGGAGGGAAGCTGGAAGGACGTCTGAATCGCTGTTCTGCTTCACTCAGCCCGCTGATGCCACATTTGAGTGCCACATTCACACTTGAATAATGCAGAGATGATAAATGGTAAGGCGTTGTGACCTTTTAAACCTTGTAGGGAAACGCCTGGATGCCCTTCTTGTCCCACTGTGAAAGAAACACAAGCTCCAATACTAAGGATCTCAGGATATGGTTAGTTCAGCCACCAGGTTTAATCAGGTCATTGGACACTTTCTGGTTATTATTATTATTTTAGTATAAATGTTACACTCTTGTCAATGTTTCTTTGGGCAATTTTTTTAGATTCAGTTTTTTTTTGTTTGTTGGAGAAGCCTGGGATTATCTGCATAAGCAGTGCACAGCTCAGGCATCTCTAATCTGGATGGAAATTAAATGAAGTAATTAGTGTTGCCAGTGTTAGTTGTTCCTCCCCAGTGGCACTACATTGATTTCTTGTTGGCCCTCAATTATCTTACCAGAAAGAATATCCAAATGCTTACAGTTTGGTGTTTAGTTGTTGTTACTAACTAACTTGCTAAATAAGAGACTCTTCTGCATGTTGCTCTTTGGTAGTAGTTTTGCTTTTTAGATGTCTTATTCTATTTTTGTTTTAGTTATATTTAGTGCTGTCAAAGTGAACGCTTTAACGCAAATTCATTTTAATGGCACTAATTTTATTAACGCGCGATTAATGCAGAGGGCATTTTCTGTTTGACCCGTGGCCTAGCCCGTAGTTGGACAAATGGAGATGCACAGTGTTGCCAACTTAGCGAATTTGCAGACCCGTTTAGTGATTTTTTTTTCCCCCTCTTCAAAAAAGCGCCTAGCGATAAATCTTTAGGGTTTGCCCAAACCTTATTTAGGCTAGTTTCTGAGACTTGCTGGTACTGCCGCGCGAGCGCGAGGTCTTGCTATCCCAGAGCGCGCACACACCTCTCTTTCTCTGTGTGTCTGCTCTGTTTATCGAGCGGCAGAGAGGAGCAGCACTTTCAGTTAAACACAGATATTATGTTGCTTCTAGGCATGGGCCGGTATTAGATTCTGACGGTATGATAACCTTAGATAAAAATATCACGGTATCACGGTATTGCGATTACAGCTCTAAAATGTGTTATTTTTAAATGTCTGGGTAAAAAACAACAACGTTTTTTCCACTGAACACAATACATTTTATTTTTAAGAAACATATAGAACATTTTGGAACAGTAAACATGTCAGGCTAAATAATTAACTAATTGAATTCTTGTTAATTAAATTACGTGCAGTCACTTAAGTTAGCCTAAACCTGCAATTCAACAATGCTCAGAACATAAATAAATTATTTTCTGTAAAAAAAATTAAAAAATCCTTCTAAATGAAAAAAAAAATAAAAAATGCAGTCACTTAACCTAAACCTACAGCTCAATAATCAAAAACATAAATCAAAACAATTTCTGTAAAAAATTCAGTCATTAAACCTGCAGCTCAACAAGATTTTTGGAGATATGCTCACTTTCTACACATTCATCTTTCAGTCCAAGTTATGAGCGGTGAGGTACAAAGATGTATGCACGTGCACATTCACATAAGGAGAGAGCGCGAGTGTGTCACACACACACACACACACACACACACACACACACACACACAGTCTCTCTCCGTATAATACTCAAACAGTGGAAAAGACACCTGAGCCAGCAGTTTGTTTCTTTTTTAAATGACGTGATTTTGAACAGATGTAAACAATGGCAGGAGGCTTAAAATTATAGACGTGATACCAGCTAAATGTATTGTACTAAATCGCAGAAACGTAGTACTTTAGTCTGCTATTCCCCGCTCTGTGAAGTCACGTGAGGGACGAAACTAGTTGACGTTAGCTAGTTAATTAGCCATGTTATCTGCCTCGGTAGCAAGCCAAATAGTATTTATTTCAACACTGAAACAACCGGCGAATGGGTCTCTGTCTTGATCGAGGGTGAAAGAGGGAGAAATGAAGACGTCACAGATATATCGTTTGTGTACGACCTGGAGGTATTTATTTAGCGATCGGCGCCAAAACGTCATCTGTACAGAACATCATTGTGTACGGAACATGATTGGTCTATGTTACCCGAGAAATGACCATACGGCAAACTTCGCCTTTTCCGACGGGGGGAAAAGTTCCAGGGATTCACCTCATTCGGCCATCATCCTACACACAGGTTACTCTCACTGACCGCTATCCGGAGGAGGGGTAGTGTGACTCCTTACGCTCTTCACTGCTAACAACTGAGGGAGTCCTGCACTTTCCGTCTTTGACGACACGTAAAAAAACTGCGCATACCGCAGGAACGGTATAACGGAAAATTTAACGGAAACCGTGAATTTTTTCAAACCGCGGTATACCTTGAAACCGGTTATCGTCCCATGCCTAGTTGCTTCTCTAATTTTACATGCAAGTATAACCGAAATCACAGCACAGCTATTGCCATTATCTTATGTGTATTTGATTTTATCAGACGATGGCCCGATTATCAGGATTTTTGTGCAGATTAACGTCTTGAAAGTGAGAGCTGGTTATGTAGCCTAGTCTTAATGGGTTGCATTTCAGTCACTATTTCATATTCATTCCATTGTCTGACAACAGAAACAGTAAAATATAACAATGAAAACAGTTTTATTGAGAATTTAGCTGCATCAAAATACAGTATGTGGGCACAGAGAGGGAAACAAATCTAGTAATAAATAATAAATGTACATTTTGCATTTTCAGAAGAAGTGAGCTGCCCTGTTGTGCAAAAATGTAAACAGGTTTGTGTAAGTAAATTGCTCAGTGCAAAGAAAGAGAAGTAATGGGAACCTGGTATTTCTTTTTTCATGTGTCTAACAGACATGAACAAGTTCTTTGAAAAACATCAATGACCTTTGAAACATGTCTACTCTTCATGCTCTGTGTTGACTATGGTTTCAATAATAATAAACATACATTTGCTTAAAGCATCCATATTTGTCCTTGCCCATGTTGATAAAGAGTATTAAAAACTTGAAAAGTACTAATTTAATGTACATTTAGAACAAATAAAAATGTGCGATTAAGTTGCAATTAATCACGAGTTAACTCATGACAATCATGCGATTAATTGCGATTAAAAAATTAATCGATTGACAGCCCTAGTTATATTACTTTGCACCAAACTGGTATTTACAAAGGTTTAACGCTATTGTATTTGGTATTATCATGTGTAATTTAGTTGGTTTGTAAATATTGTATGATTGTATGTTTTTGATAAACAAATATTGAGTTTATTTTGTGGTACATGAAGTGTCTTGCTTTGTGTAAATTAAATTTAATACTAGTTTGTTTTGCAGTCACAATTGGTTTCAGTTTACTTGGCTTTTGCCAGTTATGGTAACTTTTTTTTTGAGGTAGTTTTTGAGAATGTTCAGCAGCAATGTGAATCCGTGATTTACTAACATGCGTGTAGAAAAATGTGTTTTATTTATGTAGCCTGGGATAAACCATCAGTTACTGTTTATCCAATAAAGTCTCTTTGTTTCTTTGCCTGAGGTTTAGGATCCCTGCAATATATTTTAGCGGAGGCACCTGGTGTAGCTATCAGGCATATTTTATGTAAAACAGTTAGGTATTATTGCATTATGAATTCATTCCAAATGTCAGTTAGTGACTGGGCTTATAGAGGTCTTGTAGAAAGTCACATTTCCATAATATATCCTTGCATTACACATAGTGTACAGAGGCTGATCTCCCAGCATGCATTTTTGACATGAATTCTTCTTGCTCTCCAAATATAGTCCATCCATCTCCTTGCTCTTGTTCACACCAGCTAAATAATGGAGTTTCTGAATGGCTGATGATGTTTTGGAGTGATATGCTCAGCTGGGCCACCTGTCTGTGCATGAGAGGCCCTCGAGGACCAGCGAGTCTAGCCAAATAAATGGCAGCCTAAAGCGAACAGCGTGGGTTAAAATAGAAAAGAGAGAAGAGCCAGCAGTTCTGCTCAGTGCAGTCGGATCAATATGAAACCTCATTACGGGAGTGTCATAGAACATTTGTGCACTTTCTGCTCCATCTAGCAGCAATTTTGCTGGATAAGCACCGCTCTCATTTGCCCATTTTAAGCATTTCGTTAAAGAACAACCCACAAACACGAACATATCACTTTCAGCCTCAGGGCCCTGGTAAGGGGAGTATCCCCCCGCTTCTGCCTTTGCTGGACCGGACTGCCTTCCTGAGCTCGCGAGGCCGGCCAGCCGGAGAGCAGATCATGGTGTATGTGTGTGTGTGAGAGAGACATGGCGTTTCACACAGGCTGGGCTTTGACACCCACTGTTAACCCTGTAATTAATCCCTTAATAACCTAGTTAGCATGCTGCTGTGCAAACCTCTTTGTATATGTCAGGTTATTCTGTAAATCCCACCCGCTTTCTACTCTATTTCAAACTTTACATTTTTCTACAGCAAACATGTGGATTGGACTGACAGAAATGTGACAAATTTCTAAATTAGTTTTTATTAATTTATTTATTTTAAAATTATATTTTTGGTAATTTTTCCTTTTATTTTGACAGAGCAATTTTGAAGAGAGGCAGGAAGGGAAAAGAGCGATTAGACTGAGATGGGAAAGTACCTTGAGCCAAGAGTTGAAAGCAGGTCTCCCAACGCGTTGCTGTGTAATATGTCGGAACACTGCCCATAGGGCTCTTTCTTTCTTTCTTTCTTTCTTTCTTTTGAGTTTCTGCAACCTTTTCAACTTCTTTTTCCTTCCTCTTTCTCCCACTTTTATTGATAAGGATAGTAGAAAAGGTACAAGTGGATAAAAGCATGTGTGCTAAAGACCAGACTGCAACATGATTTTGGCTTTTTTATTAATCCAAAAGTTTACATTTTCTGATTACTGTATTGAAAGTACGAAATTTAAGAAATCAACAATAATTAGACATTTAGATCAGAACATTTTGGGGCATTATTGGCACTCCACAGACAGAGAGCTAAGACATGCAAAAGTGGGAGGGTTTTTTATGCCAGTGAGCAAAGTGGTGAGCAGACTGCACATAACAAAGTACTTGAATAATACATGATCTGATTATGGCCAAACGAGCAAAAAATCCAGAAAGGTCAGTAAGACTCGCAGATGTGATTACGGATTGAAAATCGGCCAACACCTCACTAATGAAACCACAAACAAATACCCCTTTCAATTCGCCCATTGGCCTGCATATTAATCATGGAGCAGAGTGTCAGGAAGAGGCTGTCTGGTCAAACCTATCCCCCTGTAAACGGTTTTGTTGTCGTTGTGTTGCTCAGAAATGGCTTGATATCAAATTGGAATGACAAATGAAATGTTGGCTCGCAATGAAGGTTGAGTGGTTGGCTGGTGATGATGAGGGTGTCTAATTAAACTACAAGGCTTTATTTGAGGCTTGGTCAAGGAGAAGACCACTGTTTGTGTTTGTGTGAGATGGTCTCCAGTCTGTCAGCAGGCTTTATCATGTTGTTTAGCCTCCGGCAGTACGTCACAGGCTGCTTGGATGAACAGAAACAGACACTGATAATCTGAAATTCGGGACTTGTGGACGAATATGTGTGAAGCATGATGAAAGCAACGATCAGTGGTTTTGCTGTGATGTGTCACTGATAACATTTCATATCTCAAATGATTTCTGCTTTCCATTAGAATCGCTTTTACTTAATAATGAAACATCTTTCAGACGTTTGAGACCTGCCCTCCACCACTGCTTACAGGAGTGTGAGCCTGGCAAAAGGATTGATTGGCTGGGCTGTGAAGGAATCATATCGCATGGTATGTGTTTTTCTCCCTCCTCTGGCTTCAGCGCACTTGACAGCCAGCCATCAGGGAGAGTGTTTTACAGATCCCAAAGAGCCCACAGACTAACTGCACATGACCTCCAGCATTGAATGATGAATGGCAAAAGAAGCTCCTCTCATCCATCGCAGCCTCAACCTCTCCACCGCTTGCTCTCATTCCGTCTGAAACGCCATGAAAGGGCCCACTGGAGACTCCAGCATACGGGCAGCTTGGAATAACTCTGACACTGGCCGTTTCATCTGCTTTTGCATGTGCGGTTTACTGATATGAACGAATCTCGATACATTTTAAATCACAGACCCTCAATGCAGGCGTTGGCAACAAAGATGGTGTTTCCAAGAACAAATCTTCGATAAAACACACAGCTCAGCAGCTATGCTTAGCCCTACTGTGGCCGTCTCTGGGGCCAAACTCTGTATGTATGTACATAGCTGGGCTAGAAGAAAGGAAAAAGCAGCGAAAAATCAAGAGTAGAGCATATGTATGTTGAACAACTCGGCCAGTGCTACCCATGAATAAGAACAGAGCAGGAAACAAATGCCACCCAAAGTGAAGAAATCATCTCTCTGACTGATAAATGGTGAAATGCACCATGTTTATGCTTCTCCTTCCTGATGCTGAACTGCTGCATATTCACCCTAAAAGGCAGCCTGGTAGGCTGTAGAAAGCATTGTGAATGTGGCCTTCACAGTTAATCATAACGCCTGCACTCTCAGCGCTGATTGTATTGCTGGCTCCAGGGATCTGCCATAATTGGATCCTTGTAAGTGGGCTGGAGAAGCTAAACAACCAGATTGCTGTTTGTTTATACCTTTCATATATTAGTAACGTGCCGAGACTTCTCGAGCAGACTGGGACTTGTTTTGTTACTCGCCAGGCCTAATTAGTAATTTATTCTTAACATATGCCTGGATTGTGGCCCTTTCCAGCTATTCATGATTAACTCAACTTTAATTAGAGTTACTTGTTCATGTTCAGCTCCGCCCAGACATGCATTTGATGGAAGAAACCAGGAGCTTGTCCAATAAATACAGGCTAATAAAGGTGCCCTTGGTGCAACTTTTCCTGGCAGGTCTGTCAGGATGTGTATCACACCTAGGGGCTGAAATTCACCATATGCCAAATGTGAGTTTTGCCAAAATCTTTTAGTAATATTATTAATTTTATTTTTGTCACATGAAATTATATATTGCATTAATGTTTTCTTTTTTTCTTTTTATGTTGTAATGATAATGTTTTTTTGTTTTTTTGTTTTTTCATAACCGGTCATAAAGTTGTTGTTTTAATGGGATATAGACACACACACACACACAGGCACACGCACACACACACACATACATACATACATATATATACATATATATATATATATATATATATATATACACAGTATATACACACATACACACTAGGGATGTGCGGGACTAGTCAACTAAATGGTACAGCTCCTGCTAGTTGACACTGAAATCAATAGTCGATTACACGAGAGAAAAAAAAATTACCATAATTTTAACGTTACATTTAATACATTTTAACAACAAGCTAAAATAAAACTTTTGAAAAATAATAAATATCAAAATATTTAAATATATAAATATTTTTAAAAGCGTATCTAGGCGGAAACTATATTTTTACCTCAGACGTTGCATGCCTTTTCTTCTCGTCAGTTGCAGCGAGATCAAAATGACCGCGCGAAGAACCAGCATGGTGTGGGATTATTTTGAATTAGAAGGAAACAGAAAAGTTTTTTGTAAACTGTGTAATGTCAAATTGGCTTACAATAACTCTACTGGAGCGATACGTAATCATATTCAATACAGGCACGTATGCGTTAGCTTGAAGACAAAGCCAGCAAATGTCAGTCATGTCATACACTACAACCCATCGCTGCGGTCCACGATCCCATCCGCGCCGTCTATTCCTCTAAACGAAGACCCACTTCGGTGGAGGTGCGGGATTTCCAGGCTCTTTTCGAAACTGTCTGCTTGCTTGTAGTTATCTCTCTGCGTACCTGTGACTTCAGTTCCTGCCTAGCGCGGTTTTTTTCAAGTGCAGAATCGCCTCTAGTCCCGTCTTTCGCCAGACCACGTTAACATGTTAAATTCACTGAACAAATGCGCATGGTCTGAGTAAGTAAAATGAGCATTGTTTTTTAATATGTTGGCTAACTTTATATGAAAATGAGGAATTCTGTCAGTCTATTTTCCATTTCTGCATTGCTCCAGCTGATCTGAATGAATAAGCTATGCACTGGTTTATTTTGAGTGTATGCTATGCTCTTGACCGCCTAAAATTAAATGATGATAACGTGAGGCAAGCATACGGCATAATCGTGACCTATGTTTAGCAGATTTCATTGAGGGATTTGACAGTGTGATGCAAAGATTAAGTATTTCAAGTGTAGGCTGTTATAAACGCACAGTTTTTTTTTCTTTTGCCATTTTTTGGGGGTTTCTAGCTTTTAGACTAGTCGACTAGTCGGATACAAAACTTCCATTTAAACGACAGTCAAATTAGTCGTAGCGCACATCCCTAATACACACACACACAAAGATTTTCTTAACAGTCTCTGACAGGACTATTTATGCACCTGTTGCTGTGCATTCAAAGGTCTCTTTCATTTGTTACTGTTGAAGTATCATTGTTTTTTCTTCAGCATTGTGCCCAAATAACGTGTGGAAAACAAAGGTGATCGTTATTGTAGCTGTACTGATAGTATAGCACCACTTGAGAGAGTTGTTCATTTTTCCTTACATTATAAAGAGCCTCTCTATCTTCTCATCTCCGTGTTGTCTTCCACGTCGCAGACAGATATCCTTGCGAGCACAGGATTAATGTCACAGGAATTAAACTCAAACATACTGATCTCTCACCATGTACTGCATTGCCCTCCTAAGTTAATCAAATGGGTGTGCATTAATTTCAGATTAATATCCTCTCTGTATTGGTAATTATCTGATATCTCTTTCATATCACCTTGGGGAACAGGAAATGTTCTCGTCAACTGTACATGTGCAGCCCTGAGCCAAGTTACATCTGTGGAACTTCCCAAAGCTTATCTAAGTGTTTCCCATTCCAAAAAGTGGTAATTAAAAATGGATTGCTTCCCATTAAACACCCTGATGGACTTCACAGGGGCCACAGTTGGGAAGGGGGGCATTATTCATGTGGCCTGCAGTGTCCCACAGATAAAGCTCATTTTCTCTAGCAGTAGGATAGAGAGAGCTGGAAAACAGGACAATTTTCCTTTGGCCTCGGATGGGCCCCACAGGGTGGCTGTCGTTTCCTTTAAGGTCACTTGGAAAAATGGTATTTTGGTACTGATCAACTGTTTGTCGATCCAGGTAGAAATGACAGCCCCCTGCTATTTTTCTCTGTTCCATGCTCTCTCACTTTTTTTTTGTTTGAAATTATAGTTCTCAATATTTCTTTTCCAAAATGTAGTGAGCTGCATCTGTGGGTCCCGACGCAATAGCACTTTCAAAATGTAACTTAATTATACCTACTCCTTAGATACCTTCTTTTGCCCAAATTTTAAAAAGATACCCAGAATGCACTGCAATGAGATTTTTTTTCATGTTCATTCAATCTGAAAAACTATAATACAATATAAATTTGTAAAAGTGAATTAAAAACAAAGTAGGCATACTATTTTATCATTTTTTAAACAAGTATATTTAAGCATTGCTCCAATGCGAAAACATGCAGCACTTTGTGCTGGACAGGTTCGTTAGCTAAACAATATGCTAACACTAAACTCTATTGGATATTGGAATCAATTACTAGAATCAAGTTCCTGTGTTTCGTAGGATGCAGCCTTAGTAAGCTGCCACACTGCCTACATAGTCAGTTTCCTTCTATGTTTTAAAACAAATCAACTCTTAGCAGAGTGTTTGTTTTATTTCCATTACAACTCTATGCTGTTAGAGTTAACCTGTGTTAGTACAACCCGAATTCCGGAAATGTTGGGACGTTTTTTAAATTTGAATAAAATGAAAACTAAAAGACTTTCAAATCACATAAGCCAATATTTTATTCACAATAGAACACAGATAACATAACAAATGTTTAAACTGAGAAATTTTACAGTTTTATGCACAAAATGAGCTCGTTTCAAATTTGATTCCTGCTACAAGGTCTCCAAATAGTTGGGACGGGGGCGTGTTTACCATGGTGTAGCATCTCCTCTTCTTTTCAAAACAGTTTGAAGACGTCTGGGCATAGAGGTTATGAATTTCTGGAGTTTTGGTGTTGTAATTTGGTCCCATTCTTGCCTTATATAGGTTTCCAGCTGTTAAAGAGTTCTTGGTCATCTTTGATGTATTTTTCGTTTAATGATGCGCCAAATGTTCTCTATAAGTGAAAGATCTGGACTGCAGGCAGGCCAATTCAGCACCCGGACTCTTCTACTACGAAACCATGCTGTTGTAATAGCTGCAGTATGTGGTTTTGCATTGTCCTGCTGAAATAGACATCGTCTGGAGGGGAGCATATGTTGCTCTAAAACCTTTATATACCTTTCAGCATTCATAGTGCCTTCTAAAACATGCAAGCTGCCCATACCGTATGCACTTGTGCACCCCCATACCATCAGAGATGCTGGCTTTTGAACTGAACACTGATGACACGCTGGAAGGTCTCCCTTCTCTTTAGCTCGGAGGACATAACATTCGTGATTTCCAACAAGAATGTCAAATTTGGACTCGTCTGACCAAGGAACAATTTTCCACTTTGAAACAATCCATTTTAAATGAGTCTTGGCCCACAGGACAATATGATAGAGCTTTTGCATGATAGAGCTTTAGTTGGCATCTGCAGATGGCAAGGCGGATTGTGTTTACTGACAGTGGTTTCTGGAAGTATTCCTGGGCCCATTTAGTAATGTCAATGACAGAATCATGCCCGTGAGTGATGCAGTATCGTCTGAGGGCCTGAAGACCACGGGCATCCAACAAAGGTCTTCGGCCTTGTACCTTACGCACAGAGATTTCTCCAGTTTCTCTGAATCTTTTGATGATGTTATGCACTGTAGATGATGATATTTGCAAAGCCTTTGCAATTTGACGTTGAGGAACTTTGTTTTTAAAGTATTCCACAATCTTTTTACGCACTATTTCACAGAGTGGAGAGCCTCTGCCCATCTTTACTTCTGAGAGACTCTGCCTCTCTAAGACATCCCTTTTATAGCTAATCATGTTACAGACATGATGTCAATTAACTTAATTAGTTGCCACATATTCTCCCAGTTGAATCTTTCAAAATTTCTTGCTTTTTCAGCCCTTTGTTGCCCTGTGCCAACTTTTTTGAGACCTGTAGCAGGCATCAAATTTGAAATTAGCTCATTTAGTGGATAAAAGTGTAAAATTTCTGTTTAAACATTTATGTTCTCTATGTTCTATTGTGAATAAAATATTGGCTCATGTGATTTGAAAGTGTCTTTGTTTTCATTTTATTCAAATTTAAAAAACGTCCCAACATTTCTGGAATTCGGGTTGTACTTAGCTGCATCATGGCTCTAGAGAAGGTCATTGTAGCATTTCTACATGAGGGACTCTTGCATGCAGACCAGTGTACTGAAGGGAGCTGTGAGCCTCTGCGCTCTGTGTAGGGGGTGTAGGCTGTCTTCACACCTAACTCTGCTAGTGCAAAATGGAGACAAGCTGCCTTGCTAGCACCTGCCAACCTCTGATGTCTAATCACTTCTCACTATTAAAATTTGTGAAGTCCAATTACGCATGCAACTAATTGAAAAATGTAACGGTTGCTTGCAATCGTGTTGACAATTGGAGACATTGATTTAGTGGTAGAGCTTTGGCTCTTTTTCCATTGATTCAAAGCAGGAGTATAAATCACCCAGCAGTTCTCACCTTTAACCTCACAAATACTAATATTTAAACTAAGCTTCAGGTATAAATATGGTTATTGGCAATTATAGTCATGTCGATATAGCATTCAGTATCCAAGCTTGTGTGTTTTTGTGTGTGTAAACCCAATTATGGAGATTGCAAATGGCTATAGGGAGGACATTTTGCAAGGTGTGTATGTTTCAGGCAGGAGCAGTGTAGAGCCTCACCTTGTTTATCATTGTAATTATTCTGTCTTTGAACTCAGTATGAAGGAACCCTAGAAAACGCATGAGCCCTGGGACTGAGAGGATGTTTATATGCAACAGCCAGAGACACAGAACGAATGCGCTCTTCAGCTTCCAGCTGAATTCAGCCGAGATGAACTTGGTAGAGAGCTGCCTTTTTTTCACTTTAAATCCCTCCTCCTCATCTTTTGACTCCCTCTCGCGTGGCTTTGGAGCACTAAAGGGATGCAGTTGGATGGAGATGCGGAGCGGAATCACTCATTTTTATCTCCCAGATGGGGCAGGCTGGCATCAGCCAGGGCTTTCCTAGCTTTATGGCCTTTTCCCTCACTTTTGTTTTCCACACACGTTCTACTTTTTTTTTTTTTTTCTTTTTTTTTTTTAATGTGCCCTGTATTTTCTGTGCCATGCCTTGCTGTTTAATACGCATGATAAATTTTATTCCCATATTTATGCCTTTTCTACACTGGACAGGCTCTTTCCAGGGGCTGGCCCACTTCTCCCAGGGAGAAACAACAAGAATGAAATGGCAAGTTCATTTATTTGTTGCACTCTTCAGCGGAAAAGTAGGGTGTCCCGCACATTCATCTTCATCCCCAACCCCTAGATTACAGGTAACTGAATTCCACTTTTACTATTTTTACTCTGTGAGCAACAGGATCAACTAGCCTGATGGAACATTTGTTGTTTTATTGTCCACTTTGTGCAGTTTCATGTGGATCTTGGAAACACCTGGGTGTTGGCAACCCTGTTATTTTTCCCAAGCTGTACACTCGCTCCAAATGCTCATTGTACCGAGACTGCAATGTGACCGTGACCTTGGGGAAGAGGAGGGCATATACACACCAATATAAATAATACAGAAAAACTGATAAGCAGATTTCTGGGAAGAGCACAAGCTGTAGTCATCCTGCTAATGGGTGCTTTGTATGTTTGTGGACAAAAATGAGCACTTTGCAATGAATAGTTAAAGAAGGGCACTTTCAGTTGAGTCTCTGAATGTGGAAAGTTCAGTTGACTCTCTAACAAGCTGTGCCTTTTCATTTACATTCCATCCTTTTCCGTTTGCCTCAGGAAATTTCTAATAAAAGTTGGAAAATCTCCAGCAAAATGCACACATTACCCAGCATGCGAACAAATTGAACTGAACGATCACCTCCTTTTTATATACAGCTCGCATCTCACTCACCACTGTGTACGCTGTAAAACTGAAGAGGGGGAGGGCATGATACTTTCTATAGGGGGATCCAGAAGCATCCCAGCATGTGATATAGATATTTGCACAGCAGATGCCAGCGTGCAGTGTCGTCTTATCTGTAATTGCTTCACCATTATGGCAGGATGAGCGATAGAGCTGGAGGCAGCATCATCAGTGTCCTGACTCGCTGTCAGAGAAAGAAGGCAACCCAGTTTAACCCACCCCCATCTGAAAGAGCATGCAGAATTTATCACCGTGTGATTCCTGATTTTTGCGCTTACCTCTTTTACAAGTGTTTGAGATCTTTCGTATTGTGAAGGCAGAGCATCCCACAACGTCAGAGTTTATAATAGTGACCCCTGAGGGCTCTGGTTTTAGATGTTCAGCTTCTTCAGTTGTCTAATTTCATCAGTCGGTCTCAGATTTTACAATCAGGAAGCTGTTTCAACAGCGCAATATTGTCAGATATTGAATTCTGCAAGGCACAATGTTGCCATTGTGGTGGTATAGCTCATCCATGCTCAACTTTGTCAATTTTAGAGATGTTTATTGGCAGATAGTGCTCTTTAAAAAGGCCTGGGAGTAATTCCTAGCTATCAGTATCCAGAGGGAATAATAGATAATAGAGAATGAGAACAGCCTGGGTGACAGAGGCAGTGAAAACAGTGATGATGAGATACAGTGTTGGCTAAAAGATGCTGAGTGAGAGGGAGTCCGTGGCATGACCTGCTACTGAAATGGATTCAATAACACCCAGCCTGCAGGAGTACCATAATAGCCATAATCACAAAAAGTGGTAAGAGGTAGAATGTTCTGCATGTTGTCTTCCTTTAATGATTTTTTTTCGCAAGAAAGTTTAATTTAAATCATTATTATTATTATTATTTATTATTGCTGTTGCTGTTAAAATTAGTTTGTATTTTATAGAACAATATGTACTACTGTTAAAGTTTGGGAGAACAGTAAGATGCCCTACGCTCCACAGGCTTACTGAAAGATGCGGCTAGAAACATTCAACTATGCATGTTTTCACAGTACCTTCTGATTTTATCCCAGAGCAATTAATATCATAAATGAGGGCAGCAATGCCAGCCCTAGAAAACATGTTCTCACACTATGGAGCGACTAATTCTCTGACCTCAGTTCAGTCGCACAAGTCTCATTTCACCACCAGGATAAGTAGCTGCAGCGTGCTCTTGTGGACTCATCAGCAGAGCTTAAAGAATTAAACAAAGGAGATGAGAAACGGCCTGTTCATTTAGGTGAAGTTGGCACATCAGGGAATGGACGCTTTGTGTTTAGGTAATGTGTTTGCTTCGTTCTGCATTTGAATGTAAAAAAGCTTTTGCTAATACATTTATTTACCGCTTTCCTTTTTGTGCCATATTGGCTTTTCTTTCTTTTGTTTTATCTAATTTTCTTTGTTGTGGCGCAAACAAGAAAGTTGTGGAAATTCAATTACAGTGGTCTTTAGAGATTATTTGCACAAAGATGTATCAGTTCCATCTCCCATACCGCCTGCCTGTGTCTCCCTCATGCAAGGCCTGAAATGTCTCATTTATTCTAGCTCAGCACTGCTGCATGCTAGTCATTGCAGGCTTCCTGAAAGACAGCAGTGGCAATGAACTGACTTTGCCCACAATACCACACAGTTATTGCACTTTACATGTTATACTTTATGTTTAGCAGTAATATTTCAATTAAGAGATATTTGAAAGTGTATTTAAGGAAGTGTCTCAATGGTCCCGTGTCCCTGTCCACCTCCCTCCCCTTCAGTTTACCCTTCACATGTCAATAATTTTTAGCACAACTAGCTCCTATTTTGCATTGTGCTAGACCAGTGGTTCTCAACCCGCGGGCCGCATGCGGCCCGTCACGAATCCAAATGCGGCCCACCATCCTGAATCAGGGCCGGCGCCAAGGTGGGGCATTCGCGGCCCGTGCTGAACTTGATCTATTTCGAAAGCAAAAGTGAAACCGGTAAAACAGCGCACATAAGAAAGCGATTGCACATACACGCGATCATGGATTGCAAAAAGAAACACCCATAGGCTACTACGCAGCAATCATCCTTAATTACAGTGGTTTCTATATTTGGATCAAGGCTACATTTCTGCAATGTCGCGTGTTAAGTCACGCTTCCGTGCGCGTCTTACAGACTGCAACTTACAAACGCAACTTCATTGTGCTGTTACTTCTTTCGAGCAGAATTTCACAAAATTGGTCAGCTCCCGACAGCATCAGGTGTTTTATCAATGGTGAGTAGAATTATTTATTTATTTATTTCAATAAATGTAATCGTTTAGATACCATAATATTTAGGCTATAAATAATATTATAAATCTGGTTTGTTTGTATTGATGACGTAATATGTAAATAACATGCGTGCGGCCCGTGAGACTTGCACTTGGACCATAGTGCGGCCCGGTGGAAAAAAAGGTTGAGAACCACTGTGCTAGACCAAGACCTTTTAGGAAATATCGGGGATACATGCCAAGGTTGCAGCCCAGCACTAATTAATTTTCCTCGAAGTGACTCTAAAGTTATGTACACACTCTCTTTGGCCTCCAATGCACTGTTTAACTTCCTTTTCTGTCACAAAACTCATACCGTACCCACCATCATTGCAACCAGCTCTCCTACTGGCTCTGCTCTGACGGACCATTGTCATAAGTGTCAGGTTGGCAGTAAGGTACCAGGGGGCTGTATACATGCATGAGCTGTATGCTCGTTAGCATGGCGTGTGACAATCCAATCATAAACACCGGGGCGAGGTGTGAGGTGTACAGTGACACCCCTCAAATGAAGCGGACTGGTGCATGGCAGGTGAGGTGGAGCACACGGAGTGTGTGGTGCCATGCTCGCTTGGCAATTTGGTGCTGCTGTAATTTGGGAGTAGCAATTTCCTGCAGCAGTGTCTCTGAGCAGTATTACAGAGGAATCCGTACAGTAATTCATCATTCCATGCTTCCTGCTGTTTGCTGATGTAACCTGCGCAAGCAAACGATTGTAATTGCAAATCGTTGTATTTGTGATCTGCAACTTTTTAGTGCTTGTTTGGAGCCATGAATTTAAATATTTGCAGGCTGTGCTTTTTGGCAGTTGTGAAATTAAGTCCTAAAGTCTTAAATGCTTTCTCCATTGCATGGATGTACAAAACTTTTTGTTAGTGTTCTAGATTAAATCTGTCTGAATCATCTTGCCTGAATCTTTTTCAGATCTCGTTTGCTTAAGATCTCGAATTTTAAAAACAGATACATGGCTGCAAAACGATAGAATCACATTTCTTGGGTCTGTAAGGAGGTGCCAGGATCACCCCCCACCGCCCCCACAATTTTATTTAATTTTCTTAAAATTTGTGATACATTTTTAATGTAACATTATTTAATTTTTTTATTAATATATAACAAAAAACTTTGAAATTAATTTATTTGACATTTATTACCATTTCATTCTTCTTTCTATAGGCTAGTCAGAAGCACAATCACATCAACCACAATTATTATTGTTTAGCTTTTTCTCTGTAGTTTAAATATTAAAAGGACTCCTAATGGTGGGTATAAGAAAGACAGTGTCTTAATATAAAGTAAATATTTCAGAAAATATTATACATATTACACACACACACACACACACACACACACACATATATATATATATATATATATATATATATATATATATATGTAAATGAAGATTTATGAATGAAAGTATACAATATAGCTGCCTCTTTATTTTAAGAAGGGGGTTACTTACAAGGGGATCGTTATACTGTGGGGTCAGTAGCATCCAAAAGTCTGAAAACCTTTTTATAGACCATCTTATAACCACATTCTATGCAACGTTTTTTTTTTTTTTTTTGTAGCATTTGTATCCCCCCCATCACAGTTTAGTTGTTGTGATGCTAGAGACGTGTTAACAAATGTTCCTCACCCTGCATCAATATGGATGAATTTAACTTGCTACGCTTGCCTCTGTGGCAGTGCCGAGTCAGATAAAACACTTGGTACATCGCTCGCCTCCGCTAATTTTTGTTTATTATGTATTTATGGTCCATGCCTTAGATTCCCAGTGATCAAATGCTAAATTTCCAGCCTTGGCTCACTAAGTTGCTTTGGCACAGAACAGCTTTCCCCTCTTCTCTCACTCTCCTTTGCTCCTCTTTTTTTATTCCTTTGCTGTATTTTATGCTTTCCTATGGCCTGCTCCCTCCTCTCTGTATGTACCCTCCAGCACTTTTTATGTTGTACTTTCTCTCCCTCCTGATTTCTAGAAATTAAGGCACTTGATTTTGCAGTCTGATGAGCAATTTGTGTCGCATTTGCGAGAGCAAGCTGTGATTTTCTTTGAGTCACAATGCATGCATATAGACACAGCAAAGCTGCTTGCACAGCAGATTTTCAATTCATATTTACAATGTTTTTGCCTTTTAATTGCCCAGAGCAAAATGTCATAAGAGCACGCTGGAATGAAGCACTGTGGAGAAGACAGCTCGGGTACGGGGCTTTGACATCCAGTCACACAGCACAGACTGCTGTGCAGCCGTGTATATTTAGTCTCATTTGAAAGCATTTTTCTTCTGCTGTGAATCAGAGTAAAGAAGTGTGCTGCCACCTCAGCACTTCCTGCTCTCTGCTCCTTAAGTCTGTGTCATTTTTTCGTGAAATACACTAATGTGGAAGTCACCAGTCATGTGTGCTTTGCTGATCTGGCATGAATACCCAATGAGAGCCGCTATAAGAGGGAATTGCATGTGATGTAAGTGCTGTTTTAACTCTTTCCACACTGTTAATTATTCATCCACCATCAGTGGCAGTCCAGTGAGGAGATTGAAGATGGCCTGGCAGCAGTGGCTTCCTCCCTTTGAGTCCTTTTTACACCAGTCAAGTTAATCTGAGCCCAGCACATGAGGACAGGCTATGAAAGGAGTGTGAGAGGACAGGGCAAGTTTGCATACAAATAACTCTTCCCTCCTCTTTCTTCCTTACGATTTCCTCCTCCTTCTCTTTCTTCTCCTCCTCCTTTGCCTTCCCCTCTTCCTCTTCGTCTTCCAACTCCTCCATTTTCTTTTCTCCTCCTTCTTTCTCTTTCTCTTCCTCCTTCTTCCCTATTTCCTAAGTCAGAGCACTTGTGGCAAATTTTATTGCTCCAGCTAACAACTCACAATTGAAAAAATTGACAATCTATATCGACACTGAGGTGAGAAAAGTTAAATTTTATGCAAATGAGTACCAATAAGAGTGAATCAGTGTAACTAATCTCATCCGTCTTGTCTACAGTACCTCACAAGAGAAGATAATGTTACTGTGAGTGATTTCACTTCTGTATGTTTTCTTTCTGCCCACATACAGCGATGTAAATTAAAACAGGATGCGTAGAAAATAGTGTCAGAAATTGTCAGCATTTTGAACGAGTTTGATTAATGGATTGATGATTGTTTATTTTGTTCATGATATGATGTATTATGCACTGCTGCAATTTATATACAAACATTTTCCCCTATGGAATGATTCCTTCATTCATTTTGCTCTATTTATAATTGTTGGAATGTGGACAGTTAGTCTTTGACCATTTTTCTTGCAATCTAAATTTCATAGTGTTCCTTAATAGACTTTATTTTTCAAAGATGTGTTGAGTTACTTACCATTATTTTGCTTTGTAGCTGTTTTTAAATGCAAGAACAAGTTTAGTGTAAACATCACATAAGAAACACATCTGTTCGGACTAGGGATGCAGCGATTTACCGGTTTTACGATTAACCGCGCTTTAAAACGTCACGGTTAATTAATCGTAAAGGCTCCGCTACACCGAGTGTTTCTGTTGTATGGAATGGAACTGTTGAAACATGAGCAAAACGAAAACAAAGTTACACTAGCGGTGCACCAGCTTAAAATGCCGTGCTTATCAGAGACACGGAGGCTACTAGATTAACTATGACAGAGGAACCAAACAGCGATCCTTTATTTCCACCAGAGAAATGACTGAATTCGATAGTGTGGGACCATTTTAAATTTGGGTACATCAATATTGCCGTAAAAATCGCTGTTAAAGAGTGAATACATAAGGGATAATGCACAGCTAGCCAACCTGTTCTGGCTGTGCAATAAACGATTTTAATGCACGACGTGAAGGCAAGGACCACCTGACGCGACGTTCGTTAGCTCGAACATTCTGCCGCTTCAGAGATGAAATAGTGCAGTGAGAGAGAGCGCGAGCGCGTGTGTGAAGGGCGCGCAGTCAGCGGAGGCTCGCCAAGCGGAGCCAGGCGTGAGTATAAACGAGGCTTTAGCCTACCTGCATCTGCGTCACTACAAACAATGAAGATTTGAGTTTAGTTATTTAAACAGTCATTTTACCCCCTCTTTGCTGATTAATATAATGTAGCAATCCAGTATCTAAGCTATTTTATTAATGAAAGTCGCTGGGCAGCGTTGACAACACGTTTCTGTCCTCCTAAATGTTTGTGGGCAGCTCGATCTCGATCTCACAAACCAAAATAATAGACATGATTTTCTCAGGCCTTATGTAAAATCAGATGAATAAAGATTATTAAAATGAATAAGTATTGATGACAGTTGATTACAATAGTTAACTTAATAGTTTAGTTTATTCCCCTCATTAGTAACAGTGTCCTCTGTGGGATAAATAAAGTTAATATTAGTCATATATTAATAATACTTCATTAATATTGTGATTTATCATCCCTGTTATAGTATTATTCATAAGTCAATTTATTTTTCACCATCTTTCCAAGTTCTGTACCTCAGATCCAAAAGAAATTTAGAAAGAATGAAATGAAAACATCAAATACATTTGTTATTTTCAAAAGGGAAATACTGACATGGATATTTACAGAGCAGAGGTCACCTTTTTAAATTCCAATAGGAGAGATGGACTTTTTTTTTTCTTTAGTATTATTATTTTGTGCTGTAGTATTGGTTACTGTGTTATTTCTGTTTCAAAAGGCAGCAATAAATAACACTTTAATATCTAAAGAGTGTTTATGTGATTTTATGTTGTGAAATGAATAAATGCATAATAATCGTAATAATCGTGAAACCGTGATTATTCCTCAGACTATAATCGTACCAACAAAATCTATAATCGTTGCATCCCTAGTTCGGACATGAACCGAAAGCAGCCTAATTAGAGCTTCCTTAAGTCTAACTTGTCAACTAATCGTTTAGACAACATACCGACTAATCAATTTTGAAAAAGTGTAGTTTTGAAGACCCTTAATAAGGGGAAATGTGTAAATTGACAGAGCAGGAGTTGAAAAAAAAAACCCTCCCTTGAAAGCTGCAGCAAGTTCTGTGCTGCATTTTAATTTGGTTTTAATGGTTTATGTATTTCCCTATTCTATTTGTTACATTTTGTTGTGAGAAACCTCTGGGAGTGTTGTCATTGTTAAATATTATTTCTATATAATCTTTACTATTGCTTGGTGTAACTTAGTTGACATAAATTTCTAATGGTATTTCTTAAACTCAAGAGCATATACAGTAATGTGTTTTTTTCCTTGCTTGCTACTGTAGCTTAATTTGTCCTAGTCTCTCATTAGTTCATTGAAAATGCCAGCCAGCTGATTAAAACTTGCAAGTATGAAAACAAACATTTCACACTGCACCTACAAATGAAACAACCAAGTCCCATTTTAAATCACTACAGATGTAGGTTTCAGAGTTCAGCAACCTCCCGCTGGCTGGGGGGATAGATACATCTTAATCCTGGTTTTATCTGTTTTATTCATTGGACTTCTAAAGGAATAATTAACAAGGATTTAAAATGGCTTTTATGGATCACCTGCTGTCCCCGATATCATTTTTGTGATTGCACAGCAGAAAAGTGGCAGAAACATTGACGATAACGTCTGGCACTGAATTGTCTTGCAAGAACAGTAAGTCCCCAATTAAAGCGATATATACCTCAGTCTACATAGCTCAGCACCTCGAACCCACAGAGCACATTTTACCATAGCATGAAGGAGACCAAAGAGAACAGAGGATAATCCATTCTATTCCTCGCATTTAGTTGAATTTCAGAAGAATATTTGTTTTACTTGATTCTACTTTTTATGCAGTGTTACCTTTTATCAGGTAGAAATCTTTTGGAAGTCATTTTAAGAGTCAGCATGAAATAAAAATGGACCCTATTTACTGTCTTGCACTTTCATGCATTTAAATACAATAAAAAGTAATATTGTAAAACATTATTACAATTGAACATAGCTGTTTTCTATTTTAAAATATATTAAAATGCGATATATTCTTGTGGTGGCAAAGCTGAATTTCCAGCAGCCATCATTCCAGTCTTCAGTGTCACATGATCCTTCAAAAATCATTCTAATATGCTGATATGGTGCTCGTATTTATTTATTATTAATAACAATGTTGAAAGTAGTTGTGCTGCTTAATATTTTTGTGTATATATATATTTTTTTTATTTGAATCTTACTGACCCAAACTTTTGAACGGTAAAGCATATCAAATTAAGGAAGTGAAACAGGTTGCAAATCCTGTTTCATGTTGACTTTAAAGATGTTTTTGCAGCAGCATGCGCTCTGTATGTGTAGATCCAGGTTGGGTCTCAAGATAACCACCCCATTCGACACTCGTCACTGAGAATCCTCTCAAAATGCACAGATGCATTTGTTATGTCTGACGTGTTACGACCTGGTAAATATTATCATCCTACAAGCAAACAAACAATCCTTTTGGCGGAGATAAAGGTGCAGCTTGTGGTAAGGTAATGGGACAGAGCTATTAGCGGTGTCACTCATTCTGCCAGTCCTGTCAATGACGCCTGGTCTGACGCCATCTCCCTCCCCTCATCCACCTGCTTATCTCTCAGATAATTTAAGTCAGGCAGGAGGCGGCCAGGCGGGGGGAGCATGCATCCACACCTATCAAGTGATAGGAATACCGTGCACAGATCACTGCTCTATTGACTTTAGTTAATAGCGCTGGGGTACAATGCTGTTGCTGACATCTCCGTCAGAATTTTGAGAGCCCGTCTGATTGACAGCCGCAGGGAGGGAATAAACACCGGCTAATTACATGCAGCCGCATGTTTGTCAGAAACCTGACCCCTCACGCCACGGTGCCCGAAAGACCACAGATATAGATCCCTGCATGCCCCTGAAAACAATAAAACTACCAGCTGTGCGGTCCCGATCACATCCCTGACTTTTACAATTAGCCACCTGCATGTTAGTTAGTGGTCCGCTCTCTGTGAAGCACATATGAGGTCAGCTTCACACACCGTGCCTTTTTACTTCCTCCATGCCACAGCAGTCAATCCCAGGGAGCTCACATGAGGGAATTGCCAATCAAAGAGCATGTCGGGCCCCAGGACGTTAATGGAGGCAGCCGTCAGCAGGAGGAAGCCAGGCTCATGACGTTCATGCTAGCTTTTCAGATGACTCTCCGACAGGTTGACAGGCTCGGAGCCCTGGCTGCGGCCTGTAAAGGTCACCTGTCATGCAGGGTTATATATGTCTGTTTGTTCTTGTATGCCAGAGGAAGAAAATTCCCCTACGAGCCTGTATTCATGCCTGCCGCTCTACTCGATCGCTACCTCATCACCTCTTTGCTAAGCTTAGTCCTAACCCATAGGCATGGTTTGTCATGAATAAATTTTCACCCCTAACTTCAGCTCTGGTCTGAAATTCAGCCAAACATCCTTCTCTTCTCATAGAAGCCAAGCTGCCAACCTAATCTTGCGGCTATTTCCTTTTTTCCCTTTTTTTTAAGGCGAGGTGCGAGACTGTCCATCAGTCCCTGTGTGATGAGGGTGGTGAGATTAGGACCTGGTTAAGAGGTGTCCATAATTGAATTCCAGACATCTCAATGTGCATTAAGGTGGACAGTGGGACAAGATAAAGCTTTTTCCCAGATGAGAAGCGAGGAGAGGCTTACTGACACTCAGCACCATCAGAGACCATCACGGTGCTAATGCTAAGAGCCGAGGCTCATGGGAAGGAAGCGGTCACCCTGTGAAAACATGCTGATGAGATTCACTCTACCCTAACTCTCACTGTCTACTTTATCTGTCAGGGGAGAGGAGATATTTTTTAACCTTTTGAAATTGTAAAACACTGTAAATCTGTTCAAACAAAGAATGAAAGTCTGTTCTCAATCCTTAATCTGCTCATTTTCTTACATGTTGAACTTTTAAATCTCAAACTAATGATTTTCCTAATGTTTAATAATATAAGTAAACTAATTAGAATGGCTTATGTACCATTTGCTTTTCAAAAAACTGTTAAAACAATGAGGAAAATTATACTGCACAAGTCCCAAAAGTCCTGTTCTCATCAGCACCTTATGTGAAATGCAAATGTGAACATATCCTTGCCATCATCAAGCTATTGTTACCTCATTAGTGAAATGGCAGGCAATAATTCCTCAGTATATGCGTTTACACTTTGTCGGAAGAACCTGCCGAACAAGGATGTATGTGTATTTCCTAGCAACGTTTTGCTTATCGAGAAATGCAATAGATTTTTTTTCATAATGATTTTTATAGTTGTTTTACAATGCCAGCACACCAGCAGTTGTTGTGACTGTTATTAGAAGTATATTCTGCACTACAGGTGTTCTACCTGTTGACCAGGGTTTCACAAACAGGGGTTTTTCAGGGAGCTGCAGGGGGTTTGTGAGTTGATGAAAAGCTAATAATTAATTAAATCAAATGTAAGATTAAAATGAACAAACGGGGCTGCATAATTAATCAAAATAAAACTGAAATGGTGATATATCTTCTCACATCATGATTATTAAATCAAAGGCTGTGACTGAATTGAAGAAGTAGTCTTGCACTGTTTCAGTGTGTTAGTTTACACATGTGCAGCTTATAATACCATGTTTTCAAAGTGCTCAGTTCACAGTAAATGATGCTTCTCACAATTTTCATCTTTGTAAGCACTGTGAATTTAAAGGTGCACTAAGCGATTTTTGCCAAACAATGTTGATATTTGAAAGCACCAAAACAAACACGCCCAACAGGACCTCGCCCCTATTTTGAAATCTCTGCTCCACACATATGTACACATCCACGGCAACGATGATCGTGGAAGCAAGTGAAGATGACACACAAGCATATTCAAACAAAAGCCAACACAGATAAGCCGTTCCCTCTCCTTGAGTTCTGTCCACTGCTGGAAAGCTGCTCCGAAATTTATGCGGGTCCTACCTCTTGCCTGATCGTAACCCTTCTTTTTAATGTTTTGTTTCTCTGATATTTTCCTCTTTTTTATCTGCCATCTCTCTTTATCTATAGTCGATTTGCTAATATCCGTCCTGTGCACTCAAATTGAGCGCTCTCTTCTCTCTAACATTACAAGACTCACCTTACTTACTTAAGACTCACTTACAAGTGTGTTTTGGGACTCGGTCCGACGCTGTGGTCAAAAGCGTTTTTCAAAAATCACTTAGTGCACCATACATGAAATGCAATGTGCACTAGGTTCACTATATTTACATTTACAACTTGCAACATTTTTGTGGTCAAAAGGTTATAGAGCATTTCAGGAATATCCCACCACAATAAAAGCTTGAGTAACTAAAATGTTAAAAGCATTTGAAACTTAAATATTTGTATTGAAACTTGTAGTGTTATTTTAAGGTATTTACTCTTTATAAGAAAAACTGTTTCCTTTAGCAGTAGAGCCTTTGTTCTTTGTGTCAGCAGTAGCAAAATGAGACAATTTAATATTAAATGAAATGTCATATTGTAGTTTAAATCACAATATATGACAATATAATTTTTGGTTGTGCAGTTGTGCAGTCCTATGTGTATAAATCATTTTAATATAAAGACAATCAAAATAAATTGATTCAATATTTTCTGTTTAGATGCATGTCATGTGTCATTAACTGACATCAGAGAATCAGATAATTGAAATATTAACTTTAAAATCCCATGGGGTTCTTCAAATAAACATTTTACATCTAATGGGTTCAGCTGACAAAAACGTTTGGGAAGCCCTTCCGTAGGCAGAATTATATTGAGAGAAGCTTTGATGCCCCCTTTTGTTTTTGCTAAAGGATGAGGCCTGTTAATTGTTTGAGGGTCAAGCAGCTCACAAGTAAGTTGGGATTGTTTGTTTGTCTAGCAGAGAAGATCAATACAGAGAAGAGGTTGTAAATAAATGGGCCATGAAAGCACCTGTGCTGGCAACAGAAGCAATCCAAACCCTGCCACCCTAAAACGCCACCACCAGGAGTAATGTGCAGCCTTGAAAGCCGTTACTCAGGCCCGGGGAAAAGTTTGGCCTGGGTGTGAAGGATGTGAAGTGTCAGTTTTGTTCATGTTGGAGGAGTGGGAAGGCTTGGGCGGATGCTGGAACTCTCAGTGGAGCATCCAGCAAGTGTCTTTACTTTAGAGAGAGGAAGATCAAAGAGAGGAGTTTAAAGAGAAGGGGGGTGGGGGGGAGCTTAAAAGTCTCCCTGCGGTTTTGGGTTTTGGGAGTGATCCAGGTATACCGCTAGTGTATTGATGTGGTGCGCTGTTGTTCTGTTCGTTCTCTTTTTATTTTCTCTCGTCCTGCTGAACTTGGCCAAGCTTTAAATTTGCAAGGTTCATCAAAGTTGCAGCACAAATTGCATCTTTTACCTCTCACTGTGAGCTTGCTCAGTTTTATGTGGGGTCTTCCCAGCCGGCTTCAATAGGTGATATCATCTCCGAGAGGGGTTTATGAGCAAGACATTCATATTTTGTAATAGTTCCACATCTAGATTCTTTTATTTTCCCAAAGTGAATTTTGCCTCATTTGCAATATCATAATCATAAGGCTTAATCAGACACTGTTTATGCAAACAGCCCGCAGTACCCCCCTGCGAACGGCTGCTGTTGTGTCTCTTCACCCCTGAGGATGACAGAAACCAATGCGACAGCTATCTCTGACGCCGGTGTTATCTGCAAAGAAACGCCAGGTCAGAGGTGGAGTGCCATTTAAAGCTTATAAAGCACACACAAAGGCTTGTTCAGTTCCAGTCACTCTGATAGGCGTTTAATGACTCTGTGTCACATAAGTAGCCAGCCAGCGAGTAGAATATGTGTGTTTTCTCTGGGCACTTGAGTGTGTGTGTGTGTGTGTGTGTGTGTGTGTGTGTGTATGTTTGTTTGTCTTAATTACCTGTCATTTGTGCCACATGCTGAATGTTGGCTGCACAGAGTCTGACATGTGTAGTCGGCTGGGATCCAGAAGGTTGCCATGGCGAGGCGACTCTGCTGTTCATAGACTGGAGAGTGGCTCATTAATGACTCTCTTAGCAATGCCACCTGCGGTACCTCACTGGGTTAAGCTTTACTACCACAATTATGTATTACTGCCTGACTTCATTTCAGAATAGCAACAAAAACAAGAGAACAAAGAAGGGGAATAGTGAAAGAGTTGGTTTGTGTATATCGCAAATTCCTATTAACTACATGAGGGTAAGAATGATTTCGTTTTCGATGAACTATTACTTTAAAGAAGGCAGATGAACTGAAGAGGTTATGAAGGAAGCCTTGCTTCCCAAAGCTTATGTATCCAAATAAATGTTTAATAAGTTAAGTTAAGTTGTGACATATTGTCAAGTATGGTGACCCATACTCAAAATGGTGCTCTGCATTTAACCCATCCAAGTGCACACACACACACAGCAGTGAGTAGTGAACAAGTGCACACACACGCACGCACACACGCACAGAGCAGTGGGCAGCCTTGCTCCAGCACCCGGGGAGCAATTAGGGGTTCAGTGCCTTGCTCAAGGCCACCTTAGTCATGGTATTGAAGGTGGAGAGAGTGCTGTTCATTCACAATTCCCACCTTCAATTCTGCCGGCGTGAGAATCGAACCAGCAACCTTCAGGTCACAAGCCCAACTCCCTAACCATTAGGCCACAACTACCCCTAAAATTGAAAATTCCAGTTTTTCCAACTCTGAAGGGGGCACCCGGATGCTGTTAATCGTTTTTTATTTGACAGTATAATTTATTCATTCTGAGAATTCTGTCAGAGAACTGCAGGTCAGTTCCAAAAATATCTTAAGTTATATTTAATTATTGCAGAGTTGCATTTGGATGCATACAGAATCTTTTTTGTGTATGAGATTACCAAAGGGCACTGCTGCAGAAATCTGTCTCTGTCCGGTGTCTTTATATCACCTATTTGCACATATATTCAGTTAATGTCATCCAGACAAATTGCTGAATCCAGTGTTAATACATTGCTTTGTTTTCTTCCATTAAATAGGAAGTAAATGCTTTCACTACAGAATATTGTGATTAATTGCAATTGACAGCCCTAATTCTCCTGTTCCTCCAAGGCTGTTGCACTCACATTTATTTTTATGTAGTTGGCAGAGACGCTTTCCTCATCATCATAGCAAAGCAATTAGCAACATGCTAAAAACCTCTCAGAACACCTTAGCAATCTCACAGAAACTTGGCAGGCACTGTACTATTGTAGTTATATATTTGTACATGCATACGTAAAAGTGGTGTGGGATTGTTTTCATTTGGCTAAAATTATCTGCCATCCACTTCTAATAATGGGTTTAAAAATAAATCTTAATACTACATCACATAGTTTAATTATTTAAAAGTATTTGCTTCCAATTTAAAAAAAAAAAAAATTCTGTTCTAAACTGATAGTAATTTTAGCCATATATTGTATATCTGGGTTTGTGTGTGTCTGTGATATGGATAGATATCTTTTTGGCTTGCATAACGTAGACCACTGATTGTGGAGTGAAAGTTTGGAGTGCTGAGGTTTGAGCCAACATACTCATTCATTACCTTTTCAGTGCATCCTCAACTTACTCTCATCCAGAGGTGGATCCTGTTCCACTCTCAACCCTCACCTCTCCGCTCCTCTCTGATTGAGCATACTGAGAGAGCCAGTAAACAAAGACCATCCAAGTCCGAGGCCAGCAGCTCCTATCTTTTATCTGCCGAATGTTTACCTGGGGCCACTGTTCAGACTCCTACAGCCCAAGCATACCGCAATGATCGACGGCTGGGAGATTTTGAAAGTTTTCAAGCAAAGGCTTGACCATAGAGGCATTTCTAAACAAGGTGACTCGGCCTCAAGCTTGTCCACGGAGACACGTGGCTGGCCTGGTTAAGGGAATGATTGATTAGATGTCTGAGATTGACAAGGAGAGCTTGACTTGGCAGATAAAAATGGCCTTGCTTTTAGTAGCACAAGTATGCTAGAGTACAGCCACACACGAAAATGAGAACATTAAAATTTTGGCATAATCTTTTGCTGTCAGTAACGAGAGGTTTCTTTTCACACTCTCCTCCCCTTTGCTGTCATGATGGATTTTTAAAGACAGTTGCTCTTTGGCAGCAGTCATGATGATGCAGTATACTTGATGCAATTTATGGTGTCCTTTTTTTGGATGAAGTAATTCCTTAAATATAGCCAGTATTTCATCATGTCAAATTTATTACTTTTAGTAAATTTTACTCCGACTCTTTAGTCAATTTGACAATTTTATCAAGATTTAAACAAAAACATTAAAAAAATAATAACACGAGTACACAATTGTAATATGGCCTTTGTGAATTATTTATGCTTCAGTTAATTCTTTTAATGCATTGTTTTGGAAAGAATTCTGACTAGCATGTAAATTAATTTGTGCATTCATGCCATTTTGTGCAGATGTTATTTATTTACGTTATTACATTTATATTGCGTATTTATCTGATTAATCTCATGTACAGTATAAGATGTGTCTGGGTGAGTTAATTAACCCGCTAGTAAAGCTCTTTTGTTTACTGGTATTCATCCTTGGCTTACACAGGTCAACGGGTCAATCCCAAACATTCACTATAATTGGATTATTTGAAGCAATTTCTCAACAAAGCATTTTTAGTGAATTGTTTATATCAGCCCGTATTGTTTTTATCCATGTCATATTTTTGTCAACAGTATGTTTTAATTGCATTTTTTTGTGCAACTTTTAACACCGTTTTTGCCACTGAACCACTGAAAAGTTTTGTGACAAAGATTATTTGTCCGGACAGCTGAATGGACACTGTGTGCTTCCTTTTACAAGGCCAATTCAGTGTATGGCCACAGCGCTTTCACATCAGAGAAATCAACTGAAAATCTGCTGCTAAGTGTTTTTCTGAGCTGACTGAAGTGTGTTAAATAACAAGAATACCCTTTCCTTAGAGAGATGTGTAGAACTCTTCCATGCACACACATGACCGCCTCGTCTCTCCTGTACTGATTGTGAGGGCGGCAATGATCTGGAAAGCAGACATATCTGGTGTTGAAATTGAATCTGGTGCTGCGTTTGCAAGGGAAAATCCAAAGTGACAGAAAAGCAGATAATAGGTTTGCTGTAGCTTCACGCCTGAATGTATGTCCACACAGGGCAATTTCTAAAACAATGCAGTGCTTGACGTTTTTATGACAGCCTTTTTTATTGTACTTTTCCCATTACGCTCATGTGCACTATACACTTCAGTCAGACGTCTCCAAAGCGTTCAGTTATCTTAACTCCCCCACTCCTCCGGCGTGAGAGAATCTCATCAGTCCTCCTTTCTCCCCCTTCTCTCCCCTGATACCCACCCATTACTTCCTCCACTTTCATTTCCGACATCTCTGCACTTTTCTGTCCTGTGCTTTTGAGCTCACCCTTAACTTTTACTTCCTTCTATTAATGTCCCCCTTTTTCCTTTCCACCACTGGATTGTCTCTTTCTTTCTGAAATGTTTTTGAGCCTCTCCCTTTCTCATTACTTCCTCTTTGCTTATCTCCCCTGTGTTCTCTCTCTTTTACACTGTCTGTTTCTCTCCGTCTCGATCTCCCTCTCTTTCTGACGGTGACCTTGAAGGTTTTCCCTCCGCTGTGTGTTCAGACACAAAGCACTCTCTTCTCTTCCCCCTCTCTGTTTTCCTCACACAGCCCAACCTGCCTGCCTGGGATCCTGTAATGCCCCCACTCATGTTTCAGCTTTTAAAACGGCAGGAATACAATGGAAATATGATTCATTACATCTAAATCTGATAATGCCATATCAAACCTGAAAGTTTATCTTCCCTTTGTTTTATAATAAGAAGAGTTGATGGAAATCGCATAAACTTTCAACTCGTCTTGTAATTTACTTTAATGGACTGTTTAGATGGTAAACGAGGGCCAGTGTTTTTAGGCATGCTGTAAGGGGTAATGTTCAGTTGGACAGTCGTTATGTGTTTGGATTTATTTTGCGATAATGACTGACATCAAACATTCATTTGAGTTTAAATGAATGCATTATTTATCAGTCATTATACAACAAATTTTTTGTCAGTGCCACAACTGGCCAATCAGAATGAAGTATTCCAAAGAGCCGTGTAATGAAACGAAACACAAGGCCTACAAACTTTATCAGTCCGTCTTGCTGATTAGAGCTGACACTTCATGTCTTTTAATTTCCCTTGTAACGGGTGATGTGATTGTTATGCGCGGAAAACAAAACTAATTGGAATTTGTTATTGAATCAAGGCCAATTAATTTAGCGCCACATGTGACACGTGTGATACAAAGACAGACTTTTCATGTGAATCTTTTTGCTGAGCAAGAAAATTTCAATTTATCAGGTTGCCCAATTCTCACATTTAATGCTAAAACGACAACATACCCATGTTTATCATCAGTTAATGGTTATTGTGGCGTTTAGTTGTTCCTGCTTTAGTGGAGCTCATAAATAATAGCCCCTTACCAAAGGTCACCCCTCTATTGTTTTCAAATGAGAGCGTTGGACATGTTTGGGCTCCGTGTCACACCCTCAAGAGCATATTTTTGCATACACTAATGAGCATAAGTGAAGTAGATGAAGGTAATCGAATGAAACAATACCTAGGTACGAGGAGACGGGAGTGTTATCACAGCTCTGTAATTAGAAAGCGCTGTCTAGTTTTTTCTTCATTTCGGTCTTCCTTTCTCTTTTCATGATAAACCAAGTCAAAGACAAACCCAAGCAGAAGCTATAGGTTCATATCTTGCTCTAATGTGTATATTGGTTAATTAACTCAAATACTCATTTAGATTACATCTGTTCTGGTTTTTCTTTGAGTTGTCCTCTAAGAAGCAGCGGTGAGTTACAGAGGTACCACCTTGCATAACATAATTCATCATATTCTCTTGCAGTTGTATGAATTGGAAACAGTATCTATAAATCACGTTATGTATGTAAGGACTTTGTTAGCACAGAATTGACTTTGAATATCTTTCCTGCCTTTTTTTTTTGTTGGAAATTCTGAAAGTCAGCTCAAAGTAGTAATTAAAGACACTGCAATGACCCACTCCAAGAACTTTTGTCCTGCACATAAACTGCCACAGAAGTTTCACCTTCTAGACTTAGCGAGTTTTGCTCCCCTACTTTAAATACAGTGCTGGAAATCTGTGCAACATGATCCTGTGAATGAACCATCCATCTGTCTCCAAAATCACTGCTAAAATCCCAGCCTTTGGGCATGCTCTCACTCATGTGGTAAATAGTCTGGCATTAGCAGAATTAGGAATTCAACCATGTTCCATCAGTCTTGGTGTAATCAAGGGCTTGGCCCTCGGGTCAGTCGCATGTATATGTGTGTGTGTTTGTGTGTCAATAAGCCTGAATCACTGATATGATGGCGGCAGCAGCTGCATGAGCCCAAGGACATGAGCGTTCTCTGTGCTGTCTAGAGCAATGATTCCTAACCAGGGGTGCATGTAGAAAGAGTCCCATCAGGTACCTAAATTTGATTTTAAATTTGAAAAGATTAAAATAAAAGGTAAAATTTGAATTAATTAAAAAATATAAAAGTTAAAACAAATCACAATTTACATTTTGTAAATTACATTCTTAAAAAAAAAAAATTAAGGTACACAGCCAGTTTGGTGTTTATATAGATAGCTCTACTGATTGGACTTTGGAAGTACTTGAAACCAAAAAATGTTGGGAAACACTGGTTTAGAGCATTTGTTCAAACTGTTTTATGTTGATTTTAAGTTGTCTGCTAGTTGATTGGCTTAGATAGATATATACAGTTATAGATATAGAAAAACAGATGTGGCAAGTGTAATGTTGTTACACTAGATTATTGTAATTACTTTTAATTAATGGTACTAATATACAGGACTTTTATTTTGAAATTGTAATTAGGAGAGATTGCATGAGTGATGCACGGTCATGTGGTTACAAGCACAACATTAAGTATTATTTTCATTTTTTTTATATAGGTATATTTGTATTTCTTGCATATTGTTTTTGGTTTTCCCTTTTTATAAATTTGTTAATTTAGTCAAAATGTTCAGGAAGTGCTGCCACGCAAGTTATGTCGTGAGTAAGCGCGAGGATAGAGCTGATGTAATTTCGGTAACACTCTCTCTTCGCGGGATGTCATGGCGATGAGAGGTGTGTTTTTATCAGCTCTTCAGAAAAGTGCTTAACTATTATTAATTACTCGTTGTTTATGGAATTTCTGTGTGAAATATGTTTGTTTGTTACCCTTTCTTTATTGAAAGATCAGTAATTCAAGTTATGAACGTTGTAAAAGTATGTTTATTCAGAGTATGAGCTTGTGTAACGGCCGCCATTACACGTGCGTTATGCTACTGAGTTTCGTTATTTAATGATGCATTTTTTTGGTAAAATAGTTTAACAGTTTCATCTGTGTTATGAGTTATAAATTTAAGATCGATTGAAGTTATATCTGTTTACTTTTAATGATCCATGAGAAGTTTGAATGCATTTCCTGTTAAATGAGTATACTTTGAAAAACTATTGTAATGATTGACAGGCACGGCTAGACCTGAGATTCTCCTTTTTCTGTCTGATGGTGTCTGTTATGTTTTAATGCAGGTATGTAAATGGATCATTGTAGTATTGTATTGTTTTTCTGTATTTCCCTTTTTCTTAATATTATGTCATCGTAGTTTTTGTCAAAGTATGTAGTAATTCACTTGCTCTCTCTTTCGCGGGATGTCATGGCGATGAGAGGCACGGCTAGACCTGAGATTCTCCTTTTTCTGTCTGATGGTGTCTGTTATGTTTTAATGCAGAAACTGAGAAGCCGAAAGTAAATCACATGACACCTGCATCATTGTATGGAGTCTCTTTTATCAACAACACACAACGCAGAAACAAACCCACTACACAGATACATATAGATAGATAGTTAGAGACCACTGAGCATTGGATCATTTGTTAGCACTTGCACTGGTCTCTGTACCTCCCAAACCTCTGTTTCTTTTTCAGTTTAACCTCCTTTGTCTTGCTCTCTCACTGCTGTATATTTAATTGTCTGCTGGATGAAAAGCCTGGCCCCATTTGCAATTACAGTAAATTAAGTGCACAATAAGGATTAGGATCCATTTCACAACCATCTTTAATTGAACCCTGCCAGTGTTGCTTGCTTTGTTCAACAGCGTTAAGAATGAGTTTGGGTTTGATGGAGCGATCCGGCGTTCAGCGTGTTCTCTGGCTTTACAGTCCTGCCTGTGTTTACTCTCTATCAAAATTCTCACTGCTGAGTCCTTTACCAGGCAGACAGCGTGATGAGCCACCTGATTGGTTGGCACGTATACCGTAATCAGTTAAATGACAGACAGGCTCACAGCTGCACAGTGCAAGCTAAGCCAATTGTGTTACAATTAGAGGCAGCTATTTTAAGTTCCTGAGCACAAGATGGCTTTCAGATGAATAATTTGGCCTGCAGGCATCATCATTATGCAAAGGCTTTGAAAACTTGTTTGTTCCTCTGTTTAATTGAGCCACTCTGCCCCCCGCTTTCTCTCCAGTCTGGGACTGGGATGACTAGGACACATTTTAGGACATCACCTAGAATACCACCCATGTACAGATGAGTCATGTGATTAGTGCCTCTGTGGCACCACAGCTATAATTTGTAGTGCGAGAGAGCTTGACCTTTCATAATAGGCCTGTGTGGATCTGAGAAAGAGGGGAACCAATATTACACCAGCTCTCTGAAGCGAGTGCAGCACGCCACCAATTGGGAACAATATCAGGAACGGTGGGATGGAGGGAAGGAAAGTGCTGAGCCGAGGAAAAGAACCTGGCTCTCATTGCAAGAGGTGAAGTGGAGGCAGAAACGGTGTCACTTAATCCGCACTTGTGTCAAATGTTGATTTGACAGAGCCACTGGGCCGCTGTGTAGACGAAAGGTCATCTATACCTGCCCTAATTCAACTAGCCGCGCAGCCTTTCACTTCTGTGTTGGGGATTGATGTGGCCAAGAGGTCAAGACCTTCTCTGGGACCTTGGTTTGTGTTCTGCTGCCAGGAGATGAGATATTAGAGCACTGTTTAAAAGAGAACAAAACTCTTTCTACACACTAACACCATCTGTCAACCATTGGTCACATCCAAGAGTTTCGAGTTAATCAATTTAACAGACTTTTTTGAGCAGTGAGCATTTGGTTTTGTGGTTTTCCCTGTTGAAAAGATAACATATGTTGTTTCTCACATACTGGTCCAGCAAGACTCCCACCATTTTATAAGCTTTGCTGGACAACCTAATACGTGGTCTAAAGGCTTCTCTTTGGGTAGTATTCTACTAAATATCACTAAAAAGTTTGGTAGAAGTGCTCAGAACATTCAGGGTAAGTGTTTGCAACCACTGCTACCGGCTGCAAATAGTGATGCTTCCCTTGGTGGCCTGCAGGTGGAGGCTTGGTGAGCCAATCCAGCAGGTCTGTCAGAGCCCTGTAATAAAGGACGCTCTCAATCAGGACACATCCACTCCCTTCAGCTCAGCGCAGGCCTTCACAATCACTGCCTGGCAAGCCACGGGAAAGCAAATGAGTTTGCAGTCTAGACATCTGTGCTGCTGGTGGCAGGCTGTAGGCAGGAAAGCCTACTGTGTCCCCACAGCAAATGAGCTGAGTGACTCACTTCATCACAGCCAGGGACTTCCTGTTTGACAATATGATATGATTTGGACAAGAATGGCATCTTATCGAAAAGCAAAATTTACGGTGCCATTAATGGAGTTGATTTTGTCAAGTTGGGGTTGTTCTGAACTATATTTCCACTTTTTCCTAGTTACACCTTGCTCTATGCAAGAAAATCTAGCCAAAAAATACATGTATTTCAATTTTTCAACTTTAAAAAAAAAAATTGTGTCAGTTTTATTCAGTGAATCAGTTACAAAATGTTCTGAATCATTAGTTAGCAAATCAGTCTTAATCCGAATCATATCTATATCTAGCAATCAATATGAAGGGAAAATGAATTGGTCAAAAAGTATTGGAACCCTGTGATGAATTTTAATTAGTTTAAAAATATTTCATTGTGCTTTATTATTGTACTGTTTCAATGTCAAATTGAATAAATGTATTAATGTTGTTAAAAATAGCTGCATTAAACATTTAATTTATTGTGTGCCTTAATGTTAACTTTGACAGCCCTAGCTTTAATACATGGTCTAGTGTGCAAATGGAAGTGTCTGGTATTAAATTGCCTTTGTGTGCTGAGGAAAATAACATCTGTATACAAAGCTGAATAAAAATAGTTATTTTCCCTATTGACCTACCACAGTGTCCACTGGTAAAAATCATCCTCTTAAAACCATTGAAATTGGCTGCATGGGATAAAATGTGCAATTTTCCTTCTGTTCCTTTAAGTATGCTGTTTTGTCTTCATTACAACGGCTCCTGTATGTTTCCCTTGCGCTTACAAACTCAGGCTGATTGTGTGTCCTGAGCGCCGATCCTGAACCGGGCTGTTTTCTGTACAGCAGAGCCCCATTTTGAAGGCTGAGGCGGAGAGCAAGTGTTTGTTATGCAGGTTTAATTATGTCCAGGGGGCCTGAATGTGTAGGCCCTGTGCAGACTCTCCCTCTTTTGCCCTCAATCCACAGCGGACAGGCTTGATGTCTTTTTTCCCCTTTCCTTTTGCAGTGAGTGAGGCAATTAAAGGTCATATCAATTAGAGCATGTTGCAGTCTCCAGCCTCATTGTAAAACAGCTTGCTCCCGTGTACGAGGGGCGGGCTGGAATGCTTTGCACGAGCCGAAACCTCCAACTCGCAGCGTAATGGTGATGTTTACAGAAGGCGCTAGGCCCTTCGTGATTGAGCGGACATGGCAGTCAGGGCGATGTGATGGAGATTAATGGGGTGATGCTGGGGTTAATGATGGCCCGTCCGAACTGTAATCACACACGTCTAATCCACAGGTTTTTCCTCTGTTGATCAGGGTGATGTATTGGTGAAGTTTGGTTCTCTGCATAAAACATTGTTTTTTATAGTTTTTTCCTCTTTCAAATTATTCTCCAAGTTACATTTCCATGATTGCGGAGCATTTGAGTCGGGGCCAGGCGACAGCGCGGTCTGATTTATTGTGCAGGGTTGCACAACAATCTCTCTCGGTGAACGTAAGGCTTCTTATTTAAAGTTCTTTTATGTCTCTGCTAACAATAATGCACTCACGGCCACATGAAACAAGAATTGTTGTCACTGATGATCCTCCAGTCCTAATGAAGAAACATGTGCCAGACAGTACAAGCCAATTGGTAGTACATTATATTGGCTGCCATGCATATTTTCACATTACTGGTATTTGTACTGTAGATGGTGAAACATTTCTGTTTCCTTGGCAATGGAGTAAATGCAGCCTGGATGTAGTGTTAAAGGAATATTCCGGGTTTAATACAAGTGATGCTCAATCAATAGCACTTGACTGTTATAAAATATATTTGACTGTTTTGGACAGGACTTACAGTGGAAGTAAATGGGCTCAATTTTGGAGGATTTAAAAGCAGAAATGTGAATCATATAATTTTAGAAAAGCACTTACATTCATTCTACTGTTAATACTTTGTATTACTTGAGTTATAAAGTTGTTCGGCTTAGTTGTACGATCATTTTAGGGTTTGAACAGCAACTTTACACAGAAAAGGTTAAAATAGTATTTTTAAACACTGAAATCACAAATTGTTTTCTGGCTATATTTTTAAAACTAAAAAGTATTTTAATATTTATTTTTCAATTGCAAGTGCTTCTCTGTATCCAGAAAAAAGGGGACTTGTTTTTTTGTTTTTTTTGTAGCGGTCAGCATTACAAATGATTATTTTTTCTATTGGTCTGCTGTCAACAAAGCTGATTTCATTACTTCCATTACTAGTCATTCAAGGCTAAACCTCATGGCTCTGACAGAGACATTGATCAAACCAGAGGACAATGCTACACCTGCAGCACTCTTCAACAATTTCTCCTTTTTCCACACCCCCCGTTTGACTGGAAGAGGTGGAGGAAATGGTCTGCTCATCTCTAATAATTGGAAATTTACTCCTTTACCATCTCTGAGTATCAACAGCTCTTTTGAATCACATTCTGTTACTATTACCTACCCTCTAAAAATCCATTTTGTAGTTGTTTATCGTCCTCCAGGACCACAAGGTAACTTTGAGGAAGAATTAGATTTATTGCTCTCAACCTTTCCTGAGGATGGTACTCCCTTAGTTATACTTGGAGACTTCAACATCCACCTAGATAAACCTCAGGCTGCAGACTTCCACACTCTACTTGCCTCTTTTGATCTCAAAAGAGTGTTAATTATGGCTACTCACAAATCAGGCAACCAACTGGACCTTATTTGCACAAGACACTGCTCCACTGATCATGTACTGGTTACTCCACTGCACACCTCGGATCACTTCCTCCTCACTCTTAACCTCAACATGATTCCTGACACATCACATACCCCTCTGCATGTCACTTTTCGACGTAACTTGCGCTCACTCTCACCCTCCCGGCTATCTGCTATGGTTTCATCTTCGCTTCCTCCCCCTAAACAGTTATCATCTCTTGATACTAACAGTGCTACTGATACTTTCTTTTCCACTCTGACGTCTTGTTTAGCTACTTTCTGTCCCTTATATTCCAGGCCAGCCCGTACCACCCCTTCTGCCCCTTGGCTATCTGATGTTCTCCACGAACATTGTTCTAAACTCAGGGCTCCAGAAAGGGTATGGCGCAAATCACAAAATCCTACTGACCTTAATTTATATCGATCACTCCTCTCTGACTTCTCTGCTAATGTTTCCACTGCTAAAAGGACTTACTATCATGACAAAATTAACAATTCGCCTAACTCTCACATGCTCTTTAAAACATTTTCCTCCCTCCTTTGTCCTCCTCCTCCCCCTCCTTCATCAACTCTAACAGCTGACGACTTTGCAACATTCTTCATTAATAAAATTACAAACCTCACTGCACAATTTTCCACACCACTATCTATCAAACACATCTTACCAGCAAACATACACTCGTTCACATCCTTCTCTCCTCTCTCTGAGGCAGAAGTCTCTAAACTCATCCTTTCCAGTCATCCTACTACTTGTCCGCTTGATCCTATTCCATCTCATCTCCTTCAAGCCATTTCTCCTGCAATTGTACCTGCACTCACTCACATCGTTAACACATCCATTCACACTGGAATTTTTCCCTTAGCATTTAAACAGGCTCGTATAACCCCACTTCTCAAAAAACCCACTCTTAACCCAACTCTTTTAGGGTACTATAGACTATAGTTCCCTTCTACCTTTCTACCTTTAAGTCTCTGTCTTTCTCACACAGAACAACCTCCTGGACAGTAACCAATCTTCAGAAGTGGACATTTGACCAAAACTGCCTTGCTCTCAGTTGTTGAAATCCTAAGACTTGCAAGAGCGGCTTCCAAGTCTTCATTACTAATCTTGCTGGATCTCTCCGCTGCTCTTGATACGGTCAACCACCAGATCCTCCTGTCAACCCTATTGAGAAAGGGCATCTCAGGAACCGCACTCCAGTGGTTTGAGTCTTACCTCTCAGATAGGTCCTTCAAGGTATCTTGGAGAGGTGAGATATCCAAGTCGCAACATCAAGCTACTGGGGTGCCTCAGGGCTCAGTTCTTGGACCACTTCTCTTTTCTGTCTACATGGCATCACTAGGTTCTGTCATTCAAAAACATGGCTTTTCATATCACTGCTAAAATGCAACTGCAAGATTAATCTTTAATGAGCCGAAAAGAACGCACGTTCATCAATTTGCACTGGCTACCAATAGCTGCTTGCATTAAATTCAAGGCATTAATGTTTGCCTACAGAACCACCACTGGCTCTGTGCCCTTTACCTAAATTCATTACTTCAGACTTATGTGCCCTCTAGAAGCTTGTGTTCTGCAAGTGAAGGACGCATTATTGTGCCATCCCAAAGAGGCACAAAGTCACTTTCATTGACTTTTTCATTAACTGTTCCCATCTGGTGGAATGACCTGCCCAACTCAATCCGAGCAGCTGAATCCTTACTCATCTCTTCCATCTTTATTTGACCCTCTAACTCTAGAACTCTCTAAATTTAGCACTCTCTATTCTAATTTCATTTTATCTATCGGTCTTCTTTTTATTTAAAAAAAACCCCACACATTTGACCCTCCATAAATTGCATATTTATTCTCTAACTGCTAGCTTTTCTTGTAAAACTAACACTAGCTTTTTTTTTCTATTCTATCTACTTGTTTCTTATATATAAAACAACACTAGGTTTCTTTTTTCTATATTCTATCTACTCATTTTCTTTAAAAAAAAAAAAAAAAAAAAAACTTTTTATGTGTACTGCGTTAGGCTAACCAAGACTTGTAATAGCACTTGCATGTTGTTGCTCTTTTGTTGGTTTTGATTGCTTCTAATGTCCTCATTTGTAAGTCGCTTTGGATAAAAGCGTCTGCTAAATGACTAAATGTAAATGTAATATTACACCAAATTCTGTCAACTGAGCTTGACTTGTACTAAACCCGGAATATTCCTTTAAATAATGCTGTACAGAGTCCAATTTTCTAGGAATGAAACAAGGTCATAATGCTTTTAACCAAACAACATCTCTTTCATGATAATTGTTGATGTTGAGAACCGGAAGTTTATATTCTGAGAGCAATTGCAAAAAGATACAAAGTACACACTCAGATATGTGTCTTAAGATAAGCGAGCAAGCGCTTTTTATTCTGAATACATTAAGTGTGATAAAAGTGTCAGCGAATCCGGTGAATGAAAACTAAGTAGTGGCTAACCGTCCCCTGTCGCTTATGTTAAGAACTTTAAAGGCCTCATGAATAAATCAAATAATCTGATGATGCACATGTGAACATGCTGCGTTTAACGCATAACCAGGCGTCACATGGAAATAAGGTTTGGGAGCCCATGGTGGCTTTTTGCCTCGCAGGTTATGATAATTGCCTCAATCTTGTTTGAGTGACAGGTGAGCCAGGGGCAGGCTGGGAGTACACTGAGCAGTTTACAGGTACCTCCTCCCCGTTTCCTGTCTCCCTGGGGAACTCAACTGTGATGGTGTATGTTGCTGCAAGGGAGGAAACACACAAACTCCCTCGTTAGTCGTAATTGATATTGGACTGTATTATGCCCTCGCAGGGTGCTGTGACATGTTTATATGATAGTGTAATATCGCAGGGCTCAATGAGCATTCTGAAGGTTAAAATTCTAATCAGATGTCATCCTGTTTATAAAGAAAAAGGAAGTTGTCTGTCTTTGTGTGAGGTGAGAGTGCAGCTAAAGATACAATGGCCCATTTGATTGCATCTTGTTCTTGATAAAGCAAAGCAGACAGGGTTGCAAAAAAAATCACAGTTTTTAATCCAAAATAAAAACTCTGGTTTAACTTTACTGACATAATTTGAAAGCTAATAAATTAAGGCAACTATTAACATTGTAATCGTGTTGTTCTATAAAATGATGCTGGTTTTTATTGTTCATGTTATATATTTTCATATTTTATTAATTAAATATAACATTAATTTTTTTATATCGAATCAACCCTTAATGAGGAATGTTATTGTGGCAGAACCATCTGAGTCTGCACTACAGACAGTGGAAAATCCTGATATTGTCTAGAGTGTTATTTTAAAATCCTTCTTTTCCTGCGTGAAAATCTGTTTCTGTCTGAAAGGTGCCTGAGGTTAACTCTTTACATAAAATGTGTCGCAACACCAAGCTTTCCACTAACTTTCAAATCTTCTCTCTCCTCTGTTCCATGTCTGCTCTGGACCTGTGGCTCCTTGGAAATCTGGCATCCGCTGCTACTCCACAGGTAAGAAAATATTTGGCAATGCTTGATTTAACTTCAGCTGTTCAGGGGCATATGTTCCACCAGTAGAGCCGCTTCTGTCTGATCTGAACGTCAATAATCTCCTCGGCTTTGTCAGCCGATGCGGGTGCGAGAGGCCGCAAAAGCGTGAGGCGTCTTGCGAAGTTTGTAGATGTCAGTATAAGAGAGCTGTCAGCAGGCCTCTGCAGTTGTTGTTGTTTTTGTTTTTCAGTCCTTGGTGAATGTTAATGGTGGAGCCCCTGCGGCAGGGAGAGCTGGCTGGGTTATTATGGAGGTGGTGTGTGGCCAGGGGTCCCGGGGGCTTATCGTAATGAGACGGACCGGGGAGCCGGGCTGTGATCTGACTGGCAGTGAAGCAAGGGTGCCTCAGCAGGACCCCTGCTCTCCCTGCTGGTGTCCGACCCTGTGCCTGTTTCGCTGCATGAGTGTTTTGTTTTACCACATACTGGAGAGGCTGTTCTGGAGAGCTTTTCGGTTGGCCATTGATCCCAGGTCTCTCCACAGGCCGCGGTGTCAACAACCCCTCCTAACTGTGCAGTCCTCACAGAGGAGTAACTGAAAAACTAGGCAAATATGTCAATAGTTGAGTGCAGTCAATATTTAGAAAGTGATTCATTTGGAATTACTAATGTTAAGAAGCTGGTCTAAAATTTGACAGACATCTTTATCAGTGTACAAAATATTAAGAACTCATAACTGTTGAGGCTGGAAGCTTTTGAAGAAAGTTCATATATATATATATTAGTGCTCTCAATCGATAAAAAAAAACAAAAAACTAATTAATCGCACATTTTTCTGAAATTAATTGCGATTAATCCCACCTAACATTAAAGTTTTTAAATATACTTTTATATTGCAATAATTCCACATTCAATCTTCAAATTAATGTGCAAACAACATAAAGACAGTATATTTTTTAATATTTGTTTAATGGCATCTTTTTTTATGACTGAAGGCCAGTATCACTGATACCAATAATGATTTCTCTATAAAATTGCCCCCCCCCCCCAATATTTAACCATTGACTATAGCCATTCAACATTAGAGTATAACTGAGAGATATCAATTTGAACATTTATTAGACTTAAGAAATAACTTCTAATTTAAGTGAACTTAAAACAATCTTCACATAAACCCATTATAATAAAGGTCATATTTATTTTATTTATTTATTTACTTAAGAAATAACTTCTAATTTAAGTGAACTTAAAACAATCTTCACATAAACCCATTATAATAAAGGTGATATTTACCTGTGCCCTTCAGCAGAAATATACAGAAATTGAAATTGAAGTTATCAAACACTAAATTCTAAATTAAATATAGATGAATCCTTAAAACTATAAAAGTCCTTTTTTCCCTCTTTTTTTTCTTTGTCCTTTGATTAATAGACATCACAGCAGCTGGTTATTAGGTTATTTTGGTTGTTATTTCTTTAAGAGCTGTCGCTGCTGAACATGACACGGATCTGATACGCATCATATTTTCTGATAGATGAGGAAGACAGTGATGGGCTGCTCCAGGACAGTTTTGAAAACCATTTCAGAGACATGTTTTTAAATGTGACTCATATAACATATTACATGCACGCACAGTTTTAAGGGCGCTTTAATCGCCTTTTTGGTAACTTCATGACTATCTGACCATGACATTGCATGCACATAGTTTATTTTGCGCTTTGATATGAAATGATACAGGCTACAGCGCGCGTTGGCGCCGAACGCACTGTGAGCACAGTACCGTTTCCGTGCTCGTTTGACTCGCGCCTGGCGCTGAAGTGAAGCTGGAGCGCGCGTCTGAAACATCTCCTGTTTGATGTGGTCATAAAGATGTTCTGCGACTGAATAAATGCACTTCTTGTCAAGAGAAAAAGTGACAGAAACAGCAGTTGTGAGAGGGGTGGCCAAACCTAGCCCAGCCCCTGTGTTAATTATGTTACATATTTTTAACGCGTTAAACTGAACAAATTAATCGCCTGCGTTAATGCGCTAATTTTGACACCACTAATATATATATACAGTATCTCACAGAAGTGAGTACACTCCTCACATTTTTGTAAATATTTATATCTTTTCATGTGACAACACTGAAGAAATGACACTTTGCTACAATGTAAAGTAGCGAGTGTACAGCTTTTTTGTAAATTTGCTGTCCCCTCAAAATAACTGAACACACAGCCATTAATGTCTAAACCGCTGGCCACAAAAGTGAGTACACCCCTAAGTGAAAATGTCCAAATTGGGCCCAAAGTGTCAATATTTTGTGTGGCCACCATTATTAGCTCCAGACCATGACACTCCCACCATCATGCTTTACTGTAGGCAAGACACACTTGTCTTTGTACTCCTAACCTGGTTGCCGCCACACATGCTTGACACCATCTGAACCAAATAAGTTTATCTTGGTCTCAACAGACCACAGCACATGGTTCCAGTAATCCATGTCCTTAGTCTGCTTGTCTTTAGCAAAACGCACTGCATCGTCTTTAGAAGAGGCTTCCTTCTGGGACGACAGCCATGCAGACCAATTTCATGCAGTGTGCGGCGTATGGTCTGAGCACTGACAGGCTGACCCCCCACCCCTTCAACTTCTGCAGCAATACTGGCAGCACTCATACGTCTATTTCCCAAACACAACCTCTGGATATGACGCTGAGCACGTGCACTCAACTTCTTTGGTCAACCATGGCAGGTCTGTTCTGAGTGGAACCTGTCCTGTTAAACCGCTGTATGGTCTTGGCCACCGTGCTGCAGGTCAGTTTCAGGGTCTTGGCAATCTTCTTATAGCCTACGCCCTCTTTATGTAGAGCAACAATTCTTTTTTTCAGATCCTCAGAGAGTTCTTTGCCATGAGGTGCCATGTTGAACTTCCAGTGACCAGTATGAGAGAGTGAGAGCGATAACACCAAATTTAACACACCTGCTCCCCATTCACACCTCAGACCTTTTAACACTAACGAGTCACATTGGACATTTGGACATTTTCACTTAGGGGTGTACTCACTTTTATGGCCAGCGGTTTAGACATTAATGGTTGTGTTTTGAGTTATTTTGAGGGGACGCAAATTTACACTGTTATACAAGCTGTACACTCACTACTTTACATTGTAGCAAAGTGTAATTTCTTCAGTGTTGTCACATGAAAAGATATAATAAAATATTTACCAAAATGTGAGGGGTGTACTCACTTCTGTGAGATACTGTATATTAGGGGTGTCCCGACTAAGGATTTTCATAGTCGAATCGGGATTTTCGAATCTTGCCTATAGTCGACTGAAAGTCGAATCATATGTTTGGGGGTGGGGCAAAATACATTATCAAGAGTCAAGTCAGACATTCAACAGTCATAAATACTGACGTTAACACACGGACAATAGCCTAACGGACGCCTCGCAGATATAAGCGGGGTAAATTATATTTTATGTTTTGATTAAAAGATAGTTAACATTAAACGTCAGTGAAACCCTAAGAATTCACAACATTTTTTACAATAGTGCTCTCATTATAACGTTATGTATATGGCAGTAGTTATTAATGTTCTGCATTTCTGTTTTGAGCTGTGCACACTGAAGATGACCAGTAGATTGAAGCATATGATAGCAGGTTTATAATCAATGGGATTTAACTCATTTATCTCATATAGAATACGCTTCGTTATTTATACAACATAACGCGCTGAAGAGTTCCTCTTCATGAACTCGAGCTGCGTCCAAGAACGCTAGGGGAACGCCTCCAGTGTGACCGCGCTCTGATACAAATGTAATCTGTCCAAAGGATGGGCGAGACGTCACGGGCGGGTGAAATGGCCAGGAAGCATAAAAGCACGTGCGGTGGAACCGGCGTCAGCTTTTGTCATTCAGCAACCGCTACTCTGTGTGTGTCTGTCGATCTGTGTTGTGAGTCTTATTTAGTGTTGCTTGTCACTTGAAATAAGCTCCACAATGTCTAAAGTGCAGAGAAACTAGCACTTGGGCGAGAGCAGATCGCATTACAGGCTGTGTGTTTTTCACTAACTGTCCGTGTGTGGTCTGCTTGAGAGCAGAGCACGCAGAGTCAGCTCTCGAGGGAGCTGACTGCCCACTTGTGAGCGTTTGTCGCTGCGTATGCTTACTCTCAGAGGGCTCTCTTTGAGGAGGGAGCTTTCACCTGCGTTCCTTGCGTTACCGGCCTGCTTTTCCCACTCTGGTGGGCCCCGAGCAGGTTCTGGTAATGGAACGAGAAGTAGAGTACTTGATTCTCGCTCAATCAGAGCAGATGGCGGCTCAACATCGAGATGTTGTTCTTGCTCACATGAAAGTGTTGGGGTTAAGACTGAACGCCAAGAAGAGTGTGCTTTCTCCATTACAGAGAACCACTTATCTTGGTGTGGTGTGGGATTCGACCATGATGCAGGGACGTGTGTCCCCTGCTCGGATCGAGTCGATCCTCACGGCAGTCAGGAGAGTGAAAGAAGGCCAGTCACTCAACAGTGGTGGCTCAAGACCAAGGGGTTCTCCCCAAGGGGAAACCCGCTTCACATGATCAAGGTCACGTGGTGGTGCCTACGTGCCTTAGACATGTGGAGACATCCTTGGTTCTTGTCTCAGGGCCCGGTGCTGGGAGCTCCGTGTCGCTGCGTACGCTAGCGACGGACGTGTCCCTCACCCTGCCCGCAGTCTGTGGAGTACTCGCCGTCTCATGTGGCACATCAACTGCCTGGAGATGCTGGCGGTGTTTCACAGAAACAGTTTCTCCCAGACTTAAGAGATTGCCTGTGTTGGTGCGATAGCACCGAAAACACAGCGGTGGTCTCTTACATTAACCACCGAGGAGGTCTGCGTTCACACCCCCTGGACAGGTTGGCGTACCAGATCCTTGGGTGGTCCCAAGACAAACTCCTCTCGCTGAGAGCAGTTCACATGCCTGGGCATCTCAAAGTGTGGGAGCAGACATCCCGTCGAGGCAGGGGCTGAGGCCCGGGGAATGGATGCTTCACCCCGAGGGTGAGAGTGTTTGGCCAGGCTCAGGTGGACCTCTTCGCTACTCAGGTAAGTACACAGCGCATGTCCCCTCTGGTACTCTCTAAATTCATTCAGCTCCACTGGGGCTGGATGCCATGGTACAGACGTGGCCGAGGCTTCGTCTGTACTTTTTTCCCCGATCGTTCTGCTCCCGGGAGTTCTGGCGAGAGTGCGCTGGGACGAGGTCAGTCTACTTCTGGTAGCACCGTTCTGGTCGGGCTGAGTATGGTTCTCGGACCTGATTTCTCTCCTCGATGGCTCTCCATGGGAGATTCCCATCAGGAGGGATCTCCTCTCACAAGCGGGGGTCTGTCACCCCCGCCCGGAGCTTTGGAAGTTGTAGGTGTGGCCCCTGAGGGGGCACAGCCCATAGCTTCCGGTCTCCCAACCGAGGTTGTTGAGACCTTCCTCCATCCAGAGCTCCCTCAACGAGGAAACTATATCCCTTGAAGTGGAACTTTTCACTTCTTGGTGCGGAGACCACCAGCTCGACCCAGTCAACTGCCAGATTGGTACAGTTCTGGAGTTCGTGCGGGCCTGTTCCTCCGCAGGGTTAACCCACTCCACCCTGAGGGTTTACGTGGCGGCTATACCGGCCTACCGCGCCCTTCTCGGTGCCTTTCAGAGGGTAGGCACCCCCTAGTACATGTTTCCTCCAGAGGCTGAGGCCTCCGGCCAGAGAGTGTTTGCTATGTGGTGGATCAGGATGCTATTCCATAGCCTCGAGTCCTCTGCTCTCCCCTCTTGGGGATCAAGACTCACTTTTCAGAAGTTGGCCTTTGGGACGCAGGCCCCGCTCACCTAGCCACCTGTGGCCTTTTTTCTCTCGCCCTAGCTGTGCTCCATCCACACTAGGCAGGGATTTGTCAGTCTGGCGGTGTGGGGATCTCGTTCCCCTAGCGTTCTTGGACGCAGCTTGAATTCCTGAAGAGGAACGTCTTAGCTTACGTATGTAACCCCAGTTCCTTGAGGGAACGAGACGCTGCGTCTCGAAGCCATACTTCCGGCATCCCTACGACCGGTTGCTTCATTCCTGAAGCTGACGCCGGTTCCACCGCACGTGCTTTTATGCTTCCTGGCCATTACGTCACCCGCCCGTGACGTCTCGCCCATCCTTTGGACAGATTACATTTGTATCAGAGCGCGGTCACGCTAGAGGCGTTCCCCTAGCGTTCTTGGACACAGCGTCTCGTTCCCTCGAGGAACTGGGGTTACATACGTAACCTAAGACGATAATCACCGTAGTAGCCTACCACAATGAAGCACTTTGCTGCAGCATAACTCAACCAAATGCATCTTATACGAGATAAATAATATATACACAATATATATAAACCGGCTGAAATGTTTTGAAATCAATTGTACCCTACCTGATCGAAAAAATCCAGTCTTTCACTCTGCCTGTGTCAGTTTGAGTCTTGCTAAAGATTTAAATCCATGCCACCAAGATGCTTCTGTCAGTCACGGATGGAAAATAAAACTTAAATCTATAGGGGTGCTTGGATTTATTCACGCACGTTAAAATATTTATTTAAAGCTTCTTTATTTTCAGATTCTTATTTACAGCATTATCTTAATAGGCTGTTATATTAACTTATTCAGAGAAAACCAGTAGTTCTATGTGAAATCAGACATTTGAGCACCCCCATATAGCCAAAATGGCATGATCATAACACCCCGCGATTATTCGACTGTGAGATTGGGAGTCAAATCAGGCTCCTCATATCGAAGCATTGAATCCTTAACTATTTGGGGTCACCCCTAATATATATATATATATATATATATATATATATTACCGTTCAAAAGTTTGGGGACTTTTTTTTTGTTGAAAGAAATTAATACTCTCATTCAGCAAGTATGCATATAATTGATCAAAAGTGAGAGTTAAGACATTTTTTAATGCTGCAAAAATGTATGTATATTTTAAATTTACTGTTAGTTTTTACTGTATTTTTGTAATAAATTAACATGGGTGAGCATAAGTTAGTGATAAGTTACATTAAGTACCTTAATGTAAGGTACTTCTTACATTAAGAATCTTCTGACCCCAAACATTCGAAACAGTAGTGTAGATTTAACAGAGTTAGGCACCTTATAATTTAATTAAAACAAAACAAAACAATCTTCCCAGAAGTCCCTTTTTTTTTTTTTTTTTTTAAACAAAACTTACATTTTTTTTTGTGTGTACAGATTTGTAAAGTCTGTAACAGTGTTGCAGTAATGATTCCATCCAGTCGGGTTTGGGTCAGGTTGTTCTTTCCTTTGGCTCTGTCCATGGACTTGTGGAGAGAGCAGTCACACCTTTGCACATTTATTTCACAGATGTCTCTGTGGTTTGCCGAAATGTGGTGGTGGTAAATGTCAGCTCAGAGGGAGCACACAAGACCTGACTCTGTCCTCATTACACACATCAGCAGAGCCAATGTAATTCAAGCATGCAAGCCAACACACCATAGAAACCACACCTGGCCATCCTTGTATGCGTTTAGACTCTTGTTACGATGCATGAGTGAGAGATGCCCACTGTTCTGGCTGTTACAGCTGGATGGGGCAGTGGTCAGCGAGCACACAGACACCACATGAGTGAGTAAGACAGATGGGGATTGCCTTGTGGTTTGGATATACAGATTTATGATAACAGGAAGTGTGGCTCGGAATAAATTGTCTGCGAACTATGCGTGTGTCTGTGTGGGAGAAGATGACAAAGTGCTGGGCGGGACGGTCTTGGAGCTAAATCCTGAAAAGCTGAGAGCTTGTTGGCTCACCGGGTCCCAGCACAGCACATTGTTGTTTGAATTGATTTTGTCTTACTTAAGCTCCCTGCATTGTGTGTGCTGCTGTTTTGTGTCCTTGTATTCACTTTGAACCCCAATTCATCTGCCACAGGACCTCAGCTTGTCTCTCATATATCTTGAGTATTGACATGTCTGAAGATGTTCTTTTCATTTGACAAAATTGACAGATAGAGATTATTGAATACAGTGTCTTATCAAGTAGGGATGTTCAAAGCTGCACAATTTCAACACTATAAGAAAAACAAAATCCATAGAAAATCATTGGCATGTTTTTTACAGGCTTTTCGTAGAGTGTAGTTGGTGAGTGTCTGAACCATTGGGTTAATGAATAAGTCAACTCTTTTTCAATGTGATATACATGAAGTATGCATAATGATAAGAACACAACAGGGGTTTTGAAATCAATTTTCTTTAAGTAATCTGTTGTTCTGGGAAGTTAATTGAAAAAGTGGTGCTTTTTTGCTTGTTGTAATGTTGCTTTGGTGAGTTAATTGTAGTCATAGGTAGCTACAGATTTCTTAATTCTGATTCCTAATTTTCAGTGAAAAACTTTGAGAAGCCACTTCCATGTTGATATTGCTTAAACAGTTTTTATACATTTAACTGTCATCCTTTTAAATCTACAGTTATTTGGGCACATTCACTTTTTCCTTGAGTCTTCAGACAGGCCAAAATAACCTACAGGAAGTTGAACGTCATTGAGCTATGCTGTTGTTTTATCACATTACAAAAATATCAAAGCTACATTTTACTTTGTTGCAGTTTACTGCAATATAGTTCTCACATAGAAGGTTTTTTAAAAACTGGAAATTCAATTTACTGAAGACAGCAAGTGTTTTATCTTCAAACCTTTGTTGGTTACCTTTATAATAATAATAGTAATAAAAACAAAAAACAATCTTTGAAAACTAATAGTCAAAACTGGTCTCTCCAGACTTCCTCTCTACATTGAGAACATTGGAAAACATGTAATCTTGACATGTAAATTGAATCTTTTTATCAGTGGCTTATTCACAGCCAATTGTAATTCTACTTATTGGCCCAATCCCTTTCTGACAAATAATACCTTTCACGTTTTATCCACTAGGCAAAATTTATGCAGGTTTTTGTCCGTGTGAAAATGGTTTTTGGGGGGTTTGTGAACACTAAGCACACTATCTGTGTTCCCCACAGCCATCCCTTCATTTCTCATTCTCCCTCGCATCTTTTGCGTCTTCACCTTTTGTTGCTTAATTTTTCTACACACTATGCTGAGTAAGTTAAACGTAATGGGAGTTCTACTCTCAAAGCAGCGCTTGACAAAGCGCTGGAAGTGCAGTAGGTGTGGATTAGGATTTCTAAAGTGGAAGCAAGGCCTCAGAGTCCCCAACCGGTGCTCCTGTTTGGAGCCTCTGGACATACAGAAGGCTCAGAAAGGTGAAGGAGAAGATTTGCAGAACAGCAAAGAGAAAAACTAATGTCAGAGATTGAGTGAATAAAGAAGGACAAGAAAGAGAGAGAGAATAAAAGTGTCCCTTTGAGAGAAAAGCAAGGATAAAGAAATGGATGGATGAAACAAATTTCCATGCTCTGTGAGGGGAAAAAAGGGGTGTGAGGGGGCAAGGCAGTGTGTTATTCCCAAGCGGAGGGTTCATAAACAGAGCCTTTTATCACCTGCAAAAAGAGTGTGAGGAGGCAGGGGCCTTGGGCCCCTCCAGGGAAAGACACTCACTGGCCCTTTATTGACTGTCCGCACTACAGCAAGAACACAATACAGAAGAAACACAAACAGAGACTATGCTCAACTTCTCTTGATTTTTAAGACCCTTGAATATAGTTTTTTCAGCAAAATGTTGTTGGTTTTTAAATCCTAATATTTTCATTTACGTTTTCTGGTAATTCAGAGCTTGTATCTTTGGTTTCATGTCAGTTGCGAGGTCTGTATGTAAGGTATAATTTACAGTTAGCTGGTTATTTTTTCAAATTGTGATGGGGATGTCTGGAATACTCTACTCTGATTGGTCAATTGCAGTATTCAGACACTGTTTGCTGTCGTCTATGGCAAAGCTTTATATCAGTTCACTCATTTAGGTAACTGAGACCAGCGCTGCTGTCATGTCTCTCATATCACACTACACACTCGCTCTCTGTGTGTTTCATACAAACGCAACTTGAACCATCTGGCGTCTTAGTTATCGATTGTAGTGAAAATGACCTCAGACAACTTCAGTACTAGTATTACTGTAATGTTGTTGCAGTGTTAGGGGTCGTTCACACAAAATGCGTTGTTGCTTTGAAAAACAAGACAGTGAAATAGGAAAAAAACACAAGGTCTTGCATTTTATAAAAGTTGGAACTTTTAACTAGGCCGATTGCTTTGTATATTTTGTAATTGTATTTCTTTTCTTAATGTGAGCTTTATATACTTTCAACTCACTAATATTTATTTATTTATTTTTACATGGTTTATTTTACGCATTCAGGGTTTATTTTACAACAGTATTAGCCTTCTTATTAAATGTCTGCTTTCAAGTCAGTACATTTTCTGTACATGGAATATTGAATTGATCATTTGATTTGATTTATTATGTAAAAATAAATAATGCTAGATACAAGAGACATGAAAATAGCACAGTGTATGAAATTGGTTGCCCAGAATAATATTCAAATATATACTTTAGTGGCCATTATATAAAATATTTCACGGCAGAATACCAATTGACCAATCAGGATTGAGTATTTCAAAAGCCATGTCAAGTTGAGATATTTAATAACACCAGCTGAGTTTAGCACTGCCACACTGCTACCAGTCAGCTCATCTTAGCACACGATGGCCCCATTGTCAACAGCATGATTAATATTTACTGTGCTCTCTTTCCATATGCAGTACTCACTAGAGACGTCCAGCTCTCAACAGAGGGGAAAAAAAACAATGTGTGTGTGTTTGTGTTAGTTGTACTCTATTATTGTTCTTCATGCATGCCCTAGAGCCACAAAAAACAACAAACCAGCAAACAAATAAATGACAGACTCATCAGAAGAGGCTTGAGAAGGATGCAGGGAACGAGGGCTGGTGAATAAAGGATGTGAATGCTGTCTTGAAGGCCAGGAGATTTCCATTCTCGCACTTATCAGAAGAGACATTGAACGCTGGTCCCTTACTGTGCGTCCCTCTCTCCTTTCCTTCTCTCCTGGCAGACTAATTACAGACACTCACAATGTGAGCGATGCACAGGATGCACACTTCATAGAATAATACAAAATAAAACCCAACTAATGGCATAGCGCATATCTTAATTACAAATCTGCTCAAGAGGCACAGAAGATTCCTTTTGTAGGTCCCCAAAAGGCGATCAAATAAGCCATTCAACTCATCCAGAGTGCTTCACCTGGATCTCATTGTTGCCGCAGGTCGGCGTGTGGATCATTTAAATGGGATCTCTTGATTCATTACGCTTCTATCAGTCACACCACACTGTTTCGATGTAACAGCATGTACTGATTATGCAGCCACTTAGGTTTGATCTAAAAACTCAGTTAAGTCAGCTTATTCACAACACTGCCTCCCTGTGGTCCTACAGTACTACTCTAGAAACCGTTAGCAGAGGTTTCAGCGGGACTTAAAAGAATTTGGTCTCTTTTGGAGTTGTCACACTTGACGTCTGCATGTCATTGAATTACATACAAAACCATGAATTACATACAAAACCAAGCGGCATCTTCAGTCAGATGATGCTGGAGAACTCTAGAACTAAGTTCTCTTCTCTGAGCCATTTTTGCAGTTACTTTTAGCCAAGGTGATTTTTGCTGGATGTATGAAGTTGCTTTTTATTACGTTTACATTATCTGTGGACATTTGACATCTTTAATTTAGAACAATATATTTAATTTAATTTACATTTTTAAATTCAAAATATTAAATATATTTTTGAAAGTTTAAGACCATTATATTATATTATATTATTTTATTATATAAATTTGAAACAAACTTTATGTGCTTAGTGTAATTTTATGTATTTTTTAATGCAAAGAAATTCATACATTTTCATTCATACGTACATACGTGGCTAAAGTGTACAAATACAGGTGCATCTCAATAAATTAGAATGTCGTGGAAAAGTTCATTTATTTCAGTAATTCAACTCAAATTGTGAAACTTGTGTATTAAATAAATTCAATGCACACAGACTGAAGTAGTTTAAGTCTTTGGTTCTTTTAATTGTGATGATTTTAACAAAAACTCACCAATTCACTATCTCAACAAATTAGAATACTTTATAAGACCAATAAAAAAAAAACATTTTTAGTGAATTGTTGGCCTTCTGGAAAGTATGTTCATTTACTGTATATGTACTCAATACTTGGTAGGGGCTCCTTTCGCTTTAATTACTGCCTCAATTCGGCATGGCATGGAGGTGATCTGTTTGTGGCACTGCTGAGGTGGTATGGAAGCACATGTTTCTTTGACAGTGGCCTTCAGCTCATCTGCATTTTTTGGTCTCTTGTTTCTCATTTTCCTCTTGACAATACCCCATAGATTCTCTCTGGGGTTCAGGTCTGGTGAGTTTTCTGGCCAGTCAAGCACACCAACACCATGGTCATTTAACCAACTTTTGGTGCTTTTGGCAGTGTGGGCAGGTACCAAATCCTGCTGGAAAATGAAATTAGAATCTTTAAAAAGCTGTTCAGCAGAAGGAAGCATGAAGTGCTCCAAAATTTGGTAAATGGGTGCAGTGACTTTGGTTTTCAAAAAACACAATGTACCAACACCAGCAGATTACATTGCACCCCAAATCATCACAGACTGTGGAAACTTAACACTGGACTTCAAGCAACTTGGGCTATGCGCTTCTCCACGCTTCCTCCAGATTCTAGGACCTTGGTTTCCAAATGAAATACAAAACTTGCTCTCATCTGAAAAGAGGACTTTGGACCACTGGGCAACAGTCCAGTTCTTCTTCTCCTTAGCCCAGGTAAGATGCCTCTGACGCTGTCTGTGGTTCAGGAGTGGCTTAACAAGAGGAATACGACAACTGTAGCCAAATTCCTTGACACGTCTGTGTGTGGTGGCTCTTGATGCCTTGACCCCAGCCTCAGTCCATTCCTTGTGAAGTTCACCCAAATTCTTGAATCGATTTTGCTTGACAATCCTCATAAGGCTGCGGTTCTCTCGGTTGGTTGTGCATCTTTTCTTCCCACTTTTCCTTCCACTCAACTTTCTGTTAACATGCTTGGATACAGCACTCTGTGAACAGCCAGCTTCTTTGGCAATGAATGTTTGTGGTTTACCCTCCTTGTGAAGGGTGTCAATGATTGTCTTCTGGACAACTGTCAGATCAGCAGTCTTCCCCATGATTGTGTAGCCTAGTGAACCAAACTGAGAGACCATTTTGAAGGCTCAGGAAACATTTGCAGGTGTTTTGAGTTGATTAGCTGATTGGCATGTCACCATATTCTAATTTGTTGAGATAGTGAATTGGTGGGTTTTTGTTAAAATCATCACAATTAAAAGAACCAAAGACTTAAACTACTTCAGTCTGTGTGCATTGAATTTATTTAATACATGAGTTTCACAATTTGAGTTGAATTACTGAAATAAATGAACTTTTCCACGACATTCTAATTTATTGAGATGCACCTGTACTTATTTGAGTCACTATTTAGAATTTAATTTATATGATTGCCTGTAGGTTTTGCACCTTGATGTTACTCGTCTTTGGCTTGAACCAACCAATCAGTCTCTGATGCCCATGTTTCCTGTTGATGTTCTAATCCTCAGCACGTTTTTACTCTTTCATTTTTGCATCTCTGTCTGCTTTCTCTCTCCCACACACCTGCTCTCTCGATCTCTCCCCATCTTTCATCCTTTTCTCTCCCATTTTGCTCCTATTCTTTGTCCTTTCTGTCCTGTGTCTTCACAGGCAGATTGACTTGCTTCATCTTCTTTCCTTCACATTTCAGCAGCAGCCCATTTCAATTCTCATCTCTCCTTCAAAGGGTCTTTCACTATCCCCCTCTCGCTCCCTTGCTCTCTGGGGAGTGTGGAGGGAGAGAAGAGGGCAGCCTTGAAAGACAAAGATGAAAGAGAAAAGAAAAAACAAACACGCAAACAAATAAACCCTGCAGTAAAACAGCTTTTTCCATCTTGGTCATGGCAGGAAAGCCACAGCAGAGGCAGACCGTCGAGGCCCAGGTGGTAATGTACATGTACAGCCATAGAGCTTAGAACGCTGACCCATATTGCACAGAGACTAAGGTGAAGCTTTGTGTTTTCTGATGAAGATGCTGAGAAGTGATTGCTCGTAAATAGTTATGTAACATTTTTAGCTGATTTCATCAGCTCTTTCTGTATGCTATTCACGGAACAATATCTGAAAAATGATCCCTGCAATCTAGTGTTGTCACGGTACCAAAATTTCAGTATTCGGTACCGATACCAGTGAAAATCCACGGTTCTCGGTACCAATTTCGGTACCACATGCTAATTAAAAAACACACTATTTTTAATAATAAAGTCAAACAAAAATAAAATGTACAAAAATCAATGCCATTCTTTATACTTATTTCAATTGTGTTTCAAATTTTTCCGCAAGTAATAAAAGTATGAAAAACAGTAAACAGTAAAGTTTCACCCAAATTTAATTTGTCTTTTAATTAATGAAATTTAAACACATTTTATTTTTTTGGTAAATAAAGGGGATTTACTATTAAAATTAAAATATGGAAGAAATATTGTGTGGTTATTTCAACAGTAGTAATAGTAGGCTATCACATACATTCTACTAAATAATAGTAATATATTTCTGGCACAATGATAAACTTTTATTTTGATGGGTTGCCGTGACTACTTTTATTTCTGTGTGTAGCTATATGATATAACGCAGATTTTACTCAAATGAAACGGTAAAATGCTCGTGAAGTGACTCTCAGAGCAGTTCTGTAGATGTTGTTTATGTATTTATGTCCTCATTGAGACGACAGATGCTGAAATCACCGCGAGCGTCACGCGCGCTTTAGTGCGTGTAGAAAAAAAGACGCGCGTCTCTGCCATTCATTCATTCACACAGAGACTCGCAGAACATGGGGGATTCATATCTGAATCGACTTTTGCGGCTTAATATTTACAGATACTAGTCCATGTCGCGATTTGATTTAAGTGCAATGACCTACTTTTGATTAATTCATCCAAACTTTGACAAATTCCGTGACATTCCGTGTTAAACTGTAAATTCCTTTTTTATAACTGGATTCCGAGATTCCGTCCGCGTTTTCTGCATCGCGGAAATCATAGGGCCGTACGCTTCAAGAACCGGGTTGACCGGGTACTCGGTTACTCGGTACCACCGGTACTTAAAAAAATCTGGTACCGTGACGTTTTCATTTTTTTAGTACCGACTTGGTACCGAAGTACCGTTTCTTTTGACAACACTACTGCAATCTATCATAGACTGGCAGGTCATAGAAAGTATTTTCTGTAGTTATTCAATTACCGGTAAGCGACATCTTAAAGGGACAGTTCATCCAAAAATTCAAAAATCATCATTCATCATATTTTTTTTTACCTGTACGACTCATTTTTTTCTGTAGAATACCAAAGGAGATGCCAAAAAGTGCAAAAAGGTGTCATAAAGGTTGTTCATATGACATGTAGACTAGATTAATAACAAAATGTAAATTTTTGGTGAACTATCCCTTTAAATGTTCCCCAAACCTCCATTAGATATTTACACAACTGGGGAACTCTTCCTTTGGGAAATTGACTGTAGTAAAGGGTTCAACAACTCCCTGTCTTTCTCGTTCTTGTACATCTGTTCCACACATTCTCTTTCTCTCTTCCTCTTTTGTTTTGTGTGAGGGTTTAATGGAGTCTGGTCAGAGGGATGTAGTGGGGTCTAATGAGGGCTACATCACAGGCGCAGGCCGATGTCAAATGTCTGGCCTTATTTACAGGTGAGGGTTTGCAGGACATGGAAACGGGCACAGAGAGTTAATTAGGCAGGAAGGTAAGGTGGTCAATGATCGGCAGCCCCCATACATAAACCCCAAGCTGCTCTAATGTTCATGCACACACACAGCTGATGGGAAGGATACTTGACCTTCAGAGCTGGCAAACATTTCCTCTGCTGGCCATAGCAGCAATTTAGAATTTTTTTTTAATGCCTGTGGCACACTCACATGCGTTTACTTGTAAATAAGTATAAATGCCATGAATTGTTTTTATATGTTTTTTGTAATTGACTTTTGGGGGGGGGGGGAAACAAAACATTTATACAGTATCATATATAACAAATATGATATACTGTATAATAAAGAATTTATTTGTTATTTATAGTATTTGTTAACATCTTTGATGAATTCTTTCCAATTGAGCATATCCCTGATTCTCACCTTAACCCCCCCAATTGGAGGTTTTCTCAGGTTTATTGGTTTTCAGTGGTGCACATGAATACAATGCCACTGTCCAATTCTTGATGACCCTAGTAAAATATGTAAATTGTAATGTGAAATAACACACTGGAGACTATTGTCAGATTTCATCACAGAGATCGTTTCTTGTCACTAAAGGCGGAGATGGGCTAAAATTTATGCTCTTTTGCCTATAAAAGATGGCATGGGCAGACAGCCCTCACCACAGACTCGACCACATTATCACCAGTCCCTAATAAAAGGAATGTCACATAAAGTGCACTGAATGTCATTATTAATAAATCACAATTGTTGAAAACTGACCCTTGATCCAGATCACACAGCAAGGGAAAATTCACTAGAAAGAAAGCCCGGTCCATTTATGTCAGTCATGGCCCACAGTCCAACACTTTATTACTAGAAGAGACAATTAACCTTTTTACACTGACGTCACTCCCCAGAGCGAGAGAATGAAAAATACATAGTTGAGAATGATTCACGAGATTAAAGGTCCTGAAATTTGTGTAGCAGGCATTCAGTTGATCTGTGGTAAACTTTTAAATGACGGGTGGTACATTTTAAATTTATATATTTGACCAACGTTTTGTCCATATTTATTATAATGGAGATTATATATTGTCATTTCATAGTAATTTATTGGAATGTAATGCCATTATTTCTCTCTAACACCAGTGACCGTTGTAGAGAAGGTACCAGACTATGGACTTCTCGTTTCATCACTCTTTATATGGTTAGTTGAGTTTTCTTGCATCAAATACTGTTGTAATCTAGTTTTACATGATTCCCCCCCCCCCCCCCTGTGTCCACATAATACTGTAGTTTTAAAAGTGGAGAATCCAGTTTTCCAGGTTCCACAAACCTTTGCATTCACAAGTAACTAAAGTATTTATGAGACATAGATGGGGAGATGGAAAATATAATCAAATCATATATTCTTATTTTTAGAATTGCAAATAATATTTTGTTATCTAGCATAGAGAGGAGTATTCAGTTTTGAGTTGTTTATCTGACAAGTTTTATTTCCATTTAGGAAAAGTCTGAAATACATTTGATTATTATTCCCAGTGCAACTGCACAGCAAATGAAAAATATAATTTACAGAGTACTTTGGGATCATTGCTTAAATCTTGTTTACTTATAGCTCTTTTTGTGCAAAGTACTTTATCTTTCCGAAATATGTAAATGTGAAAAATGTTCACATGCTGTTTTAAACCACTTGGATACTGAAAAAACAAAATGTTAAAGCAATTTAGCATAGCTGGTCCTTGTTGGGGGATATTGGGGGCAAACAATTGTATTGGCTCATTTTTTGTTTATGCTGCCAGTTTGTTGATGAGTTTATTTTTGAGGGCATTCACTCACACTCTCTTTTTTCTTTTGCTGTCTATTTCCATCAAGGTTGAGGTGGCTTGTCTGAGCATCAGTGTGGGTGAGCCGTGATCAGCACAGCCAGTCGAGTCTCAGCAACAGTGAAAGCCGGGTGCACAAGAGTCACTAGTTATCCATGCAGTATCCTGAAGTGGAAACAGCTTGATTTGGGAAGGGAGCCTGTGTTAGCAGCCTGCATGTTTCCGTCCAAATTAATGTGTATCGGTGTGTGTGTGTGTGTGTGTTTGCCATGCGGAAGCTGCACTAGTATAGAGGAATGTGCTCTTCTCTATGTGTCTTAATTGGATGGACTCCGAACCCTGGGGTCGGCCCACCTGCTCCTCTCATTCTGGGGGAGAAGAGAGCCAAAAAAGTCAGAAGAGAGTGTTATTTGATTTTTAAGATGATTATGAATGCTGTGTAATGACCAGATATTGCCTCCTACAGGTTGGCAATAATGGAATAGCCATAGGGAGAAACTTCTATATATCGCCGTTTTCTTTTTTCTCATTTATAATTATAATTTAATTTCAAATATTTGGCACTAATTGTGTGAAATGTGCAACTGTTATGTTTTAATCTCTGTGCTATTGTAGACATGTTATATTTTGGCCTGCAAACTGAGCTAATCTGAGATATACAAAATAAGCAGACATAATCCAATTGTATGAATAAATTAAGAAACACAAACACCTGTCAGAAGAAGAAGAAGAATTTTGAGTGTTTCTAAATACTCCACCAGTGCCAATTTCCACCAGTGGTTTTAGATTTTCCATCCTTGTGTTCACATATTGAACTAGTTAGTAAATATGCAAGATAAATGAAAGCCAAGTCTCGGGGTCACTGGAAACATCACGCGATAAGGTTTATTTTTATTGTGACTCATCTATAATGAATGAGATAGAAAGGGTTGCTGTGCAAGGGTCTGGCCTGGTAAATATTTTGGCATATGGGCACTTAATATTTCATGGTAGATGAGGGCTGGTTAGGTGATGGACACTGGTGTGTTGCTGTCCCGTTTTAATGAAGAAGTTTACCCAGCCAGCCTACCTGTGTGGCCTCAGCCTCTTTTTAAGATGCAAGGAGAATGGGAGGGGGCGGAAGACAGTGTGTGTACTGTGTATGTGTGTGTGTTTTTGTGTAAAAGAGAGAGTGAGAGAATGAGATGCAGAGCTACCAGGCTGACGGAGGCAATTAGATCTATTATTAGTCCGACAGTGGAAGGATTGATGCACACAATAGTCGGTGTGTAAGCAGAAAGCCAGGGACGTGAACAAAATTTTAATAGTAAGAATCTCCTAGATTATAGAGGCCTTCATTAACATTTTCACACATGGCTGCTTAACAAATGAGAAAAGAGCCCCACCATACAGGCAGATTTATCGGGCTCTCGCCACCAGGCCTGTGACTGCCTGCCCGAAGGCTCACTCGTCACCTTTTCAGCCAAGAGTAGAACAGAACCCGCGTAGAGGTAGAGGATTTGAAACAACAGACCAGCCTCTAGAGCTAAGCTTTTTTTGCCACTGTCAAACTATCTTTCTCATTTCAGGGATCAAGAGTAAGAGTGAACCACTGACCCAGGGACAGTGCAAGAGAGTTTCAGGCCAGCTCACAGAACAGTTGCTTGCCCTTTCAGGCCAGTGCTACGTTGCCACTGAAAATCATATTTTTGTTGTCATCATACAGTACATATATTTTTGTGTATTTCAAATTTAAATGTTAAAGGGATAATTCACCCAAAGTTTAAAATTAAGGACATTTTACAAACTATTGCAAAAGAAACAGCAAGAAACACACTGAATTAAATGTGACATTTTAAAGTAGAGAAACTAAAATAGTATCTTCTTGTAAAACATACTTCAATGTTGTTTTATTTAGAAATTTAAAAAAAATGTTTTTTTTTTTGCAGATAAGGTTTTGTTGAAGTATCAGAAATTACTCATAATTGTCTTAGCATGGACGACATTAGTCCATTAGACATTTGCACCCCAGCCCCATGTTTGGTCATGGCATTTCTGATGTCAGCGCAGGCACGGTTGTACGGGGTACTAGATGGTGCTAAATACCCTCAAGCAAAAGCAATTAAAGATCTGGCAAACTATCTAACGCGTTTTTGCAGTATTGACAAATGTAGCCAATCAAAGACATACCTGTGAATATCTTCAACGCAATGGCCAATCAGAAACATTCAAGTTTCCAGAATTCACTCACCGCTGAAAGAGGTGAAGTTTTGCACGCTCGTGAATCATCTCATGACTAAATGCAGACGCGATATAAATTAAGAGATTTATTGTGTGGTTTAGAGAGCTTGATTATAACCGAACTTTGTGAGATCGCGATGAACTTTAATGAGTTATGCTTTTAGTGATAATAAAGGGAACGCGCTTTGTGTGTTTTCTAGGATATAATTAATTCAGAATTTGAATGAAACTAGTTTTTTGGGTGCATACATGCTGCAGAGTTTCGGGAATGATGCTGGATTAATTCTTGAAATATCAGTGATAAGCAATAGACGGGAAAAAAATTTATTCTGGAAGCGGTCCTGGCCAAACTTCCACAGACAGAGAGCGTCCTGAGCGAGATCCAGTTCACGGACTAAAAGCGTAAACTTTATTGAGATTGGGAAATATCAACTATGCGAATTATAACAGAACAGTCCCACGATTTATTTTTTCCTCACGTGTCTTACCACAATGATTCAAAACGGACACATTGGGAAAAAGACATGGAAAATTTAAATGAACATCAGAAAAGCAGCGCACACATTTCTGGTTAAAAATTAAAGGCCATCAACTGACATTTAAAACGGGAATCTTGGCCATTCAAATCAGCAGCAAGAGTCAAAGTTCCACAGTTTAGTAAACGCAGCCAACCTCTTTAAGTTATTCTTCACTGCACTGTATTGACACAAATGCAATATAGTAGCGAATTGTTTTGATGCATAGGCTACATCCGAAAAAGTTTTTTTTTTTGCTTTTTTTTTTCTTGCCCATGTTGCCCATGTGTCTTAGCATATGTTTGAAACTGTTAAACGAATCAGTATATGTTGAAAACGATAAGTAAAAAAGTGCTTTTGAACTTGAATTTTGGTGTTACTTTGGTAGCAATTTTTGTTTTGTAAAAAAAAAAAAAAATTAAAGGCAAAATGTAAAAAGAACTTTTAGCTAAATAATGGATTACTTGCCAATTACATTTTTTGTTAAATAATAGGTTAAGAGTATAAGCAATAAAATAAAATAAAAATTTTCATTCAAGGCTTAAAGGGGGAAAATATATAGATATCATATGTAATCTATATAAATATACATTGTTAAAAAAAATAAAGAAATTCATCTTTTCAAAAATTGTTAAGCCCTGCATTTTTCCACTCTTCCCAGCTCTCCACTCTTCATGCACATGTGACACACTCAGGCTGGCTATTTGAAACATTAGTTTTGGGCATCACAACTTCTGTGATCCTGGGTTGAATTTGGTCAAAATCCACACATGCTTCAGATGACATAGCGTACTTTACCTTCCCACCTGCTGACTCTGTGAGATATGTTTTGTGAGGGGAATTTCCCCCCTGAAAGCTTCATTCAAATGAAAAATAGTACGCTCCCATAAGTGGAGGCATCAACAGAGCGGCAGCCAAAGAGAGATCTGGAAGAGGTGACATATTGGAAGGGAAATGGATTATACCCCATTAGTTCTATATGATTTCTTGAGGAAGTGAGAGGACTCACTTTCACGTCTGTCTTGGCGATTTTGCTGACTCACTCATACTTTTTGGAGATCTGTCGGAGTCTTCCTCTTACATAGAGCGAGTGATAGGTGTGGAAAGGTGGAGGAGAACTCTGAAGCAAACACTAGATAGTCCAATTATCGGCTGCTAGTGGAGTGGGGCTGTCAGGCTCTGCGATTGGCTGGAGACACAGGGTTCCTTCCCTCCTCCCCCTGGCAGTCAGGTGTGAAAAACTAGGTACTGCAGATACCGGAGGTGGAAGGCTTGTTTTGGCCTCGTGCCAATCTCTTCTCTGTATCAATAATGAACATTTTAAAGAACAGCTTAGGCAAGGAGCAAACCCGCCTAATGTCCTTAAGACAAAGGGAGATATTGCAGCGGACAGGGGGCCAGAAATCAATTTCCCATTTGCTGCTTTAATTTGGACGTGATGGGTGGAGAGATTAGGGCTGCGGGTACCTGTAAGCTTCTTTTGGATGGGCTGTACCTGACGCCGGGGGTCTGCCCAGCTCGACCCCGTGCTAATTAAAGTTCTGGATTGATCTGCAAACAATGTGATACCAATCTGTCCTCCACAACCCCAACAAGCACATCTTCCCAAGCCAACATCTTGATAATAGGCTCATAAAGCAACTGCTAATGGCACTTTCTGGGCCGAGCCCTGCCAGATCACACTCTTAAGGCTTGTTTGCTTATTCTGCACCTTAGAGGTGGTGTACCACACTATGTATATCTGTTTGGATGGCTGTGTTTGGCTGTCCTCTGAATTTTGAGTGTCCTTTCTGCGAGCTAAGGTGTGTACTGTCCAAACCAGTCAATTGCATAGTCACGCTCTCTGACTTTTTGGCTTTTTATGCTCATTTCCCATTTATACCTTTTAGATTAATTTTAACTTAAATGGTTTTAAAACTGTGGAGTACTGGGGGTTTGTGGAAAAGTGCAAGTAATTAATGAATAAATAAAATAAAATAAACTGAATATTTAAGTTATCTTTATTTAAAATTTATTTCAACACTTACCAGTGCAGTACTCTAGTGAGTAGGGAAAAAAAGAAGGTAACATACAATTTAAAAATATTTTGTGCATATTTATAATTAGTGCTGTCTAGGGCTGGATGATATGGCCAAAATTTATATCACGATATATTTCTTAATTTCGGTCAATACGTTATAATTGCGATATCGATATGAACACTGTTAAAAAAAAGCCTCATAAAAACTGACAACAGACAACTGAATACCCACAACAGATGTCTTTACCTACAAACTTATGAAAAATGTATTTGCCAAGTCTATGAACTCCTCCTATAAAACTATATAAAATTTTAGGGGGGGAAAACAGCACAAATAAATTAATGTTCTCCTTTTATTTGTATTTAGCCTTCATACATACAAGAAATGTGAAATCACTGTCAAATAAACATCTCAGACTCACCTTATTAATATTAATATTAATATCTTTAACTTCAAACTATAGTGCTAACATACACTACCAGCCAAAAGTTCATACACTACCAGTCTAAAGAATTCTCTTCTGCTCACCAAGCCTGCATTTATTTGATCCAAAATACAGCAAAAACAGTAACATTTTGAAATATTTTTTCCATTTAAAATAACTGTTTTCTATTTGAAAATATTTTAAAATGCAAGTTATTCCTGTGATTTCAGAGCTGAATTTTTAGCATCATTACTCAAGCCACATGATCCTTCAGAAATCATTCTAATATTCTTGCTGCTCAAAAAAAAAAAAACATTTATTATGTTGAAAACAGTAGAGTATAATTTTTTCAGGTTTCTTTGATGAACAGAAAGTTCAGAAGAACAGCATCTATCTGAAATAGAAATCTTTTGTAACATAAATGTTTTTATAATCAGTTTTGATCAATTTAAAGCAATCTTGCTAAATAAAAATATTAATTTCTATAATTTACTTCCCCCTCAAAAAATAAATAAATAAATAAATAAATACTGACTCCAAGTGAGTTGCTGCAGAAAACAAAAAAATTGAGCAACAACAAAAACATGTTGCTGGAGACGGGCTTATTTTTGAAAATGCAATCTGATTCTCTACCAGCAGGAGGTGTTTTGAGAGCGGTAGAACCAGGGTAGAACTAGCAGTTTCCCGGTAATAGCTGTAATCAAAGCAGCTCTGCTCATGAACGCTACTTTATCAGTTAAAATGAAAATGCCATCAAAACTATTCTGAAGACAGTCGACCGGTTCCCTTCAGAGATACATTCATATAAAACATCTATGCCGCGTTTTGATTTTGAAATGTGCAGTGTTCATGTTTATTCAAGAAGTCAAACGCCACAAATAAATCAATGTATGGGAAACACTGGTAATGTACATCGAAATATCGGAAATGTGTTCAAAAATCATATATTACCGTTATTGAAAAAATTATATCGCGATACATATTGATATTAAATTATTGTCCAGCCCTAGTGCTGTCAATCGATAAAAAAATTTAATCGCGTTAATCACAGTCATGGACTGTGATTAATCATGATTAATTGCAATTTTAAAATACTAGGATTTACCTGTAAATGTGTTGAAAACGAAAGGCATGACAAACTAGTTTAAGGAAACAGAACCTTTCACACTTCCGCCAGGTATGAGACATAATCCTTATTATTCTTTTATCATTATTCTTTTGTTTTTATTCAGCCATTATCAGCCTTTAAACTGGCAATAAAACGTTTACCAAACCACATCGCTTCAATCCCAGTATACATTTACCCAACTATTATCAAAAGTATTTCTAAATAAATACAACAAAACATTTCTTGCGACCTTACATGAAGTATTATGATAAAATGCATTATGAAGAAGAATTGGACCTGTTCTACAGGTGCATTAGAGCTAATATTAGCATCATGCTACATAAGACAATTTATGAGATTAATAGTGCACTTTTACTCAGAACTCACTTCAAACCAAGTGCTTGTAATAACGTCCTTTTACGATCACATGTGGAATTTGGTCGTTTACTGTTGTTAAAATATGCTATTTATAGCCTTTTATATCGCTGCACAAATTAGCATTTCAGATGTACACATTCATCACACACAAATATCCTATTGTAATTGTGTGTTTATTATCTTATATAATCTATAGTGGCTGTTGTCATGTTTATTTCTGCTCTGTAAAAGCCTTAACATGTATGCTCTGCTGAAACTCACGTTGTTTGATGTTACAACCGCCTCTCCGTTCTTAAGTTGCCAGGTATACATTCCAAGTATAATACACATTAGTAAAAGGATCTATTTTCATTTTTATTTGTCTACACTTTGGGCGGCCGCGGTACATTATAAAAGTAGCACAAAAAAACGCAACCCACAACTCTGTAATTTTTCCCGTGACTGTATTTTCAAAATAGCCCACTTGTGCCGCTACCCTGGCAACACTGGTTCGCTGTACCCTCATCACACAATGATAGATGACCTTCCACAATGACGGGAAGAAGTTGGGGTCAAACCTTATCAAATGGTTAATTTGCGGTAAAAAAATATTAACTCGTTAAAGTTTTTTGATTAATCGCATGCGTTAACGCGTTAACATTGACACACCTATTTATAATATACTTTGTCAACATATAAACTCGGCCTTTTTACTTTAAAATTTTTAGCTGAGAAATGTTTTTCACAAATCCTTCGCAGTAGAATGATGATATTTGGGTTCCATGGCATGTAATTGTAAAAGATTGTAATAATAATAATAATAATATTATTACAATAATTTTAATATTTTTGCATCCATATTTGCTTCCTCAGTTTCCTTCTGCAAATGAACTAGATCAAAGTTAATATCCATATGCCTTTCTAGTCCTCAAGTGGATTGACCCTTTTTATTTTATTTATTGACTAAAACATTAATTGCAAAATGGTGCATTAGTGATGTATCAGCAAAATATTTCCTAATGGGCTGAATCCCTGTTTCAAAATGAGATGCACTGACATTAGTGATTGGATAAGATGTGGCCGTTTTTTTCAGAGAGGAACATGCAAGGCACTTATGCATATTTGAGTTTGTGTAAACATTCATAAGTGTGGTTTTCCTAAAGGTGCCTAGGTATGGCACCCATCTATATGTGTCTATGCTCCTGCATGTTAAATGAGAGGCTTTTTGGAAGGGTCCCTCAGAGGAGTTAATTAAACTGCTACCGGCTGAAGCTGATGAGCCACCCTACTCTGACCTTGAGGCTGCACTCCCCCTATGTGTGTGCAATTACACCTGCATAATAAGGCCTGCCAGCAGCACCCCTGTCCCTCCCCTCTATGTTGCCACCACATGGCCACCAGACTCCCCCTCCAGCGCAAACATTGTATAGACTCTATTAGTAAGGATGTGCAAAAGGGATGCACTAATATTGAAATTAATTATCAGCTTATCTGTGTCTCTGCAGAAGTTTTATGGCTTCAAATAAATCATTTTGAATAATACTGTTGAATTTAGTCATCAAAATAATAGTATGGTATTGTGGTCAATGCAATAAGCCTACAAACTTGACACGAATGACCAGCACTCTCTTTCACCTTCAATACCACGACTGAGGTGAGACCCTTGAGCAAGGCACTGAATCCCCAACTTCTCCCTGGGCGCTGCAGCAAAAATAGATTCCCACTGCTCCGGGTGTGTGTCCACGGTGTGTGTGTGTGTGTGTTTGTTCACTGTTTACTGCTGTGTGTGTGCACTTGGATGGGTTAAATGCAGAGCACAAATTCTGAGTATGGGTCACAATAATTGATATTCAATATTTTATCGACCAATATCTATGATAACATTTCTAATACTGTCCTATAATGGATATGAATCTGATGTTTAATACATATCAGATATTTTCAAAATGAACTAATTGTTGTATTGCCTGACCAACTACTTGGTTGATTGGTAGCTTGACAGAATGGAGAACAATGCAGGGATCTTTGAGGCGAACCTGACACACCATCTTATAAACACTAAAAAAACCCTGCAAGATGCAACACCCTGGGCCAAAAGATCCATTTGAATGTGTTTGGCTATTGTGGTGGTGTATCAAAGGGGAAGAATTTCAAGACGTAACTTTCTGAGAGGGTTTCACCATGCATCATGCAGCTATTTTACAGCTAAAACAGTAACTGGAGTTTGTTGTTGGAGGACTATATCGATTTGTAACAGTACACAGTATTGCAAATTAGCAGCTTTTCTTCAGTGTGCTACAATAACTGCTTTAATGACTAAATCCTAGCGTGATTGTTATGGTGCTCATCTGACCATGTGGCTAGCTTGAGTCACTTTTCCGAGTGGGAGATGACAGAGTGTTTGGTGTGACAACAAATGCAAATGATCCCTCTATCAATGTTGCTTATTTTAATATGTCAGTCTGGGAATTTATAAGGCTTGCTTTCTATTGGCTGATGTTTGAAGCCACACAGCTGCTGGGATTACAATGAACTGGTGTGAGGATGTATCCCCAGGTGTCCACTAGATCTAGCATCATAAATGCATGTTGTTATATGTAAGGATAGACATATATATTTACTCTCTATTCACACACCAAAGCATGCGGTTTATCCTCAAATCTGCAAACTCAATCATGTGTTGTGTGGGTGAGAAGTGTTTTACTTACAGCCATTAAAAATACATTAAGGGAGCACGCTGATGGTGGAGGGGGTAGACAGAGATGTTCTGAGATGAACACACTGGAGAATGCCATGCGGACAGCTAGGCTTTATATTTACTGTTTCAGAGTGCAGAGCAGAAGCCCTGGTTCCCAGCCCTGTTTCCACCTCACCAGGCCAGAGGCGCCCCGCCGTGTCCGGTCTCTGCGCCACATGGCGCGGGCACGAACCGCTCAGCAGAGCTGTCTCTTTGAAAAGCTCTATCCACACATGAACGGAGCGCAAACTAGGAAAAAATGTTTAGCAAGAATGGAATGTCACAGCGGATAAGCATCACAAGCTGCTCCATATTTATTATGTGCAACAATTTGACTTACAGAGAATTTAGATTAATAACACTCAGCCCCAGGAAGTCATTTCCTTCAGAGCGAGTGATTTACATGCAGTATCGCCCGGAGAGAAGCTTTTCCCAGGTCCTTCTTTAGTGTCAGCTGAAAATAATGACATTTAACACCGTGTCCAAGGTTAATAGGTGCTCCCCCATCTTTTGAACTCCATCCCTCTCGTGTGCTTTTGAATGTAGGAGTGGTTTTTATTATAAAGTTATGCTTCATGGGACACAGATGCGAAAGTCTTTGTAAAGGTCATCAAAGATAGAAAACTTATGCTTGATGAAACGGTCCACTTTTGTTTTTTTCGCCTCAAGTAATTTTGTTCTTGTGCTAAATTGTGTTTGTAACTTAGGGTCCAAGTTTTTTTTTTTTTTTGTAGAAATGACGTAGTTGGAGTGTGTACGTCACATTGGATACCAGTCCTTTTTGTTCTGTCAGTTTGGATGCAGGTCTACGGCTGACGTTCGTATTGCTGAGCTGTGTATCAGAGGTGTTACTCATGTTTCTGTTTCTTTCTGATACCTCTGCTGCCCTAAGGGTCTAAAGGTGTTCTGATGGAGTCAGTTCTCTCCCAGAAAAGAAGAAAAAACTAGTATTTCAGCAGGAGGATGGTGATGCACCACCCTGAATAAATATATTTTTCATGATTGCCTCTTCCCTGTGTCATATGATTGTTTTTAACAAGCCTGACTCCCCTGCCTGGTATGCAGGATACTTATTGATAAATGATTAACGGCTGCAGAAAGTATGAAGAGTCGGATTGTGCCTTCCTTCGGTGAGCAGACCTGCTGTTGAATATTTCATCGGCTCACAGATGTGCTGCCGATGTCTGTATAACCGATCCTGGCCCCTCAGCCCTGCTCTATTAGAGACCCGTGAACAACGATCCGCAGCCCTCAACGGCAACCATTCTTAAGCCCGAGACAACGCTAGGCTTCTCTCAACTCTCATTTCTCAATCACAGTACAACATGTCTGTGGGGCCGGGAGGATGATTGCATCCATCCGACGAGATCTGAACTCCATTCCAAGCTCATATCTCCACTTTTGCACGTTTGCTTTTTTTATAAGCTGCAACTGTTCTTTTCAGACGTTCTTGACCAGAACTTTCTACAGGCAACAGAATACTTCTAGAATATGTTTTGTGTGTAGGCATTTACTGTACTTGTGCGGTCCCGTCTGTGTGTTACAGTGCCATCTCCTGGCTGGGAGCCCTGGGTAGGGAGGCAACAGGAATTTGGTGAGTCTGAGTGCTGGTCTAGTTATATACAAAATACAACTCTGATCAAAGAAGCTCCTGCTTTAATCCTCCACACTCAGCTGCCTTCCCCAAAAACACTGCCAGCCAAACTGCCCTAAAGTACTGCTGCTATTTTTGCTCTTCATCATAGCACAACAGAAAAGGGAACCCTTGTGTGTGGGTGAAATTGAAAGAACAAAGCATCAGGGAATGAGTAGTGTTTATGTGTAGATGAGAATGTGTTTGTATTTAGATGACCATGTGTTGTGTATAGAGTAGTGATTTATTGATTATTCAGGTTATGTTGTGTTTATCACCAATAACACTGTTCACTTGCTCCCTTAACAGTGTCTCACTGTTGTCAGCATCTACTGATAACTCTACTGCCCACCGTCTGTTTACTGATCAATTTGATGCATGCCAACCTGATAATGCTGTATCAGCAATTTCAGATAAACCCATCCATTAATATTACATAAAAAGAAAATGTGCTGTGATTGATCACTGCCTTTATGCCATTTGTGGTTGAATTTTAATTGAATATTGTGCAAAATAAGTAGGGATATACAATATACTGATATCATATCTGTTATCTTTGAAATTGTCAAATTTATCCTTATCAGCTAATATTGGATATTTAATTATTATCGGCTGATACATGCAAATAGGAAAATTTCTCACATTAATTAAAATTCACACACAAAAATGCATTTTGCTCATTATCCATGTTTATTTTTTACATTTAGAATACTTTTCTGTTGTCTAGTAACTCTAGTTAATCTTTAAAAATATTTTAAATAGTTTATTGATTTTAGTTTTTAGTGTTTATTGATTCATTTAGACAAAATAGAATTGTAATAATCATTTATTGTTTATTTAGCTATACATTCAAATGCATTCACATATCCCGTGGCATTGTTCCTATTGTGAAAGTGTAATCTTGATGTTTGTATTGATAGACTGTCTTTGTGCACCCATCTCAGAGACTCGATTATAATTTATCCCAGATGAATAGAGAGAGCCTCTTCACCATTCTGATGGGTAGGTGTCATTTTTTATTAACTGAATTGTGAGGGAATGATCAAAGTCCACAGATGTCAAGTCGTCAAAGTCACTGCTCTCATATAGAGTTATAGGATTGTGCTGTGCCTCTATATGGACCTTTTTATTATGCCACACACTGCCTAGCTATGGTTGCAGGTCTGAGAGACCCGTCTCATAAAATAACATGCAAGATGACTTTACTCCCACCCTGTCTTTTCTCACTGTTATGTACGTGTGCTTCATGGCTCATTAAAATATAAATAGGTTTGTTTACATTTGGTGAAGCAATGCTTGCTCATATGTACGACAGAACGCAAGAAGAGTTAACAGCTCTGATAGGATGGGCTTAATTGTTTTTTCCATGAACATTAGGCAAATGCACCAGGTTTATTGCACATGCCTCGTATGTTGCTAACATCCCCTTTAAATCTTGCTGCATTCAGAATCTGCCATAGATCAAATTTTCCTTGTTACTTTACAACCCTGATACGACCTTAATGGAGCATAACAATTTATTATGTAGAACTCTTCTGTTTTGTAACTTCTTCATTGGTAGCATGGTATTATTTATTGATTTTTATTATTATTATTTTTTATTGTTTATCATGTCATGGTTAAAGATGACTAGTTTAGTGAAATTGGCTAGTTGTATTTATTTAATTACATTTTATTTATGTACGGGTGACAGAGTAACAAAGATTAGAAAGACTGACTGAGGATGGAGAGCAAAAAAGACCAACAAATGCAAATGGAGAGAAGGAAGGGAAATAAATGGCTGTAGCGTCTGAGAGAAGAGGAGATGGGGGCTCAGGGTGGAGAGCTGGCCAGCATCAGATGAAGGATGAAGGTAGGGGGTGGAGTAATGGCAATGATGAATGGCCCGTGGCTCATCAGTGTGCGCCAGGTTGGTGTGCAAAGATTAGATTTTAATACAGTGCTTTGACTTTCCACCAGTAGCAAATAATCATAGAACATCCAAATTAAGTGTTGTTTTGATCAAAATGAATCAAATATGAGTCTCTGCCCTTGAACTAGAGCCCTTTAAACTATGAATGATACATTAGTTCATCACAGAGAGAACTCTGACAGGCAGAATCATGTGTACTTAGGTACAGCAATTATTTGTTTCAGTTTTTCCATAAAACTTATTGATAGATGGCTGTTTTTAAAATACTATGTTTGACTATGTTTCCATTTACACATTTCGTTAAATGTGGTGGTCACTGTAGACATTTTGCTTCCATCCATATGGATGGAATGCAATGTATGCAATATATTTTGTTGACTACTTGAGACTTGATCGCTTTGAATTCGTTACTCCTTCGTTTTACATGAGATGTGCTTGCTTTAGTAAATAGCCAGTTAATGAAACTGACTATATATATTTTTTATTTTTCATTAATTTTTATTATATTCTACATTTTTATATTGTGGCAGTGCTTTAGTTATTGTTCTGACTCTGTGTGTTCGTAAAATAAAAGGTAGTATGGTTAGCACGGTAAAAAAAAACAAAAAAAAAACATAGTAGAGCTGATTTACCTGATTGTTTGAAGGTTTTATACTTTTAAACTGGTGTAGGAAGGGGTGGTCTTGACAGTCATATTGATGATATGGTAATGATGCCTGTATTTCACCCTGGTATTTTGTGTCTTAAAAAGTTTTTCTATGCCAGATTTGACAGTCCTTTTGGTTCTAAAAGAAAAGGTAGAAATAGTAAAATCCTTGACAGGTGTCATTTTGTTATTTCTACCCTTTCGTATAGAACCAAAAAGAATGTTTAGCAAGGGATGTTTGGCAAACACCTTTGTATTAAAACACAGTATAATCCACCTATGGCACTTTGCAAATAATTTCGTTTTAGACCAATGTTAGCAGTGGCCTCTAGTCCTTGATGTAGTGAAAGGACGCTCCTGCCGCCTTTGCTACACACATCCACCACCCTAGTGGCCAAGCGGGGGACAAAAATAGTATTCCGTCTGTTGCCAAGGTTACAACATTGACAACATGACATGGCCATTCATTCTCAATACTGTATCTCTTTGGCCTTCTGTGAGCACACGTCTGCTAATCTCAGGCCTCAATCTGCCCTCCTGTCTATTTTTGAAGGGTGTGGAGAAGGTTTGCGTTGGTGGGGTTGTGGAGGGGGGTATCTTCCTTCTCACTCGGCACTCCGTCCCACCAAAACACACACACACACACACTCACACCTCTACAGCAGCTCGCTGATAACACAGTGAGAGTTCCTGCTCGCCACCAGAGCGTGAGAGGTGTAATTGAAGCCGTTTCTATGCAGGCCCATGTGTCACTCCTCCATTTGCAGGTATGCTCTGCTGAGAGGGGATGGCACTGAATGGTAGAAGAATGGTAGTCACATTAAAACTGTAATTGAAAGATATGTTATCATGCCCGACTCTTCTCGGGAGTTGGCACTGTGTTCAGAGACAGAGTGAGAGGGGGAGGTATCAGAAGCACTCTTCCGCTAAAGGAGAAGAAAGGAGACCTCATTTAATTAAAAAAAAGAGCGCTCAAAGGGTGAACCAAAAGTTGAGACTGGAGGCATGTTTGGCATGAATAAGTTGCCCCTTGCCTTTGTTCGGTGACATTGACAAATAGAGTTCTGGGATGGAGAGAGAGAGACACTTATCTTTGATGCATAATGAAATCAAAGTCATGGAAATGAACATGTTCTTTGAGGTTCAAGGGGCTCATAGTGAACTCAAATTATCTGCCTTTGACAAAACACGAGTCGAGGCGGTGTCACACTGTGTCATTTTTAAGTACAGGGTTGGACGGTGTTGCCGTCGTCTTTCGGAGCCACTTTATGAAAGCATCGATCAGAGCTGTTATCAGATGTTTAATTACTGACTGAGATGCTCATGGTTAGATGGCTTGATTGACAGGTTTTTTAATTCCAGCTATACAGTCAGTTTCATTACTGTTGAGCTGATGAAATCAATTCAAAAGGCAATTTGGGTGCTTGAAAATCTGCTTAGAGGTGTACTGTAAGGGTCATTGGGAATATTGATTTAAACTTCAGCTTTCCTCCGATTTGCTGGTTTGAAATGGAATTAGACGGAACGTTGGTGAATCATTGGTGTTATTCAAAATAATATTGATCTAAAATCTTGATCTTTGTGATGCATTTTGAGGTGGAGATAGGAGGAGGCGTTCACCTTTTTGATGGATTATGTTTATTCTAGATTGCACGTGATTTGAGCTAAGCAACTTTACTCTATAATGGCTGTAAGAATTTATTGCTGATTTGAAATGTTATTGCCTACATAGAATATAGCTGTACCAAGATGACTGAGTTGACTGATTTTCCTTAAATGGACAACCTTACAACAAGGTACTATATTGTGAATTCTTAAGTACAAAAGTTGCACACGTTAATGAGACATAGCTTTTATTATATTGTGTATTTTAAGCATTACTAGAACAGTGTTTTGATCAATCAGCAGTGAGGTCCTGAATGGTTTTGTAATGATTTTTTGTTTTATACAGTCTTCTGTACTTAAGAATATAGACTGAGCTGAACTGAAATAAGATGTCAAACAGCACGTGTGATTAAAGTGTCATTGTGTAAAAAGAGTTTTTTAGGATGTTCACATAGCAGTTTTTACTCAGTGCCTCCTAGCAGCATTCCTAAATAGATGCAGTGATACTCTGAGGCAGAAAAGGGGATTTATAAGAAGGAGAAAAGCGACAAAAATAGCCTTTTCTGCAGAGTTCATTTATGGGTGCCTTGAATGCATTTGAATTACGGGTGCTTCATCTGCCTTGAGCTGATTTTTATTAGCTGCCTCTTTGTGCAGGATTACAACCACGGCATCCATTTTGAGCCATCTTTTTTATGTTTAAAGCATAACTTTTAGTTAGAAAATTTCCCTCACGCACAGTCTGCCCGCCCTGTCAGAACAACGCATTCACTAGTTTGTACTTAATGGGTAATTTTAATGTCACTGGCCACAAATTAAGAAACAAAGCTAGCAATTAAAAAAGTTTATTACACACATTTGAGGCTCCTTGGTTTTAGCGAGAACTCTCTCATCCTAATGTCCTGAGAGAATGCAGCAGATATTCAAATGAGTTACTTTATTATTGGCGATGGTGATGCTGTGCTTTCACATTCCTTAAAATTAATTCTATCCTCATGAGTGGCGTATATCACATTCATCTTGTTTCTGCTGAACACCAGTCTGCGATATCGTTTCTTAATTCATGCTGTAATTTGGCCACAGTGATGAATGTCTCGTGTTAGATAAGAGAAAATCATCTTCCCGAAGCGAGAGGCCCTGGCTCGCTCTACCTATACTCTCGTAGATTGTCCCTGCATTGCGTTTGCATTTAACTGTTATAATCAGTTTAAAGCCACACAGATGCATTTCCTTATGGACCTCATATGTGTGCCTTGTGGAGAAGAGGTGTGATGGATGAAAAAATGGCATTGACTTTCATTAAAGGTGAGACTTGAGACATATCTAGGGATAAGAATATCATTTAGGGCTTTAGGTTGGGCTTCAAAGCAACTAATCATCTACCAAGCAACCTCCCAGAACACCCTAGAAACCCCAGTGCAGCATGCTAAAAACCACCCTTGCCTCATGACAGTGAGATTTGCAAGGGCAAGCACCAGTTATATTTTCTTCAGAGAATGTAAAAATCTAGTTTTGTGTGTTGTTTTGCTCTTTTTGTGTGTTAAGCGTTCCCCATTACTGGCAGACATGAGAAGCACATGGCGTGGATTTGTCATAATTAAAGAAGGACTTGGCGCAGCTTCTGAGGGAGACACGCAATAAAGTCTCCGGTTTATTTAGAATACTCTCTGGTGCCTCAGGGGACTTGGGGGACCTCCTCGCACTAAATCTAGTTGCCAGAACATATGAGGGGGATAAAGAGGTTGTATTAAATTTGTTGACTCTTAGATCTCCTCTCAGGCAGCTCAGTATTGCATTTGTTGGTTTCTCCAGCCCTCCTAGCCCCTTTTCTCGGTTTGTTGTATTGAATCAGACAGTGCCCAGATCCTCTCCACTGCATGAGTTGAACACTATTGAATTGCTTGGCTTGTAGATCCACAATTTTAACTTCTTTAGACCATATTGAATTTACCGGCCTAGGGATCAATAATACTTTTTTTTTTTTTTTTTTTTTTTGTGGACAGTATTGAACCAGGGGTTCACACCACATCTCCAGATTGCTTTTTGAATCTGCCGGTCACACCTAGATAAAGGCATTCACAGTCATTGTTTGAAATGATTATTTGAGAAACTGCATGGGAAGTCAGGTTCTCACTCGTGTATTCACATAAATATTGAAAAGGATCCATGCTTCAGGTCAAGGGTTTTCAAACTTAGGGCTGCAATAGGGAGTCCCCTGAAAATTTGAGAGAATTTATGTTTATGTATGTAATTGTGAAAAACACTATATCTGAATTTAATTGTTTAAGTTAAAACATGTTCAGTCTAATAATGGGTAGAGGAAAGATATACTTAATACAAAGTCAGTAATTTCCAGATCATTTTAAAAGGTTCCTGTGGCTTAATTGCAGTAACAATATAAAAACAGTTATTAAATTTAGCCAGTTTTGCATTTAATCTCTTATAATTGCAGATAATTCCTTTTATAACTATTTATAACATTTATAACGCAATATAAATGAGTCTTTTATATTTTAAGAGAGGGGTCTCTCACAAGGGGATCATCACTTTGGGGTGATAGTTATGAGTAATGACCACAGTTTTTGGTCGAGTAAAGAGTAATGCTGCTGAATTGGCATTTAGACCCACCTAACCCTGCATAAACAAATAAAAATAGGCCAGCGCAATTCCATGTGCGTTTTATCCCAGATTTTTTTCCTTTCACAGTGGGAAACGGGTTATCGTATGGGCGATGGTTGTGCATTTGGATTTTTACCTCCAGGGTAATGAAAGGCCTAATAAATAAAAACATCAGTGTTGCAGTGAGCAGCTCCAGCATATGACTGGAATGCAGTGAGGCCTGGATGTGCACAGTCTCAGGGCGGAGGGGTGGCAGTGGCTGGCAGAGCTGATGAATGGATGGCACGCCGCATTCTGACAGAGACGAATGTGACGGCCCCGTGCTATCGGAGCGGGCGGGTCCCTGCTGAACGGGCCGCTGGGAGATCACGTGACCAGACCCCGTTCTCCAATCAGGCTGAGGCGGAGAAAGAAGACGAGGAACCATAGCTTGTCTGTTGGGCTCCACAATGACCTTCTGCCTCAAAGTAAGTGTCCCAGATGGTCATCTCTCACACAGAGCAAAGTGATAGGACTGGGCTGCTCTAGTCCGGATAACCATCAACTCACTGGATTTGTCCTTCATGGGTCGTCATTAGTGTTTGGTCGGGTTAGGCGCCTGGAGACCATCCCACAGGCTTCAGATAGTTATCCCTGCTCAGCTGGAATGCAGACGGACTGAATCTGATGTGTTCTTGCTGCTATCAGTACATGGTAAGGTTAGATGCCTGGAGAGTGTCTGGGGGCAACCACATTAGGTCAGTCCACCGGATGGAGAGTGTCACGGTTAAATATTACAGCTTCTCATTTCAACTCCACCCAAAAGAGCGATCCTTCCACCTCTATCCACCGGAGAATCGCTTAACGTTGCACTGAGCAGGCCCATTACAAAAAAGAACTGAGTCAATGGGAAAGGGAGATGATTAAGAGGCTTTCTGTGTTAACAGAGGAGAATATCAGGTTTTATTGAGCTCCCTTCTATTCACTAGAAGTCTGTGTTGCAGACTGAACCCGAACGGCGACCGGGCTATTAATAGACTATTGATGAGTATTGATCTCCGGCTCGCATGACACACGAGATACAATGAGCAATAGATCCCTGTGAAAAGCAGTCTTCTCTTTTAGCTTTGCACCAATTGCATATTATTATGGCCTTAGAGAATTTCTCTGATAGATTGGCCAGCTGGTCTTTCATAGTTTTGGGAGGGAAAATGGGTAAAGCACAAGCTCGGATCGGTGACCATTTGTAATGCGCTCAAAGGAACTTTTAATCATCTCGCCCGCAAAGATTTGAAAACAATCGATAATACGCGCGGGATCGGAGGCGAGCGAGGCCTCAACAGTAATGTTGGACGTGTTTTATATGGGCGTGCGTACAGCCTTGGTACCTCGCACAAATGGGAAGAAAAGTTCAAAGCCTTGACATACGCAATTACACATGAATTAGGGGGATAATGACCAGGGAGAGTGTGTTATATCAATAACCCGTTTAATGGTCAATCTCAGCAGGGGTGTCTGTTGACTTGTGTTGGATTTACTTTAATTGATGAAAAGCCGTATAGCAGGTGGCTTACTTGGCCTCAAATGAGAGCAAAACTCAAATAGCCAAATTAAAAACTAAATAATAGATGAGAGACACTGGGATGCGACCAGGGAGAGAAAGTGTTGTAATTATTTGCCTGTGGAAAGTGGAGCTTCTCTTGTAATGTGGCTCCTTATGTTGCAGACCAGAGTGATGAGAGTTAGGTGATATATGCCATGATTTTTTCATCGTGTCCTTGTGGTTGGTTGAGTAAAGTCAAACCGCTGTCCTTATGAGAAATGATTTAAATGCAGAATGACACTATTTTAATGAAATTAGCCACTGGAATGAGAGCCAACGCTTGTGTATTTGGGCGAGCATGATGGCTGAGGAAAGGTTGTTGTTGTTGCGAGGCCAACTTGCTGTCACGCCGGCTGTTTGGAGCTGACGTGATGCTCTGCTTTCTGCCATCCTTAATGCTGTCTCTTGCTGTCAGCACATACGTGATAGCAAACATCCTTGGATGATTTGAACAGAGAGGGTGAATTACTGTTGATGAAATCAGTTCTTTCTCGCTGTGAGTTTTCGTTCATCCATATTCTCTTGTAATAACAGCCTGCAGTCCTTCGGCTTTTTTCCTGGCAAACAATAGTTATTCTCGTAATGATTCAATTTTTCATCTGTCTTTGCGAATGAAAGAGACCATTTATTCTTGTTTTGCATTTTTAGCCGTAATGATGAAGAATGCTAACGAGCAGCACTGGGTGCTGGTGACGAAACGTCCACGGGGCACCAGAATCTGCATATCAAAGAGGTCCCTCAGAAGGCACACTCTGAGAAATGTGTTCGACACGACTCTCACCTCCCCGTAGGCTTCGGGCAGCAGCGCAGGATGCGTCCTGAACATGAGCCAGACATGTTTGCAACCCAGAACTCTCTGTAGCATTGCCTTTGAGACACTGTCACAAGTTCATCTGTTTCGGCTTTTGTTCTTTCTACGAGTTTAAGCTAGATTTGTGAGTTGTGATGTGGCAACAAGCATCAGCATGAGGGCTCGATGTTTGAGTCGGACAGACTGTTGCTCTGTGGCAGCAGTTCCAGATAAAATGCCACATGCCACCTGCTCTTCTGATTAACAAGTATGCACCTTGCTGATCCCTCAGCCATTAATGCCAGTCGATGGTAGGGCTGGGCAATATAGATTTAGATTTAGAGTCTTCAAAGTCAGCATGAAACAGAAGTTGTGATAATCTATATGTATGTGTGTGTGTGCATTTAAATGATTTTAATAATAAGTATTTTTTGTATTTACTTAAAATATAAATTTAAATAATTATATTTAATAAATAATAAATAACTCTAATTATAACTCTTAACTCTAGTCTACAGTGCACCCTGATTATTCTTTTTTTAGACTTTCCACTGTCCCTTTAACTGAGTATTATCTATAGAATATGGCAGCCTGAAGGTGACTGTGTGCTTGTGGAGGTGTTTGTGTGTTTGAGAAATCCGCTGCTTTCTCAAGATCAGTAACCTTTTTACCTTACGTAACAACGTTTTTGTAGTAATATTCCACAAACAGCATTGTTTTTTATAAGTAAACTAAGCTCACCATATGGGACTCCGTCTCATGAAAATTTCAGGCTTTTTTTGTGGATTGCACACTGTAATGGGGGATCCTAAGGAGTCATCTTGTGGAGCCTTCCATTGGACCGCACACTGGTTTAGCTCTCTCTCACACAGATGGACGACGAGCCGAGGGAATCTCGCATGGAATGATCAAAACAGCTTGACATGCTGGAGGAAATGGGACCGAACGGAGAGGAGGAAGAGCAGAAGAGGAGTTAATCACTGTGCTAATGTCGTACTTCATCATCGTTTTCCTCGACGCCACTGAGCTCAGCTTCGCTCGGCCATTTCCACCACACACTTATGTCACTCTCCGGCACAGATGCAACTCTTCACGTGCCCCCTGCCTGAATCCTGCATTAAAACCCCAGGATTACGGCCCCATTCCTACCCAAATACTGCTACCTGGGCGACAATCTATTCACATAGTTACTTAGAGAGAAACAAGGTGTGAGAAAGGAAGACAGAAAAAGACAATACTCTGGTATATGAGGACATTTTGAGGTAGATGCTGTTCCTGCCATGCGAGCTTTGTCTTTGGGCAGATGGTGTTTAGACGTGTAGATCACATATAGTGCCCACACAGGACTGAATGTGTCCATATGTGTGTGTGTGTGTGTGTGTGTGTGTGTGTGTGTGTGAGAGAGAGAGACAAGAGATTAGGGGCTTGGGCCATACTCCACCTGCCTGTGCTTGGAAACAGATCTGTGGTATCTGGTGAAGGTGAGTGAATTTAAGCACCTGCTCCCTGGGGTCCTTGTCGTGCAGACAGTTACAAACAGGATCCCGGGGAGCGCCATGCTGCTCCGCATGGCTGGCCATGGAGCCTGTGTCGAAAAATATGAATCCATCATGAGTTGCCATAACTCAGCATCCCAGAACCCCATCGTCTCCCTGGCACAAACCCACCAGCAACCCCTACCCATACTCTGAGTCAACCATGGCACTGCTCACCAGTGTGCCACATATATATGTATTTCATTTTCTGCCAGTAAAATAGAATTTATTTTTTGTATTATTTTGAGGTGCAGTGACCTGGATATGTTTTACCCATAATGGTACAAGCTCTTAGTTTCTGTGTTTTGAATTTTTGGGCTTGCTTGCGTGGTCCAAGTAGGTGAATTGTGTGAAATGTAAAAATGAATGAATAAATACGAGTGGTATTATTGCAGTTTAATCAGACTTGAGCTGTCTGCAAATCTGTCATTCTGTCCCACTGGTTGAGGCATTCAGGTTTCACCTTGGTGGTCCAGGACATTGCTGTATAATGGTGAGACACACATTAAAACTCCAACTGATGTGTCTAAGAGTCACTTTTTTCTATAAGAGGTGCAGGGAGTTTCTCTAGGACAACAGCCAGTGGAGATGAAGATTCCTTGAGCGTCTTCGTCAAAGCATTGTGTGTGCTTATTTGTGTGTCCACATCACTAAAAGTGACAGCCTGACTGACATATGTCAGCTCAGAGGCACAGGAGGAGTGGCAGAAGCCATTTACCAGCTTCCAGGAGTGACACAGCAATGACTTCTGCTCTTGTTCCAGCCCACCACCCCCTAATAGCTCTAATTAATTGATGAATGAGGTCAAATTGAAGATATCTCGCAGAGTCTCAATTTGCCCCAACACCCACCACCATGTTGTTTTTCTTAATGCGTCATGCACCTCATCTCCCTCTCTGCTCATCTGCATAAGACCTTGGGATGAATGTTAACTATGTTTAATTAGACAAGTGGAGCGATGGATGGGTGTGTGGCGCTTTGGGGGGTTTTGATGGCAGGGCTCCTCGCTGGCAGGGGGTGCAGGACTGCAGTGCTCGCTCCCGGCTGAGATGGGAGCTACACACCTGGTTCTGAGCGCTGGCTTCACGCAGTCTCCTGTATCTCGGTGGGTTTCTTTCTAATGCTCAGCATCTCTGTTGAAACCCTGGGCATTTACATACTTTAAAAGCTTAATGTAATTATTAACTTTTTAATGATTTTTGAAGATAACGTGACTCTCAGTGCAGATTTGTGTCTGGGGAGGGACGTGCAAAATGTCATCAATCCAGGCTTCATACAGAGTTTGGATAGTTGATTTGAACTTATCTTTCAAGAAATATGGAAATATGCTTGAATTGGTTGCTTCACCAAAATTTATTGGTGTATAGTGAGTGCACTTGTCACAAGTTCTGCACGCAGGATCCAAAATGAACACTTGCCATGCAGCATATGTAAGTTAAAATGTGCTTTGCTAAGCAAAATAAATATGATATACATAATACATGCAACATAATACATAGTCAAATTGTAAGAATGTGAGAGATTCAAATGAACCATGTACTAAAGAAAAATGTTTACAGCAACTTTTACCTTTTAGTGCAAATTTATTATCATAAGTTTAGCAAGGATACCTAAACTGAAGTTTTTTTTTTTTTTTTCCCCATACATTCATGGGGCAAAAGCATACAATATGGAAATCTTGGAAACAAAAAAAAAAAAAATATATATATATATATATACCGTATATATTTTTTAATACTAAAGATTTGTTGAGACTTCTGTATGATGCTATTTGTGGTAAAATGACCTGCTATCCAGAAATATTCAAGTAGAAACTAAGATTCTAGTGTAAGATAAACAACAACAAAAAAAAATGTTTAAAAAATGCACAATATAGTTTTATTTCAGTTATTCTCAATTTACTCACCATTAGCAAGTACGACAAAAAAGTACAATTTACATCCTGCCTGCATGTCTCACAACATAGAGGTAGATTCGTGGCCAAAGAAATGTATTCGCATGTCTTGTCTACATCGTCAGGCCAAGTTGTTGTTTCAATAAAAGCTGGTTAAAAGAGCAGAAGTGTGAAATGTAGTGAAGGAAAATACAATTCATAAAAGGCACTGTTCTCATTATGCAAACACGACATCAATTTTCGACACTGAAAATACTGGAAAAGTGCTTAAATTAACTCTTTAAAACCTGTACGAACCCTGTCATAAACCATGAGATGTAAAAATGTCAGTCAGGGGAATATTTAACGAAGCAAGATTTGTCTTGCTTGTCATTCCACCATCTTCCGACAAGAATGTCGCTCCGTGTTAAAGCATTGTGGTGAGGTGTCTAAGTGCCGGAGGCTCGTCCTTATCTGTGTCCTTCCGACTGAGGTGTGATCCTCTTGGCTCAAAGAATTTCCACCGCTCTAAGCCGTGAATAACAACTGTGATCCAGAAAATGATGGGCATGCCATTTAAATAGCAGTGCCACGCGATAAGGCGAATGCAGATGTTTTTCTTATTTATTATCCCCCCACCTCCCCTGTTCAGACATGTCACTATCTCTCCTGTACATTTGGGCCCCTGTCTTTTCAGGAAACCGAGGCAGACATAAGAGTATGAGTGTGGAGGCGTGCTTTTTCCTTTCTTGTTCTTTCCTTCTTCCCCCCCATGGGGGTAGGGAGCTTATCTCTTGTCCGTAGCCAGAACACGTGGATTACCGCTTTGCCTGGGGTTCTACATTTATTACTGGCCTTAGAGAGGAGATATGACACAACGATCAGGAAGACATCACACACCACGATTAAGATCAATGATGTTTTAAACCTCTATGAAACATTCAGTGAAACAGTTATGAATAAGCTCAGAAAAACCGTTGCTGGTAACAAGAGAAAAGTGCTTTTATTTCCTCCTGAAAAAGTCCACCAAAACAAAGAAATGCCGTAGTGGATGTTTGTAATGTCGTGTTGTGTTTAGTCGCTAATTAATGTTGGGAGAAGAAGAGGACAAGTCCTAACCCCTGCTCACTGCTGTTAACGCTGTTTGTCTCTAAATGACCTCTGATTTCACACTGCATTGGTTTTCCCTGTTGTATGGACAAGAACCTTTTTCTTCTTTTTTTTTTTTTTTTTGCTGACAACAGAAGAAATGCTATCTGTTAAATAAGTAATTCAGTGAGTTTGCCAGCAGCAAAACATTGGGTTTGCTGAAAAGGCAGACACGGAAGAAACATGAAGAAGTAAAAAAACAGCCACTCTAACACTTTCTGCACCTCCCTCTTCAATTTAGCCTGAATTCAGATAATGCATACACAAGGTGTGTACACAAACGGTTTGAAAGTGAAACTTAATATAATTGTTTTCCCCTCAACATTTCCTTAAGCTAAAATATTTTGATCAGATCTTGTTTGAGAGTTGAGCATCTGACTAACATGAGGAGAATATTTTAGAGGGAAGATATTCAGCGAGAGCTTTCTTTTCCCAGTGGATGTTTACATTATTAATCCATTTATTAGTCATCTGTCTAATAACTGAACAATGAATTTTATAGTAGACATTCCTGTGACTGTTCAGTCAGTGTTTGGGATGGACAAATTTATTTAGTAGCATGGTGTGACTCTCAAGGTTTCCTTAACATACAACAGGAAGCAGAATCGGATTGAATGATGTCTCCATGGACAGGTAACTGAAGTCAGTCCCCTTATCTCAACTTGTCTGTAAGTAATGTCTGTAACCATAGTGACAATTGTAATACATCTTTAGTTATTTTAAACCGTTCAGCTTTTCAGTCAGCTCTAGCAGCTTTGGTTTCTAAATGTCTTTCAAAGTTTTTATGCTCACATTTAAATTATTTGCTCTTCATTTAAAGTCACAAACATTAGGGGCAAAAGGCAATTCTATCAGAACAGACCTGTGAACTACCAGTTGAGGACCTTGTTACATTGAAGAACATGGCCTGTATACTGAAGGGTGTTTTGCTTACAGTAACATTACCTGGCATACAAGCTTTTGTGTTTGTGGCCCAAGATTGTAGTTGAAGTCGCTCTCTTTCTCTATGTGTTGAAACAGTTAGCTAATCTCTGTTATTTTAATCACTGGTAAATAAAAGGAGAATTCTCTTTCTTTTATTCCTTTGTGCTGTTCTGTGATGAGGGGGATTGATGTGCTTGCACCTGGCACTGTGAGTTTTGCCTTATAGTGCCGGAGCAGTTGCCAGTAACATTGATGCATGGCCATGAATTATATTATGCCTTGGCAGCTGCTCACTCCTAAATTCATCTTTGTACTCAATGATTTATTTATTACAGTGCTTGCAAGGCAGCTCTGTATTGATACTTCTCAAACATTCTGGTTAGGGGTTTGTTCTAAACCCCTAACCCTAAGAATTTCACCTGCACTGCACTAGTTTCAGTCTTGGTTGTCCTATGTATTTTTGGTTTGTGTAATTTAAAGGGTTATTAAAAAATAAAACTAAAAGGGTTAGTTCACCCAAAAATGATCTTTTATTCTCTTTTAATTCTCTTAAGATTAGCCTACCCTCAAATCATGAATTTGTTTCTCCTGTGGAACATAAGTGAAGATATTATGAACAATTGCTCAGTGTTTTGGTCCATATGAAAGTCAAAGGGGTCCAATGTTATTTGAACCTTGAGGTTCTTAAAAATATTTCATTTTGTGTAACTCAGAATTAAGAAAGTCATACGAACTGGTAAAGTAAATGATGACAGAACTTTCATTTCTGGTTGAATTATCCCTTTAAGACTAACGTTTGAAAATCTCACATTAATTTAAATGGAGATTATTTAGAAACCTTCCTTCTTCCTTGCATATATTATCTTATAACCATTTATTAAAAGCTAAAACCTAAGCTTAGCTAAAACTTCAACACTATTCTTGTGCTACTTTGCATGCACAGGTATTTCCTTCAGGAAATGCAAATCTGGTTTATTTAGACTATTTGTCATCCTTTTTAGCCTGGCAAAAGGAATGCGGAAAGAAAAATGAAAGAAATGGAATATGATAAGGTTTTGCAACATTGCCTGTGCGCATTGCTGGATCCGAGCAGGTGTAGCCACCACCATGTCCTTTGGTTATGATGAAATACATGGCTGAAACCCAGTGCAGGTAAATGATCTGTAAATGAGATCAGATGATGTATTAGAAGGATATTCCTTTTTTTGTCCCCTTTCCGCCAGCCTAAGGAGATCTGGTTTTTACCTTACATCTCTGCTCCTGCAGATATCTGTGACATGAGGTGGCTTTGTTTGAGTCTGACATGGTTTCTTATTAACACCTGAACATGGCTCCTTTGTTCACCACGGCGAGGACCATTGAAGTCTCCGCTAGGGAGAAAATTGAAGCAGGTGACAATTAATAGCTTAGCAGCATGTCTAATGAAGATCGAAAAGCTGCTGGGGGTCAGTAAACAAATAGAGGAGATGACTTCTAAAAGAGAATGTAAACTCACAGAGGAAGAGTTCATCAACCTATCTTTCCATCTGTCTCTACACTGATCTGATATGCTGATATTCACAGATTTTAGAGACTAATTCAGGTAGTTTGTGTATCACAGGATTACATGGTCATGGAAACCCTGGAAATATGAGGGAATTTAACATTGTAATGTTTCAGATTTGAGAAATTTGTGGACTTTATAGCAAAAATTTATAGCATTAGCCACTTAGGCTGGACTCTCAAAGGTACAAGTTAATACATTATATACTGTGAAAGAATGCATATTAGTACCTTAAAGTGTTAAAATGCATCTTTCACGTACTGATATGCACTCTTAATGAATGTACAAGGTACCAAGGTGTGCTTTTTAAGAGCAATGCTCCAAATGACAAGTTTTTGTACACTTGAAAAAACCATACTTGCATTTTCAGATTTTTTGGGTATTTATGCTAAGCTCTGCAATATTTAACCAGCTACGTATTAGTAATTTTGTGAGTAATTTCTATTAAATGTTGTAAGTTTACTTTATCCAGTCATCAAAAATATCTGAAAGTCTTGGGAAGTTTTTGATCAACAAGTACAGGAACTATTAGCTATTAGGATTTGTAATAAGATTTTAAACCGTTCTAATTAACTTTTTGCCAATTTCACTGAAAACTGTTTGAAAATCTAACAGTACACTTCTGAACTGAAGTGAGGTGACATTAATGGCCCCGGGCAGGCCATCGCCCTGCCTTGATGCTATTTGAAAGGTAAATGCTGTTAAGGAGAGATTTAGCTTTTTTGACTCTATCTCAGTGTGACCTTCACAGTCGCACTGTCTCTTTATTGTGATCTCAGCACAAAGCGGCGACAGAGGGCAGAGGCAGTGGGCTGCTTGTCTGGCACTCTGATAGCCAAACAAAGGCAGCCTGACCGATGCACTAGATAGCACAAACACACTTCAATTAAAGCCTTCCCTCTCAAAGACAAACCAAACCCAGCAGTACAATGGCAGGATCAACACTGAGAGAAAAAACGGGGGGAAAAGAGAGAGTGACGACGAGTCCCTCTGAGTGATGAGTAGGACTCAGTTCAGTGCTCTATTAAAGCTCACTTTAGGCCGACCAGCTAATTTGAACAGAGAGTGTACCCTGCCTGCCGGCTTCTCTGTGATTTTTAGTATTTTTGTGAGTGTGTGTGTACGCCTGTTCTTTGCCATTTTTTAAAGAAGAACCGATGACCAATATTATATTTATTATAGTAATTTTTACTATTCAGTTTAATTTATTAGTAGTTTCACACTGTTTTGTAAAGTAAAACTTGCACTGTTAAGACTTTTTAGTTCAGCTTTTAAAAACTTGTGTTCTGTTCCATTTAATTGCGCTGTTGCACCATTCTTGAACACTAGAGTATGTTATGTAAAGGTTCCCTTAAAAAGTGTGCCTGGTGAACTCAAAACCACCATAATTATACAGGACTTCCATACAATCCGATTCAACCAACCCACGACTAGCCAATTTTGAAAACGTCTAGTTCTGCAGGCTATTTCTCTATTCTGTAGCGCACAACTTTTGTTGAGCTGAAATAACTCTTCTCCCTGTACCTATGAATTTCCTAACATGTTTTTCCTGTCAGTGCAGTTTTAGACATGTCTTTCTGTTGAGAAGACATTTCTTCTCCCAATGCTAATGGATTGATTTTAGTTTGAACACTAGAAACTTTAGTTTTCCCTCTGTCTGCATTGTTTCTTATTCTTGTGTTGTTTCTTTATAGAGCGGAGCGGTTCACAAACCAAGTGCTGGGCTGCATGGGTGACCGGCACTGGCAGGACAGTCGAAGTGAAGCGCGTTTTTGCACAGAGCCCAGTAGGTGGTTGTGGGCACGCCTCGAATTGAAAGTTCGAAATTGGTTTCACGCAAGGGTGCCCCAGTCATTTGCTGTGCTGAATAGTGGAATTCACTGGATAATTCCAGCATTAATTGATTCTGGGCTCTGAAATAAACAGGCTGGCAAAGTGCACGAAAGTGGAGGCACAGCTTAATAGACCTACTCCTTTTTCCAGAAGAGGAGAGTAGTTGCTGAGACCAGACTTGAGTCCATGCAATTGTTTTACATGTAAACTAATGATATTTTTTGCCCATTTTGTCATAAGAAATGTAATAGCACAGCATCTCCTCAGTAAGTCACATGATTTCAAGTAAGTTTAATGCTTAGGGTTAGGGGTCTGCTCGCAGCAAGCAACCATACATTTTGCAAATGTAACTATACACCTAAAATGTTCAGCCTTACATTATACAGTTCTTTCTTTCTTTACTGAACACAGAATGACAGTATGGTGGTTTAGAGGCAAGCAATTACCAACTACCATACAAATATGTATTTCTGAATATCCATGGATTTAAGGCTATACCTGCAGATTTGTAAAATAATGAACTATCCAAGATAGGTAACTTGCTACACCACAGTGAATAGCATTACATATTTGGAATATGACAGATAGCATTATTTAGCCGGTTGTGTAGGTCTAGGCTAATTGCATGCCTGTCTTTTTGATAAATCACTGAAGCTGTTGTTGGAATATTTGTTATTTTGCGACTGATTTGAGTCTCAAGTACCCATTTACTTGGTCAAGTCATCAGAAATCCTCATGATTATGTGTCAAGTCAAGCACTATTTCAAGTCTGGAGTCTGTCAGTGGTTAAAGCAGGGTTTTGTGAGAGTCGTGTGAATGATCAGGTCTGCCAGGGCTGTGTCTGTGTATCTTGCCCTATTTTCTCACACATCAGGTGCGCCATAGGGACTCTCGTCAATGAGACTCAGTGACACTGCATTAGACTCACTTCTTACTCTAATTCCCACTCCACCCATGATCCCCCCAAAATGAGTCTGTCTCACACTTGGAATGGCACTGTCACCACTATTAAATCACTCAAGGTTTGATTGGCAGTTTAAGTTGTAACATATCTCAAAAGGACATTGGAAGAACTCAAATATCATTTGATAAGTGCCATAAAATTAGGATGACGTGTAGTAAATATACAGTGAATACCCATCCACGACCCATTTTCAATGCCCTGGCTGGCTTCAATGCCCTGGCCCTGACGGTACATCGTCCCTTTGATGCGGTGCAGTTGTCCTGTCCCCTTAGCAGAAAAACACCCCCAAAGCATAATGTTTCAAACTCCATGTTTGATGATGGGGATGGTGTTCTTGGGGTCTTTCTTCTATTTGTGAATAATCACACCAACTGTTGTCACCTTCTCACCAAGCTGCTTGGCGATGGTCTTGTAGCCCATTCCAGCCTTGTGTAGGTCTACAATCTTGTCCCTGACATCCTTGGACAGCTCTTTGGTCTTTTCCATGGTGGAGAGTTTGGAATCTGATTGATTGATTGCTTCTGTGGACAGGTGTCTTTTATACAGGTAACAAGCTGAGATTAGGAGCACTTCTTTTAAGAGACTGCTCCTAATCTCAGCTCCTTACCTGTATAAAAAACACCTGGGAGCCAGAAATCTTGCTGATTGATAGGGGATCAAATACTTATTTAATTAGTTTAAATGCAAATCCATTTATAACTTTTTTGAAATGCGTTTTTCTGGATATTTTTGTTGTTATTCTGTCTCTCACTGTTAAAATAAACCTACCATTAAAATTATAGACTGATCATTTCTTTGTCAGTGGGCCAACGTACAAGATCAGCAGGGGATCAAATAAATTTTTCCCTCACTGTATAAAAAGAAAAAATGTTTAAAAAAAACTGTATATGTATTAGTGATGCGCGGATGAGCTAAAACGCCCGAATCTGCAGCTTCAAATAAATTATACACCCACCAACCGCCTGCACCTATATTTTTGTCTGATTTAGATAACCGCTCCCGATCATCACATTCAGGGTTCATATGATCATGAAAACCCCGGGAAAAGTCATGGAATTTTAAAACAGCAATTTCCAGGCCTGGAAGGTTTTGGAAAAATAAATAAACCCAGAAAGTTTTGGAAAAGTCATGGAAATCTATTTCACAATGTTTAATTAGGTCCTGAATTTCTGTGCGGGATTTCGCGTATATCGCATTACTCATTCCCGCAGCTTTCAACTTAAAAATGAGGGACATTACATTATTTAATATAGGGTATAGATTAGATAAATTAATCCACACAAACCATCAGATCAAATCAGTCATTTGAAAACAGCGTGAGTGATTCAGCTATAGGCTACTGCGTCCTCTCTCTTTGACCTTCTCTTCACATTGGCACATCTAGTGCTGCTGCACGCTGCGATACAAGACTTTAGCCTGTGTTTCAGTGCAGTTGACAGAATTGTCAATTTCCTAATCGGTTATTGTTGCATCATCACAAAAATGTATTATTTTCACGTCTTTTTAAGACATTCGGCACTCGTGCTTCAGAGGCGCTTTTCTGTGCACTCACAATCACATCCAAAGCGCGCGCTGTGAGTACCAAATTGAAAACGAGTATCCTCATAAGCACTGTCGGTTTTGTCTTAAGTTAAAGTAAACAGTTGCGAAACAAAACGCATGTGTATAAGTATTGGATCCGTGAAATAGGTCTTGTGACAGCAGCCTAATAAAGCTGTGCCGTCTGTCATTAATGTTAATCTAGTTAGTTAATATTTGCATCATTAATGATTTATCTTATCCACCTGCGATCCAACTGCAAATAATAAGAATGCATTATTTTATTACCCGACCCGCCCGCGGATATAACCACCATCCGCGCATCACTAATATGTATGTATTCATCAGCATATATTTATTCTTCAGCTTTTTTCTCAATACATATTGATCGTATTTAAATGCTGTGCATTTGATTAATTAATTGGCCTGTAGTTTAATTAATTTGATTAGAATTTTTAATTGATTGAAAATTTTTGTAAAAAATAAAGCTAAAAAAACAGCTGTCCAGAGAAAGATCCCAGTACTTCCCTGTTTAGCCATGGCAGAAGGGCCGTCCTGCATGTGGTAATGAAGGCATCGCTCTTCTCCCCTTACTGGGGCGGATGGTGGCTTATGTGAATCTGGAGAGGGTAGGTTTCCCGCTGTATAGATGATGAAGAAGGCTCCAAGCATGGACACGAGAGGGCAGATTGGAGGAGAGCGCCGCAGGACTCTGGGAAGTGAACCTGGCTGCTCCCCATGGAGCTAGCGAGAGTGGGAGCGAATGGCCGACATTTACAAATGAGCCTCTTCATCGCCACATGAGGGAATAGAGTATCCTATTGTGTCCCAACCGAAGAACTGCTCAATCCTCCCCCACATCCATGAAAAAGCAGAATAAGGCAGAGGATGTGCGTCTGAGCTTTGGTGCCCAAGGCAAGTGGCAGAGGGCATACTTCCCCCTCTTCCTTCATTCTGACCACATGAAATTTGAATTGGAGGGATTTATCATGAAGTGTGTGATGCCAGAACATTCAACTCTAGTTATAGTTCCATACAGGGTTGTGCTCATTTTGAATTCATTAGTTGGAATTGGCCATGTCCTACAAGTAGTTTATCTATCTATCTATCTATCTATCTATCTATCTATCTATCTATCTATCTATCTATCTATCTATCTATCTATCTATCTATCTATCTATCTATCTATCTATCTACCTGTCTATCTGTCTGTCTGTCTGTCTGTCTGTCTATCTATCTATCGTTTGTTCGTTCTGTCATTCTTTTTGTTCTATCTGTCATTTTATCTATCGTTCTTTATATCTATCTATTGTTATATTGTTCTTTCTATCTATCATTCTATCGTTCTATCTGTCCTTTCTTCCATTTTGTCTTTTGTCCTTTCTATCATTCTATCTTTCATCCTTTCAATTCTGAATGCTGCACAACCGTGGAGTTTGCTTTAGTTACTTCTGACAGTTGTGGATTTATTTACACAGTGAAGCAAAAGAGTGCATTTTTCACCTTCCATATTTCCTTCTTAGCAGATGTTTCTCTTAGCAAATATGATTATTAGGTGTGTCAATCGATTAAAATTAAATGCTATGCTGATTTAATCAGCATGTATTTAGATCAATTAGCATTGCATGTAATCAAATTAATCTCAATCACACATATTGATATTTGCTGGGAAAGATCATTCAAAGACGACTTATTGTTGTGGCAGACGAAAGCATTGCTTGTCCCGTCACATACTTTTCATACGCAGACCTTGGGATGCATAGCCAAGGCTGAGCTGTCATGCTCAGAGCGGAGTTGTTACGAGGGGAGGTGACGCTTACCATCTCCACTTTTTTTCTTCTCTAAAATGATGACATCCCCTCAAAGAGCAGTTTCATTTCTATCCCGTGCAGTGGGACCTGGCACTAGCAGCAAAACAATCTCGCTAAGTGCGAACACTTCCCTCCCACAATACATCCTCCTCTTCCTCCACTCAGAGAGGCTGCACTGTGGAAACAGAAGGCCTAGACAGAACGGCTGGAGCTCAGTCACTCACTCAGCCCTTGATGGGGAGGATTCAGTGCTGTGAGATGGGGATAATTTGTTTCAAGAGGCCTCGAAGTGTCTGGGACCTGGGAGGTGCACCGCAGGCGAATCAGCATGCCAAGCCAAACACTGACCACCAGCTGGAAAACATCTAAGCTATTCTGGATCAATTCAGAATTGATCTCAGCCCAACTGTATGTATAATGTAGGCTGTTGGGCGGTTAAGACTGGCTGTCTGTCTGACCAGTGCTGGGAAAGAGATATGATCTGCCCACACCCTTTAAAAGCAAATTATGGGAAAGGGCAAAGGGCCTTGAAGAGACTTTCAAATGAGGGTTGCCTGTGTGCAGTAAATGGATTCCATCCTGCCCGGTTACAGACCAGATGTATTTAGAGCGTGCTGACAGGGTTCTGCGCGTCCTACAGACCTGTTTACAGGGTACGCCACATCCCACTGCTTTCTGTTGAGTCGGCAGGTTGGTGGCCAAAAGCTTTGGAAGGGGGCGCAGCACCGAGCATCATGAGTATTGAATGGCCATGGCGGGCCGTGCGCAGAGGGGCTGTAACGCAGAGTCGGCTGCGAGTGCCGTTCCTGCTCCTCATTTGGGCTGCTCAAGGAGGCTGCATGCAGGGATTAATAGGTGGTTGACTGGAAAGCAAAGCTTTTTAACCCTGCTCAGGGACTCGTAGAACAGCACCACACCATGCCAGCAGATGCCAAGTGCAGCTGTCAGGAGTCAGAGTGCTTTTGTTGTTTGCTCTCTCTTCTTACTCGCTCCTTTCCTCCTCTGTGGCTTTCTGGCTGAACTCACATTCCTCTTGAATATTTTCAAACTTACTCTCCCGTTGTCTTTTTCTTTTAAAAGTATCCGTAGATTTAATGAATGTTATAAAGTATCTTTATAAATTATATATCTTATATGTTAAAAACATTTCTATTTAAAGCACACAAAATATTCTGTTCTAAGCATGACTTTCGTGATCTTCTGAACTGTAGGGTTATCTCAACGAAAAACAACATTTCAAAAATTCTACAATTGGCTGTTGTGATGGTAACTCAGAGATATTCTGAACATCCTCAGAATTTGTTTTCAATGCTTTTTTTTAATGCTGAAATGGATCAGTGTGCAAAATTGTTGTAGACATTTGCAAAATACAATTTAATGCTCTTCAATGTACTGTGAATTATTTATGATATATCCTTTTATTTTATTTTATTTTTTTCAAAAACCTGTAGTTCACAAGTGAACATTTTTATCTATTTATCTATGCATCTATTTTGGATTTTTCTTATTTAATACAATATTTTCAATAATTACAGGTTGTTCAATTGAAAAAGTAAAATGAATTTCATAATGCTTTAGTATTTTGTTTTGTTCTTATGATTTAACAGCAGTACTATACTGTAGCTGCTGTGTTTAATAAAATGATAATCTCATCCAGCATTGTATTTTATTTTATTTTATTAAAAATAAGCTTCTTTTTTTTTTTTGCCTGCATTTAAATTCTCAGCAATAGTTTGGAGTAGAAAAATAATCATCAGAACGTAATGCATAAACTGACTCATTTCCATTCATAAACTGAGTTTCTCACTTATTGTGTGAGTTTGAAGTTATGAGTGTTTTTTATTAATCGGAAGCTGATTATTATGATAATTTCAACATGATGTGAATGCAGCATTAGAATGTTGAGAGATGTTGAGATATAACTGTTATTTTCATTTTCAACAAACACCAACTGGCTTAACATGCTGATCCAAGAAAATCCAACAACTGTCTGTACTGTTGTTTTGCTGGAGTTGGTTGGGGCAGTGTGAACTGTAGCTTTTAGATATAAAATGAGCTTTCAATGCATCTGATAACAGGTCAGGATGAACCCTATCCATTTCATCCATTTAATGCACAATCTCCTGAAGTGTGTAAACTGCCTTACAATGATGTGCTTGTTTTTAATGAGCTGTGTGAGAGATGCAGAGCTCCACAGCTTTTTCTCAAGTCCTTGACCTTTTCTCATCCCCGCTGACTCTCGTTCGTCTGTTATACCCTCACACCTCTCCCACTCTCGTTCATTTATCCTCTCATCTCCCTGTTCCCTCCTCAACTGTCCCTCCCTGCGTATCACTCTCTTCTATGTCTAATTGCATTTCAATTCGCCCTAAGGGATGCCTGGGTAGTTCAATCCTTTCCCCCGGTTTCCCTCAAATCCATTTGCACCCTGCCCTGGCCAGGTCAGTTTCATGGGTTGCCCTGCAGGAAATATCAGATGACCTCACTTTCCAGTGAGAACAAGGTGTCATGGGGAATAGAATCGGTTGAGAGGCTCATCCCGCCCCCCAATCCCTCATATCCATCTTCCCCTCCTGCACAGATTTCCTGCTCTCAAGTGGAGAACAAGGTCAGAATCATATACTGTGTGACACCAAGCACTCCACCAAAAGTTTGTGGATTGTAACGTAAAGTGTCAAAAAGTCCACCGATTAGTGTAACATGAAGTCATCATATCATTTTATTTTATTTTATTTTCAGCATCCTTTGTTTACTTCCAGGTTTAAATTACATTTTGAATCCCAGATTTTCAGTTTAGTCTCAGAAGTTTGGACCCCACTGTACATGAATTCAGTTTATTCACTATTCAATCTAATGAAAGCATCATCATTTTATACAGTTCTATATAAAGTAAGCAAATATCCTGTGCGCTCGCATCTGTTTCTCAAGAACATTTATCTTATACTGTAAAGGCCTTCTGTAACCCATTTACTTACTCCACTATATCTGGGACTTATTTGTGCCTTTATAACAGAGTAGAATGCTGCAGAAAGCTTGAAAGTGTGTTTAAGTATAGGACTCTTTTCAGAGAAGTACACTGAAGTCTGGGAGTACTAGTGGAAAACAGTGTGGGTTGAAAGAATGAGGTTGACATATGCGCAACCCATGAAAACTCACGCTGTGAATGATGAATCCATTTGATCAAGTCACTTTTTTGTTTCAGACTCAAAAGAGACATCGGGACCTTTAAATTAAACAGTCCCAAAGACAGACTTAATATAGTATTAGTATTCAAATAGAGGGGTTCGTTCCCCTGAGAATGTCTATGAGCTTTTTAGTCTCAATTGCTCAATGGCACATGGGAACAGGGAGATGCGGTATGGATGGTGTTTAGAGACAAGTGTCTGATGGGTGCTGGGATAATGCCAGAGTGATGCCGATCTCCGCTTTTAATGGAACGTCTGTCATTGTTTCAAGTGATCAGCCCTGTCACTTCAAACTGTGAATTTTGATTTTTTTCTTTCGACGCCTCTCCTTACCAACATCAATCTAATACTCAAAAGCAAAAGGTAGAGACGACAAACGCACACGCCGAGGGTCAGCCAGGGACATGGATACTACCGGTGGAACAAACGCCTCATCAAATGTCTGCCAATACAAGCAGCGTCTTGTGCGCAAGAGAAATGTGATGGGAATTGCATTTATCAGAGCTGCTTCTCTGTCTCCTCTTGATTTAAAAAGGATGGAAGGATTGGGTGAAATTGTGTTTGCTTGCATTATGCTGTTATTGTGTCAATTTTCCACACCAGAAACAAAGGAATGGAAATATGCGTGTCATATTTTATTTTAAATTGCCAGACGTTTCCTTATATTCACAAAAGACCCTCTTGCTTTAGCTGCTGTCGAGGATGACAGTTTGAATGAAAATTGAGGCCGCTGTTGTCTGGTATCCTATCAGGGAGGCGTTTTTAAAATTGAATCAGAGATGTGCCTATCAGAGGTTCTCGTTTACGTGTTGCCTTCAGATGGAGACAGGAACAGGAGAGGACATGGGAAAAAAGGTGGCAGTGTTTCATGTGTGCTAGTTCACCTTGTAGAGGTGACACCATTTAGCATATTAAGAGCATTTTAAACAGGTGCAGGTAGACACGGTTCTCAGTAATCAGCTTTTCTGATGTAAGCTCCTGATACATGGATTTTACAGACTCTCCAATGTCAAGGTCCTCTTCTCCTTTGTAGTAATGCTGGAGTGTGGTGCAGAGATGTCAGGCACATGTACAGGCAGCCATGTGGCACACTGTTTTTGGTTTATAAATGTTATTTGCTACCTTTTGACTCAATCAAACCTGTACGTGGTAGGTAGGATAATGATGTTTTTTTTTTTTTACAATGCTACCTCTATGTTAACATTAAGAAACATGGTATTATAAGGAATCATAAAATCTTAATTATATTATTTAAAAAAAAACACATAAGAATGAAATTCTTGAAACTGTAAATCTCATAAATCTCATGTGGTGTAGTGACATGATATTTATATAATATATACAGTATATACATACATTTTTTTATATTATAAATATTATGTCACCACACCACATGAGATTTAAAGAAATAGTTTGTCCAAAAATGAAAATTTCCTGATTATTTACTCACCCCCAGGCCATCTAAGATGTATTGGACTTTCTTTAGTTGAAGAGAAATTAAAGTTTTGGAGGAAAACATTTTTTCTCGATGTAATTCAAGCGAAGTGCAGAAAAAATAAAAAAGTATTTTTAATGGCTCACAGACACTTATCTATTCTAATTTAATTCTAATTTGAAGGTGCAATAGGTGATTGTCTTCAGAAATTTTTTTTGTTATGCTGTTTGAAAGTCTCTTCACATCCCGATAGCAATCATTAAAGGGGTGGTTGATTGCGATTTCACTTTTTTAACGTTAGTTAGCGTGTAATGTTGCTGTTTGAGCATAAACAATATCTGCAAAGTTACGAAGCTGAAAGTTCAATGCAAACGGAGAAATTCTGGCAGTTTAATGCCTACAAAAACGACTGGTAAGGGACTACAACGAGTTACATCCCGGGTCCGATACGTCACGGACCCAGATAAACCCTGCCCCCGGGAACACGCAGCAAAGGGGGCGAGGCCATGCTGCACTGCTTTAGGGAAGAGGAAGAGAAAACTAGGGGTGCACGTAAAAATCTATTCATATATGAATCGCGATTCTGTCTTCTAACGATTCTAATGGATTCACAAGTTTCAAAATCATATGTTTTAAAGCAGCGGTTCTTAATACTGTTACTCGCGTCGACCTGCTCTGCACACGCTCTGCATCTCTCTCTCTCTCTCTCTCATTCAGATACGGATTCGTTTATGCATGCGGTTGCCGTGCTGTATTAAAGCTTAAATATGGATAAAACCATATATTAAAAGCTAACAGAAGCACTTACAAATAACAAAAGTACGAGTTCTAAAAGTTCTAAAAGTACGCTGGTTCATACTTCTAAAAGTATGAACCAACAACAACAACAAAAAAACACATACCATTAAAAGCACAGGTTCTGCGCAATCCTCTTCACTAATATCCTCTGCGTCTCATTTGGGCTCAAATTGATAAGCAATATACTGTAGATGATGCCATTCTTTACAATACAACCGGAGCCCATGCTGCTGAGGGCAGGACCAAGAAATGTTCGTCCAATCAAAACGCTCGGTCCGAGCGTTTTTATTGACTTTCCTACCTGCCTGTCAAAGTATGTATTTGCATACCTCTGTGCACCTGGTTCGTGCAGACAGGATATGTCATCAGCGCGATCACGCACGCTGTGCAGACAGAGCGAGAATGGCAGACAAACATCAACCCGATCTTTATTCCTGGTATTGTAGTACTTTTACTAACTGTACTATAAAGTTTTCTCACATCATGAATGACACATGATGTAGCCAAGCGGTTCCCAATTGCAGTCCTTTCACCCCCCCCCCGCTCTGCATATTTTACATGTCTTGCTTAGTTAACACACCCGATTCAGATAACCAGCTCATTAGAAGAAAGCTACATGCATGAACTGTGTTCCGATTGACATGCTCCCTACAGTACAGTGTTCTTTGCTCCCTACTCCCTGAGCAGGGGAAATTCGTTGAAGTTTACTTCACTTTGGAACATTCATTCACAGCTTTGCGCTGCACAGCGTCTTCACACACAGACTAAACTTATTAGAGAAGTGTGAAGTGTGACATAATATACCTCTATAAATAAATACTATATAAATTTATGTCTCGCACACTTTAATGCCCTTTGTATGGAACATATATACGCTCGCTTCGAACTGGAATCATGGCGGAATATCCGGTGATGTCCACTTTGCGGGGCACTTACGGTCGATCATTTTACCAACTCGGACCTTTGAGTCTCGTTTTTTCGAGTCATTTCGTTAATTTCGTTCATTTTAGCTAAATATAATTAAAATGTTATGTGTTACTTCCCTAACACATCTACTATTTACGTAAACATTGATCACACTACAAACAATACAAAACTATAATGCTATAAGAAACAGAAAAGATTAATTCATTGTTTACCTTGGTCTTTTAGTCTATGATTAGCTCACCTCACCTCTTATCTGACAGGTCTTCGGGTTTGAGTCATTCGTTCATCACGTGACAGCCCCAAAGCTTAACCAATGCAGTCTGAGCTGGAAAGAGAATTGATTAGTTAATCTCTTGAGTCTTCGGGTTTGAGTCATTCGTTCATCACGTGACAGCCCCATAAGCTTAACCTATGCAGTCTGAGCCGGAAAGAGAATTGATTAATTCATCTCTTGAGTCTTTGGGTTTGAGTTGTTCGTTCATCACGTGACAGCCCCATAAGCTTAACCTATGCAGTCTGAGCTGGAAAGAGAATTGATTAGTTCATCTCTCGAGTCTTTCGAGTCGTTCGTTCTTTTGTCACGTGACATGACAGCATTAGATAGAGAAATTAGTTAATTTACAGCCTTCCTTACAAACGGGTGTATAGTTCTTCTTCTTATTATTATTATTAGAATTATTATTTACTCTTACAGTTGCGTGATGTGTTTCTGGTCTCAAATTGTAGCTTTTTATTTCTTATAGTTTACAAATGTGTGAATTTCTGTCATGATGGTTCTTTTCCATAACACTGAATGTGGTAACAAAGGTAATAAAGAGTTTGTTATTATCATTAAGTCTCTTTCCAGCTCAGACTGCTTAGGTTAAGCTTATGGGGCTATCACGTGATGAATGAACGACTCGAAAAACCTGAAGACTCGAGAGATGAACTAATCAATTCTCTTTCTGGCTCAGACTGTATAGTTCTTAAATATTGATTAACATGAAATAAAATTATATTGGCTATATATCGGCCACCCTGCTCTCCAAGATATCGGCATCGGCTGTCAAAAAACCAATATCGGTCGACCACTAGTCACACTTGACCTGCAACGTGCGTATGTCACGCAAGAGGTTGTGAACTAAACTGAGCTGGACCAAGGTAAACATTTGTAGTATATAACTTTTTTTTTCTGAAGATGACTAATTGTTTCACGAGAGAAGAACCATATTTGTTGGCTGGAGTTGTGTGGATTATTTTGAAGCTGCCTAAATATAGATTTTGGACCGTAAAAAATGGTCTATGGCGAGCTTTGTTTGCTTGCATTTGATGGAGAAAATCCATCAAAATCTTTTGATTTTATAATATATAAAATCTTTTGAACATATTGGAAAACTGAAATTCGAAACTTTACTTGAAAGGTTTTTCAAAACCACATGTAACCAACAGGAATACAAAGAGTACATTTTAAAAGATTTATTCTTTTCTTTATCATGGACACTCATATATCACTGACCCAAGTTTTAAAGAGCACTTGATTGACAGCTGCTGACCAGACTTTGATGCCCCATCTTGACAACTGCACCAAATCAACTCAACAGAGAACTAGCCACTCATTATAACACAGCACAACTTTGTTTCTCACAGCTGTTTAATGGCTCCTCTGTTTTTGTTTGTGTGTTTTTTTTTTGTTTTGTTTTGTTTTTTTGCCGTAAGGTTATTGCACCTTTATGGCTGATCGGGGGGTTGGAATAATCCTCGACATCTGTTCGGGGAGTGGGTGGGGGATGCCGACGTTTGCCTTTTATTTACTGGACCGGGCCTCTCAGCTCATCCCCCTAGCTCAGAGGTCGGCATGTTGACTTTTAATGGGAAAACGATAAAGAAGAAGAATCTCAAATGAGCCTCAAGGTCAATGAAGGAGTTTCGCCCCCAGCTATCTTTCTGGCTTGTAAAACAAACATTACTCACAAGCACTGTGGTAAATTAGCACCATGCACCAAGGACTTATTTTATTTTCTTAACCGCACACATTAAGTGTTTTAAATGAGTGTTTAATAAGATCAAGTTTTCTCTTTTGTAATTAGCAAAACAAGTTAAGCACAAGTGTAGTTACTGCAAAACTTGGTTTATATTTGTGAAGATCCTGCTTACAGCTTATGAAAAAAATATATATAGTAACTCCTCTGTAGAATTTTCAGTATGGCAAGCCAGGCAAGTGTGTGTGTTTTTTTTATTGTTATTATTATGGAGAGGTTCTCTTCCTCCTCTTCGTGGTCATATTCCACAGAATCTTCCTCTCGTCCTTGTCTCTTTCCCTCTGGCCCTGATGACAGGAGGGCAGAACGTTAATCAGAACAGCGCTATCTCTCAGACAGCACCTGCAGGCCATTACCATCTCTAGCGTTCTCTGTGTGGGCACTGCCAGTCTTGGGACCCTGGTACCTCGAGGGATGGCTCTACTGCCAACTGTGACAGGATTAAAACATAGAGTTACTGACTATAAATATATATAACACCTCCTGAGGGCAACTGAATACCATTGGTTTTTGGGAATCGAGTAGAATTTGGGCTATTATTGATAGGCTTACAGTGTTTAATTAGGTTAGTAAATAAAATCTTGTCAAGCTCAGAATATTGAAATTGATTGGAGTGTGATGGATTTACATTGTGTAGACTGCTTGACGTAATGTTCTAGAAAGTAAGCTTATCGATTGACCATTTTTGGTGAACCACTGTTTAAGTGATTTCAATGAAAAGCCATGTGAATTTTAAAACAGTAATAAAATCAAAGTAGATCACTTTTATGCTGGTACAGTATGCACCTGTGATTAATCTTTTGGATCTGCATGTAACATTAATTTAAAACTGCCAGAAACGAATACATAAATAGTAAAGTTTCAAGAAAACATTTCTCGTCACAAATGCTCTTGAACTCTATGTCAGCAATGTTGTGGCAAGTCTTTACAAACCTTTTCTTAAAGCTGTTTATTCCGTTTCATCTTAATTTGCCCAGAACAATGCGCTAAGATCAGTAAATAATTGGACTCCTTTTTGATAACATCATTTGTGTCCCTCCGCATTTCCTGCTGTCTTTGTATGACAAATGCCCTCAGTGTGAAATGAATGGCTGGCTGTCACAGGTAATCATGAGGTTCCTTGTCAGTACCCGGTCTGCTTTCATTTCCCATGATTAGCTTTGTGAAGGAATGATGGGATACGTTTCACTCATCCACTTGTCTCATTTGTTGGGTGACAGTGATGACTGGGTTAACATCGGTACCAGAAATCACATCATCTGCTGTCATGCTTGTTGTGCATCCCAAGAAATGATTTGTCTTTTGTTACAGCAATCAAACAGCCACTGTAAGGAGGTTTTCATGTCATTCACGTCTTCACATAATATAATGTGAGCTTCAGACAATGAGGGGAGCAACTACGTCCACAAAATCTTCTGAATGCAATTTCCACAGTTCTGTTCCTGAGCCGGTTTTGAATGCAACATGGTCTTAGATAGACATTTTAAAACTTATTTTAATGCATGTTTAATTCTGAGTGCACTTTACAATCCATTCATTTCAGTTTATTAATGCACACCTGTTAAAAAGCTGTTGATATTCTCTAACAGTAACGCCTACCTGTCTTTCTGTCTTCTGTTTGACAGGAAATTGCAGCATACTTGATAACATTTGAAAAGCATGAAGAATGGTTGACAACATCCCCTAAAACAAGGTAAGAATATCCATCTTGTCAGCTGACCATCAGAAATCTCTTTCCCCCCAGAATTCCAGGGTTTTATGATGTTACGATGTTCCAGGGTTTTATGACGCCGTGATGTTCAAATTAAGCCATTAGCTGGAGTTTCCCCGACAACCCACTCGAGGATTTCCGCTATCTTAAAAGTTGGGTGTTTGATATTGGTGGACATTGATGGCAGTTTCAAAAGGTTTACTTCTTTTAAGAGTTAGCCTGACAGGTAATGGATTATTAATGTGGACTAATAACTGCAAATAGCCTATTAGCAGAGCTCTTAGCTCAATGCTCTGCTCTCATTTCTTCTGTGAGTGTGATGGTAATGTGTTCATATATAACAGCAAATTAAACGTTCTCTAATAAATGAAGGTGTGAGCTGAAAGCTGTCTAGCTGCTCAGAAGTAGATGGTAGGTGTTGGCTGACATCGAAGAGGGAAAAGTGAGCATGCCACGACTACACGCGCATGCACCTGAATCAATCTGTCATCTTGGTTTATGGCTGATAACTCGCCCTGGGGTCTTAAGCAGCTCTGCTGAATTTACATGTTCCCAAACTCCACAAGAGTAGGATTTGTGTATTTTTAAATAGACTGACTATATACTTGATTGGCTGTAAGCCAGGTCAGCGGTGGTGGATTTGATGTGTAATGGAGTGGCACTTATCGAACATCAGTGATGCTGCTGATGCAGACGGCTCAGAGTTAGGCAAGGACAGAGGTTGCCGCTGTGGCTACGCTGGCTGTTTGGCCTATCTGGGACAGCAGGATTTGGGGGACTATTTCATAAATAATCAAACCTGTCAAGAACATGTCTAAAATGTGTTACACCATAAAATCAAAATAAATACATTTTGATTAAAAAATTACTGTAATGTGAAGAAAACAACAAAATGTTTAGTTCTGTATTTGTAGCATTTTTACATTATGCTAGTATTCTTTTTTTTTTTTTAAATATCTCCAGTAATTATTTTTTCTTACAATTACATAATCTAATGAGAAATAAAAAAAAAAATGGGTCATATATGTTAAAAAATGTCACAGCGCAATAATTAAATAAATAATTAATGTAGCCCTGTCCACAGTGATCTCATTGGTCGAAAATTCTGTTCCATGTAGTTCTAACGTATTAAATATAGTTGATTGTGCATTTTGGATTAGTTCACTTTCAGTGCAAACAGAAAAAAAACTGTACTCTGTAAATTTGTTGTATCCCACCTGGTTAGGACAGAGTGTAAGAGTGTCTTCAATCACCAAGAGTAAAACTCACTCCGCACAGACAGTAGATGCAACCAATCATTAAAAAGAGATAAGAGTAGGAAGGTTACTTGAAGGTGGGGGAGATTTTTGGGAAAACTACATTTAATTTATCATGCGATGCACAATGTCAGGTCTCTTATGGTGTAATATTTTAAGAAGCTTATAGTGTGGGCACGCACACTGTATATCAGTGTGTGTACGTGCCAGGGTTTAAGTCTGTGTGTTTCTTCAGTCTGTTTTTCCTAGCCTCAGGTTAAGCCCTCCAGTCTCCTGTTCTATCCAGTTTGTCGAAACAGAACAGTGCTTTCTCCATCTCCCGCCTGCTTCCAGGAGGAAGTCCCACTTCTCTCCCAATTAGAGAGAGCCGATCTTATACTATTAGACAGCTCAGAGTCCCTTCTCCTCAGTACCAGACACTGGAAACTGCTCACTCTCATGCTTTCCTCCAGTCTGCACATAGGAAGAGCTGGGCACCATCGGCACAGAGTAAAATCAAAGCTGACGAGGGATCCCGCCATCTTTCACGCTTGTTCATAGTGTATTAAACACAGTGTCATCTCTTTCTCTCTCTCTATATATATATCGTAATTTCTGTCTTCCATCCCACAACTGACTAGTCAATTTGTGAGGTAATGTGTGACGGGGATGTTTGCATGATATCTTCCTGTCAAAGTTTTAAATTTGTCCACTTTTACTTTGTAATAGACAATCTAATGACCTTTGCAAGGTCTTTAATCATTGCATCGTTGTTTTAGCAGTTCGTCATGGATGCATTTTTAATAGTGAGTGTAAACTAAAAAACTGTCCAGATTTAAAAAAGACAAGAATCTTATATAAATGCCCCATAAGAATGGGACAATCGAGGTCAGATGACCCCAAATCCAGCCTAATTATATATGGTCCATATAAGACAAAATTAGTCAGGCAACAAACTACTTGATTTTGAAAAGATGTAGTTTTGCACATCCCTATTAACAATCATAATTCATGTGCAAATGGACTTTGAGTACTCCAACTTCCTCCCAATTTTTCTCTCTGCCTGTAAGGGACATTGATAATGGCTGGACATAAAGCAAAAGCCAATTATAAGACATTTCCTTGTGTAATTGCTAGAGATGAGTTGAAGAGCACCCCGTCGGCTTTTTATCTCTAACACAAAAAAATGAGCCCATGAATAAAGTGTACTTCTCTGCGCTCACTCATTACAGGCTCTGCGCTCAGTAATGTGTATTATCACTGGCTAAAAGGAGATTGGGAGGAGCTCTAGTGCGCACTGTATGCAGTGGAATGTTGTAACGGCAGTTATGGCACACGCTCAGGGCTTTTTGAATCCAGAATGGTGACCAGACAGTGATCCTTTAAAGACTCTGTGAAATCAAAATGAGAGTTTTGTGGCTTATAGTCTATGTCTTGCACCTTTAAAGCCATCTAGTGCACTTCTGAAAGAACTTTTTAAGAAAAAAAAAGAACTTTTACCAGAATTACCAGATACACATTTAAAATGTGTCAAAAAGTGATGAGTCATCTTACATCCATATCCAATATATATAAGAATGAGATTGCCCCTTTTCTTCTAATAGCAGGGTTATTGTAGATTTTATTTCTTAATTTTCAGTTAAAATTCAGTTGTTGTTTTTTTAGTTTAGTCAAGTTTAGTTTAGTTTAAGTACCCCAGGGCTGACAAAACACACTGCTACTATAAAAAAAAAATAAAAAAAGAAGTTTAATGAAGAGTGATTATATTTGAAGTTTTATAATACTGTATACAAAGTACCTAAAACTAAAATGAATTTTTGGTTTGCTTTGGAGTGATATATAAAAGTTTATTGTAGTTGAGAGTGAGTTAGTTTAGTTCCCCTGTTACATTTTATTTCAATTTACATTTTGGTTTTCAACAAAGATAACAAAGTCTACCAGTAATAGCAAGTACTGTAGCAAACTACATTGAGAGATCTATACATTAATACCTTGAGAAAACTATCCATTAGCTTAACTTACGAATGTCTATCAAAGGAGAAAGATGATTTTTATAACCAGATGTAGTTTGTAGTATCTACCTTGGTATAAACAGAGAAATGCTAACCAACAATCCATGACTCTTCAGTAAACACAAGAAAGAAATGACATGTTAAGCTATTTAATGTGGTCTTTTACACGTTTTGCTTTAGGGTTCATAGAATTCTGTTAGAAGCATTCAGTTATTTTCAACAGTGAACATAATGAGGGATGGAATTGTTTGATGAATATTTTTTATCAGCACGTGGTGGTTTTCATTTAATATGGATATTTTTAAAAGAGATGCAGAGGCAGAAAGAGAGAGGTAAATGACAGCTGTGCTTTGACTAAAAGCACTTTTTTCCTGTGGTCAAGGCAGAGTGAAGGTTAAGGTTCAAGGGTTATGAGAGGGGGTTTGTGGTTAAGTGATTTTCTTGCAGTATGTAATTTGCTCCTCCTCCTTCCCGGTGGAAGCCAACAGCTCTGAGGCGCCAGGCTACAGGAACTGACTCAGCCTCTGGGCAGGCCATGCTGGAGAGACAAGGGAGGCAGAGGTCAATGGGCCATGGAGAGTGTAATAGCTAAGCAGTAGGCCATGCATGTATGGAGGCGTTGCCTAGGGCTCTGAACACACACACACACACACACATACACAGGTGCACACACTCAGACACATACAGTCCATACAGAACAAACATGTGAAGATTGAGCCAAGCTTGTGATAAGACAAGGAATATTCTATTCGTAGAGAGAATTCTATTCGTTCAGTCACTAGAGAGAACCACTACAAACACACTGAAAGAAAAGACTTGTGCATGAAGAAGTCAGTAAAAACACGGGAATGAACTCTGATTAATCTATATATACACTACCGGTCAAAAGTTTGGAATAATTATGTTTTTTTTTTTTATGTTTTTGAAGAAGTCTCTTAAGCTTACCAAGGCTGCACATAATCAAAAAATACATTAAAAAGAATAATATTGTGAAATATTGTGACACATTTTTTTATTATTTTCTATTTTAATATATTTTAAGATGTAATTTATTTTATTATATTTATGTTATATATTTATTATATATAATTAAATTTATTCCAGACTTCAGTGTCACATGATCCTTCAGAAATCATTTGAATATTATGATTTTGGTGCTCAATTATTAATCATTGATCTTATTATCAGTGTTGAAAACAGTTTTTGCTGCTCAATATTTTTGTGCAAGTTCATGTTCAGGTTTATTTATAAAGCACATTAAAAAACAACAAGGGTTGTACCAAAGTGCTGTACAATTTATAAACATAATTAAACAATATCAAAAAGCAACAACAAATAGATAAAAAACTCATAAGATACAAATAAAAGCATGCAAGATAAACCATAAACAACTTTATAACCCCAATATTCTCAGTTATAAACTTTTTTAATTAAATTTTTTTTTTAATTCACTGATGGATAGAAAGTTCATTAAACAACATTTCTTTAAAATAATTAAGAAATGCAGAAATATTTCATAACAATTATGTCTGTACTATCACTTTTGGTCAATGTAATGTAATCTATATTTATTAATCATTGCTGAATAATAAATATAGATATGAAGCAGCACAACCATTCTCAACACTGATAATAATTAGAAATGTTTAAGCACCAGAACAGCATATTATGATTTCTGAAGGATCCTGTGACATTGAAGACTCGAGTTATGGCTGATGAAAATTCAGCTTTGCCATCACAAAAATAAATGAAAATTAAAAATATAAATTATTTCACACTTTTGACCAGTAGTGTATAAAATAATTTCTTCATGATTATTATGGTTTGCTTAGGTTCAGCGCTGTGTCTTTAAATAATCCAAGGCCAGAGCGCCGTGATTGATGCATTTGGTTGCTGTAATGAACATTCCCTTTCAGACAGGAAGTGCAACAATGGTTAAAATCAATAAGACAGCTTGCACGCCGGCCACTGGAACAACACTACAGCTAATTCAGGCCATACCTGTCAAAGCCCAGAAAATCTCCCACAACTCCAGCGCACCGCACTTTAATTTACACTGGCGGCCACCTCCTTTTCCATTTCTATTAAAAGGAGAGCTCTGCATTAAGTGTTAATGAAAGCCGGAGCCGCCTTGTGATTTAGGTGAGCTCGGCTGAAGCCCCGCAGCGCTGACTGCGTAAAAAGAGCTGGGATTCACTGCTTTTTCAACACACGCACACACAAAATCACATACACGCTTCCTTTAATGAGAAACTCTTTAGTCTAGACTGGAGAAATAAGATTATTAGCACTGAACATCAGAAGATTGAACATGCTAATACTTGCGTTCTGAGTGTCAGTGAAAATGTAAAAAGAGGACAATCTCGACAAACATCTTAAAGAGTTGTTTCTTTTGAACCATATTTCAGTTCACAGTAGGTATTGTTTAGTTTGTTCTAAGTAAACACATGCTAGTTTGTCAGCTAGCTCCCTTCAAGCGTCTTTGTTCATAAGCTAATGTGAGATGGAGGTCCTGGATGATTTATAGACAAACTTGCTTTCAAGATCTAGTTCATTAATGTTTGAGGGTGAGCTGAAGCACCTGTCCTTCACTCAACTTCATGCACTATGCTGGCTGGCCTCAGGTTTACGTCATATGTCTCTGGAAGGCATCCAGCAATACTGTTCTCTCATTATTGCCATCCCACACCTTAGTCCTTGACTGAAAATAGGACAAAGGTACCAGTCCGCCTAGAAATATATTGTTTACAAGATACCCGGTGAATACAGTGAATGCTTTTGAGGAAGAACTAATCACTGGATTTGCAGAGGTCATGGCATCAGATCTTTTTTGTTTGAGGAGCTTAGAAGAAAGCAAGAAGAAAGCTATATATCCATGAGCATTATTTTATATCCAGCTCGGTTTTGTTTTTGAGTTACTGTACGTCTTTAAAATATCTGCTGGCATTGCGTTTGGTGTAGTTTATCCATTTCCTTTGTGTCCCGGGGGGGGAAAAAAAAAAAAACTTATATGATTCTGGAAAAATGTTAGAGTCATTAAATACTGGCAGAATTTTCATTTTGAATGAACTATTCTTTTAATTCTAATTTAAAGAGATGCTAGTAACCTCTGTAGCAAATTAGCTTAAAAGGGAATTGTATATAAATAATTACAATTAATTATGATTAATTACAATTATTTATATCGGCTGACAGTAATAACTGTAGCAGAATTAAATTGCCATCAACTGATCTGTCCGTCCAGCGAGCATTCAGTGTAAGTTCATATCAACTCTGAGAAAGGATATTTTCTTGGCCACAGAAAACACTTTCCTAAGTATTAATACATTAGAGCATGTAGTAAGGATCAAAATCGTAAAGAGACATTAATTTGCATGGCAGAACCAGAAACTCATGTAATTTGTGCACAAGAGTTTTATTAACTAAACACTAACACAAACTAGTCTAACAAACAAACAAACATACAATTACTCATACATGGGGAAAGGGCAAATGGGAGTTGAAACCATCAGGAAACCAGAGAATGAAGCTATGAAAAGAGTCAGTTAACCACCTGAATAAAACCATCAGCTAGGGCTGTCGTGATAACCGCAATATCGCAATACCGCGCTATTGACGCGCTTCTCGTTTTACACTTCGTGCATGTGTACTGAATATTAGTAATGATAACAATGTGTACCATGCTGATTTGCACAGAGGCTCAGTAAATTTGCACTTAACAAGCCTAAACAGACAGCGAATGAGAGACAGAGATCGACTGATCGCATGCGATTACCTGCGTCTGTCCTTCAGGCCGAGTCATGTATATTTGTGAAAACAGGTTGTCATGTCCAAGGAAAGCGAAATCTGTCTTAGCATCGACGCTCTGCTGGTCAGATGAGCCTTTAAAAGTGGCGCTCAAAGTTAAAATGATTTAAACAGCGTGTTTCATTACAAATCTCTGAATGAATCAGTGCTTTTGAACGTGTAGTTGAATGAAGACTCGCTCAAAGACAGTTCCTTGACACCACCTTGTGGCGTAACAATGAAGCTGCACTGACTGACAGCACGTCTAGAACACGCAGGTGAAATATCAACAGAAAAAGTATCTTGTCAGTCAGATTCGAGGATCAGAACTAACTGTTATATATATAGGCTAACAATATACTAATGATCTTATTGTCAGGTTTATGTTTTGTTATTTGGACCGTTATTTTGTCATTCTCTTCTGTTTACTTCACTTCCTGTTTCAACGCGATTTAGTTTCGGTTTCATTGGTTTCTGAATATAACCTCCTTACATCGTAACACATACACACACAGATTATATATATATATATATATATATATATATATATATACAGTGAGGAAAATAAGTATTTGAACACCCTGCTATTTTGCAAGTTCTCCCACTTAGAAATCATGGAGGGGTCTGAAATTGTCATCGTAGGTGCATGTCCACTGTGAGAGACATAATCTAAAAAAAAAAATCCAGAAATCACAATGTATGATTTTTTAACTATTTATTTGTATGATACAGCTGCAAATAAGTATTTGAACACCTGAGAAAATCAATGTTAATATTTGGTACAGTAGCCTTTGTTTGCAATTACAGAGGTCAAACGTTTCCTGTAGTTTTTCACCAGGTTTGCACACACTGCAGGAGGGATTTTGGCCCACTCCTCCACACAGATCTTCTCTAGATCAGTCAGGTTTCTGGCCTGTCGCTGAGAAACACAGAGTTTGAGCTGCCTCCAAAGATTCTCTATTGGGTTTAGGTCTGGAGACTGGCTAGGCCACGCCAGAACCTTGATATGCTTCTTACAGAGCCACTCCTTGGTTATCCTGGCTGTGTGCTTGGTCATTGTCATGTTGGAAGACCCAGCCTCGACCCATCTTCAATGCTCTAACTGAGGGAAGGAGGTTGTTCCCAAAATCTCGTAATACATGGCCCCGGTCATCCTCTCCTTAATACAGTGCAGTCGCCCTGTCCCATGTGCAGAAAAACACCCCCAAAGCATGATGCTACCACCCCCATGCTTCACAGTAGGGATGGTGTTCTTGGGATAGTACTCATCATTCTTCTTCCTACAAACACGTTTAGTGGAATTATGACCAAAAAGTTCTATTTTGGTCTCATCTGACCACATGACTTTCTCCCATGACTCCTCTGGATCATCCAAATGGTCATTGGCAAACTTAAGTTGGGCCTGGACATGTGCTGGTTTAAGCAGGGGAACCTTCCGTGCCATGCATGATTTCAAACCATGACGTCTTAGTGTATTACCAACAGTAACCTTGGAAACGGTGGTCCCAGCTCTTTTCAGGTCATTGACCAGCTCCTCCCGTGTAGTTCTGGGCTGATTTCTCACCTTTCTTAGGATCATTGAGACCCCGCGAGGTGAGATCTTGCATGGAGCCCCAGTCCGAGGGAGACTGACAGTCATGTTTAGCTTCTTCCATTTTCTAATGATTGCTCCAACAGTGGACCTTTTTTCACCAAGCTGCTTGGCAATTTCCCCGTAGTCCTTTCCAGCCTTGTGGAGGTGTACAATTTTGTCTCTAGTGTCTTTGGACAGCTCTTTGGTCTTGGCCATGTTAGTAGTTGGATTCTTACTGATTGTATGGGGTGGACAGGTGTCTTTATGCAGCTAATGACCTCAAAAAGGTGCATCTAATTTAGGATAATAAATGGAGTGGAGGTGGACATTTTAAAGGCAGACTAACAGGTCTTTGAGGGTCAGAATTCTAGCTGATAGACAGGTGTTCAAATACTTATTTGCAGCTGTATCATACAAATAAATACATTGTGATTTCTGGATTTTTTTTTTTTAGATTATGTCTCTCACAGTGGACATGCACCTACGATGACAATTTCAGACCCCTCCATGATTTCTAAGTGGGAGAACTTGCAAAATAGCAGAGTGTTCAAATACTTATTTTCCTCACTGTATATATATATATATATATGCGGTAATACCACATACTATTGAGCCACTCAAAATTACCGCAAGGGAAATTCCTTAACCGCGACAGCCCTACCATCAGCGCCGTTTATAATGGGGTCTATAACTTATACTAAACCTCTGTTTCGTTTAGGTGAATGTACGATACTTGCATTTCCTTTGTGTCCGTATGCAGTCTCGGATGAAAGTTCTGATGGTTTAAAGGTTTGGTGGTGTTGGAGTTCTTCAAGTTCTAGGATCTAACAGAACCGCAGACTGAGATATGTTGGAGCCCACCGGGCACGCCGGTACAGGCTCAGGCTCTCCACACGGGCAGCAATCCGGAGATTTAGCAAAAGAGCTTTTGCAGAAGAGCGGAGGCGGAACTGTGCGTGAGCCCTTTAAGGTCTAAGAGTCACGCCTCTCAGGATGGGCTTGACCAATGAGAAAGGCTGAATTTCCATGCGGGAGTTTGGAAATACTGGGGGGTTTTATGACCCTTTGTCTGAGAGCATGGTCATTTGCAAAGGGGTTGGATTGGAAGCTGATATACAAACTATTAAAGATTCTTAGGACAGTAATACGTTGCATAGGTATCAACATGTAATATTCACTCTCAATTAGGCTTAACCGTTTTAAGAACTCCTTTGTCCCACTATCCATTAAAGCATTAAATGATAAGTCAGCTAGAGGTCAACAATTATAATGTGTGTTTTTTTTGTTGTTGTTTTTTTTCCTCTCCGCGTCTGGGTGTGCAAATCATGATTAGTGGTGTGTTGCACGGTGGGTCAGGTGCAGTTTGGTTGTTCGCTCTGTATTGTGGGGAGGGGGAGGGAGCAGAGACGGGTTGCTACATGTATTGTATGTGTGTGGTGTGGTGTGTTGTTTGTGTAGAGCAGATTTCCTTCGGGACAATAAAGTTCATCTTATCTTATCTTAATTAGATCATCCAAAGACGAATTGATAGAGACCAAACATGGTATGAGTTAAAGTGATATTAACAAGTGATCTATCATAAGCATGCATAAAACAGGATACAATACACAAAAACATATACAAGAACAGTAATAATATACACAATGACCTGAATGATATGTGTGTTCATTCAAAAAAAGGTTTTTCTATTAATTAATTAGAGAAGGGTCCATTTTTATGGCATAATGTCTTTCCTAAAGGAAAAAGGTAGTAAGAGTTGCTCTGCTTGCATTCCTTTGAGCAATAAAGCTAGAGCTATCTGATGGGTTGCCATGGAACCGAAGGCCTGAAGTCATTGACAGACATACTGGCACCGAGTATGTGTATTGGGTGAGGGGTCTGTGACTATTTGTTAATCTAATAACTAATTGATTTGTTAAATCAAATGCAAAATTGTGTGTCTGATTGGTCCAAATGCTACACCTCAACTGTCATATTAAGCACTAAACGGACAAGATTAGTTTTCAGAACGATGTCTGAATTATTAACAGAGAACATCTTTAATATGGTGGTCTGGACAGGATTGGGATCTCTGTAATTATTATTAAGATTACAGTGTGTGTGTTTTGTTGTTGTCGTTACATATATCATGAAACCCAGTGAAATAAACAAAGACTTGTACTATATATGTAGCATATCTTTGATTTTATATACACTACCATTCAAAAGTTTGGGTTTGGTGAGATTTGTTTACGATTTTAATAATTATGACAATTTAAAATAATTAGTTTTGATTTTAATATATTTAAAAATGTAATTTATTTATTCATAAATGTAATATACATGATCAACTCTTTAATGATTTAATTCTCTTCATACTTCAGATTGGATGCCAGCAGTACTTGAATCACCAACTGTTATTTTATCTAAAAAATTTGGCAAAATGGCCTAAATCCATAGTGAAGGAGCACCAGGCAATACAAAAAGAAATGTAACTTTAGTTACGGTGTTCAATGAAGGTATAAAAAAATAAAAATAAAAAAGATTAGATTTCTCAGAGGACTCCTGAGTTTGCCAAAAAAACATCAGGTAATTTGCTCTGTAATTTTACTGGGAGTTGCGTAAGAAAAACTCAGACCGCATTTGATTCAGATGGGATTAAAATCACAAAGTATGTCTGTGAAACACCAATTTACCTGACCTCCTCAGGGGAAGCTAGTCTAGTCTTGGGCTTTAATGTCATATTGGTTAGTCTGTGCTTGTATTTGAATGCCTTATGGCTCTGTTGTGGCTTGTTGTGGATGCTGAAACAAGAGAGAAGTTGGGCACAGCTTGCTGGAGCTTCCTACGATGAAGCTATAAAACAATAAGTGGCTCTTTTCTGAGGACCTGCAATGACATTGTTGTCTGCCACCCTCATGGCTTTGTGCAATACACCTCGCCTTTTCCATTTCTCTCTATTTCTTACTGTTTTCTTGCTCCTCCCTGCTTCCTGTCCCAGCATCCATTCCAGCACAGCTCCCAGCAGAGCACTCCAAAAGACACAGCTTTGATTAAAACCTACAGCAACACCGCCAGTGCAGAAGAAGGGCCCAAGCTATGACAACACAAATGGGCACACAGTCCCAGCCACGCTAAAAGCAAATTGCATTTGCAACAACTCAAGTAAATGAACACGCAATCCACAGCAACACTTAAATTAGTGCTCTGTCAGTTGGATTTTTTTTATTTGTAAGTGTGTGCCAATTTTTGTTGCTATCTCTAGAAGCATTTGTGTTCATGTGTCATCATTGCATATAGTACGTATTGAACCAAAATGAAAGAGAGCAGCAGAGGATGAAAGCGATAATGCAGGAAGGTGTTTGAGTCTGAATGCCACAGATATGTCAGCTCTGCCTATTAGCCAAAACCTCTGTAACCTTCTCCAGGTAGAGTGATTGAAGTTTAGCCAGACTGACGTCAACGCCCCCCATCCATCCACATGCCCTGAGAGGACACAATGCCCCACAAAAGAGCTGCCAAGCCTGGGGCCTGACCAAGGGCAACCATGCCACCCACTGGCCCCCTGGGCAAGAGCCACTCACACCCTGGAGGAAGATGGGAAAATAGAGAGCGCGAGAGAGAAGGGTACAGAGAACGAGGACAGAGAGGAAGACGGACAAGTCAATTGGAGGAGAAAGAGAGCGGATGAAAAATGGAAAGGGGACAGAGAGTGAAGATGATGGAGGGATAAAGCAGAGGAAAATGGAAACATGTCGATAAGAAGAAAGCGAGTGAGTCAAATGGAGATGGGCTGAGTTATGATGGATGTGGTTTAAAGAAGGGAGGGGACATCACACACAGAGTAAAAAGGGAGGGCGAGAGAGAGAGAGTGCAGAAAAATGCAGAACATCAGAATGGATTGAGATGGAGACTGACAGACTCGAGTCAGTCAAATGGTTTAGGACCTGTTTATGGAAACATATCCTGGCCAGAAATGTGCATGGGCGGCATCTAAAGCTTCATGCTCGGTTTATTTGATCTCTTAAAGGTATAGGACCACCCAAAAATTGTCATCATTTGCTCATCCTCAAGTCATTCCAAACCCATATGACTTTTTTCTTCTGTGGCACATGTGTTTTGTCCATTTATTGTAAGGCAGTAGGGTCCAAAGTTCTTTTTGAACCCCACTGACTTTGATTGTATGGACAAAAATAGTTTCCCGAATATCTTGTTTTGTGTTCTGCCGAAGAAAGAAAGTCATACAGGTTTGGAACGACATGAGGTTGTGCAAATAATGACAGAATTTTTATTTATGGCTACACTTTCCCTTTAAAATGTCGCTTGCAAGCCGATCACAGAGAGGAATCGAGCTTTTCCAGTTGGCTTCAGTAGAGATCAGTATAGTCTCTGTTGTAGAGAGATCAAACTGTTGCCCACACAGCAGCCACAGGAAATGCCTCTGCATGCCATTTGTCCATGTGCCAACGGGCAGAGAGCAAAGAGGTTAACCTGAAGAGATTCGGGCACAATTAAAGGAGCGTGACCAAGTGTAAACACTAATGCCGGCAGTGTAAGGGGAGGCTGCAGGAGGAGGCCCACTGAATGAGGGGATGGTTGAATAATTAAGCTGGAAAGAAAAGTTGATGTCAAGCAGGTGTTCAAGGAGAAAGTGTCAGCCAAGCGGGCCGAAATGGGGAGAAGTGCTGCCACTGCAGTGTAATAATAAAGACTTAATTCAATTAGTGCTTCTGCACCGGTGCACAGCACACTGGCGGCCTGTCAGCTCCAAACAGCCCCTGTACTGTTCTTCAGACATGGAAGCACACGCACATACACAATAGCATAGCTAAATGATTATACTCCACCAGAATCCCCCAGTATCTCTCAATCCTCTGCTCCTCCTGGTTTCATATGCCACTGTCTTAGCTACCTCAGCCCACCATGTCTGCTTTATCATTCTCCCTTAGTTGTGTTGTGGTGGGCATCTTCATGTGAAAGGTGCCACAAATGTGGTCATCTCAGTTCTCCTTTACAGCAATGAGATTAAATGTCCTGCCCTTTTAGAGTATTCTCCTGAGATTTAGCATTATTATTATTATGAATAATAAAGAGGTATTTCAGTTTTAGTACAAGTGTTCATTCAACAGCATTTGTGGTGTAATGTTGTAAAATAATTTTGTCTAGTCCATTTTTGTGTCTTTAAAAAGAAGAAAAAATCAAGGTTATGGTTAAGGCACTTGGGTTCATTTTTGGAGCATTTAAAAGCAGTAAAGCTAATCAGTTTGTAAGAACTTACATTAACTCTCCTGTTAAAACGTGTGTATTATTTTATCTGTAAATCTGTTTAAATAATTTTTACTGGTATTTTAGGATGTATGGAATTGCATTGTCATGGTAATAAAGTTGTAAAATTGGATAAACTTTGCATATAAAAGGTTAGTAAGCAGTGTTTTAATACAAAAATCATGTTACATGTTTCCGTCTTTTGGGTGTTGAAACAATAAGTATTTTTTTATTTTTACAGGTTGATCCCATTCATATTTTTTATTTTATTATTATATTATATTATATTTCATTTTATTTAATTTGTAGTGTGTTTTGAATTATTTTTTTTAATTAATTTTAATTTAATTCATATTTCATTTTTTACATTTAATATTTAATTTATTTAATTAAAGCTGCTGTCCGTAAGTTTTGGCGCTCTAGCGGTTAATAAACAGAACTGGTTGCGGAAGAACATTGTAGCCGGAGCTACATCTCTCTGTTGTATGTCTATGATGAATCTCACAGGTGCCGGGTTACTCCGCAGCAGTACCTACCCGAACCAGTCTAAAACAGTCCGAATATAAACACTTATTATAGGTGTACCGTAGTGATTCAGGACAAGCCAAAAACACGATTTGGAAAATGGATTCATGGTATACTTGCTTATTATATAAATTTTGTAAATTTTGAACACAAAAAAGTTACGGACTGCAGCTTTAATATTTTTATTTTATTTTATAAGAAGGGAAAAGTGGAAAATATTATTATTATTTGGGTAATCATACCACAAATGCTGTTGATTGAGACATAGAATATTCCTTGAATTGATTTATATCTACACAATATAGTTATTTTTAGATTACGAGACCCTTATGGAGTCATGCTGGATGAAAGGTGCTGTTTCTGTGGGTGGCGTAGAGTCAGTGCCCCAGCAGGTTCTCTCCTGGCACAGTGGAGCTGGAAACGATCAGTCCTGCTCCATCTGAAAGCAGAATGGACGGGAAGCCGGACTGAGGGTGTTGTCTTGGTGTTATGTAAGGAGAAGGATAAAAAAATAGGACCTGGGTATGTTCCAGGGAGCTTCGTGAGTAACCTGCCCCACCACACTCTGGTGCCGCACACAGACACCAGTCCTGTTCCATCTGCAGGTCTCCAGCGGGGTGGAGTGGCACAGGAAGAACACAGCGTGCCTCTGTGTGTGACCCTGTGTATATACAGTACACAGAGCAACAGGACACATGCCATCATGTTATCATTACGCACATACACATATCCTTGGCATACATGTTTTTACATGTACTGTATGTGCAGGGTGCAGAATTTTTGCCACACTTGCCAGTCATGGATTCTTTCTTTCTTTCTGTAATTTTTTTTAATAAAATGTATGTGTGATTATTAGATTCCCAGTGAAAATCATGCCACACTAGTACATGTCAGCATTTCTATGTGTGTGGTGCAAACACACACGTGCAACCCACTGGGCTCCCTGTTACAGGTCATTAATCCAAATCCAGAACATATCAGTCTGGCCACGCTGTGAACAGTGTGCTGTCAGTCAGCGAGTCAGAGAGGAACGATGCTGTGTGTACAGACACAGCCGGAGAGACGTGCCGGAGAGCTCCTGGAATCAATAGCTTATATATAACCCTCATGACAGGCCAAGGCTCTCCTACCACTCACAAGTCACCGGCAGCAGGACAGCATGCTCCAGGAGTGGATGCCATTGATTTAGGGCACGACAGCACCCGGGCCAGTGTTCTACCCGTTGCGTGCACAACTCTCTCTCTCTATTTTTCTCGTTCACTCGTTTCACTTTATCTCCCTCCACAAGCACTTTTGTCTTTAGCAGACACACACACATAGGTGTAGAAGCTCACCTCTTGTGATATAAGTGTTGCTTTACATTACTGTCGTTCTGTTACATGAAACGTTGAGGACTTTAATGTATTCAGCCGCCTTGAGTTCTGACTGCAGGCCATAAAGCTTTTCCCTTCAAATGCTCCATTACAATCTGTGAAAGGACGGGCTTGGAAAGGGACTACCCATAATTAATTTTGCATCACTGAATTAATTGTCTAAAGTGTAAGAAGCCAATTGATAAATTATTCAGCCATTTTTAGTATGTGTGTTTGAAGGGAAGATGGGAAAGGAGAGGTAAGAGCCATTTCAAATTGGAAAATTAATATTCATAACTTTTTTATGAAGTTAAAAATGGCTATCAATTCAAGGTTTAGAGGCGACTTAATGAACAGCCTCAGAAACAGGCAATTTCTGCTGGCGGTCTTGGATAATTCAGACAAACCGGATCTCTGATTCATACCTAATCGTTTGGGTGTGTTTAGACATGGGATCGCAGTGTTGATCCTGGATTTATTTCACTAAAATGGGTCAGAATTTTATCAAACCTCTGAAAGTGTAAGATGTGTGTTCTCTCCCTTACAGTAATTATGGAAATTATTGCAGTTCTGTTGATCTTATCTATTAGACATCTGACGAAAGCAATTCTTGAGCTATTTTCTTTCCGTTTTCATTTAATTGATCGTGTTTGGTAGAGTGAATGTTTACTTGTGAGCTTAAAACATAATCCAGCTAAATCAAGCTGTTTAAAACTAATGACAACACACTAAATCCTTCATTACAGTGCTTGCAAAGCAGGAGTGTATTGATATTCCTTAATCATTCTGTTCTTCAGTTTTCTGCCGGCCCGGCTGCAGCTCTAAGATGTAAGGTCGGCAGTTTTACAATTGTATACTTTTTTTTTTTTTTTTTTTAGAAAAATGAAGATTAAACTCTGTACTCCACTTGACTTACATTATTAGAATGTTTGCCATTCAAAATTGAGCCAACAGCAATAATATCATTGTAATATTTCTATACTGAATTGCTGCTGAAACTCTTGAATGTTTTTTTTTATTATGATGTCATTCATTATTTGCATTTTGATTAATCCTTTCTTGCTGTTTAAGCATGTATGCTGCAAAAACGGGGTCGCATTAAGTGTTTCTCGCACAAAGACAACAAAAAAACAGATGTGCGCATTTCATTTACGCAGCACCGAAATCTAAAACTTGAAATTAATCTTAAACTTTAATTCTATTCTGCCTTGCAAGCACTGGTGTTTCCCTCATGAAATGCAAATGTAGTTTTTGTATTTGGGAATGGATGGCTCTACATACAATATGAATGAATTTTCCAGGAGCATAATTGAGCTGTGTGTCTGTGTGTGCGCGTGCTGTAGATTTAGAGCGGGATTTGCTGCTGACCTCACTCTGAGGAGAGAGGGATGCATCAATATGATTTGGATATGATGATGTTGGAATGGACATGAAGAGTGTCAATTATTTACAGGTGATGTGCCCATTGAATTGGCAATGAAGTGGCCCATAAATTACCTCCCTCTGTAATCAACCCCTCAGGGAAAATAATGAAATAACTGCAGCAGGAGCAAGGGAGCCGCTGTTCAGCAAAGCCTGTTTGACTAGGTGATTTTTGAAAGGGTGGCTAACTTTTAAAATGACATTGGATGGTTAAAAGACAGAAAATTGCCCTGCCAAAATGTCCTAATTCATCCTGCTGTGAGGAACAGTCTGTACTTCAGGTCCATAACAAAGGAACATATAGTTCAGACAGCATATTTGCGGTGATCACATTTAATGTGCACTGCTGTTTTTGGTTGTACTCATCTTTTGTAATGGAATACGATTTAAACATGAAAATCCTGGCATTATTTACTGACTCTCACATCCTTCCAAACCCACGTGCTTTAATTTATTTATTTATTTATTTCTGCATTCATTTGTTTGCTCATTTGTTATTGCATGGAAAGAATTTTCCAACTGGAATTGGAATATAGCACTTGAGCCAAATGGACAGCTTTTATATTTGTTTGTTTTTTTCTTTCTTCTTTCTTACATTCTGTTAACTTTAGTATCATTCTGATACTATTATAGTTTTTATTAATATTTTGAATTATTGTTTATTTTTATATTTTTATTTACATTTTAATTTAAAGTATACTTTTACTGACTTTTATTATTATTGGCATTTATATATATATATATATATATATATATATATATATATATATTAGTGTTGTCACGGTACCAAAATTTCAGTATTCGGTACCGATACCAGTGAAAATCCACGGTTCTCGGTACCAATTTCGGTACCACATGCTAATTTAAAAAAACACACTATTTTTAATAATAAAGTCAAACAAAAATAAAATGTATGAAAATTGTGTTTCAAGTTTTTCCTCAAGTAATAAAAGTATGAAAAACAGTAAACAAGTTTCACCCAAATTTGATTTGTTTTTTAATTAATTAAATTTAAACACATTTTATTTTTTGGGTAAATAAAGGTGATTTACTATTAAAATTAAAATATGGAAGAAATATTGTGTGATTTCTTTAAAAATAAATATTTATAAAAAAAATTTCAACAGTAGTAATAGTATCACATACATTCTACAAAATAATAGTAATATAAATCACCGCGAGCGTCACGCGCACTTCAGTGTATGTATTAAAAAAAAAAAACGCGTCTCTGCCTTTCATTCACTCACACAGAGACGCGCAGGATTCATATTTGAACCGACTTTTGCGGCTTAATATTTACAGATACTAGTCCGTGTCGAGATTTGATTTAAGTGTAATGACCTACTTTTGATTAATTCATCCAAACTTTGACAGATTCCGTGACATTTTGTGCTAAACTGTAAATTCCGTTTTTATAACTGGATTCCGAGATTCCGTCCGCGTTTTCTGCATTGCAGAAATCATAGGGCCGTAGGCGTCAAGAACCGGGCTGACCGGGTACTCGGTACCACCGGTACTTAAAAAAACCTGGTACCGTGACGTTTTCATTTTTTTAGTACCGACTTGGTACCGAAGTACCGGGTCTTTTGACAACACTAATATATATATATATATATATATATATCTGTATAGTTTTTAATCATTTTTACTGCAGTTTTAGTTAATTGTGTCAGGTTAAACTAAATGAAAATGAGAGATGTTGCCTTGGATATTAGCTCAAATATAATAATATAAATAGTATATATAAATGTTAATGTTTATTTTATTTTAAGTAATGAAAATTAATTTTTGTTAACTATAATGACCCTGCTATGTTTGCATTAATTCTTCAAAATTCTACATTCGAGTTCAAGAAAAACTAAATGGTATTTATGTTTAGAATACAGAAAGCCCAAAATAATTTCCTAATTATTTTTCAAAATTTCCTTAAGTATTTGCCTGCACAAAATATTTCCCTGCACAAGGCTTATTTTCACCTTCTTGTTTTTTTTTTTGTTTTTTTGTTTTTTGGGGGGGGGCAAGGTGTGTATTTATTTATTTAATATTTATCTGGGGGTGTATTTATTTATTATTATTTATTTATCTGTAGAAATAGACTCAATGAGGCATGTAAAAGCTTTTTTATTAGTATTTATGTATTTGTTTAAACTTGCTTTTCAGAGTTTACAGTATATATTAGAGTAACAAGGCAGTGGGTAAATGATGATATTTATTTTTTGGTGAACTGCTCCTTTAATCAGTAGAACCCACGATCTGGACTTGTCTTCTCACACTGGCTAGTAATTGGCAGGGCCGAGGGCCCTGTCTGTCTGCCAGGGTCTCCCAATGTGCGTTTTTGGATGGACGATGGGCAAGGGCCCATTTGAATTAACTAGTGCAAAATTTAATTATAAGGAATTATTTCTGGTCCGCTTGGTACCCTCTTTTATGCGGTTGTCTCGGGTGACAGGAAGTGATTTGGTGCTGGTCCAACATTGTGTCTCTCAATGTTAACGTCAGCCTTTTGTTACACAGAGCAAATGAAAAGGGCAGTCTACATCTGAGTGTGCCTATATCATAGCATATATAGTACAGCCCCATAAAGAGATCTTTGTGTTTATGTCAAGAAATCTGCACATAGACTGAGCTTTTTTTAGCATATTGCCTCTATCCTTGTGAGCGTGTATGTATGTGTGTGTGTGTGTGTGTGTGTGTGTGTGTGTGTGTGCAGTCAAGGCTGTATCGTCGTCTCTTTCAAAGGAGTTTAGTCTCATCACACCCCCTCTCCCTGACCTCCTGTTTACCCTGATTCACACACAATAACATCAGTTCCTTCTCCCACATTCCTCCAGCTCCAGAAATCTGTTCTCTGATGTTATTTACGGAAACACAGAAGAGAAGAAGATTTCCCTCTTCTTCTTTATTTGTGATTATCTTGGTGACAAAGAGAATGAAAAACTGAAAGAAAATGAGGATTGTACCTACTGTTCTAGTGTCTGATGGTAAATCACAGAGGGGCGGCAGATTTGGTTTGGTGTGCTTCCTCTTTCCTGCCTTGTTCTGTCAAAGCAAAAGAAAAGCAGGTGATGTCACTCCACAATTAGGGCAGTGCAGGATTACTGCTGAGCCTGGCGCAGGTTTAAGTTTTTTATTATTTATTATGTATGAATGTGACACCTCAGAATCCTTTTAAACATTTGCAAATAGCATGACACCCTAATGCTGTCGTCTAGAGCAAAGGATCAGTCGGATAAAATGAGCGTGTGTTAGTTTCAGTGGCTACCACACTGATCATCAGGCTAAAGATTCCTAAACGCTTATTAAATACAGTATACACCTGATTTGATATTGGTGCATTGGTGCTCTGTGACAGATTTGGATGACATCTTTACCTGAGCTTTTGAAATCTGATTAATGAATCTGATATTTGCTCTGTCTCTCAGGTACAGTCTGATTACTGAGCATTCATTGTATGAAAAAGTGAATGAAAACTCTTTTGTTATTAGTTACTCACCAGTAGTCTTGCAAACTTTTGCCCATATACATGAATTTTGATCCAAACAAGAACTGCCCACTAAGCAACCAACCACATCTATATTCAGATATAACCCTGAGAGCAAAGCAAAATATACAGGTCTATTCAAGGAAATCTTGTTTACTTGATGCTTTGAATATCCTTTAAAGATTCAATGTCTGAATGGGTTTCTCTGGAAACCCAGCAACTACTTGTTCCTTTGAAGTATACAGGAACTTGGAAACCATGACTTTGATTTCCAAAATTGAATAAGACCAGACAATTATTTAATTTAAGCTTGTAGTTTAAAGAAAGTTTTTGTAATTATTGTTTGCAGTACCTATATGCATTTTAGTCAATTTATTAACATTGATAAATACTCATTTAATTACATTTATCAACAAATTCAGTCTATTTCATTATGTTCCTTAGTATTAGTCAGTTTTACATGGCAGCTAATTAGTTTTAACTGATTTAAACTTATATTAATTAACATTTCTTTGGGTTAATGCTGGATCAGAACATTGTTTTAATTTAAATAGTCAAATTATCATTGTGATAAATATTATTCATCTCATCTTCGCTATCATTGACAAAATCAGAAACCCTTCAGTGACGAGATTAAAGAGTAAGGTTAATTCAAGAAATCATCGTTCAAAACCTTTGTGCACTATGTTTCAACACTGCTCTTATTCACTCACAACATGCAATCCAGTTTAGCCAAGTGCTGAATATGTGCTGAAGGAGCACCAAACTGTATTTAAATTAAGTAATTCTCTTTTATCTCAAACCTTTAAAAATAGGAATTCTAATTATGTTCATCAGTGTAGGCGCAATTCAGTGATTTGAGTTTTGAGGCTCATTCTCTCCGATTTTATACCTGAACCTCATTCTTAAATCTCTGATTTTAACTGTTCTGTCAAGATGAGCAATCTAGGACAGTTTGGTGCTTATTCGGTCAAATTTTCTCTCTCAGTCTGATCTGGCTCATCTCTTTGTTATTCTATTGAGCTGTTCTCTGCTCACACACTGATCTCAGACCAGTTCATTTTCTCAAGCCTCGATTGCAGCCCCATACAGAGGTGAGGTCTGTTTTTTCCTGAGAGTCCTGACCCACACTGAGTCTTACTTTGGCAGTCCTCACAGGACACGGCTGGATGGCACTAAACCAATTCCACCTCATATGTTCTCACTGTTCTTTATCTAATCTGGCCCCTCCTCAGGATTCCAGCACACCACATGATTCCTTTAAAAGGCTTAATTAAGGATCTGTGATTCAATCGCACTAATTGAATCATGGACGGCATGCAAGGCAACGGCTGTTCAGAGGTTGAATCTTGTAAACATCAGCGGAAGATGACTGTCAGAGTAAAACTCAAAAAGTGAGGAGAGACCACAAAGAAGAAATGACAGGGAGAACTGTGTAAAGAACGAGAGAGCAGGAGAAACTAGACAGGAAGTATCAGAAGAAGATAGGATGGAGAAATTTGAAGACAGAGTTTCGAAATAAGATTCTGCAAAGTATAGCACACTTGAACCAGTGTTATCTGTCTATTTTATCCACTTTCTTTCCACTCCAGCACAAGGCCATCATGACATACAATCATAGGTCTGATCCTGATATCCTCAGAGCTGTAACACACACACACACCGTTTCTGGTTGCCTGTCTAATTTAGTTTTTGTGTGACATTGTGCACTGTTTGTGAGTGACCACTTTTTTTTTCTTTTTTTGTGCTTGCATTACAATAATTGATTTTTTAGCAGGAATTCTTAATATAGATTTAAATAGTTTTGGATATGGGTATCCATATGTGATGAAATATTGAACTATTGATGAATTATTCTCTGAGAAAGGCTTGTATGTAAATTAGATTACGAGTTCTTTTTTTCATGTCGACTGTTAACCTGGGTCACAACCTACTCAGGGAGGAATTGGAGAGAAAAAATGTGAGAATGTATTCTCACAGTCATTCATGCATGCATAAGTGTCCCAGGCCTTGTGGTGGGAGGATTGCGTGCAGGTTGGATGCAGCGGAGCTGAGGAAAGGTGGCAGGGGACTGCTGGAGGCTCCATCATAAGGGCCTTTGTGCAGTTGTCTTAGGCAGACTGTAAAATATTGTCGGGATTTTAAAAGATTTACCAGACATTTTCTACTGTGAACACCACACAGGCTAGGTCATTTTGTCTCGTGACACTTTAAATTACTGAAATAAATAAATAACCCAAAATAACTGCCCAACATTGATGGATCCCACTATGGGAGAGTACCCATAAACACATGCGCTTGAATAATTCAATTATGTATGCTTGGGCAAAGCATGAGGAAGTATGGGGACATGTAATTAGTTGTTATTTAGAATTAATAGAGGTTTTAGCTCTTATTTAGTGTTGTTTTGTTGTAAATAGTCTTTCGTTTGAAGTCACCATTATGGTGATTAGTATTCCCTCTGGTTGGAAACTTGGACCTTGTTCAATTTTAATTACTTCTCTCCCAACATGTGCAATCGTGTTATAAGGGTGGTAGTATTTTATGTTTTAGTACATAATTGTATTATGCCATGGGTCCCTATCAAATCACAAGCGGGGGTCTTATGTTTAATTTGGAACTAGCACCACATGATAACTAGTGTCACTTGATACTTCAGAAATTATTTTAATATGCTAATTTAATATGCTACTTAGGTGCTGAGTTATTATTGGTACTTATTGATAATGGTTCTTATTATTATCAATGTTGAGAACAGTTTTTATTTTCATGGAAATCATAATACGTTTTTTCTATCGCTCTTTTCCACTGGGAGCTTGAGTCCCCGGGGTTCATTGGAAGTGTTCACAGCACCACACTGCCCCCTCTCTGTCCCAGAATCCCCTCTGCTCAGCATGGGCCAGGTTCCGGACTCCCTCCTCTCCTCGACACATCTGGAGCACAGCTGGAGGAGGGCATGGGTTGGGCGTCTCCCGTCATCTCTAGCGCATCAACAGGATGCAAGGTGGAAGCAGGTGAATCACGTATCTGGGATGGAGAAATAATTTCCCGTGCTGCAGATCAATGCGAGCCATTAAGCAGCTGTACGCCGTACTTTAGTAGGCGGAGGAAAACCAGCCTCTTGGCCCATATGCTTCCTGCAACTCCTATCTATCAGGGTGTCAAAGCTGCCATGCTGCACTCACTCCAAGCAGCAGGCAGGGGCCAGACGCAACAGGAGGTCCTTGTTTGAAAAGACGTCTGACTCCGCCAGAGATGGAGAGATGGATAGCGGAGCATGCAGAGGGCCAGAGCGGATCTGTTTACCGAGAGCTGTCCAAATCGCCACAGTTAGTTTGTATTTTCTCTGCACTTTCCCTTGACTTCACAGACTTGTTGACATTGAATGTTTGGGCCTCCGCAAGCCAATACTTAAACTAATTAGCTGGCTAATTAAGGCAATTTTCCAATTCTGGGAGAAATTTGGGTGACTGAAAATGTAAATCTCAGCCAAGTGGATAGATAGCTCGGAGATTGGCCGTAAGTGAAGTTAACTGCAGGGCTGTGCTTGGCGTTTTCCCTCCAGTGGCTAATTGATTTAGCATAACAAAGCATGGACTGACATTTATTCATCACCGTGGCATTTGAGAATGCTTAAAATGTCCTTCCTCCATGTTAATGGTGACACGAAATGGATTTGGTATATGTGTGTGTTCGCTGTAGGCAGTACGGCTTTTTTTGAGGCATTGAATACCTTCCCTCTAGAAGTCCCTGACTGCTCATAGATCACTTGACACTTTGTAAAGGTCTGATGACCAAAATGTTCCCAGCTGCACATTATAATTTAGTGACTAAAAGTAGCAAAGCCATTCCCTCCATTTGCAGGGCTCTATACACATTGATCTATTAAGTTTATGTTGTGCGCTTTCAAGTGGCTAGCTCTGAAATCAAGTTGGCTGGGAAGAGACGAGCATTAGTAATCCATACCCTCTAAATGAGACTCCATTAGCATAGCACTTCTGTTTGCACCTGAAATGATTGGTTTGCAAGGCTGCACCAGCCATGGGGAACCTTGAGATTCTCTTTCTTATGGCTGTTTTATAAAAAAGGCAATAAAACCCCCAGGCAGAGAATTCCCAATGTGGCCAAGATCTGTCACTACGACCCACTAGTCTTCGACATCTGAGAGAACGTATTCAGGAAACAGAGAGGATGCAAGTGTTTATTTTGCCAAGTTTTAAGATGGATTGTACACATTCAACAGTACAGCAGCTATATATTTTCTTCAGTGAAACAGATTTTCAGTATCAAACACTTTATCTGCCTCGGTGGTCCTTGCTTATGTTTGGTGTTGGGGATTTGAACCAAAATGCTAACCCCAAGTATTAAACGTTGGCCTATGCTCATCATCAGATCATGTGGCTTATTTAGAATACACATACGATTCATTTTCTAAGCAATTTGAACAAAATTGCATCAATTTGCACCCTTTGCCTAGTTCTGTCTTAAAGGGATAGTTCACCCAAAAATGTGAATTCTGTCATCATTTACACACCCTCACATTGTTCCAAACCTGTATGAGTTTCCTTCTTCTGCTGAACACAAAAGACTTTGACTTTATTAGTATGGACAACATGAGGATCAGTAAATGATGCCAAAATTTTCATTTTTGTGTGAACTATCCCTTTAAGTTACTGACCAATCCTACTTTAGTGACTTTTGCCTTCCACTATTTTTTTGTTCTTTTCTAATGTAAGTCTTTTGTGAATCTGGGAGTTTGGATAGTTTTAAACACAATTTTGCAGAAATTATATATAAATATGCTACATTGTGGTTGTCAGGTGACTTATAAGAGATACAAGGTACCCAGAGAGGATTGTTCCCTATTTCCATTTTTTTTTTTCCAAGGAAAAAGACAGATAAAATGCTTTGCACTGTCACAGTGCATTCCAGCTCACATCAGAATAAAATCTAATCATTTAACACTTAATGAGCACATTTTACTCAAAATCACGCTGTTCACAGAAATCTCATTCTCTAGCTCATTCATATGGGACATTCTGTGAAGCTTGTCTGAGTTTGCAACGGTAACCAAAGTGAAGCGGAATTTTTTCAGTTTTTCTGTAGTACTTCACTCATGCACTACATAATGTATGTCACAAAGTTTGGTATATGAGGAATAAGAGCAAATATGAATATGTTCACTTCATGCACTTATGTGTGTACTTTGTATGGGATTTACAAAGTCTTTTGGCCTGAATGCCTTAGTAATTGCTTAGAAACACCCTGGCAACCACTTATGATACCTTAGAATCATGGAGCAAGCATCTCACATTCTGCAAATCAAGTTTATCTTTCAACTCTATGTGGTACATACCAGACGATTTGGATCTCTCTTTGTATGACGGAGTGATAGAGAATAGGCAAAACCTGGCTGCTCTATATCTCCATTCATTCCCCCTCCATAATTAAATAGTCAGCTTCATGTAGTATGGAAGCCATTGGCTCGGCAGATGTAGCGCTATGTTAAACTTTATGTCACTTGAAAATGGTTTTCAAGTGCATTCAAGACTGAGATCACCTAGCTGTAAAATGATCTGTTTTATGGTGCCATTATCAGTGCAGTATTTTTTAAAGATGCAGTTCACTACACACTCACGGAACATAAGAAAATGTGAAGAAAGGGATAAGGCACTGACTTTCATTGTGTCCTTCATAATAGTCTCCAAAATTTATTAGTGATACACGCTTTAAAAATCTGGCGTGGCATTTGCCTGAACCAAACGGTTTGTTAATGACCACAGAGGCTCGTCTCTTTCTTCACGATAAATGTTGGTTTCTGAAACCGCCTCAGAATCTCTCGTTGTGGATGTTTAACTGTTGTTTTATGTTGTTTACTGTTTCAGAGCCAAAAGATGAAATCAATAGTGACCTCCATGACATCAAAGTCAAAGTAAAAGAGAAAGATGGATACCGAGAGGAGGAGAACAAGCCGGGCATGGGGGCATTTCATTGTGGTGGTCTGAATGTGACTAGTGTGTTCTGTTATGTTGTTACATCCTTCTCACAGTACGGCCCTCTGCCAGCATTGATACTCTGTGTCTGGCAGCGGTCCATCATCTCCCCCGCTCTTGTACACAAGGACCGAAGTCACCAGCAAGGAAGAGAGAGAAAGTGAGCGAGTGTGTGTTTTATTCCTTATGTCCTTATTTTGGGTCACAAGGGAGGGGCTCTCTCAGCTACTCAGCATAGACTGGCTGGAGTCTATTGATCAGGCTGTGAGTTCTGCCAGCAGAGAGAGAAAGAGAGAGCGAGTAACGACAGAGAGTAAAAATTCACAGATAGAGATAGGGAGAGAAATGGGGCAGAAGAGAAAAGAAAAAGGGGAAAAAGCAACAGAAAAGTAAGGGAGAATAAAGCCGACCTGGCTTTTTTGTCCTGCCAGTAGAGGAGAGCTTAGATGAGTTTGTTTAATTCATCACTGTCTCACATTCCCTTGGACACCACTGGGACTGAGCTGTTTCTGAGCAGGGATGCTGTCCCATCCCAGAATGCTTTTGTGTACCTTGCCATTGTATGAGGGATTCAAATCAAACTGAGTAGAAAGTTTTGAGCTCCAGAGAAGTAGTAGATCTTTCAGCTTCTTCATCAAATCTCAAAACGCATCTATAGATAACAATACGTGACCTTCTGAAGTCAAAAGAGCTGACCTTTATTCATAAAGATGATTCATAATGTCTACCAACAGCGTTTGTCCTAAAACTAGAAGCTAAGATGCAGGCTTCTGGGTGCTGGAAGCAACTGCGAAGAGGCTGAAAAATGATGAGATGTATGAAAAAGATGAAAAAGATTTACTCCCTCAGGGAGAAAAAAAGCAGTGTTGAGAGTGTCCCTCAGGACCAAAGCACAGCTTAGACTATAAAACATAGAAACCTATGAGCTGTCTTCTGCCACATACTACATGGGAAGAGCGGTGGGCTGTGTCTTAAACCGAGCAGAAAGTGGCTTGAACCTTGAACTCTGATTGATGAGGTCCAGCAGCTTCACAAGTAGCCATGATACAATATTACGCAGTGAGCATATTTGATATCATGTGTGCTTAGTTTGAATATTAATGATTAAACAGCAAAAAGGAAAGCGTATCTACTTGATAAAAGGGGGATATTTATCTGGAATCTGGAAGAACAGTTGTAAAGTGGGAATTTGCTTGGGGGGGAAAATCAACGGATACAAAATGTTATAAATTGCTGTGGTTATGGTCTATACGCTTCAGTTTAATCTGCTTGGGATGATGAATTATTTTGGTTATGAATCCAAGGCGAAGCTAAACATAGCACTTGCACGAGGACTGTTGGAACATTTGCAGGAGGCTGCGATGGCTGAAGCCATTAGTCAATAAATTAAAAACTAATTAGTTTCTGCTTCTGTGCTTTATTTGAAGAGTTATGCTCAGGTGTAATGAAAATGTATCACGCTGTTGATTAGGAGGAGGAGAAAGATTTCAAAGATGAATTCTGACCCTGGATCTCACGTGGTGGACTATGTAGATTGTAAATGCCACGAGCTTGATGACCAGAAGAGGCAGGCACACCATATCTGTTTTTTTCTGTTAGTGCTTAATAATAATTTAGTGCACAGCACTATTTTAACATTTCTTTAAGTGTTGTTTGGTAAGTGGAACGGTCAAACAAAGGGTGATGATGAGAACTTGGTCTTTTGCCCCATGCTGACCTTTCAATCACACTCCAGTTAGCATTTCATTTGTAATCAGTGCTAATCAAACCGAAGAAAGCACTCAGACACTCGACAAATCTACCACTTCTCTATATCAACAGCAGCTGTCTTTTCATCAGTAGCACTAAAAGTTCTCCTAATGGATTTAATAATAATACAAGGCTATTGATAAGCGTTTCATGCTTTTAAGAGTCTATCAAAACAAAATTGGACACTTCTAAAATTGAAACTGCTGTATACTATAATGAAATATTAGCAGAATATTATTTATATGTGGTTATGGTCTATACGCTTCAGTTTAATCTGCTGGAGGCCAAGGTGGTTGTATCACTACATTGACTTAAGGTTTAAAATTTGATTTTCAATCAGGTTAATGCATGTTAAAACATAACATGGGTAGGGGTGTAAGAAAATATCAATACACGTGAGTATCGCGATATTTTGTTTGGCAATACTGTATCGATTCTCAAAAACGGAATATCGATATTAAAAGAAATAATAATAATCATACAAGATTCATGGCAGTTGCTTCATTTTGAGTTCATATCCCGACCACTAGACAGCAGTCTTCATCTCTGAACTTAAACAGTGACAGAAAATACTAGCATTAGGGCACGCCACTAATGTTAGCGCTAATATAGTTCGCTGACAGTAATGGAGGATGAAAGAATTGTTCCAGTTCCCGTTTCGGTGTACAAAGCTGAAGTGTAGCGTCATTTGGACTTTTGTGGTAACGTCCGCCTCGGTTCCGCCGCTTACCGCGTCCCGTGTTGAAGAGCTTTCGTGGCGGGCGGTAGGGTTGCCATGTTGGGGGCGTTTTGTGCAGTTGGGGCGGTGTGCGCGTCGTGGTCTCGGCAATTCCATGCGGAACATAAATACAAACCGAAACACTGTATCGTATCACCAGATTCTTGCCAATATACAGCCCTAAACATGGGCATCTTAATGTGCAGATTTGTTTGTTTAATTTGATATATAACATTTACTCAAAACATCACTAAGAATGTGTGTGTGTGGGTGTGTGTAGTCCATGAATTTGTTCAATAATTTTCCCATAAGATTTTAAAGATTTTTTTCCACAATTGTTTTATCTATTTATTTTGTTTTTACATTTTTTAATTAAAATGTTTAAAATTTAATTAGTTGAAATTGGGGGAGAAGGGTGATTATTAAAAATATATATATTATTATTATTATATTTTAAATGTAATATTTTGCCCATGTGCAGTGTGCAGTTAAAGTATTTACTAGCAGGGGCACACAGGGTCATTGTAACCAGCCAAAACTTGACCCCTTGACTTAACTTCTTAGCATGAGGTTATGGGACCAGCTAGAGACAGAAGTTCAGAGAAATCATACATTAAACAGGTCTCGATCTGCCAACCTCAACTTGCATTAGAGTGTGACAGATGATTTTAAGCTCTGTCGTTTAAGTGATTGTTGGGATGGATGCAGGTGTGTGCTGATAACATTAGTGCCATCAGTGAGCCCCCACCTTTCCTGACAGGCTTTCCTCCACAGCGTCCTGAGTCTCTCAGTGCCTTTGTGCAGCCTTTTTTTTGTCTCTGTACGTGACCGGTTCAAACAAGTCCCTGGCTTAACGCGTCAGGTTTACCTAATAGAACCAGACTGCCTTTCTTTCTCACATCATTGTGCGCGAAGCACACCAGTCAGCCGTCGCGCTTTTGTGGTCGGGCAGCGTGGAGGCTATTTGTTCTGTCCGCCGGAATGAAGGGTCAGCGGAGGAGGGAGAGCAGAGAAAATTGGAAACACAGGCACAATCACAATGACAGCAAACGACGAGAGAGCTAGAGAGAGACGGGAGGCCAGAGAAGAGAAAGAGGGACGACAATGCGAGGTGAAGGGGTAGAGACTGACAGATACTGGAGAAGGAGGAAGGGTAGGAAAGCGACAGAGGGAGGATAAAATATGGAGAAAGGATGAGGACAATGAGGCAAATCAGTCTCAGCTGAGGGCGCAGGCAATTAGAATAAAATGAGCTGGACCTTGGCAGAGGCCAAGCCAAGCAGGGGCTGATGGGTGAGAGAGAGAAAGGATGAGAGCGAATATCCTGGTGATTAAAACTGAATGATTAGCCCAGTCCGTACGCACCATGAGCGCGGTGACGGGGGTCACCTGCACCCTAAAGGGACAAAGTGTGTCTGACAGTAATGAGATCAGGTCTGCTCAACTCAACTCCCCATTGGAGCTCCAGTAGCTTTAACGGCTAACTTTGTCTTTGCACCTCACCGTTACTTCATATGTGACATGTTTCCTTTTAATTCCTTTTCATCCTGGCACATTTCAAACCATCTTACGCTTTGACACGGAAGGGACAGTTATACTGTTTCACCACTGTCAAAATTCTCTACTTGCAGTACAATGCAGGAAGAGCCATGTAGGCAGCTGCACAAGCTAATCAGCTAGCTACAAAAAAAAGCTACATAAAGGTTTGGAGTAATTAAGATAACAAGGCTGCATTTATTTGATTGAAACTACTGTTAAAATTATTAGTAGTAGTACTAATTATATTACAATTAGTAGCCATTACTCCAGTCTTCAGTGTCACATGATTCTTTGGAAATGAATCACATGATTCACATGATTTGCCCATTTGGTACTGAATTATTATTGGTGGTCAGTTATTAATAATGGTTCTTATCAGTCTTGAAAACAGTTGAGCTTCTTAATATTTTTGTGAAATTATAATACTTTTAATGATTCTTTGATAAATAAATGCATTAATTGCTTAGAGAGTGTAGGTGTGTGTGTGTGTGTGTGTGTGTGTATCTGTCAATACCACGATCTTCAAAGATGATTGACAATTATCATACAGTTTGGATTGGCGATATGGTTCCGTTCTTGGCAAGAACTTCCTGCGAATCCATTCAGGCTAGCATGGATGAGAGCAGGGAAAGCAGCAATAATGCCTAGGATAAACAAAGCAGAACCAACATAAATGTATTGCAGATATCATTAATGTTCAATAATTGCAGGCATCAGGGAGCTGCTATTATCCGTGGCATTTTGAATGCACGATAGCTTTTTAGTTTCACTTTCACGATTCGCGATCGCACGTACCCTGTTTATATTATGGAGCGGCAGCACTTACCACACATTTTACAAGATTAGATGTTTGTCAGTGGTGCTCAGGACCTGCATATCATTCGCCATCATCCTCAGTCATCTCTCCTCACTCTGTTTATGTGGTAAGTGAAATTTTATGTAGGCATACTGCAATGTAACAGGCAACCATTAGCAATCGTTTGTTTTCCATGCCTTTCTGAATACGGATGGATTCATGCTTCGGGCACACCCCCTAACTCCACAAACACCCATACCCCGCCCGCCCGCCCGATGTCATCGTCCATCGCGATGTTTTACTGTAGACATTGTCCGATGCCAATTTTGTAGACATCGCCCAACCCTATTAGCTACCGAGCAACATGTATGTTGCTGATAATACTAAAGGACCTTATATATGAATGCTGAGATAAGTGTTGTATTCCTATAGGTCAGGGATACTCAAATCTGGCTCGCGAGATCCACTTTCCTGCAGAGTTTAGCTCTAACCATAATCAAACACACCTGAGCATGCTAATCAGTGTCTTCAGGTTCATTAGAAAATCACAGGTAGGTGAGTTTGTTCAGGGTTGGAGCTAAACACTGCAGGAAAGTGGATCTCGCAAGCCAGATTTGAGTATCACTGCTATAGGTAGACGTGGTTCAGCTGAGAGTCAACTGATGTAAGCTTGAATAAGGTGACCTGACAGAACTAACATTACGCTTGATTTCTGTAGGATTATGTGACACTGAAGACTGGAGTAATGGCTGCAAAAGATTATTTTAAATTGAAATAATATTTCACAATATTACTGTTTTTACTGTATTGTTGATTAAATAAAAGCAGGATTGGGGATCATAAGAGGCTTCTTTAAAAAAAAAAAAACATTTAAAAATCATTTACATGAAGCGTCCAAATTAGTGAATCAAAGTCAGGGTGAGATAGAACGTTTAGTTTCAAGTTTCATCAGTTTCATTCAAGTTTGATTCCCTCAGTTCATATATTAAAAACTGTATTTGGTCATGCTACAGAAAAATGTTGATTAGGCAGCAGTGTTTCTACTTGTAGTTAGTTGCTCTCCAATACTGTAGAGCAGAGAAACTAAGTGTGATGTCACAGTATTCATCCCTCACTAAAACAACAGCTGAATACACTGCAGACAATAAGTACAGCAGCTAAACTCATGCAAATCGGTCATTAATATTGCAGACAAGGACGCTGAAACAATTCACAGTGGACAGGAAAATAACAGCAGTAGACCGCCACAAAGAACATGGCTGGCCTCTGGAGAGGACCCCTCATTGGCCCCGTGTGAGAAATGGCTTTGAGTGAAAGTTGCTGATGTGGTGTTGTGCCTTCCTTTGTGGAGGGTCTGAGGGCCGAGGGTGGTCATTAGTGGCAAAAGCACTATGCTAACTCGAACAGGCCGAGCTCTATAGATCTCTGCTGCTCTGGGGACTCGAATGGAAAATCAGAGCATACCCTAACAAATGGAGCAGCATGGGGAGGACTGAGTGCAGCCTGCCATTCAAGCAGTCCAGAGGGGACAGCTCCATCCCAAAGGCCCTGTACTTGAGTCCCTGTTTCTTTCTTTATTGCTTTGCTTTCATCCTGTTCCTCTGGCCAAAGATGGGCCACCTGTAGAGTCCTCAGAGCAATGAGCATTTCTATGAAGAGCGCTAGTAACTCAGTATCATTACAATCATTCACTGAAATTGCTGTTGTACATATGATGAAGGCAAGCATCACAATTTCTGTTGTTTGTTCATAGGGTTTTGGCTTTGAGCAAATTCCATAGATATTTATCAAACTTTGCTTTTCTAGCAATGTGATAGACAACACTCAAACACTTTAGTAACTGCATAGTAATAACCAGGCAAACACCCATAACCTTCTTTGCGTTGGGACGATGTGGTTTTACTCAGAAAAGCTGCTCACAAATTCTTCAGAAAATGTAGAAATCAGATTTTTCGTGATATTCACCCTTGGTACTGAAGACATAGATACTGGCAGTTACGGCAATTCAAAATCAGCTCTAAATTCTAAGGTCCTTGAAGAAGCCTAGTCGTATTCTCAGAGAAGATAGAGAAACCGCTCTCTCAGGGGTTAACTTCTCACTTCTCAGATCTCTGAAAGAGCTTTGCTAAAGTTGAGCTTCTTGGGCACTGGAGCAGTTAATCAGCTTCTCCCTGTGACGTCTTTGCTGCATGGGTAAAGATATCATCATGTCTTTTAGAAAGAGCCAGCCAGGCTAACACTGGTTCACACAGATTCAACAGGCTATCATACAGAACAGTGGGAAGAGAAGAGGAGATGGTAGCCTAAGGCTGTGGTTTTCAAAAATTTTTTGCTTTTAGGACCCAAATTTTAACATAAAATTTGAGCCAGCACAGTACCAAAATTGTTTATTGTATGACATTATACAAAAAAATATATAAATAAAAAATACGACATTTTATATAATTGTAAAATTGTAACTTGTTAAAATTACTATGGTAGGCCCAACAATATGCAAAATTAATAATTTGAGTAGGAATAATTGACTGTTTTAGTTTTTAAATGTCTCCCTTTTTAAGGTCATGACCCCCTCTAGTCTAGGGCTCCAGACAGCCAATCATTCCCTCCACAGTCAGCAGCAGAAGTCGAGCCTGAGCCCAGCCTGATTGATTACAGAAAAACTGTGTTATAGGGATCAGCGTGCAGCAGTGCCAGGGATAAATTAGTGAAGGTCAATATTTGAATGTTTGACTTGTTTATACATAGTGATTTAGCAGATTAAGACAAAAACATTGCACATTTTCCCTAATATGTGTGATGAAGTGCTTTCTGCTCCAGTCTCTCTCTGTCTGTCTACCACTTTCTTGTCTCTTCCTCCCTCCCTCTCTTTTGCAGAGGAGGATGGTATGTGTCTCTCTCCATAGGCTGGAGGTCATTCATTCATTCATTCATTAGTTTATTTACCTACCCTGAAACTACAAATAAATAAATAAATAAAAACCACAACAAAATCAGATCATCTTTCCTTGCCATAACTGCTAAAAAATAGGACTTGTGAAAGTTTAATTTTCTTTATTGAAGCATGTAACTTTTATCATTGTTCAACGAACAAGTGAAAACTGGAAGAACACAGGTTTATATTGTTTTGTTCAATAACAAAGTTTTACTTTTTTTTAACTATTCAACAATTCTGTGACATAAAGCTGAAAGAATACTGTTAGTTTTTTTTTTTCTCCACAGTGGTTTTTCAAAAGGAACGCTTAACACAATGTTTTATCCATTATTCACTAGTTTAATGTGCCAACATTTAATCCATTTTTTCCATTATTCATCAGCTTTATGTGCCAACAATGCTGATTAGCATTCATAGATAGACTAACGGATTATAATGTTGGAGGGGTGGTGTTTCTTGTTTCAAATGGGGGCCTGACTAGAAAAAAAAACTCGACAGACTGCAAATTGCAGGCAAAGAAGCCAAAAGAGGGAGTGAACAGGCCATAGAGACCCACAATGAGACAGAGAGGTCAAGATGGCAGCAGTACATGTGCTTTGTGTGCATGAACCAAAAGGGCATGAGATGAAGAAATAGAGGGGAAAAAAGCAATCCTGCTTGACTGCAGTGAAGTTTGCTCAGTTTTTATTGAATGTAGAGAAATAGCTACACCAGACTCCTGCAGAGCTGTATCTGACGGCTGGCCGCAGACAAACCTCCTACCACGGTGCGTATGCTCAGACCGCTCCATCAAACCTTAGCTCCTACCTTATGAGTGACTCATCATTACTGTGTGCTTAAAGGCTCAGAGAGTTCAAGGCAATGTGGGGACAAGGCTGCTGCCAACCAGCGCGTTGCGAGTCCCGCTGCTCCTCGCTCTACTGGGCGTCAGGTGGAGGACAGGCGGCCGGCCTGCTGGAGTGGCTGACAGTGGCGGTCAGCGAGCCCTGGGGGAGAAGACGTCCTGCGGGGGGCAGATGGGGGTTCTGTGGCTCGCCGTCAGGACAGGTGGGCCGCTGTCACCCCGTCCCAGCAAGCAGGTGGCCTCTTCCCCCCTGGAGGTCACCTTCACACACAGCAGTGCGAAACCTCCTTGCAATACCACTAACAAACACACACAAACACACCGTTATTATGACTAGGAGTCCCAGGGGCCTTTTGTGAATAAACAATGAGTGTTAAAGCGACAGTTCACCCAAAAATGAAAATTCTGGCATCATTCACACACCCTTGTGTCATTCCAAACTTGTGTGGTAACCAAACAGGTTCTGTTCCAAATGACTTCCACTGCATGGTCAAAAATATAATGGAAGTCATTAGGAACAGAAACAGAATTTTCATTTTTAGTGGACTATCCCTTTAATGCTGTGTTCCGCCCCTCACAGCCATTCAGGTTCATAACCGGTTCTCATTGTTTCCCAAAATATATCCATTGATCATTCCTGTCATCCTCGATCACAATGTTGCTTGCTCCTGCGACCAATAAAGCCTAATTAAAATAACAAAGTTCTGTCAATAAACCGGGAACAGTTGTATAATTACAGTGTGCGCGAGGACATCATAAGCAGGCAATGTCACGGCCCTAACGAAGGAAATAAATCGATTGCAACCAGACAAAAGCGTTGCTTTACGATGCCCCTCTCCTCCGACACACAAAGGCAGTCGTAAAATGCAGCCAGGGGAAAGTTTAATGACAGTCTTAAAGTGTCTGGCCCCCTTTGTCACTTTCACTGCCTTCCCCTCTACATGACAATGGGAACAGCGTTCTCTTTGCTCTCTACTCAGCCTCATTAGTCGACTCTTTCCTTGTCTCGATCTCCCATTCTCGTCTGTTCTCCCTCCGGAGACAAGTGAGTGACAGGTTTCTCCCTTAAACTGTGCATTGCACTACTGACAGACATACACACACATCTCTTGCACTAAACTAATTCGTGGCAGGAGCGAGAATTGGCATTCCCACAATGCCTCCGCGAAGGCGCTTGATGGCGTGTGGAGCGCAGGGCTAAATGTCAAGGAAGGATGTTTAATTCCACAGCCCGTGATTTCATCCAAAAGCAGGCAATTTCCATCATTCAGCTGCTCAGTTTTCAGGGCTGAGACTTCAGCCCAGGCTGGAGGAAGCCAACCTTTCTCACTCCCAGGCCAGAGGTGAAGATGCCAAGACCAAAGGCTGTATAAGGCCGTCCAACTGCTGAGCTGGTGCTTCTGACGCAGGGCACATCCTTGTATGCTGGCTTTCTCTTCCAGCTCACATGTTGTTTTATTTAAAGGGATGGTTCACCCAAAATTAAATATATTTCTCTATTTACTCACCCTATCGTCATTCCAAACCTGTAGAACTTTTTCTTCTTCGTTTTGAAACACAAAGGCAGAAATTTTAGTATTATTTATATACCATCATTTTTTGAATTTGCTTTCATTTTTATGTTCTTTTCATTTTAAATTTAGTTAATTTTGTGCTTTTAATAATAATAATGAGAAGAATTCTGTTTAGCTTTATTTATTTATTTTTCATATTTAGTCATTTTAGCAATTGACCTTAGCCTATTTTATTACAGTTCATTGCCAAGGCAACATTTCTGTTTTTTAAGTTTTTCATCTGTTGTCTTATTTTATTTCAGCTTTATTTCACATAGCTAGTGTTTTTTTAGTTGTTTTAACTGTAGTTCAAAATAATAACACTAAATAATAAAACTTGTATGCTGTAAGTCATCAGTGATAATCTTCCTTTTCAGTGGAAGTGTTAGTTTCATTGTTAGTTTGAGAACTGCTGTGACTGAATCAGTGAATTATTCAGATATTGTGCACAAGGCATATGGACCTTTTTATGACATTTTATGGTGATTTTGTTGTTTTTGAAGCTTAAACCTTCAGACCCCTTTAATTATGCATTAATTGCATGCAAAAGAGCCACCGGTACATTATTCAAACTTTTTGTGAAGTTTAGTGAATGATTACAGAATTTTAGTTTTTGGGTGAGCTATCACTATAACAAGCTGGAGGAGGCATCTCAGTGCAGCTCCAGTAGGGAGCCCACTGCCTGTGTGTTTCTCCTCCACCAAGGAGACCTACGATTCAAAGTTGAGGGCCTCTCAGTGGGGCTGTTAAAATGTATTTCTCTGTACTAGAGAGCTGTGATAGCACAACAGAGAACTCATCCGTTGAAAGTTTGAGAGTGAGGCGATGAGGTATATGTGCAAAGTTTCTTCAGTCACATGTCAGGAGTGATCTTTTTGTTCTCTCTTATAATATGAGTTTGGTTAGAGAACACTCTGTGGGGTGACTGTTCTTGTCTCAAATGTAGTGATGTGTTACAGGAAAGGACAGAGGAGCAATAAGTGTTTGGAATGCTATTTCTGTATTTACTTCCCTCGCTTTCTTTCATTTTGTAGATGCAATTGCTGACAAAATGTAAATTTTAGTTTTTCATAGTAGCAGATTAAAAATGCATCATGGCAATAAGTAAATAATATGATGAAAATATGACAAAATGTAAAAATATATGATATGATACAATACAATACAATTGAATATGCTAATCATGTATATAATACACTATATTAATGATATATATACTGTCATTTAAAAGTTTGAGGTCTGATATATATATATATATATATATATATATATTTTTTTTTTTTTTTTTTTTTTGAAAAGGACTCCTTTATTGATCTTATAAGAAACATTTCTTGTTATTATCAATGTTAAAAACAATTGTACTGCTTAATATTTTTGTGAAAACAGTCTAAAAGTTTGACTGGTGCTTTTGATAAGGAATAATAAATCTGACTAAAAATATTCTAAATAAATATATCTTATATATATTTATTTAATTGAGATTAATATGATACAAGCTATATCCACAACTTAAACATAATATTTGCATAGTAAAGCAAATGCAAAGATGAACTTGAACTATTTTAGGTAATCCAAATGTGTAACTAATGTTGAATACGCCAAAGTGCTATACATTATGCAATATCCAAAAAAAGCATTGAAAATGAAGTGGAAATATGGCATCCAGAATCAATAATTGTAATAATTATTATTTCATGCTTTTACATTGAAGACATTGCATGCTTTGTGTAGTTTGTTGATAAATCGCTAGATTTATGTCTCTCCCTCTCTCTCCCTGTAGATCTCACAGCGATTTATATCAGTTCATCCTTGAAAAAAGGGATTTTGTTCTTATATAGAAAAATCCCACGATGTTCTCATGAGTGTGTATGTGTGTCTGTTTGTTTGTGCACAAGTGAATTCTGAGACACCACTGACTGAGCGCTGATCCCTGATCTCCAATTAAGTGTGCATCTCTTGTGGGGCGTGCAGGAGGGCGTGATTGATAGGTGAAAGGTGAGATAGACTCTTTGATTCGCTCTACAAGCCAGACAGAGATACAACTCATCTGAAGCTTCTCCAGATGACCTTAGACCCCAGACAGAAATGCACCATATCGTACAGTCTCTTATAGACCACTACACTCAATTGAGCCTTATGCGTCTGAACCTAGCCGGCAACTGCTTCTTTCTTTCTTTCTTTCGTCACTGCATTTTTCATGCAGCATTGCATTACAGATGAATCGTAAGGCCATCAATAGTTGGCTGTCTGAATGTGTAGGGTGAGGGATCGATGGCTCTGGTCAGCAGTGTGGAATGGACACAGCTCTAGGTGGATGAGTGAAGGCCATGCCCAGGTGATCCATAAAGCCTAGTTTGACACCTGTTCTAACTGGAGGCCAAAGAACTGTCTGTTGTGTCATCAGTAATGTTGAGAAAGTCTGAGACACTGGAATTTCTCCAGTCATGGCTGCACTTCTACGTCTCCTGTTGAGATCAATCTCTGTACACTAGCTGATTACCTTCACTTCATATATTTGTAGTGCTTGCATGACGGAACAGTATATTCCTCAAACATTTGGTTCTAGTCTTCTTCTGATTCTTCCTCTGCCTCTCCTTATACTTTTTTTTTTTTTTTTTACTTTTCTTCTTTTCATTCAGCTTCTTCCATTGCTTCTTCCTCTTTTCATCTTTTTGCACTTGTTCGACCCACTTCTTCTTAGTTTTCTTCATCTTATTCTTCTTCTTTTTTCTGCTTATTTTGCCTTTTTCATCCTGTTATTTTTTATTTTGCTTTCATCCATTTTTCTTCCTGGTGTCCTGTTTTTTTTTTTGTGTTTGTAAGCTTTGTACTTTAAAAAAAAAAATACTTCTAATTTTCTATTGACCCTAGATATTATTGGAATGTTCAACATTCAAATACTGACAGTATTGACATCATTATAATATTTGCATATTGAATTACAATAAGCTTTCTTTCTAACATTGATTTGTATACTGATTTGGCATTGATGTTTTCTTTCTTGTATCTGTTTAATCATTTTTAACAACCTTTACATTGCAATGACGAGATCATGTTGTGTTTATTGTCATGCACGTCCAGCAGGAAACTATTTACCTTAAACTTTAATGCCATTCTTGTTGCTGCAAGCATTGGTATTTCCTTCTGGAAATACAAATCTGGAAATGAAAAAGAAAAAAACCCCCAAAAAAACACTCTAGTTCCACTAATGACATCCCTGATGTCATTTGAGGATAGGCAGTTGGCACAGTGACTCACAGACCGCTCTACTTCCTGTTGTAAATATTCCTGGAGGAAATCTCGGTAATTGTGCATGTGGTGCTAATGTATAACATGTCCACCAGTAAAGCAGCAGAGAATGAACATGGAGCATAGAAGCCTATGTGAAAGTGTATTTTGCTCATTACTAAGCAGTCTTATGAGTAATCAAATCAGCACCACAGAAACGTTGGTAAAATTCTAGCCTATTCCAGTTCTGTGAGGTTTCCACTGCCGTGGCAGTTTTAGATTTAATTGCAAGGCTATTCTTAGCAGGAGTGCAGAAAAAGCTCTGGAGGGTTTAGATATTTGCGAGCTGCTACACGAAATTAGGCAGTAAGCAATTCCCTCACACCCATGTTTTATTGATAGTACAAAGTATCCTCTTCACCAAATGTCATAATAAGTACCGGCTGCAGGAAATCAGACAGAAAACAGCATGCTTCGAGCAGAAGAAAGGAACAGATAGATCTCATTTACAAGAATCCCACTAGCTATAAGCACTAAAACCAAAAAACGCAGTCGCAGTTCATTAAAATTAACAAATAACACTAAGATTGTGCAGTGCATTTTGGGGTCAGAAATACTGTATAATAAGAAGAAATCAGGTTTAGGGCTGTCAGTTTAACGTATTAATTTAGGGTGATTAATTATAAATAAGTTAGGTGTTACAAAAGTAATGCTATGGAATTTTTTTATGTTATTAGAAGCACCACTTTTTTCCAATCAGCAGTTTAAACAAAGCAAAAAATATGTTGACTTCAAAAGCCCAAATTTCTAGATTCATTTTGATATTACATAAAATGTGTAACCCGCTACACATAAACACATATTTGTACACATGTCCCACTGTAACGTTGCTGGTCCTCTGAGATCAAGAGTACACGGAGAGCATTTTGTGAAACAGTCGAAAGAAATGAATTTGGTTCCCAGTAGGAGGTGCCGGACAGGGTGAGAGAGGCAAGTTTGAAGAATGAGGCCAATGTAGCGCCCACCCCACACAGACACAGCTTCCCGAGCCACATCGACCAACGCTTTGATGCCAGCCTATTCTGTGATTTATTCATGCACGCCTGCCTGCTCTTCAAAAGCTTTAATTAAAGCTGGCTACAGCAGTGTCATTCCTCAACAGAGAGAACAGCCCAGCAGGCCTGCTCGCTAACACCGTGCACCACTGAACGTAGTACCGTGTAGTCCTATCACTGATAGAGCGCAACAGTGTCTGGATACATTTTTAGTGGCCTTGGATCTAGATGGATATTTCCCATTCATTTCCTTATTGGAGATTTCAAAACAATTCATCAATAATCGACTAATAAACAGCATTAAAATATGATTTGAAGTAGGGTTGTGCCGATAGACGATTGTATCATGTATCGACGATAGTCAGAGATATCGCCTGTGGATGATGCCTTTGACAATAGCAGGACGATTATTATTATTATCAGGCTAGTAATACTATCTAATTAATATTAGGGCTTATTTGTTGCATTATATTTGTTCATCTCTCTTTTTATGCATAAAAAAATATTAAAAACATTTCATCTGATTGGTGAATCTATTGTTCTCCCACCACAGGATTACAGGTAGAGTAGTTCAGATTCATTAATTGCCTGAAAATTAAAATCAGACTGACTTCATCACTATACAAACTTGTAAATCTGACCTTAGAAATGTATAGATTATTTTTGAAAATCATTTTCCCTGTGGAGAATTTGGAATCCACTTGTTACCATTGCAGTCTCCCTCCATCTGTCTGTATCTGTGTGTCTCTCTCAGGTCTGAATATCAGCCATCACATCATTAGTGACATCACTGAACTTCCCTTCTGCAAAGGCCCCTCCCTCCACCATCTCTTATCCTACCCCTTAGGTCTGAAAGTGGCAAGACATTGTGTGAATCACTGTAATTTATGTTCTTTTTGAATTGTCTCTGCTTTTTCCCATCATGATAACCATGCCTAGAACATCTGTTTTGTGCAGGAAGGGATGAGCGTTGGTTTACAGGCAATCAGATATGAAAGCGAGAAAGGGAGACTTTTTAAACTCACCTGCCAGGGAGGTCAGACTTAACCTTCATTGTGTAACATTGCCTTCCCAGCATTCCTTGGTGTGATTTTGAGTGAATGGAGATGAGAATGTGGCAAAATTTCATAAACAAACAGCACAGTTGAGCAAACAAGTTAGACTTCCTGTTCTAGTGTTTCTTGATGTGAAAGTGATTTATCTTATCATATTTACAGGAAAAACTGTTTAGTTTTTTTCTTCTTCTATTTTTATGTATTTTACATAAAATTCTAATTTACTTTTGTGATGGCAGAGCTGAGTTTTTGGCAGTGATTACTTCAGTCCATAGTCACTTGATTCTTCAAAAATCATTCTAATCTGCTGATTTGGTGCTCAAGAGACATTTCGTATTATCAGTGTTGAAAACAATATATATGCTGTAATTTCTGTAATGTTTTAGATTGTACATTTTATATTATATATAGTGTATCATAAACCTTAGTGTTTGTTTGAAATGTCTTTAAGATAGTTTAGACTTTTGATTCAACCCTCAAAATCTCCTATAATAATTTCTTTAAGAAAACCGCCTGAAAAGTCATAATTCGAAAACTGTATAGGTTTGCAGGCATTTTATTTTTTTTTCATTATAACCTCAAACTTGAAGTTATACTGCATATAGCAAAACAGACCTAAACCCAGGTCCCAGACCTCTTGCACCAGCACATGGCATTGCAAAGGAAGTAGAATTGTAGAAAGCCCCTTATCCATTCTTGACTGTGTATGTGTGTGTGTGGAAGGTTGTGATGCATCACTCTTACTGAGGCTGTCATTATGACTTGGGGGTATGTTATGCTGAATGCTGATTCAGTAGAGATTGACAGGCTGCTGTGTCTGTGTGTGTGTGTGTGTGTGTGTGTGTGTGTGTGTGTGTGTGTGTGCGTGTGTGCGCGCATTTTTGTGACAAATGAGGACATGCATTTGTATAATGACAAGGGTATGACATAGGTATTACAAGGAGAAGGTGACTTTTCAGAACATTACCCCATGTCCCCACTTTTCAAAACACTTATAAATCACACAGAATGGAGTGTATTGAAAATCTGAAATTTTCCTGTAAGGGGTAGGGTTAGGTGTAGGGTTGGTGTAGGGCAATAGCACATAGAGTTTGTACAGTATAAAAACCATTTCGCCCATGGGATGTCCCACTTTTCACAAAAACAAACGTGTGTGTGTGTTGTTGTTTTGTGAGTAAGCACCTGTGAGTATCACTTTTTATTTTATATCAGGTCTTATGGTGCACATTATGTATTTGCATGAATGACTCTGTGCGTGAGTATTGGTGTCCATGTTTGTATAAATGTCAGTTGGTGGTAGCTGGCCGTTAGAAGTGGTGTCTGAAAGCCTGATGGGTAATTGATGACAGCACATGCTCACTCCCTCCTGTGGAGCTTGGCTTCAGCCTGCTTACCTCCCTGATCTTCAAAAGCTCACTCGCTTTCTCTCTCGCTCACACACACACACATATACTCACAGGTTGAGAGCAGAGAAAAACAACAAGTGTTGCATTAATCAAACAGCCTCTTCTTTCCAAGGGAATTGTAGCACTTTAGAGGAGCTGCCTGGTCTGCTGCTTTAGTAGCAGTAGATCACCCAGCCAAACATTTCACCCTCTCAAATGCGTTTTGATGACTTTTCTTCAGCAGAAGTTACAGCAATAATAATTCAGATGCTTCGCTTTTGGATACATCACGCTCAGAGCTATACAGCGTTCTCTAAACATTTTTAGACACTTAAGCCACATTTTAAAATGTATGAATGTTATTGCATTAGAGAAGAAAATATCAAGCCAAGTGGCATTTATTTTACACCAAGATAGCACAAGCACACTTTTCAAGCCAAACATTTCACAAAAAGAAGTTTTGGAGTTTAAAATGATGAAACAATAGATACACTGTTCTGACTTTAGACAGAAAGTCTGTCTGTGGATAGGTTACATTTTACGTTTGCAAAATGAAAGAGTGTACTCTATGGTTAAATTGTTGTCACACTGTTCTTTTTCATGCATTTACTTGATTTTCACAAATTCATTTGGAATTTAATGAGAAAAATGGCACAAAAAAAATGTACATGACCGCTCTAAACGAAATATGTGGATGTTATTAGCTTTTGTAAATGAAGGATCTCTTGAGGTTCTGAATGAGCCCATGTGCAAGTTGAAGGCCAAAGCTGATTATTCTCTAAGCTAACCTGTTGAGGCTGAATCAGTAAGTTGTTCTGAATAAAGGCCTTCTACATTTCCATATTAATCTGTCACGTTTAGGCCTCTGAGACACATGGCCTCCTGTCATGGTGCTTTGATAACAGAGTAGTTGGCATTTCCCTGCAACATATAAATATGTATAATTCTGATAAGTATAATTGAATGGCTTATGTACACAGAGAGTGAGACAGAACTCTCACAGGCTGGACCTGCAGCCTGTCTCACACCCCAGAAGATGGCCATGCACTCCTTCAACTCCTTCAAATTGAAAAGTGGTGCATTAGGAAGGTCTTTGAGTGGATAAAAGTAACATCGGATAACTTGTGCTCACCACTGATAAGTAAGGTACAGAGACCTTTGACCTACAAGCTTCACCCCAATTCCACAAGCTTTTTCCAAGCTAGAGATGGCCCGGAGCCCTGTGAATTTTCAGCTCATGAATCTTTACTCATCCTTGTGTAAGACAAGGATCCATTATAAGATGTTATTGTTTGTTGTTTTATGTTTCGCTCTGTAGGTACATTTAGGTTGACCGTGGTCTCAGGAAACAATATGTAAACGGGCATAGGAACAGAATGTGTTTTTTAATTTAAAAATGCCCGAATTTGGGGTTTAAAGACATTGTACTGTTACTATACTGTAAAGCAGTTTTTTCTGCGTTACCTCTAAACACTCAAAATATGCATGTCCCACTCCAGCCTTTTCTGATTTGTTCATCAGTTTTTACTGACATTAATGTGTAATACTACATAGCAGAAGTTGAAATATCCATTAGCATTCCCATTGATCTCTTTGACGCCATTTGCAATACATGCCATGCGACTAATCACTAGGGGTGGGCGATATAACCAAAATCTTATATCACAATATGAGTAATTTTATTGCACAGTAACGATATATATAAAGATAGTTGTTTTTGCTTTAAATAAGGTCTTTATGATATCAAAATTCTTTATGATTCATAATTCTTGTCACCAGTGTCAATATCACAGTCAGCGATTAAGTAAGAATAAAAAACTAATTACAAGCAATAGCACAAAAAACTACAGTAGAACAAATAAATAAGGAATACTATATCTATATATATATATATATATATATATAAAGTAATCAAATTTATTAAACATATTCTTCACTGTGTAAATGAAATACCTGTATTCTTCTTATTAAATTTGCAAAAGTTATTCAGTCAAGAGCAGTGAGAGATTTTCTCTCTTCTGTTGTTTGATTAATGTGACTGCTATATCACTTTAAGAGCTGCCCAGATCCAATATACTGTTACACATATGTTTTCTTTCTCAACTGTTTGCTTTCACTTAAGACCTAAATTACTCTGTTTAGACACCTGCAAAGATGAGCATTTTGACACATACAAGTGTGTGTATTTAACTGTTCAAGGCCTATAAATGCGCACACCTCTCTGTCAGTGCTCAGAAACAATCTTTCAGGCAGCTCACGCATATAGCTAAATGAGTTCTCTTTTGCTTCTGATTGCATTTCAACAGCTTAAAATCACTTGTTTTTGCAAACTATACATTTTCGTGACCTCGTAGCACAGCAACATCACATGAGCATGTTATCGCGATATAGAGATGATAGTCCAAAATCAAAAAATGACAAATTTCTACTGGTTAATCGTCTTTCATCCGTATATCACCCACCCCTACTAATTACTTTGTTGATGTATGATACTTTTATCATTTGTTTTGTCCAAACATAGTGCCTTGCACACACCAATCACTTGTAGGAGTGTGGGATAAATCCCAATATAAACTCAAAAAAATGCATGAATCCCACACACTACTCAAACCTGCAAAAAATTGCAAAGTTTTATTAGCAACGTTTCGGTCAAACTGACCTTCCTCAGGCTTTCAAAACACTCAAAAATATCAGAAAATTTAAAAATAACTCATTAAGAGTTAGGCGACATCTCCAGGTATGCAGCCAATATAGAAAATGACAAAAAATAAGGATTAAATACTGTTACAAATAATTAAAAAGAAAACACAAACCTAATTGTACACCCAACTGAAAAATAATACAAATTTAAATTCTACAAGTTAAACGAATACATAAATAGATCTACATTACAAAAATATATACTATTACTTCTAAGCAGTAAATTATTAAATCCAATAAATAAATAAAATAGGTGCAGAATTTATACTTTTTTTCAAGTTTATATTGGACAATCTGTTTAGTCAGAATAGACAGCCATCACTAAAAAATATGCTTTTTTAGAAAAGGATAATGTAATTACAAATCTACCAGCAGGGACTATGTGCACATAGATGAACAATTCATAAATAACATCGATGGAATAAAAGGACTCGTCCTGTAAATAAGTGGATAAAATATAATTGTGCTATATGGTAATGTGTGTTTTTTGTTTTTGGAATGATGTGGTTGAAATATGATTAGGGTTATTGTAACTCTTTCCTCCAGTGTCTTCCATTCTGCTTCCTATCCTTGTATCTCAGGCTCAATCCCACAGCAGGCATCACAGCGAGCAGATTAATGACTTAAACAGTGCTGACATGGTCCCAGGCTCACCAAGATACCAAAAGAGAGAGAGAATGAATGCGGTGCAGCAGGAAGTCTTTCAGAATGACATTCACACAGAAGAGCCCAGCGAGTTGAATGAAAGCAGCATCAGGATGAAGATGACATGATAGAATGGGAAACAAAGAGAGAGAGATAGGAGATGGGATTAGAAGCAGAATTAATTAGTGTTAAGGTCAGCACATGACAAATTGTGGTTTTATAAAAAGTGGGAATGAAAGTGAGATGGGCAAACAGAAGTAGCAACTACCCATGGCACTTGACAAATCGGTTGAGGGAGAATGAGAGAGGATTGTGCATGACAGATTTTGACTGGCATCTCTAATTAAAAGGTGCTGTCAGGGGCCACAGTGCGGGGAGAGAGGGGCCCCATCAGCCCCTGAGACGCGTCCCCGGAAATGATTGATGAGCAATTGCAAGATAAACAAGACGCCCCATGAGCTGAGCTGCAAACTGATGTATGCAGTATTATAAATAAATCTGCACCAGAAAGAAATGATAAAATAAACAAGACAATGCAGGCAGACAATGACTTGCCGTTTCCAGAGAGGCAGGGCTGTTTGGGTATGTGGGGAGTATGAGTGTGTGTGTTGTGTGTGTGTGTGTGTGTGTGTGTGTGTGTGTGTGAGATAGAAGTATAATATGTTTGCTGCCATGCTGGGCTAAAGTGATGGCTGGCTAACAGACGCTAACAGCAGCTGGTTTCATGGCTGAGACTTTGCTGAAGCGCCTGAACTCCCACACTCCCAACTCGCACGCAACAAAACTGCAGCCTCCTGGGACCCAGCCAGACTCTGCCAGCCATAGATGCACCTTAATGCGTGTGCCTGTAGCTTTTCACTAAGCGTGCATGCCCTCGTAGACGGTGTGTGTGTGTGTGAATGCACGGTCGAGTGCGAATGTGTGTTCTTGCAATGCCTCTTCGCTCTGCAGTTATTAGTTGTTGGGAAACATGTGTACTGTCATAAAGAGAAGCGAGCTGGGAGCTCTTCAGATGCGTACACGGTATCATTATCAACCAGAGGGCAGTGGGATGGTAAAGTGAGAATGAATTATGAATGGAAAGTTGAGAATGTTCTCGTGCATGTTTTCCCCACAGGACGTGCTCCACCGCTCATTTGCATCAGCGAGGCGCTGCTGGTCGTAGGTCTATATGAAATATACAGATTTCTCTCTCTCCCTTGACAAACAAAGCCAAATTTTAGTATATTTTAGTATATTTAAAGTTGACGTGAATAGAAAATTGACCCTATTTGAACATGTTTTAGAAAGGCTACATACGGTACAACTGGGGAATAAAAGATGCTAAATAGCTATTTGGCTACTGGTAGCAACATTTTCTTAATACACTTTTTTTTCTGGTCTCAACGAATGATTCATTGCTAGATGTTTTTTTTTTTTTTTTTTTTTTAATATATACAGAAACTTTTTTTTCTTTCATCTTAATGCAGTAAGGCTTTGCAGACTATTAATCAATGTTAACCAGGTTATACATGCATTTAATAATCATGCACAGCAGGAACATATATTAAGAAAGTACTAAAATCTTTAATGCATTCAAAATGTTGAAATTGCTAGAAAATCGCAATGTAAAGGTGCACTGGGATACATAAAGATGCTCTAGAGGGTGCACATGACCTTCTGCCCATTTTTAATGACCCAATCAATTGAGATAAATATCCTTTTTTACTTGGAAATACAATACTCTTAAAAAAGCTCAATTGCAGAAACGGTATGTTGAGTATTCTTTTTTTAAATGCAAAAAAATAATAAAGAAAGGTCATTTATGTCACATTACGCTACTGGGAGGGAGCGTGGAGTGAGGAAACGTAGAGACATTCACAAATACACAGTTTTTAATCTTCCAATTCGGGGAATCACAGGGCAGGCAGGCACGTAGCACATAGACGAATAATACCAGACAGGGAATCAAGGGAAGACAACACCTTAAGTACACAACTTTACGAGGGGTAAAATGATGAGACACAGCTGAATCAAATGAACACAATCAACACGAGGGAAAAAACTGGGTCACGGAGCAAAAACACAACACAAAACAGTCCAGGAGCGTGACAATTTACACTTCTGAAAATATAATTATCATATATAAAACCACCATCCAAAAGTTTGGGTTCAGTAAGAAGTCATTTTTGGTCATCAGTGTTGCATTTAGTTAATCAAAATCCAGTTAAAGAAAAAAGTAGTATTGTGAATTATTATTGCAGTTTAAAATTACTGTTTACTATTTTATATTGTAAAAATGAATTTATTCCTGTGATGAATAAGCTGAATTTTCAGCACCGTTTACTCCTTTCTTCAGTTTCACAAGTTCCTTCAGAAATTATTCCAGTATGCTGAATTGGTTCTCAAGACACATTTTTTTATTATTATCAATGCTGAAAACAGTTGTGCTGCTCTATATTTTTGGTTTATCAAATGAAATGAAAGTTCAGAAGAACAACATTTGTTTAAAATAGAATTTTTTTGCAACATTATAAAAGTCTATAATGTCACTTTTGTAGAACTTGCTTTTGATCAATTAAAAAAAAAAAAAAAAAAAAATGAATCATTAGTGGCTCTAAACTTTCGAACGATAGTGTAGAAGTTACGCGTTAAGTATATCCTGAAAAGCATATATATGATTCGTCTTGTTTAAAAAATGCTAAACATATTGCAGATTCTGCAAGGGATATGTAAATTCATGAAGCAGAACTGCAAGTCACATTACAGAGGCAATATGGGTTTCAAATTCCATTTCGTGGCAACTTCAAGCCTTCTTTTATAACTCTGCATGGCCATGAACACCCGTATACAAGTGTGTGAGGTGTGTGTGTACAAGTGTGTGACCCGTATACACTGGTGCACCACTGCTTCTCTCTCTCTCTGCCTTGAGTCAGCCTTCTTTGTACTTCTGCCGAATGAGTCCCACAGCACTAAAATTTCTCTTCCTCTCCCTCCCCACCCAACCCCATCTTCTTTCTTTCTTTCTTCCTTCCATCCACCCCTTCTCTTTCGTTTTCCCTCACTTCTGGATCTAGGCCACAGAATGGGTCGATGATCCTCTACAATAGGAAGAAGGTGAAGTACAGAAAGGACGGCTACTGCTGGAAAAAAAGGAAAGATGGGAAGACTACGCGGGAGGATCACATGAAGCTCAAAGTACAAGGAGTGGAGGTGAGGCCGTTTGTCTGCGCCGTAGCGCACACAAACCCATCAACTCTCTTTGAGATCGTTGGGGTGCAAATAATGGGCACACTTAAGAAAAGAAGCCCGGGGTTTAGTAGTTGTTGCACACGCTCGGCAAGTCCCCAAGTCGACTCCAACTTTTTCTAGTCCACATTTGAGAATGAAAAAATATACCTCAGCAGCCCGAGTTTAGTTTTCCCTTGATAGCAAACAAAATGGAAGCAATTGTTTGTACCTTATTAAGCTCGGGATGTTTGCTCTGCTCCAGAGTGCCGGCATTAATCTTCCCCCATGCTGGGAACCACTGCCATCACAGGTAGACTGCAGGGCCCTTTTCTGCTTTTCCGCGCCCTGGCACGGCCCCGCTGTGCGTGTGTGTGAGAGTGCGCTTTGATTTATCTCCACTCATACACACATATACACGCTCACCAAACAGCGTGGGTGCTGGATCCAGAGTTTTACTCTTTTGTTTTGTGGTGTTTGAACTGAATATCTATCATTTTGTATGGTGTCCTCTGGATAGTTGAGCATGCTGAGGTCATATGATGTTGTTTTGCATATGCAAGCCCAAACTCATATTATACAGTCACATAATTGACAAAACACACACACAGAATATTTGATACACTTGCCAAGACGTGCATTATTCTCTGCTTGCTCTCTCTTCATGGAGCTCTCATTAGACAGTGAACAGACCTCACTTAACAACCGAATCTCTGCCAATCATTTTTTGGCAGTGTGTTTCCTCACAGCAGATGTTTCAGAGGAAGTTTGGAGTTTCTACCGATTATCCATTAAATTCACTAGCTTTACCTCTTAAAGGTATAGTTCCCAAAAATGACTTTTACTCGTGCTGTTCAAACCATTATGATTTAGCATCAAACAAGATGCTTAACAGAATGTTTACACTTGTTTCCATACAATATTGGGAACAGATTTTCAAACTGCAAGAATGGCAGAAAGTCATCATAAAAGTCTATACAACTGGTGCTCTATATTTCATTTGGACTAATAGGAAAAGACCAAAATTGAAGTTGTTTTTTAAAGTTGTATATAAAACAAAGATTAGTGAAGTGTGTTTTACAAGAAAATGCTATTTCAGTCTTTCTACTTCAAAATTTTTAATTCAGTGTGTTACTTTCCTTTTAATTATTTGCAAAAATTGAAAACTGTTTCAAAGTAAATCCTGCACCAATATTTTAGAGTAATTCATGGAAAATTCTGAAGCTTATTCACATATTTGCATATTCACACACATTTACAGGACATGCAACAACCAATGACATTTATTTGAGAGAGTTTGGCTAATGAATTAAATTTTGGTATATTCCTCACACAAAGCTATTTAATGACTATAGACGACTTGAAATATAGCACATGAAGTCAAATTTACTACTTTTGCTGTGCTCATTTTTGGACAGCCCCTGGCAGATGTTTGTGGCTTGGATGATTTTGCAGATCATCTCTTTTTGTGTTCAACAGAAGAATGGATGTCAGTCAATAAATGATGACAGAATCTTCATTTTTGGGTGAACTGTTCCTTAAAGGACATTTACAGTGGTAAAAGTTTGTCAACGCATCAGTCAGTAGAGCCTTGTAAAGTTCAGATATATGTGAGAAATGCTGCAAAGATCTTTATAGGCCTCTGTCATCTCTGAGGTGTCCTCTGACCCACACACATACTGAATTCTACTAAAAGATCTCGTTTGAGCTGAGGTAACTCAGAGTTGAACTCACTCAGTGAGCTGAAGAAACACTCAAATAAACCCCATCTCTCTCTCTCTCTCTCTCTCTCTCTCTCTCTCTCTCTTCCTTTCTCCCTGTCTCCTTCCTTTATATCTCTCAGCCAGCACCGCCTGCTGTCATCTGGCAGGCTTATCCTCTAACATGCCTCCATATGTTTTTTCCTGTGTAAATGGCTGTAGCTTACAGTGGGCTAATTTCAGAAGGGTGGCAAGAAGGCTTTGGGTACTAAGGTGGACTCAGCAGAAAATTGCATGTCTGGCAAGCAGAGAAAAAAAGAGTGCACAGTGAGAACACTTCCTAGTTCACAGCAGGCTTAAAGGGATAAGACAGAAGGAGATGTTTAGAGGAAGGTCCAAGTTGTTCTTTTTCCTACAGTAAAATGTAACCACGGCTTTCTTTGGATAAAACCAGCTTGACATTCTGATAGATAGTTTTGTGTGTTTGTGTGAATTTTTCACACAAAAATTATAGTCTAATGGATTGAAATGGCAAATGGGTGAGTGAATGACAGAATTAAAATTGTGGGATAATGCTGAAATAAGTAATAATAATAATTCTGTTTCATTTTAGTAATGTCATTTTTTATATTGTGATGTTTGCATTTAAAAAAAACGTGTGTAATATATAGCATAGCCTACATAGACTACCATTCAGTAGTTTGCTGACAGTAAAAAAAATTTTCAATAAGCAAAAATTCAATTGATTAAAATTGTTTCAAATATATATAGTTCTTTTTAATTTTCTATGCATCCCTTAAAGAATAGCAGCACAGCTGGTTTCCATATTAATAATCAGCATATTAGAATGATTTCTGATCATGTGAGAGTGAATCCATCACAGAAATAAATTACATTTTAAAATATCCTAAAATAGAAAAGCGGTATTTTAAATTGTTATTTACAATATTACTGTTTTTACTGTATATTTAATCACATAAATAGATATTGTATTTATTTTCATACCTTCAATTTGCTCCTTATTTGACGAACAATGGGTAGCAGGTATAATGTTTTTATTTTTCAGTAAAATATAAACAATGGGCATTTTTATTTGAATAATTGAAGAAATAATCTATATATTAATTAATTATCAAAATGATTGTTAGTTACAGCCCTATTTTTGAGTAAACTATCACTTTAAGAAATCCCCCTCTGTGCCTATGAAGAGACTACAGTCAAATGACCGCCTCTCCATAGGTGAAGCATAATGAGGACTCTGATCAGATGGCTCCAGCAGCGAGTGGACTCCGACGGTCCTGTGTTTCTCTCCTCCCGCTATGAGCAGCAGTATAATAGAGGAGCGGCCACTCAGTACGTCCTCCCAGCGCACCCCCAGACCGAGCACGGAGCGATCAATCAGAGCTGTGCTCTTCAGGATAATAACCTTGCCCTATCAGTCTGCCTCAGACCTGTTTACTGCAAACGCAAATAAATGACGTGACCTTCACCTTCAGAGCCGTTTCACTGAGGGCTTTTTCTCCAGGAGGGGTGTGTGAACGAGAGGTGTCATATTGTGTGATCTGTGTGTGTTTGAAACAAGGGCTGGTAAAACTCTGGGCTACTTGACTATTCCTTTAAGTGGCAACTGTGGTGGCTAGCTACCCAGCCTCCTTCGCTCTCCCTCTCTCTCTCTCTATAGAACAGATGAACCTTGAGTCCACAGTAAAACTCCTTGTTCCCTAAAATTGGAGCAAGACGTGTGTTACAGCATTAGTACTTAACAGGGCGTGAAATAGCAGCCTGGCTTCCTGACGTCTCCCCATCACTTCAGGTGAGAGTGTAGACGGTGAGATAGATGAGCATCCCCCCTTCTTATACGTTCCCACAATGCAGCAGGGCCACCTGAAAAAGGCATGTCCATTACTGGCTATCTAGTTTCTTTCCTGGTTGTAGCTGACGTCTTCCTCCTCTGACCCTCAGCTGCAAAGGCCTAATCAGGAAGTCAACCACCCGTGATCCCAGCGCACAGCAGGCTCATCTATATTCCTAATAATTCCTGGCTACCTAACCGCTTTCAAGGATAGCTGTTTTGTCTTTCTATTACATGGCTTTTTAGCACCATCAATTCAAGGGGCGAATCTGATGAATAATGTTACAGGAAAAGTGCTGAAAAGTGGAAAAAGTTAAGTGTGACATACACAGGTAGCTGATCGCAACTCTTTGTGTCTGTGCTGTAAATTCTGGCTGACTTGAGGGATCATCAGAGTTCAGTTTTGTATTTGTGTGGTGCCTTTTACATTGCATTGTTCCAAAGCAGCTTTACAGAAAATTGATAAATAGAGAGGAAAAGAAAATAGTGTCTTATAAACCCCTGGTGATAAGGAAAACTCCCTAGGATTATATTTTATTGTATTTTTTATTTGTTTTGTTTTATTTTATTATTTATTTTTAGGATTTGACATCTGGGCTTAAGCTAAAACCTCAGACATCTTGTAAGGGCGTAAAGGGGTTATCCTAGCTTGACAGTCATTTATTATACATTTTTCAAGCACAATAACTTTTTTTTTTTTACGTTTTGATATCAGAGTTGAGACCCTATCAACTCTGGTCTAATTCTTTATTAACAAAGTACATTAACAATTAACATAGAGGTGGTTGAGGAAGGGTGCTTACTAGTTTCTATATATAATTCTTAATCTGCTCTCTCTCTCTCTTTCTTTTTCTTTCTCTGTTCGGCCAGTTCTCCTCTTCTTGACCTTATACAGTACTTATTAGTAATTTTAAGCAATTCAAAATTATAAAGGTAAACCATAGTAATTTTGATTAACTATTTGAAAAATGCTCTGAATTTACACATCTCATGTTGATCTTCTTAAAATACTGTATGATATTAATAACCATTGATGCTGTGCAGGATCTGTAAGTACAAAGTAGAAGCAAGGGCTTTAAAGCTGGACCTCCATGAATTATGGACTAAGCTTTCAGTTTCTGTCAAGTGCAAAATCGGTTCTTTTCTGATGTTCTATGGCCTTGTTTGCCCTTAAAAAGTCCTAGATATGACTTTACTTTAATCACTAAGGGCCTGATGAAAGGAAGACAATATCTGTTAAAGAATTCAGTCTCAGTATAAGCATATTTTAGCTTAGCCCTAAATGAATTAGTTGTTAATTAACTTAAGTTATATCCACTACATAGAAAAGTTAGGGCAGGAGCAGCAGTTTACTATTGCACAGTATTTTAATTATAGTCACACATTGATTAGTTGCATTATTGATTTATATTGATTAGCCACGCAAACGTTTTATTTAGAGCAAAGAGTGTTGGACTTGAATTTACTCTTAAATGCACTTCTGTAACTGCTCTTGTGTTTTAAACATTCAAGACACATTTTTATGTTTTAAAAAACATTCAGCTAGTCACTCCCAACATGGCTTTGTAATGAAGAATTCTGAGGGTAATTGAATGGATGTGCTACGTGGTTCAGTTAAGTAATTTCTCAGGACAAAGCACTAAAACAGGCAGTTTAGTATTAATTTTTGAAGGTTTTGATTTGGTGTTTTACAAAGTTTTTATCGTAGCTTTAATGATTGTTATGCATATTACAAGCTTGAAATGAAATTTTGAAAAATTGATCTACGGTTCCAAGACAAACCTTTACCATTCAAGGAACTTTACCATTGCACAAAAGAATCTTTATAGTCAGGGGTGCACATAAGTGGTGCACAGGTGCGCATAAACGACCAAAATAAAAAATGTGCTGTTAATGCACAATCACCATTTTTGATTGACGCACTTCACTCAGCAGCGCTAAAACAGGCAGCGCATACTTACATTCCTGTAACCCGGCAAAATAAAAGCTTGCTGATTTTAGGTTTGAAATGATGAAAATTCATACAAAAAAAAGTTGATATTAGCACTATATTTTTAAGTGTACTATAAAATAATTGTATTTTTATTTAATACTTTATTCAATAATAAATAATTTAATATTTATTTTCAAATATAATGGTATTATCACACTTTTTTATTTATTTTATTCAAATACAAGATAAATAAATGTAATTATACTGTTATCACTATTATTAATTATGTCATTTTTATAGTTATATTTAATGAGAACCAAACCAAATCTCCAGGTGCTCTCATGATAACTGTTAAAATAATTTTTTTATTAAATTAAAAAAAAAAAAAAAAATGGTCTCTTATTTCTAAGACTGTATGAAATTTAAAAAAAATCCTTTGTTAATGACCGTTCGTCAGTAATTTTGACAAGAGTAACATTGTTTAGGAATGTTTTAGCCAGTAAATGCCCCATCATTACCAGTAGCAATTCCTGGCCATACCACAAATATGTGTTTCGAATCTCGTGAAATTGTAGCATCCGTGCCACTAAGAGCGGAGGACTCAAGCGCCTCCCCTCTCTTGATTAGCTGTTAATTTGACTTGCACTGTTACATATATTGCCCTCCCCAAGACCCAACTCATGATTCCAGCATTCTAATAAACTCCCAAACACATATTGATTTCTCTTAAGTGAAGGTGGCAGGGTGGGTGAGTTTTTCATTACCCAGTGGTAATTATACAGATTGAAATAAGCTTTCTTATTTAGATGCAGCTCTCGCTCTCTTAACCTCCACCGGCCGAGAGAGCGGCACTACGCCAGTGCACCATCCAGACCACCTCGGTCCCAACACGTTATTTCATGTTGACTCCATCTAATGCGTGATATCAGCCGTGCGAGTACGCGATGAGCAAGGCTAATGGAGCGTGCCTGTAGCTCAATCACCTCTCTCCATTGATAATAATGAAGACAAATGTCAAAACCGCCGTTTGTAATGCCGTAATCAAGTGGGCACCTTTGCGGCGGACAGCGGCGGGGAAGGTTGCAGTATGTCAACGCTATCACCGCTCTGCGTCCAGATTGAAAGCAACAGCTACTTTGCAGGATCAGCGATACGCAGCCGTGTTTATTTGTGTTAACGGAGGCCGCTCTCGGTTCCAATTATCAGCATCTCCTTTCTCCAGGGGGACGTTTCGTCTGTAATTGTTTAGAAAATGGCTATTATTTTGCGATACGCCACATGCTGTTTCGAGCAGGGTGTGTCCACGTGCAGATGCGGTCGCCGATAGCAGCAGCTTGGGAAGCCAGATGCGAGACAAGGAGGAGGAAGTGACATAACAGACTCTCTCTCAACAAACCGCTGCTTCCAGCTCTTGTGTGAAATTAGCAGATATATAGAAACTGATGGAAGTACAAAGGGAAAGTTTGAAGTTGCCCGGTTCTCCAAAACTTCCAACCTTTTTCTCAACTGTCTGGGATGCATAGACAGCTAATCGATTTGCCTAGTCTCCTTTTTTTATTTCCCCTCTCTCTAAACCCTTCCTTCCCTCTCCGTTTGTTCTTGGCGTGTCTGCTATATTTCTTTCTGCGACTGCTCACTCCTGCAATCTCTGTATATCATGTGTGTGAAAGGCAGACGCTGAATCCGGTTATGATGTTTCTGAGTGTGCCGTTGCCATGGTTTTGCAGCTCCAAACTCCTGCAAGAGCGAGAGATTTGTTGAAGTTTTAGCTCCAAAGGTGCAGAAAGACTGTTTTCCCATGATGACTTGCTGTCTCCTCAAATGTTGTCAATAAGAAGAATGTGCAAAAAGCAAGGGCAGCAGAAAAGGAAGTGCAAAATCTAAAATTTTCGATTGTTTCTGGCTTAGAATGAAGCATCACTGTGCCACTATGACTGTGGAATGAAGATCAATACTAGTCTTCCAATAACACATTTCACGAGTGCTGTACAACTAATTCACAGAGTGGTTTGTCCCTCAATCCATCTTATGCCTTTGATCTGTTTTTATAAATCTGGCAAGAGCCGGACTTCCTATAGCTAATTGAAAGGCTGCTTGTATGTTCTAGTCAGTGTAGAAAGTCACCCAATCATGTCTTTTGAACCCGGTGTAATTAGTTATCAGAACTGCTACAAAACAACCCTCTCAGAACAACAGAGGGATTTTTGGGCCTTCTCTATAAAGACATGTAGGGAAATTTGACGTGATGACAGAATAAGATTATATGAATTATCTACAGTTTTCAATAATTTAATTAAAATGGAGTTTGAAGAATCTGTAGGCCAAGACTTTTAAAGTGATTTTTTTTTTTTACATTTAAACAATTCTGCCAAGCCAGCAATTTGAATAAATTTGAATTCTACCTCCTATATATATTTTCCTGTTAAAAGCCATTCTCACTTGGTGAACTCTTGTGAATGGTGCACAAAAAAAGTCATTATTTTTGTTTAATTCCTGATGCTAATGAAATTACGCACTTCACTTTTAAACAACCTATAATGCATTATAGTGCTTACATATTCATGGTTATACCTTTAAAGAGGGTAATGCATTAAAACATAACACATTACATTGGGACTCTCCAGTGTAACTATGAATAGGTAAGTATTATAACGTATTTTATCTTATTCTTAATGCATTATAATTTATAATACATTACATACACAAGCTTCAAGTGAAGTGTTACCAACATAAATACATTTTTAATGACGAACATAAAGGCTTTTAGTTAGATGACTTGTAAAATTGAGTGGTCGTATGAATACCACTGATTGCATGAGCTTTTTAAAATGCAATTTGGGGGCCGTCCGGCCTTCTCACTATTATTATCTACCTGATCAGTGGAGCTGTACAAAAGACATTCAAGCTTTGCTTTTCAAAGCCACTGGAACAGAAAGAGACATTACTTCAAGGTAAAGCCAGAGACAAGGCTACAGGCTGAGGAACACATCACTCTCCACCATCAACATCACGTTCTCTTGTTCTGCCTCTAATTATTAGCTCTGCTGTGACCTTACATCCCTTGCCTTCACTCCACTGTAAAAGCAGACAGAGATCACTGATTATTTTTATGGGCTATAACACCTTCAGTGCTAATACCTGTGTGCTGGTGTAGAGAGAGCGTAATGAAGGAGAGATGTCTTTGTTTTGATGTATGATTCTGTGTGCAGCGCTTCCAGTCTCTTCTCTGGGAGCGTGCAGCTCACAGCTCATTTGTCAGCTCGGCTGATGATGGAATTTCAGCATTCAGCACACAAATCAGAGCCGAGCGAGTTCAAAGTGACGACACTAAGCATGCCGCTTTAAACTGACTAGCGAGCGCTTTCATAAAGATTTCTTTTTTCTCTCTCTTAGGCCATCTGAAATTCCTTTTTAATTACCTACGTCAGGGCCCGGACACTGTTACGGACTCGCTTTCCACCTCTTCGTCTAAGAAAAGAGAGGATTAGCTTCACTTTGTAGTCGACAGATGCTCCCGTTTCAGAGTGATATGTGTAATGTAAAAGTAAGCCGCAGCATAATTGTGCTGAGAGAAAAGGTGAGAGATGTATCGTGTTGTCAGATCCAAGGAGGGAGTTCCCAGGAGGCTTCTCTTCAGAAGGATGTTCATAGAACCGGCTGTCAACCTCTGTTTGTCATGGCTATGTTCATTCATTCGCTCTCAGATCAGTGTTAAACTGTCTTTCAGTGCCCCAATCTGACTTCTGTGTGTGTCTGCGGTCGGATTGGTGAAAACGGAGGCAGGTGGTGCTGGAGTCTCTTCATGACGTCATTAGGGTTTGACGTTAACCCTGGGTGATGTTATTATTGCATGTTTGTGATTGTATGTTTTCTGCACAGTCTGCAGAAATCCTCCACGAATCGATAGTTTACCCATACCTGCTCAAGGTCTCTGTGTGCGGTGCGCACCAAAAGGTGTTTACTTCTACAAGCTGACCACTAAGTCACGCATTATTGACACGCGGTGTACGAACTGGAATTTACTGCTGCGTATGCTTAATAACTGTAAAATCAAAATGTAGCAATGTTCCAACATCCCGTCTTCAAAGGCGGCGTAATGAGCAGCGAGAGGAGTTCAAAGGGAATGCTAAAGTGTTTATATAGAGCAGTATAACGTCCACAGAGCTGCTTATTTTACCGCTGATATGGAGGGAGTTGATATTTAACATGAAAGGACTGCTTAAGAGGAGTTTAACAGAAAAAACAGGTTAAAGCCTTCTGCTCCGGGCAACAGGGGAAACAGTTAAGCACTCTTCTAATTTAGTCCTGCCTTTCCCTCTGTCTTTCTCACTCTTTCGTTCTCACAATTAGATTGTGTGGCTGTTTTTTAACTCTTGTTTTGCTCTTGTTTTATTAATCAATTCACTTGTTTGAATTATTTTACTTGGTGGTTTAGAGGCTATGCTAATGTCTCTTATAGATTTTACAATAAATAAAAACTATTGATATTGCCGTAAAGCTGTTGGTAACATTTTACAATATGGGTCTATTCATTTGCATTAGGTATCATGAGCTAACAGTGAGTGACATATTTTTAAAGCATTTATTAGTCTAATGTTCATTTTATAAATATACATTATTAATTTTGACTGTTTGAAATGTTAAGTATGTATTATATGCAGAAATTAAAAGTAAGATTAATAAGTGCTTTAATTAATGTTAACAAATTGAATCTTATTGTGCAGTGTTACCAATGTTTTAAAGTCCAGAAAATAGTGGGTTTTGATTTTGCTCACGACTGATCTGTGCCTTTTAAGTTGCTCATATGCAAAATTGAGATGATATTTCACAAACCTATGATGACATTTTTTTTCCTGTAGTGAAGTACTGTATGTGGCATTGACTATGTAGTGAAAAGTGCATGAGTGAACGACTTGGACACAGTATATGCAATGTGTAAAAGATTCTCGCTTTTGTTCTTTCAAGCACCTCATGAGTTCAGCACTGCAGTGAAATGTCATGATAGACATGAGCAGTGGCAAAATTTCCAGTTTTCCATCCTCTCTTTCCACACTGACAGCAACTGTACTTTGAGAAAGTCTCATGACATTATACTGACACTTATATGACTACTATAGCAACCAATATAGATCCACTGGATATTGACTGCTTTTGCAGTGTGGATCAAATTAAATCCAAGTTTTGGAAAAACAAAAAAGCCTAAGAAGCAGAATAAAATGGCAAGTGTAATTCCAAAGGGGGGAGGTGGGGAATGTCATGAGAAATTAATTTATGACTTTGGTGCATTATGAGTGGACCTCAGGGGGGGAAAAAAATGTAAATAATAAAAAATGTTATGACCCCTTTAAGAGGCATATGTTTTTGGCCTTCTTCCACCACCTCTTTTCACAGAAAGGGGTCTTGACACAATTATAGGCCTGAAGCTCAGACACAAACAGAAATTAATCCTTAATCAGCATTAGAGACAACATGAAACGGCATTCGCAATGCATTTAACTGCTTCAGTTAAAAATTCAGTGGGTCCAGAAGTCTAAAGCCATGCTGAAAATTTGCTGAGATAAACAAGGTTTCAGGATTTTCCAAAATTTAAAACAAATAAACCTTATGATGTAAAATAAATGAGACATGTTTAGGATTCTGCACTAATCAAGGAAGTAAATTTGTGAGACTTATCATGTGACTCCTTTATACAGATGGTCAGATGTTCTTGTTTTCATTAAAGCAAAAATGCAAAATACAAACATTTTCACAAGTGGTTTCAGACCTGAACAATATTCAAGCATTAGAATAGAATATGATTGAATATAAAAATTGCAGCTTTTGAAAAATTCGGTTAATATTACCCATGGAGCCTTGGTTACATCGGTAGAAAACATCAATGTGCTGTCAAGCATTTCTTAGAATATTCAGGTTTTCTATGAATGTGTGAAAACAGGTCTTTCAATCTACAGAAGAATGATCCTCACACTGAGTGAGCTGAAACACTTAAGGGCCCTTCTGCACAGCACTGAATGTGTTTGCCTCAACAATGGGGCCCTTGGTATGAATCCCCCCACTACTTGAGAGAACGCACGCAGTCAGTCACTCACACATGCACACGCACCGCTGCGGTCATGCCAAATCCACTCTCTTTCTTCAAGGATTTGGGATTAAGGAATCCCCTGTAGGAGAAAGATGGATCTATTAGAAATGCCTCTGAAAAGTGGTCAGGAGTGGAGGGGTGGCAAAGAGAAGGAGAACAGAATAAAGGAGGAATATCACGCATAGCGGACAGAGAGAGAGAGAGACAGAATAAACGCAATATAGCCTCAGGCAAACAGTGAACAATTGCTACTCTGCCTCATGTAACCCGCTGCAACCTTAAACAGCAAATTTTTTTTCAGTCAATTAATTTCTGCTGGTTGGAGATGGAACGCTCACTCAGGGGGCTTTATATGTCTCACTGCACTGAAGGGCATTAGTCAGCAATACAGAGCTTTTTCTCGATGACGCTGAGCACAGAATCATCAACAGAAGCATTATCAAATACACAAAGCATAACACTTTCCCATAATGTAATATCAACACTCCAATATAATATTAAATGGCTTTTGAAAACGTTTCAGCTTGTGAGATTGTTTCAAACGATTTTCTCTTCTCAATAGTGCGGTGTAGGTGCGTGTTGTATATACGTCTCGCCGTGTTGCATAGCAGACGGGCTGTGATTCATCAGTCCCACAGCACTACAGTATAGAAATCAAATTCTATCTATAGAGTGAGACCAGTACTGTTGGTCTTCTTTCATTCAAGCTTTAGGCACCATGGCTGCTGATTTGGCCAATGTAAAGGGGGCAATCACAAGGCGACTCATCTCTTGAGCTTCAAATCTCCCGTTGTTCTCGCGGTTTCATTCATTCACTTCTTTGCTCTTTGGCTGTCTGAGGTAAAATGCACTCCAGAAAAAAGCAGAGGACAATTACGTCCTTTTTTCAAACACACACACTGTAAGTATGTGTTATGTCGCAATGACACGATTCACGCGATCAGATTTCCATGTTATGATTTAACCTATTTTAGCGCCGAATCTACACTGAATGCGAGCGATCATGCAATGCGTCAAAAGACAATAGAACCTGTTAAGAACCTTGTCACGTCGCGCCAGATCAAGTGTGTGTTAAATGCTCTCCTACTTCTCACTTTGGATAAAAGCTAAATGAGACATAGCTAACTGATTATTGGGTTCTGCTGTCTTTTGTCGCGTCGTGCTGCTCGCGTCCGGAGTAGAATTATCCTTTCCCTAGTCCAACTGTTAAGAATTATGATAAAAGTTATTGTTCAGGTGTAGTGAAATATTGTCCATAAAATATCTTTATTTCATAAAAAGTATATTTTATTTCCTCAAAATATATATATAGAGAGATGTCCACATTGGGCTCAAAGTCCCAAGTCCTGAAGTTATTTTTCAAATTTGAGTATGGTATCACAAAATAGGTTCCTATCATGGCATTAGTGTTAATCCTAAATAGAATAAGTCAAACTTATCCTATTTAGTTTTAGTCAAGTTTTAGTCGACTAAAAGTCTCAACATTTTAGGGTGAATCCCATTTCTCTGTCTTACCCCTTTCCCTTAGCCCTTCCCCTTAGTTTTGCGCGTTCACGTGAGAGTAAGGGCTATCCCAATTCTCGTTTTGATCGAGGGGTAGGGCTAAGGGGAAGTGGTAAATACCCCTTAAAACCAAGCATTTTCGCGAGCTTACTTGAAACCAAGGGGTACCCAGAACACACTGCGCAACCGGCAACAATGGCGGCCAGATCATCAAGTATTCAAGTATTTTCGGCTTAAATAATTTATTTAAAAATTACGACAGTCTTGTTTTGTACTCTAGACAGTCCTGTACATATATATTTGCAACCATGTTCTTAATTGAAATGTTTAAAAAAATCGCTAGTTTGCTACACTAACGTTACATTGCTGAGTTGCACAACAGTCCCGCAGACTAGCCTTGAATGGACTCCATGCATGTCTACAGTTTTAACAAGTTTGTAAAACGATCCAAAGTTTGTGATCAACACTTGTCGGCTCTGGTGACGTAGCAGCCAGCTAGCGACGGTGTATGATGACGTAACCGTAACCAAGTGGTGTCTCATTTCATAGGGGTATGTGTTCACCCCTAGCGCTTACCACTCGGTTTCGAGGGACAAGGGCTAGGGGTAAGACGAAGGGGTAGGGGAAGGGGAAGGGGTAAGACAGAGAAATGGGATTCACCCTTAGTCTAGTTTTAGTCCAAGAAAACTTAACATTTTAGCAATAAGATTATTATTTTTAATTAACCATACATTATTCATTTTGGCAGCCATTTTTAGTCTTAGTCTTACTCAAATGTACATTTTAGTTATCATATTTAGACAACCTTGTCCTGTTTTTGTTTAGTCAAGTTTAAGTCAATGAAATGTATGAGCATTTTAGTCAATGAAATCTTAGTGGCATTTTCATCATTCTGTATAATGGTTAAACTGATAAAAAATGTTTTTGCTCAAAATTATAATCGTAATGACTGTTGTCATTTGAGAAATTTATTTTTGCATTTCAGGTATTGCACTTTCACTAGTAAGCACAAATCAATAGAATGTGGACTCATGGTGTATTTTCCCTCTTCTAGTGAACTGATTTATTATAGGCTTTTTATTATATAAATTAATACCAAAGACTTATGCAATCTCTCTGTCTACATTATGAAAACAGCTAAAACAAATGAAAAATATTATAACAGCGAAATTCCTAGTAATTCCACTCATTCCAAATTGCAATAGCCTATTTCTGTATTAAAGCAACAGCAGTTGAGTAAGTGCATTTATTCAGCGAACAGTATAGTCGAGATCTCATGACAGAACACAGACCGGCTGAGTGACACTTTCACTTAGATCGCTAAATTACAGCTTGTTTGTCGGTGTTTTCAGATCATCGGTGGCGGCGCTTCCGCAATGAGGAGCGAGCGCGTGCGCATGGTTGCCAGATTGTTTAAAATAAGCAAACCACCGCTCTGATTCTGGGATTTAAACTATTGTCTCCTTTTTTGGATGAAAATAAAAAGAGATTTTTGGTAAAGTTTTGGTAAAAAATACATTTTAGTCTCGTCTTATTTTGTCGACGAAATTGCATGTTGATATAGTCTTAGTTATCGTTTATTGACCTTACTGTCGTCTCGTCTCCTCTTAGTCATGGGAAAAAAGCGTCAACGAACATTTTTCATCATAGTCTTCGTTAACTAAATTAACACTACATGGCATGTTCCCAAAATTGCAACTAGGGTGCTCTAAAACGCCAATTGGTAATCTATTTAGAATGTATTATATGGATATGAATATACTTACTTTGTACATTATGTAGGCCTACATAATTTCTTTGCTTTTGAGGGTCACAACACCTGACAGCTGTCCCCCCCACTTTTAAAATGGCTGCTACGCCCCTGAATTCAGCTGTTAGATACCTGAAAAAACCCAAGCATTTAATTAACAAATGTGTATTTTTCTAATTTTAATATAAATATATGAATGCATTATATGTACTATTATGCAGTGAAGAGTCACTATGCCAATAATGTGGTTACATTTCAGATTTAATTATTTTTTTCTTGATTCACTTTTTTGAATATTTGAGTACTTTATGATACAGCTGAAATTGTTTTATGTGTTTTATTCCTTATAATTCTTTTTGTTTATTTTATTTGAATAATTTCTTTTAAAAAATGAAGCTAGAACTGCTTACTCATTTTTTTTAATCATATCCGATCAGCCAGTCATTTAGTTAGGGGTCAAGGGATAAAGTTACAAAGCAAGTAAATAGACCTGCTTGGTGGTTATGTCAGGAGAGAGAGAGAGAAGTGTGGCTGTGAGGAGTGAAGGAGAGACAGCAACAGCATGAATCATGACTTCAATAAAGAGCCCAGCACAGATCAATACAGCCCACAGCAGAGCGAGGACACACTCCGGCCCACACTGTGTGTGTGTGTGTGTGTGTGTGCGTGCAAGACTTCAGTGTGTGTCTTGTATGTTAGATGCTTGTGTGTGTTAGTTCTTGCAGGTTTGCCCTTGCCTGTGTGCATGTCATCTGTCTATAAATGTTTGATGAAAGGTGGCTCTTTTTAGTCCAGAGCAGGTATAAGCTGACTCATCTATAGCACACTATTTAAAAACAGTCCAATCTATAGATATATCTACCTTTATACCTACCTCCAGGGTTTTTACTCAGTGTGGAAAAGTATGCTTTTATGATTTTCAAAGGTTTCAATTTCTAGGTCTAGATTAGTTTTGAAAAATATTTGTGTTTGCAGACTATTGCCGCTGTACAGTTTTCCAAAATAAAACATTGAGAATTTATCATACAAGCAGAGTGTTTTTCATAGTGTTTGGAGTGGGCAGCCAGTGCAGCGAAAAGTTAGTGTTTACCATAAACATATCTCTTTTGAACTTCACTAAATGAATGAGCGTGCACCTACATGTCACTCAAACCAAAAACAGATAAAGGGAGTGCATGATCATTTAAATCAGACTGTACTGTAGTTAATGTGATGAACTGCACTAGTGGTTACTCTGCTAGGATACCACTGAAAATCACTTTGACATGTTTGTTTCCTCATCAGAACACATTTTGAGAAATTTAGCATCACTTGCTCACCAGTGGATCCTCTGCAGGTCAAACACCCTTTACTAGCAAAAAAGAGTTAATATCAATTATGGGCTTGAATTTTGTTCAGAAGTGACGGTTTAAATTTAAAAGGCCTTAGTGATAGTTTTGTCCATACATTGGTGTGCAAGTGATGTAATGCTAAATTTTAAAAAATCAAAAAAGATATCTTGGACGGCCTGAGAGTCAGCAAATTTCTATTTTTGGGTGAACTATTCCTTTAAGAGTCCAGAATTGTCCAAATACATTCTGGCCACTATATGTTGAAGGCCTGGTGCCAGTCAAGCAAATGGTATAGTATAGTAGCAGAAACAGCCTATCTAATTGTAATTGTCACAGAGAGGATTGTAAAATTAAAATACAGCTGTTTTAGTAGAAAACAAAACTTTCCCTAACATTGTAGGTGGACTTGGCCCCTTTAAACCTTGCAATTAATATGGCAAACACATAATAAAGAAGATCTGTCCAATTTATTATGCCATGAACGTATACAAAATGTCTCTCCGCTTTTCAGTACAATTATCGTGCATTAGGATTGTACTTGATTCGATTTTGTTTGGCTGGATTCCACAGAACTGAAATCTCTATAGCTGTTTTTCCCCCTTTTCTCTCTTTGCTCTGTGACCTCATCAGCCTTGTACTGCAGCCAGATGCTGGCGGGCGTGAAGGGCTCGCTGGTCCGTAGCCATCGGGGAGAATGGGCCATCTCCGAGGGGGAAGTAGGGACACAACACTGGTCAATTCCCATTAACACAGAGAGAACCACTAGGGAATGGAGTCGCGGAGACCGTTGCGACTGTGATCTGTTGCAGTCACGACAGCGCTCTGAGCCCATGCTGCTCTGGACACTGGTGCCTTTAAAAAAGACACGTGCTATGCAGTTTAATGACTCCAAAGACTCTTCTCAGCGAGAGGGAGTGAAGGAGTAGAAAAAGATACAGGGAAAAGAAAAGAAAGGTGCATTATTCCTCCTTGTTTCTTTTATAATTTGGTCGATAAAGGTGAAGGACGTGTCATGGCAACTTTCTTTTGTGTGTGTGTGTGTGTGTGAGAGTGTGTGTGCATGGTGACTGAGCAGGCTGTAAGAGTGAAATCCTGAGATAAAGCTCCATGGCTCTCTGTGTTTAATGGAGCTTAATCCCAAGATTTCACTTCCACAGGGTTGAGATAATTCAACCCTGATCATCTCACTGAACCTTCTACTATACAACACACACACACACACACGTACACTGACTGGACTGTGTGAATTGCTCCTCTCACACACATACCGAGAGGCTGTTCACACAGGACACGTTCTTGCGTTCAAAATAGATGTACGTAGCAAAACAATATGGAACAAAACAAGGATGCCTCTTGACATTGCTTCTCACTCATATTAAAAGCACTGTTACTCTGGATTCCTACTGCCGACATATTCAGATGCATATTGGTGCCTCTATCAAAAGACTATTAGCTCTTTTAAATGGGGACTATAGCCTCCATATTAAGCATTAGCATTTCTTTCATTTATTTAAGTGCGAGTACTCAATCTCCTCCCCTTGTAAAGTCTCTGTCCACAGCCCTTTCCATTTCAGTACCTTCTTTAAAGGTTTATTGGTGTTTGTTGGAGCAGTGTGATCTTGACAATTTTGTTTCCCAGTATTTGAAATCTAGCACCCAACTTTAGGATATTTGAAATGAAGCTGTTTTTGCTGCAGTGTGATTCAGCTTTTAAAGAGTCAGTGAAAGAACTGGAGGATTCTAGTAAGAGATAGCTGTGCTACAAAAAGAAATATCTATCAGTTTAACTGATAACCAAGTGTATTTGTTCAAATTTGTTCAACAAATTTCCTGGTTTAAAAGTAATTCCCTGAAGTCTCTCTTTCCAGTATATTTTTCTCTGTCTGTATTTTGCCTGCAGATTCAGCGCAGTTTGACAATTAAATCTAGATCTATGTTTTTCTTTTGTTCAGCAGGGTTTTTCCATCCAATTATGTTAGAATACACAGCATTTAGGCTAAGTATTTTGAAGTGATGAGGTTTCTTAAATGCATTACCATTATGAAAGAAGATATTTTTAAACTAGAGTTAAAGGAAAGGTGCACTTTTTTGGCTTGACAAACCTACAGTATATATATACAGTAGTTTTAAAAGCTGTAAGTTTGAAGATTAGCCTACAGGTTATGCAGATGGATAGATAGATATAGGCTAGGGATTTTACAGCCCGAAGCTGAGAAAGTGATTTTTCCGAGGAGCACTACTGTTTGATTTACAGACACAGATCACCCAAGACTGTCGCAAACTGATGTGTGTTTTCTTTGTTTTGATTGTGCTTTTGTGAGAGGATGTGCTGCTGATTGGCACCAGCCCAAGAGAGCAGACTATCAGCAGTCCAAGCCCATGGGGGCATTGCCCAGGTGAGCTGAGCATGCTGGGATACTGACCAACACTAATGTGTCTCCTCTGACTGCCCTGGGCTAACATACACACAGTAATTGTCTGGGGAGTTAGACAGGCCCAGCACAGCACTAAACTTAGACGAACACTTCGGCCCTAGAGAGAGAGAGTCAGTGAAAGCAGAGAGGTTTGTGTATTGTTTAGAGGTGACTTCAGCAAGTGCAGTTCCTCTGCGTATCCAAGTGCTTGTTTGACAGATACGGTGCCACATTATGCCCAGTGGCAGAACCTTCACTGCCGCTGTTATACACACACTGATACCCAACAGTGCGCGCACCGTTTCTGTTTTCCTCTGCCAATGCCTCCCTCTCCTCCTCCACTCTTCTCTGTGTAATTAGTCCGATAATGGTGCCGTAAATGATTTCATCACCTGTTTCACTCGAGAGCTGCTGATACTCAACAGCTGGAGTTTACGCCACGTGTCATCGAGAGCTGTAGTAAAGGTTTGAGGGAAAGAAGGAGTGTAGAAGTGAAATGCTGGCTTCAACATCAAAGCAAAATTGACACTTTTTACTTTCTTCACTCACCTTTGTGGTCTTATTGTGAATGATTTATCAGTGCATGTTATTCAAATAATGTTTTTTGTTTCTTCTTTAATTGAAATTAAATGTCTTTCCTTTTCTGCTGACATCCATTAGGTCATTCAGGTTATTTTATAACAATAACCAATAGCCAAATGGATTTTAGCCATTGATTTAGCAGACTTGCATTCGATCTCACTTCATTATGTTTTGTACAGAGACGCCCACATTTCACCATCCAGTCAATTCCTCCTACGTTTATGCATGCTTACTTGGATATACGTCATATCATGAAAGTAAATTGAGTTTCAATGGCGTAATTATCGTTTTTATATGATGATCCAGCATGTTTTCCAGGGTTTAGAGTATGCCAGTTATATATAATAACAAAGACCATTGGTATTGGTCATAATGAGTGTAAATTGTGAATTAATTTACTGTAAAGTTTGTACACATTTTATTTACTATTGATTATCTGAAAATACTACTGATTTAGCTGATTTTGAGACAACGCTTGAGACAACACAGAGACAACGCTTACAATCACTCTACAACAAATCGTGATTGCATGAAGATGATAAAATGCATTAATATAGCATCAATCACAACACCTAATATAAATCTTTTGCTCTTCATTTTGTTGCATTAGTGCTAAAAAGCTTTGTCAGGAAGTAAAAATGTACATAATTATAATTATCATCACACCATGATTAAGATTTGCGAACTTCCCAAGAGTGTTTGAAGGCAACATAAAGATGAAGGAAGAAGCTCTAAAACTCACTCTTCACTGAAATGGTGTTTTATGCAAAAGCTTCCCTGTGGTCAGCCAAACAGTGTTGCCAATGAGAGGCGGGTAATGAGAGAGGAAGATGGATAGCTAGAAGGAGCATGTGTGTGGTGGAGGGGGAGAGAGAGGCCTCTCAGGGCTAACGACATTAAGCGCCGCTGATGAATCGACACCCATTGAGCAGTATTGACTTCACCTGTGCGCCTCTGCCAATAGCACAACACCAAGTCCCCAGTCACAGGCTCAGCTTTTTTCAATTAAAAGAAATAATTTGATTTCCACTGCCTTGGCCTCTGACTGAGCAGGGCAAGTGATGGCGTGATTGATGGGCAAGTGTACGATTCAGGATGTCACCCCACAACCTCAGCCTGGTGCCCTGACGATCTCATGGCGACTGTAGAGATGGCCTAGTGTGGGCCGGAGGTGAGTTTACCGCTCAGCTGTCCATCACTGATGTTTACAGATTCTTTCACCTCTCATTGCCACTATAATCACCAATATGAGCCATAGAACGACTGCTGTGACCTTACCCATCTTCCAGATCTTTGCAAATACACTCCATTTACATCAACTAACCTTTAATCTACTGCCACAAAGCGGATATGTTTGCATGTGATGAAAAGATGAGGAGGAGCCCATGGAGGCGGCAGACATGTTTCAACGTGAGGGCTTTGAAGGAGAGCGCTTTTCTGAAGAGAGATGTAAAATCGATCCTAATGATCACTTGTGACATTCATGTGCAACTCATTTGCCTCCATTATTTCCCTATAGTGCATTAGATGGTGAGATTTGCTCCAGCTCTAATCCGGTGATGTCTTTAAAAGGGTGAACATGTTTGATCCGCTGATCAGCCTGCAGAAACGGCCCTCTGTAGATCTCATGTAAATGTATGATCATGATGACATTGATTTTGCTATATGTTTTGAGGCTGTATGTTCAGAGGCAGTGGCTTTTTTAGTGTGTGTGGTTGTGTAGTGCTGGAAGATCAGCTAATGTAGTGTTTCTAATGAATCGAGGCACCCAACACACACTACCTCATTTTCTCAAGGTCACCTCGGCCATTAGATTAGCATATTCAATGTCTTTAAATATTTAACACTGTGCTTCTAATGCATTTTTTTTTAATACCAAGGACCCAGGACCCTTTTATAGGCCTGAACCGACCACTGATAACTCTATCTATCTATCTATCTATCTGTCTATCTATCTATGAAGACTATTCACTGAAGACTAGAGTAATGACTTCTGAAAAATCAGGTTTGCCATCACAAGAAAAAAGTAAATTTTAAAATAGGCGGTTTCAAATCAGTTATAAATTGTAGTATATATACATATATATTATTTTACTATATCTAATTTGACTGCTGAAGGACTATTCCTTATTTAATGATGTGGTACTCTGATAGACTGGTTAAAGCCATTAATGCAGCAGAAAACTGATTTTTTTAGTGTATTGTCATTGCTGACTTGGCTTTATATGGCTTTCCAGTGACATTTTTTTCACAATTCAAGACATTTCCACAGACACCCCGGAGGTCCATGCACCTCATTTTGAAAAACGCTTCTCTAATGCAGAAGACTACTGAGTCCATAACACGTTTAGACAGGAACAGTTAAAAAGACATAAAATACCGGCTGATCAGTGCTTGAACAGTTAATCATTTTTGTAGTACTGCTTATGCAAAACATGGCTTCTTATGCACAAGCAATTTGCTTCTTTCTTATAATTTGTTGTTTTTTTGCAAGACAGCAGTGTTTGTTTGGGTGGCAGGTGGAGGGCTTGTTTGTTTCAGTGGTCTGTCACACAGCATAGAAATTACAGCGTGGAGTGATGGACACCGAGCCGAGGGCTTCTGTTTGTCTTCGGTTGCACAAGGTCAGAATGTACCTTGTCCGAATGTGCAGTCAAGCAGCACCGCTACAAACATGTGCACGCAAACATAGATTCATGAACTCTCTCTATTCCTCTCTCACTTCTGCTTCCTCTCGCTCGCACACATAAATTCACACGCGGTCCGTAGGGACCAGGCCAAAATGTCAACCTGAGCACATGGCTGCTTCCTGCTGCTGGAAGCTCTATGCTTAATTCACAGCAGCACCTGCTGGTGGAAACGGGCACAGAAAATACCCTGATAAGGGAGAGAGGAAGGAGGAGAGATTGAAAGCGAAAGGACACAGGTATGGCTTGTATAGCTCTCTGCATGTCTTTCATACCTTGTTTCACATACACACTCACAGCAAACAACTTGACTCATATTAGACCAGCATAATCTAACTTTGAATCCCAACAGTTGAATCACTGTTGTGCTGAAGTTCAGACAGACCTCCCAAAGCCACAGAGTGTAATGAAGTCTATTCCCAAATTAGGTTCAGGCTGAAACAAATGTGGTATTGAATCATCTAGACTTTCCTGGCATGTAGGAAGTTTAAAAGTTGTAAAAGAAGTGGAGTTGTGAAGGGAATTGAATGTAAATTGTCATAGAAAGTAATTTTATAACAGGTGGCTGGAAGCTGGTAGAGTGTCCCATAGAGATGGGAGTTATAGTGAACTGTGGTATTAAACTATGGTACATACAGGTATGTTCGTACAATGAGTATATTTTCATAATCCATTTCAGAACAGATTACAGGTATGCACAATATATCAGTATTGGGATGTTTTAATGTGTTGGTTTCAGTCGATTTTGGATATTTAATTATGCATGCTCATTTTCCTTTTTTTTTTTTTTTTTTGCGTTTAGATTTATTTTGAAGTCATCTGATGCTCACTTAAATTTAGTTTTTAATAACACTAATAATTTAATAATTTTTTTATTATTATTTTTTAGGTGTGCTGTAGGGCATAACATGAAGAAAAATGATCAGCTTATCGTATCAACCATAATTTTAGTAACATACATTTCTGATGTTGAATAAACACAATTAGGGCTCATTTTAACTGACTAGTTAGAAAAGTAGTCTAGCGAGTCAATGTTAACTTAAGATCATGCAGACGAGAAACAATAGCTTGCATATTCTATTATCATATTTATGCAGGTCAAGAAACGAGTTTTGATTTGTATGTGAAACTCTGAAAAAGCTCAGCCGTCTGACAGTTTGCATGTAACATGCTTTGTGTATGTGCTGTAAAGCAGTCCAACTGTTTTCTTGTCTGCGTAATCAAATATGTGTCCATTGCAGGTAACCATAAAAAGTAAGCAGGAGATGGAGGGTTTTTTCTTCCTTCTGTCGCCATGCAAGTCAGAGACAAAGAGAGAGAATTAAAGAAAGGACATCGACAGACTTGGAATGTGATCAGTCATCTTACAGTGAGAAGCTAGGGGTAATTATTAGTGGAATACAGCAAACCGTCCTGTCAGCAGATTCACACACACTAATCAAGAGATCAACACAACAATTGTGTTTCAACAATAAGTGGCCTTCGGCCGCCAGGCCCCACCTGCCGAGCGACCATCACGCTCTCGGCTTGGCTAATGAACGTTTGAATGTAATTAGAGAGCAGTATCTCTGAAATTAGGCCTGCCATAGCATTAATTACACAATTACTGACAATGGCGACTCAATCGTTCGGCGGGAGGGGGAGTGGAGGGGAGCGAGGGAGGGAGGCTGGCTGGGTGTTTGAACTTTGGACGCAGCTTTGATTCATAGTCTAGGCTTTGTGGAAATATCGCCTTTGCCAAGTTAATTTGTAAAGGCCAGCATATTTGGGAAGAGAAAATCAGGCTGACCTTTTCCTGAAACAATCCCAGCTTTTGCTCAGTCTTTGTCTTTCTCGCCATGGCTGAAGTCTTTTGTGTTGTTCTCATATTTCTCTCTCTGCGGTTTGTGCTAACTGAGGGCCGTAGCGTTCGATTAATCAACTCTAATAGAGTGAATGCGGATCAGTATTGTTGTTGGCTCCAATGGATGTTTTTGTCTATCGTAGATTCCTCTCAAATTAGCTCACTTAAAACAGAAGGGAAGACCGGGTCTTGTTCAATCATGGCAGTTAGCTTTTAATCATGTTTTTTGCATAGTGAGCTCTGCCATGTAATGAGCTTCTATCTGGACTGTTTGCAGTAGAGTCACATATCTCCGCCATCATCTCTCTCTGTCTGGATGTGCCAGTGGCGTGCCCACACTCTGGAGTGCTGTCTTTGTGCAGGACTGTAGTGTCACGGCTCTGTAAAGAGGAAGACCATATCTCCAGTCACCCAGCCAGCCTAGAGCGGTCCTGTGGCAGCACCTCATCAGTTGGGATGGCAACTCTGCTTACAAACCTTCCCCACACTTTTTTATGGAAAGGTCAAAGGAGAGCAGGGTGAACAGGTTGAAATACTGGAGGTGAGGTGTTCATTAAATTTGCAGTAATATTATGGGCAGAACCTTCACTCTTCCAGCTATGGTTGTCATAATACCAAACATTTGTTAGTCAAGCAATGTTTTATGTTTCTTACTAATTTTGCTACCACAATGTTTTTGTTTAAGCATTTCATATTTTATAAATATTTATTTATATATTTAACGTATAATTTATTTTGATTGTATTTGTTTTTTTACTTTTATTTAATTTTGTTTGTATGTAAAAATATGTATTTTTTCATTGTAGTACCTAACAGTTATTTTAAAGTATGCTATTAAAATTACTGATATTTTGAATTCACTTTTATTTTTATATTTTCAGTTTAGTAATAGTGCTATGCATTATCTTTATTATTATTTTTACATTTCTATTCTAGATTTTTTTGTTTACATTTACTTGTAGTAATTTTACTACTCAAAAAGGAATTTTGCCTTGGCAAAGAACTGAAGATTTAGTTATAAGTTTCAGTTTTTCATGTAATATTTATGTTTTATATATCTGCTTTTTATTTTAATAACTGAAAATCTAGTTAACAATCACAACACTGGTATCGAATGCCCCTATAGCACTTGCACTTTTTGCATCCCTAGTTCCCAGTTTTCAAAGTCTTAATGGCATTCATATTGAAAAAACTTCATGACACAAGACACTTCCACCCACGTCTCCTCGACTGTCTCGCATTAGCCAGATGTGTCCAGTCAGCTGTCTGCTTAAGCCCAGCTTCAGGTGAGAGAATCCTCCTCACCTCTTTACAGCGCCGTACCTCAGCTGCTGTATTTATTACAGCCTTTTTATGGGACCTTTAAAAATTCCCTGATGAATTTTGGAGGCTTATGAAAACACTCTCAGCCGACTATTAATATGGTTTTGGTGGGAATCTCCCACCACCGTCTCCCCACGGGAGTGTGAGGAAGTACTTTAAAATTCCTTCTTATTCTGCTTCTCTCTGAAACTTTTTCAGAGAGGTTTTAGATGTTCAACGTAGTGCTTGTCAAACCCATTTGGCCAACATGCAACAAACATACAACTACATAGATCTGCTCATGAATTAGCTATGATTCTTGGAATGTTTTACGTGTTTTTTGGCTTGATATTTTATAGGTGATATTACATAAAAATTTTCACATTCATACAGTATGCTCAAAGCATGCAAGTATGCAGTATGCTCTATCGTTTTGATCCCTAAAATAGATTTTCACACCAGTTAACCCTTTCCTAGATGTATTTCAGACTTTGGACTTGAGTCTCGGCCCTGTTGAAATAGGTCAGCTGATGGCCCATTTTCCCACTACTACTCCAGAAGTGAACAGAAGGTGAGCGTCAGTTAAAGTGGTGGGAGGGGCCCAGGGGATGAGTGACAGGCCCATGGGAGCTGTCCTCAGTATAGAAGTGCTGAAGCAGGGAATTCATCCACATGGCTCAAGAATTCACCAGCACAAAGGAGCATTCCTCCCTCTCTGGTGGCTCCATTGTGAATCTCACCATACCTAGTTCTGTCTTCATAATACAGCTGGGGAGAACATATCAGCCTTGGTGTGTCTGTAACAATGGATGATGCTTCCATTCTTTGGAAATGAAAGTGCTAGTAGCTGTAGCTGAGGTATGTTCTCATATAGTTTCACACTCACCAGTCCTACCTTCAAGTTTTGGTCTCGTACAAGCATTGTTTCATGGCATTCTCATACTATAGCTAATTCAATAACGTGCGAGGTGTTCCGCTGGCAGATCATAAAGCATGTAGAGGGAGAATGAGATTTAGGCTGCATTAGGCTAATGTCGTTCTGCGTGGCGGAGGGCTGAGCAGCACTTCGTGGCGGCCCGGGCTTTGATAAATCAGACTTCCTCTCCCGTCCCCCTCCAACAAGCCTCGAGAATGGCAGCTAGGCAGACGCTCAGACTAATCAAGTGAATGGAAATGCATGTGTCCAGTTAGCTCCACCTCACCTTTGTCTTTTAATACAGACTGTGTTTCACCAGAGCTAGCATTGTACTGCTCTAGGAGAAGAGGTCTTGAACCTCCTGCTCTCTGTTGTGTTTTATCACGCAGCATACTCATGAAATATTCACAGTAGGCTCTTCACAATAAGCAACAGCTTGGAGGAGCAGGGAATAAAGCCCAGCCATACTTTTCAATGCATGACCCAGAGAATAAAAAAAAGGGTTCACCAGTGGAGTCAGGTATTCTCAGAGCTTCAGAACTTGACGCATACCTTTGCATGTACAGTACACATGTGACCTGCTGCTACGTCATTTTGAGTCTGACATAACATAACATAAAGCAATCAAAATTTCAATTTTTGTTTATAATCATCGCAAACGACTCAAAATAATAGAGCACATCACATACAGCAGCCACACATGATCACTTGTTCAGTATTGGCAGAACTTTAGGGTTTTGTCCTTCTGTTTGGGTGCACTCGTAAACTGGTGAAACTACCCATATGCAGAAGCAGAAGGCCCTGTCAAGAGGGGTAGAGAGAGAGAAATATAGAGAGAGCAGAATGAAAGCGGGAAGGAGAGAGCTTGGATCAGCGCACTGTGTTTTGGCTAAAGCCAGATGGCTGGTGCATTAGCTCCAGCACCTCAGCCTGTTCCTCCTGTCCTCTAGCTGTGTTCTCCACAATCAGTGTAGAGCTTTATGAGCTGTGCAGAGCTGCTGTTTTATCCACGAGCTGTTTGCGTTCAACCTCTATCCTATCACATTTAACTTTACCTCCACCTCAAAACGCCTCAAAGTGAGAACGCTGGGGAATAAGAGCATAAAAATGCATTTAAAGGCTAGCGAAAAAGCACAAATGAATAAAACAGATGCAGAGGCTACACTTTATTGGCTTGCGAGGCGGTCCAGGCTGCTCCTCTGTGATAGGATTGGACTCAAAAGTGCTGATTTCAAACCACTACACTTTATGGTATGGCTTCATCGCAGTGGTTAGAGGCCTATCTTGGAGCAGCACAGCTTTTCACAGGGAATACCCCAGCAGCAATGCTCTTTGGTACCTGAATCCGCCTCTGGTTCAGCACTTTAGCAGGCCTGGACCATCTGCCTTTAATTGATTGAGCACCTTATCAAGTTGCCTCCATTTCTATTTTAATCTGCATCGGAGAAAATCGTTTCAGTTTAATTAAATTAAAAGAATATCATTAACTTCTTAATTATGATTGATGTATAAATAACAGTAACATTTAGGAAATATCAAACAATTAGGCCTCAGGCAGCTGAATGTGAAATTGTCCTTTTTACGTGCATTTCTGCGAGCGAGATTCCTTTTTTCTTAGCGCAATCACTGCAGCCTCTGCATCAGCACATCAAAGTAGCATAACATCACCAATTTTATTTTCCATTTTTTCACCCTACTGCTAAATGATAACCCCTTCCACCTACTCTATTCAAGAAGCTGTCAGAAACGCATTTACACACACATACACACATAACCTCCTCACTCACGGCTGTCTTATTTTCTTGTTTTTCCTCCATTGGTGCTAAAACAAATGGCAACAGAGAGGACCCAGAAAAAGGCTGAAAAGTTGACATTTAAGTGAAATGGAGCCCAAATGGGCCGGTGGGATACAGTAATGATGCTGGAGAGGCTGGGACTCAAAAAGAAGATTTATGGGCTCCGTGAGCCCATCATATTTTAGCCGTCAGTGCGCGCTGTGGGTGGTTTATGTGGGCTTGAGGGCTTTTCTGTTGAGCCTATCACTTGAGGCCTTTTGTGACTTACTGACATGCAATGTGAGGCCGCGGACCAGGGCTCTAATAGTCAAACTGTCACCGGCTATACACTTTCACTCACAGTGTCTATTTTATATGCTGCATTCATATTGCAACAATTATTGTATGGCTTTTATAAATGCACTGATGGATTGAAAGAATGATTCATTGGCTTAAAGAGCCAAAAATTCAGAAATAAAATTTCTGTCATCGTTTATTCAGCCTCATGTTGTTCCACACCTGTATGACTTTGTTTCTTCTGTGGAACAAAAAAAGGAGATATTTAAGTCAACAACAAGCAACATTGTTTCATATAAGAGATAGCAAAAAAACAATGCTCATTTAAGAAAAAACTGAAGAAAGTAAGTCAAAAAGGGTTGAAATGACATGAAAGCGAGTAAATGATGATATATTTTTCAGTGATCTCTTTTCACTCAGTTCATGTTCACTCCCATCTCTGTTTTTGACTGTTCCCCACTGTGCCAATGGAATAATTGACAAGCCGGGGTGGCCGAGGTGTCTCTGTTCATTTGCCAGGCACTTTGTCTGTTTTAATCATGCCTTTAATTGGCAGTGGAATGGGGATGAATGGCAGTGGAAAGACAGGGAAGAGCTGCAGTGTTGCTTTGTACGTCTGAATCTCAGCCCCAGGGATGGGTTGTGATAGAACGGCGGTGTTTGTCAGCTGCTAGATTAGGTAAAGATCTGGCAACCTGCATTGAAGTCTGAAAGTAGACTTTTGGGCCCACCGCTTTTGGCAAGGTTTGCACTATTAAATTGTTAATACCAGTTTGGTTTGGCCTGCTGCCTTCCTATTTTAGTGCTGGCTGGATTCATCGTCATCATCCTTCCAGGTAGTGACTCAAGAAACAAACCATCAGTGAAACACACTGTTCCTGAGCCTACAGGATTAGCTCCTCCAAAAAAGGAAAAAGAAAATCCTGTCGTTTACTCACCCTTATGTCGTTCCAAATAGGGATGCACGATATTGGATTTTTGCCGATATCCGATATGCCGATATTTTTCAACTCATTTTGGCAGATACCGATACCAATATATTTCCTTTTGTTTGGAAACAATTATAAGAAATTATAAGCAAAATTTTTGTTTTAATTTTGGTTCGTTTTTAACAAGAACTTATTTGTTAGAATTAAATAAACAATAATGAAGGTTTTTTGACAGTACATTGAAGCTTTGAAAAGAACTATAAATAAACTATATATCAATCGCTGCATTTTTCCCCCCAGAAAAATGCAGTTTTAACCCTAACATTTTATTTTAAGATTTTACATTTGTAGATTGTCTAAAGCAAAAGAGTTGTAAAATTTCTGAAAATCTTTTAGAGCTTATGATTTGATTAAAAAATGAAACATTTTACACAATGAATAAATCAGTATATATTCAATTATTGAATTTACAAGTGTCATGTCTGTGATTTTTTTTTTTTCATGTAAGCTATAGCTTCTGACCTTTTAAATCAAAATATACTCATTATTTTATGACATCAACAACTGCTTTATTTAATCAGAAACACAGTCTAAATGTTACTTGTGTAGGCTATTTTACTTTTAATTGAATTAGAAGTAGGCCAACAGCGCCCCCTACCGACTAAAACTCCTTACTGAGCGGGCATTAGGACCAGGGGGAGGCTGTCACTGCTGCCACTGCACGTGCTATTACTGTTTATACACTGAAGGTGTGGTTCTGTATGTGCTTTCACAGATTAAATGCAGCGATCCAAAAGAATGAATCTAATAGTCATTCAGACAAAACTTTGCTTCAAAAATGAGTCACACTGTTGACGTGATCTAATCGCTAGCACACCCTGAGCACATGTGAGTTAAGGTATTCCTCTTATCGGTAAGGTATAATTTTTCATATCGGGCCAATGCCGATATTTACATTTAAAGCCATTATCGGCCGATTCCGATATCAGTCCGATAATATTGTGCATCCCTAGTTCCAAACCTGTATGACGTACTTTCTTCCAGTGAACATAAAAGGACAAATAAAATGCCTACATGTACAGTGAATGAGACTGAGGGTTTCTTCTAGCTTTGAAAATGCTGCAAAATAGCTATAAATGTAACATAAACAGTCTATGTAAATGACTCGAGTGCTGTATTTCAAGTCCCCAAAATTTCACAAAGTTGTCATTTAATCACCAACAAATGACTCTCAATCAGAAAAATACAGAGCAACTAGTTTAGTCCAATTCATAAACAAATGACTCTTTTAATGAATCATTCTAAAATACTAGTTGCTATTGAATCAGTTTAAAGAATCCATCTATGCACTGTTTTACACAAGAAATGCATTTTTAATTTCATCTCTTTTCATTTATAAAATTAATATCAGAACTCAAATTCAAACAGCAAGTTAATGATTGCAGAATATTCATTTTTGAGCGATCTATTCATTTAACAGACAGATAGTTATGAAAGAGGACACCTCTACATTCATGAACCTACTTATTCTGATACACAAAGCACAAGAGTAACTGTGGAAGGGGAAAATTAGAAGATTCCAACGGAAATAAATCCAATAAGACATAGAGAGTCAGGGTTTTAGGAATATTACCCTGGTAAATGCAATAACTCAGAAATGAAATATATGAACATCTCATTTCCCATATTTGCAACCTGATTAGTGTCAACAGCAGCAGAGGCATGTCTCTGCCCTCTGCTTCACACAGTTTGAGAAATTATGTGTAGCTCATGTAAGTAAGTAATAACAGGCAGAAGCAGGGATCCCATTTAAGAGATCATTTCCTGAGAGAATCCTGGCACTGCTTTAAATAGCAGCAGAACACAAAAATATGGATTTTTTCTCGGTAAATGATAGCTGGCCCAGTCTCTCCATCGAATCACAGAGAGCCAACAGTGAGAGATATGTAATATCTCAGGACAAAGTTACAATTTCACTGAGGCTGAAAAAAATTGCCATAAGAGTAATAGTGATAGAAAGGGAAATGGAATTGGGAAATGACATGAACCAGACTTGAACTCGCCCACATGTGTGGCATAACCGATGTCAACGTATACTAATTGTTCAGCCAATGGACTGACACAAGTGTTTGTTCATAATAGATATATTAGTGATCTCTGTAATGCTGTTTTTGCAAAATAATATTTTTGGTAATGTTTTTTAACATGTGTTTTTAAGAGTTCTTAACTTAATGTTATAGTGTAGTACATTTGTTGTTGTTAAATTAAAATATGCTTTATTTAAAAAATAAATAAAAGCATGGTTACATTTTAATTTGGTCATGATTGAATGTAAAGACTTGCTTTTTAGGAAAAGTCAGTGAGAATTATTCAGTGACTTGATTTTGATAACTGATAACAAACTTATAACTAATGAGTCTTTTGTGTGATTCATTAAAAGAACCAGTGAGTCATTTGGTCATGAATCAATCTACAATTATTTCATTTTGTTTTGTTTTGCAGTACCCAGCTATTTCCACAGTCTTTTTTTTTTATCTCGTCGCGTTGATTTCTTTGAATGGATGGGCTGCTCTTTACTAACAGGAAGGGAGGCTGCTGGTAGAACTGAATTCACCTGCTTATTACCAGGAAGTGTTAACACTGTGTCAACACTGTTTGAAAGATTGTTTCTTTCGCTCATGACTAGCCAAGCTCTCTCTTTTATCTCCCTGTTTTTCTTCACTTGCCTTTCGTTCTCTCCCACAGAGCGCTAATGTCTCACAGTTTACTTGCAAATCACATTTGTTCCCTAAATTGTTCATCACTGACAGTACAGCCTGCGTGAGAAGGTATGTGTTTGTGTGTCGGTCTGTCGGATATTCTGCGTTGATGGAGGCACGATGCCCTCTTTAAATCAACAAGCACCTAGTGTGTATTCAGCGGGCCAATTAAGAGTCATTCATTTGCTAATGGTGGCCCTGTAGAGGTCTAAACTGCTCCTGAAGGCTAGCCCACCGACAGACAGCGCACAAATCTTAGCACAGCGCTAACTCAGCGTAGCTCAGCTAAACCTGACATAACTGCCATGCTCTTCCTCTGCCCACTCAGCACATCCACAGCCCTACTTTCCCTAGTAAAAAAATCTAATTGAATTCATTATTTCTTGTTTTATGACTTCAGCTGCAAGTTTAATTTGCTCAGTAAAAAGACCCACACGCTCCAACCCAGTGCTGTCTCGTTCTTTGATGCTTTTGTCATGTAGGCGGTAATGCTGATGATCTTTTAAAGGTTTCTTTGGTGAAGCTATATCATTACCAGACACTCATTTTGAACCTTTTCAACCTTTTTAGACAACTGTTTACCATTTGGAAAAAAAGTGTTTCGAGAACGTATACAGTAAATGAAGGTAACAGTGTGCATGGATTTTTTTCTTTTATCTTGTTTGAATTCATGTACATACTTGATGAAAATGAATCACGACTTGAAATCTGGCATAATTTTGACAATAATCTATGTATGATTTTTGGGTTCTGTGCAAATTATTCACCTCATTGACAGGGTTTTTGTATTAATCAATATTATAGACACCTCATGTCGTCTGAGAAATGTCATGAGAAAAGTGCTGCTTGTTTTAAACAATTGACAACAGCAAGAGGATGCAAGAATTACATGAACACTCATGAGACAAAAATGTGAATTACTGTAAATCCAGCGGTTTAAACTCGCCAAATCAACAAGTGTTTCATGTACTAGATCAATGAACAACTGTAAATTGGAAAACCTTCAAGATTGGTCTGTTTAAACTAAAAAATGTATTAATCCAACATCCGAAAAAAAAAGTTTGTATATCATACAAATGCTGCTTTACATTCATGACTTGTGTTTCTGTAAGTTGTTAGTACTAAACCAAAACAACCACAGTGGTCTAACTAAATCTGGTTGTGTTGTCCGCATTATGAGTGTTAAATCTTTTGTTGTGTTTCTTTGTTTTTGGAACAATGGGAGATCAGGCTCTTTCACTCGTACGTCTTGGCTGTACTGATTTGCAGACGTTGCCTGTAGGCCTCCTGCCTTGGCCCTTTCGTGGACTGCTGCAGGGTGGGGATGAGGACTCCTCTGGCAAACTGACCAGCTCAACCATCTTCCTGGCTCCAGGGCCTGAATCTCTCTGTTAAATCTCACTCATTCTCAGTTCAATCAGGCAGTCTTCCATTGCTCTTGGCTTCACTGCTAGCAATGAAATGGCCACAGCGAGCAACAAACTAACCCCACGCCCTTGCCAACAGAACACAATAACAAACTAGCTTAAGTCAGACTGTCTTTCTTTTCACAAAGCTTACTTTTCCACTCCCGGATTTTGGTGTAAAAATAGAAATAAACTCATTCGTCATTGTAGGAGAAGCAGCATGGGTGGTGTATATTGAGGAGACTGTGGTGAGATTCTCAGTGTCACCACTGGGTCCTGACAGCGTAGGTGGGCACATAATGGCATACTGTGTGCCAATGCCCAGGGAAATCAACCAACTGGTGGGAAGTTTGAGAATACGCATCCTGCCGCGGGCATTTCCGTTACTTCATTTGATGGTGTGGATGTATAAATAGACTGCAGGTCGTAAAGCATGATGACTCGCAGCCAGACACGGTGATAGTAAATTCACGTTGTGACGGTGTCAGGCACAGATGAAATCTAATGCAACATGCATTAAGGCATGTCGACACAGTAAACGCATCAGCCCTGAAAGTATCGATACATAAACTTGAATGAAAGTAAAATATAGCATGCATGGTCAAAAAGTAACAAGTTTTTTTTTTTTTTTTTATAACAAATTTTACATGATTTAAATCAAACTGAATCGTGTCATTACCAGCACTGATGTAAGCAATTCAAATCAAGGATACCATCCAAAGAAAATGTGTTGTGACTTGCCTTCGTACAACTTGTACCTCAGCATTAAATTTCTATAATATAAATTTATATAAACGTATAAGAGGAACAAAATCATTATCTGTCCTCATTTTTTGTGACAGGTTTACTGATGTTTTACTCTACAAGTTCAAATAATAAGGATAAAAATCTAAATTTTAAACTAAAAAATGCAAAATATATTTTCATGGGAAGTAATGTTTTTTTTTTTTTTAAGTCATCAAAAGGTTGAAGAATCTAGCAGAAAAAAGTTGAGAAATAGTTGATACTTTTTGTTAAAAGTGATGGGATGGATAGAAGAGGAAAAGTTTCTTTTTAAAATCAAAGACGAACGAGGGAAACAGTGCGAGGTATACAGAGAGAGCTAGTGATTGTGAACGAGATATACTTTTCCTAGCAGGCCCCGTGTTTATGTGTTTTGCTGTAAAGTTCTGTTTTTGGCTATATGGATTACAGGCATTTTTTTCCTCTCAGGAGTCTTTTATGGTACAGTACTCAATTTGTTCCTCCTTTATCAGTCACAGCGGCTGCGTGTGCTGACACTGTGTTTCAACAGTGTGTGTCTGTGTGTGTGTATGCGCCTTTATATACGGCGGTGGAGTGCAGAGGGACAGGCTTAGTTTTAAACACATGCCTGGCACGTCCGGCCGGCTTCAGTCCAGCAGAGGAAATAAAGAGGAGGTGAGACAAAAAGCTTCCCCATGGCTCCAGGCTACAGTTGAAGCAGCCACACAGGAATTCAAAATATCATTCTTCTCCAAGAGCATCTATTCTTCCACCCCCCTCTGCTCCCTCTTTCCCTTTTATAGCCTTCAAAACACCCGCAAAACGCACATGGCACGCGCTCAGAGGAGTTCTCCCTCCGGACTGGGCCACACTTTTGCTCTGGTTTCCCCTCCCTTCCTGCGTGAGAAATGATGATGTTGGTTTCCCGTTGTCACCTCGCTGTCCTTTGACTGCTCCCGATTTGCATAGGCTGTGTTGTTGCTCTACGATATATGGGGCAGCTTTAAGGAAATTGCGCTTTGGCACGGGGCCCCTGCTGTACAGCAGGCGGAGAATCGTAAGTGTCAGTGATAGACTGGGCGATATAAATAGCTTCAGTGATGGCAGGATAATGCATGGAGCTTTCTTCTCGCCACAGCTCAGGACTGGCAGGGAGACGGAGGGAAAAGCGGGCCATGTATCTTTTTTCAGGTCACTCCGAAAAGCTCCTTGAGGTGCAGGAAGAGCCCTTGATTAATTATTATCGTCATCATCATCATCCTTAGCGAGAGCATAAATCAGCCAGACGTCATTGTGGCTGTGGGAGAGGGGGGTGGGGGAGGGTCCGGTGTGCAGGACTTGTAGCCTGTCGAATGGTTGTCAGTTTTTATTGTGTTTGATTTAATACACCTCCTCGTGACAGCCGCCCCCCAGTGATAGATCCAGCTCCGTCTTGTCAGAAGAACAGGAGAGGATCTGACTGGTGATGTGCTGGACCAGTGTTTAAAGCAGGGTACATGCTATAGGTCGACATGGATTTATTTTGTATACCTCACTAAGGAGTACATGTTTGGCAATCATCACTTTAGTTTGACTGGATTTTTTCCCCCAACCTAAAATATTTAAATAATTTAGTTCCACATAGGCTACATTCGCACAGCAGCAGAATATGGTTGTCAGTCTTGTTTTTCGACTGCCAAATATACTTCCATTCACACACAGTTAAGAAACAGAATAAAAGTGTTAACCACAATAACTAACTACTTCAGTTATTTCCTGAAAGAAAAAAAGTCATTTACTCACCTCCATGTTGTTCCAAACCTGTATGGAACACAAAATATGATATTTTAAAAGTCAAAGGGATCTGAACAACATTGGACCCCGTTGTTCTGCAGAAGAGAGAAAGTCAATGTACAACAACAATGTAAGTAAATAATGACAGAATTTTCATTTTGGGTGAACTATCACCCTGAACTAAGCTGAACTTGCAGTCAAATTTTGAGAGAGTATGTTTAGTCTGTGCTGTGTGAATGGAAACACACAGGACAACTAGTTTACATACAGTGAAATATGAGATATGTGAACTCGTGATGCGATTAGACTCACTTCTTGTATAGGTTGCCATCTCTGATTTATATATGTTTTAATTAACAGTTAGACCAAAGAGAAAGTGAATGCAGTTTATATAGATGAACACAATAGAAGTATCTTATGCTCAACAAGGCTGCATTTATTCAATCAAAAATACAGTAAAAACATTAATAAAAAACATTTTTTTTATTCTGTTTTAAAATGTCATTTATTCCTGTGATGGCAAAGCTGAATCTTTATCAGCTATTACTCCAGTCTTTAGTATCACACAGTCCTTCAGAAATCATTCTAATCCGTTAATCATCAGTGTTGAAACAGTTGTGCTACTTAATACTTTTGTGGTAATTATACATTATTTTCTTGATTCTTTGATTAACAGAAAATTCAAAAGAACATAATTTATTTAAATTAGACATTTTGTAACAATGTAAAGGTCTGTGCTAATAATGTCATTATTTTTAATATTAGTATTAACCGTCACTGTCGTTACAGCTTATTTATACATTTATATTTGTATACAATTATATACAGTTATATCAAATTTCTAATGTTTTCAGATTACCTATTTGTGAGTATGGCCTCATTGTGAGTAGTGAGAGTGGCATTTTGGCAAGTCCAGTTGGTTTAAACAAACAGCATGGACAGACCTTGCTCAACATTTCCCGATTTATCTGTTTTGAAGTGTTTCTCATTTATCCATTGATTAATCAGTTTACATAGTTTTGTAAGTGGCCTAAATTGTAGGATAAGAAAATCTGAATTACTGAATATTCCCCTTATCAGTTTTCATATAATTTTGCTGCAGTCAACATCTGTGGCTGTGTGACTGTGAAGGTGTTTGGAGCATCAGTGGCTGTGTGTGTGTGAGAGAGAGAGAGAGAGAAAGAGAGAGAGACCCTTTTTGCGTCACACTGACTGTTATGAATATATGTACACAGCTGAACCCGCCTGTGGATTTGTCTTTATAAAAACTCTTTGACACATCGGCTGCGGAACCACTTCATTTATTCCACTTGCGTAGATTAAGGCTGGCATTACTGGTAAGGTCACACCATGAATCATTGTTACCTTGACACCGGAGCTCTGCCGAGCATGGCCGGGCGGGCAGCAGGTCGGGCAAGCGGGAAAGCAAGCGGGCGTCACACCGCAGAGGCTGAGGGGAAATATCTATCAATGCCTCCATTACCTGCTCCCACGCAGGCCAACACAAGGTCTCCTAGTGGGCATCAGGGTGTCAGTGGGAATAGCTAATAATCGGGAGTGATGGGGGAGTTTTTAAATGACACGTATGTTGAGTAATCCAGCAGCATTGTTCTTTTTGTAGCACCTTTGGATCCTGACATCTCCTCTTCTCTTCCTCTGCCGCACACACTTAGTCCCACCACCTCTCACATCTGTCACGGACAAGCACACACACACTTTCGTTATTAGCTTTCTTGTGACACTGAATAGATTTGTCAGAGTAACCCAATCTTGCGCCAGTGAAAAATGATGAGCAACAGTTATTTTAAGACCTTCCAGATATTCTCAGAGTTTGACTGGCACTGTACCATAATGAGTGTGTATTAGTGCTGATCTCCTCCCACACAGGGAAGGTGGGATTTATTCCTGTTGGCTCAAGCTAGTTGACGCAAGAACTCCGCTTGTAAACGTGACCCTGTGACCCAATCCAGTAATGTCAAAAAAACAAATTGCTTATTCTCTCTCTTTTTGTCTCTACAAACCAATAAATTCAAATGTATTAAAATGTGCGTTTGTGTGTGTGCATGTTTGTGCACAAGTTAGGTTATAATTAGATTTGAACGTTTACATTTATACATTTGGCAGACACTTTTTTTTTTTTTATTCAAAGCAACTTACATTGCATTTAAGGTACACATTCTATCAGCTAATTAATTAATAATGTTTTGTTTTTATTATAAAGTACACACACAAAACCTGACAGATTTTGACAGTCTGGTTCAGCTCAAGAAATCTATAGAGGGAGTCTGATATCATGGTATCTCTGTGTCATATGGAGTCTGATGTTGCTATTTATTACAGTAGAAGCTGTGCCTGATGTCATGCTATATTCGCTATTGGCCATTTTTTTGTGTTGTCCGAGTTCTGTCTGAGTCATCTTCCCATTTTAGTACACTCTTTTATACCCATAATACACTCTGATTAATAGTATACGGTATGCATGGGATGATGCTATATTGCAGAAAAGTATGTCAAGCTCAAAAGTTTTTTGAAAAATGTTGTAATATAATGAGCCAAAATGATGAAAAGTACTGTGCATTATACATTAACCGTTGTGTGTGTGTGTACAGAATGTATATAAATTAAATGGAGGATATGATGAACTTTGCTGTCATCTTCTCACTGTGAACAATCATAGAGGTCTATGTTCTCATTATCAGAGCTCCAGTGAGGCAGAAGACTGGCCTTGCTTTGTGTGAGACTGAGACTCTCAGTAATTCTTTGAAGGCCCATTAGCCTCCTCTATAGCCCAGCCAATAAAGAGAGGAGAAAATTAATGCACATCATATACAGCAGCGGTTCTCAACTGAGTTGCAGGTCTGTTCTTATAGGTTCATGGACAGCGAGGATAAAACAATGCTAAATGTGAATAATAAAATGAAACTAGCCATATAATAGTGCATAGTTTGGATAGCAAAATAAATAGGACTGAGAACAGAACTCTTGTAGAAACGAGCCAAATAATTCAGACCTGAACACGAAGGTTGCATGACATGACTTCCTTCTTGAAAACAGTGTGAAAAAAATGACCCAGACTACATTAAATATGGATTCACTTGCAGTGAGGATAAACAGTTTATTTTGTGCAGTTACTCATTGGCGACAAAAAGCTTAAACCAACAAAATCCAACCTTTACAAACCAAATTTTGTCAATTTTTCAATTGAACCAGTTCCACTGAGTTTATGCAGCTTCCTGAAATGTTAATACATTACCAAGTTTGGTTTTACTCACTTATTTTCACTTTTATAAGATAAACAATTAGATAATTAGTACAATAAACAAAAATACAGTTTCTGGGTCCTGAGACAAAACCATTTGAGAACCGCTGATATATGTCTGTGTTTGCGCTTGTGTGTGTGTATGATATCTTCCAGCGTCTGTTTTGTGTCTCATCATGGCACTGGCTTGTATCTTTTTCACTGGCAGTTGTGAGGAGATTTATCCCTCTTTTACAACGGTGAGGAGTGCACTCGTAACTCATGAATGAACTCCATTACACTCACTCAAGAGTCCTGCACAATCCTGCACATCTCCCTGCCATCAATCAGCCTCTCTCTCTCTCTCTCTCTCTCTCTCTACATGTCCATTCACACCCGCCTATCGCACAAGCTCTTCAGCCTCCTGTCAATAGCCATCTGATCGAGGGATACAGAAAATATAATTCTGAATGGAACTAATACAAAATCCAGAATCCGGAGTTCTTGTTGATTTAATGTAACGTCAAAATAATTTCTCTGCAGATGGATTCTGGGACAAAATTCAAAGATTAAATTACCATATTGATAGAAATGGATATTGTATGTTAAATATTGGCTTAGGATCTTTGCAAATACATTAATGCCCACATATGACTGATTCAAACACAAAGAAACTTTTTTCAGAGGTGACTGTCTGACTCACCACTTGAAGTCTATAGATGGGACCGTTACTGTACATTGAGAAGGTCATATTGCGTTAGCAGATAAATCTGTGCACTATAGAAACGCTCTGCCATTGTCCCCTCCCCTCCATGTACAGAGCGGGGGGTTTGTCATGACTGATTTGGTAATAAAATGAGAAAGCTGTTGAGTCAGCTACAATGCTTCCATTCCACCTGCTTCTCTGTCACCCCAGACACACACACACCAGATGTGCTGTTACTGTCCGGTTTTCTGAGACTGTGAGGTTGTGGTTGTTTATATCAGTGTTTTCTTTGTGCTCACCATACAGAATAACACAATTCATCTTTTTTTTTTTCTAGTCTGTTTCAACATTGAAAATGGCTCTGATCTGAGGATGCGCTGATCAAACATTATTGTGAAGTAGATTAAAATGTGTTTTTCACTTAAGCCGAAAGTAGGAAGTTGAGTAACTGAGTATTTTTTTTTATGTGTACAAATAGAACAAAACCTATTGATTAACACAAATTTGGGGTCAGTAAGACTTTATTTTATTGAAACAAATTAATAAATGTAATTAATGTGAGCTACAGGAAAGCATTAATACTTTTATTCAGCAAGTTAAATGAATAATTCATTAAATCAATGCTTATATTTAGCAAGGACACATTAGACTGATCAAAAGAGACGATAAAAACCATTTAGAATGTTAAAAAGGTTTCCTATTTTCTTATAAATAAATGCTGTTGGATAATAAGAAATGTTTCAGGTCAACCAAATCACCACATTAGAATGATTTCTAAAGTGTCATGTGACACTGAAGACTGGAGTAATGGTGCTGACAATTCAGTTTTACCGTCACAGGGATAATTTATTTTACAGTATTATTTTTGATCAAGTAATTGCAGCCTTGGTGAGCATAAAAAAACTTCTTCCAAAAACAATAAAAGAAATGTCTACCAACTCCAGACTTTTGAAAGGTAGTGCAAGCATGTATCTATACACACAAATATACCTACATACATTTACTTCATATTGTCAAGAATGTAAATAGTATAGTCATGATTATTAAATTGCCCAACTTTAATAGGAACTTGGTGTAATTTAATCTGTTTCAGGAATCAAGACTTTTCCCCTTTTTCTTTCATATATTGAGCTCAGTCGCTAATTAAATCAAGCAGAACATCCTTTGATAAAAGTGATGTCAGAGTTCATGTAATCATGATAATGAGTGTTTGCACTAACTGAGCCGGTCTCTTGATTTCCTCTTCATTGATTCGAAACAAGCCTTCCCATTTTCTCTCTCTCTCTCTCAGTCCAGACACCTGTGTGGTGATTTATCCTGTAAACACACACACACTTTGCACCTCAGATGAGGCAGAAAGTGGCGCTTAACCCCAGCTGGCTGCACTTTGCTCACATAAACCAGTGCTCGGCAAGTAAACAAGAGTTAGCAAGCCGCCCCCTGAAATGAATATTGTATACACATAGCTCAGCTAAGTGTTGTTGTTTATGTCAGTGATGGTGTTTATGGCACTAGCAAGGCCTCTTAGCGCAGTTAAGTTTCCGCGGCATCCCACTCCAGCCATCAATCCCCCCTCTCTTTCCATCTATCCCCCCGTTCACTTGGGCTAATGCTCAGCGCTCAGTTTTTGCTGCCTACCTCTCTGGTTCCTACTCACCTTCCTTCCTTACTTCCTTCCTTCCAGATGGTGCATTTCACAACCTGCTAGGCACGATCAATCAAGCCCAGATGCAGACTGGGCTATTAAGGTCAGTAATGATCGGCCTTTGAGCGTTATGGGCCCGGCTCCTGTTGTAAAGCCATGCATCAAACTCGCCTTTCCCCGCTCTCCTCTCACGCCCCTTAACAAGCCAGCTTAAAATATCGGCCGGCGGATAGGAAATGAAAAGGGTACAACCTTATCTCTCCAAAGACAGGCCACTGTAGCCCTGAGGTGTAATAAAACTACAGGACTTAGCCGTCGCCAGGAGTCATCTCTTTTATAAGCAATATCTTTCAAAGTTCGGCTAAGCGGTGGGCACCGGGTGCTGGATTGCGATGTAATGTATCACATAGTGTGCATTGCTGGAAGCTGCCTCTGATAGCCGGCTCTGCTCGTCTTCTGTCGCACCCTGGGACTCCTGCTTATTACGGCTGGGCCCTCGCGATGCTGCAAGACAATAGAACGTCTACAGGGACGGTGTGTGTTGTGTACGTATGTGCATATATTCGTTATTTACGTTTCTCCGTGTGAAGGTACGGCCACAATCGTTTGTGTTTACGTTAGCATTTGTTTGTGGACGTGCCTGTGGGTTTATCGACGTTGAAAAATGTTCCTTTGTGCAAAAGATCCACTGCGCCTTTAAACGCCAACCGTCTCTCTCGTTCTTCCTCTCCGCCGTCTCTCGCTGCTTCACAGACAGCCGTAGCCGCTAGCGTAATTTATGATCCACTCTTCGCAAAAAGCCTCTTACCCAGACTGCAGCTGGAGGATAAATCTCACTCTCACCCCGGATAAAACGCTCTTGTCGTCCATCACATTTTTCTGACATTTATGCCTGGATATAAACAAGGTATTATTAAGACCTGATCATCAGCCATATGAACACAAAAAGCCAGCGTGCCATGAACAGCGCTCTTAATGAATTAACTAATTAATTAATTACGGATCAGAGGGCCACCCTTCTCCGACACGCTCCTGAATAAATAAAGGCCTAGCGGCTCGGTGAGTGATGGCACTGTTTATCTCCTGTCTGGAGTCCAGGTGGTGTGTTCCTCACACCTCTATCAATGCCACCAGCCCCGCTAACGTTTGTAAGCACCACATCAATTGCCCTCTTCATACATTAACTGAGGGTTTCCGCACACGCTTCTGGGGCCCAGATCTTTCAGGAGCTCTTCTGTGCTCAATTCAATCTATTCAGGGTTTCTGTAAAAAAACAGAATTGTGCAATTATCTTCATTTCAATTCATGCGGTGAAATTGGCACCACAAGGAATTGGAATGGCATAAAGTGAATGAATTTCTATTCATTTGAATTCTGCTTCCAAATTTATAATTATGTATCCAAATGTAGAAACTGAATTGTAATTTAAAAGGTATTCTGAATTGAGTTCTGAATGGCACACATTCCTGGTATACTGTAGGTGTTAGCATTGTTTACATGTTATGAGATAGTTTTAGTGTGTAAGCTACCATAGTTTTATGCTGTATATGCTGTACTGTAAAGTGAAGTACAGTATACTAACCGGTTGTAGAATTGGAGTGTCTGGAGGGATTGAAGGATGAGTGCGGTGTGGTCAGTTATCTTCTCATTGGCCCAGGTTGGGAGTAGTTGCATTAGGCCCATAAAACACAGAGGCACAAGGCAGAAAATTGAGAGCATGATGGCAGTGTCGTTCCTTAGCCTAGGAGGAAGATGAAGCCTCAGCCGAGAGGGAGAGAGTAATCTGGCCTTTTACCAATGCATCCTGGGAGATGTGGTTTTCTCTCAGTTGGCATCATGGATCTTTTACTGGTTCAGCCACAAAGGATTCGTGGACTTGTTTACAGTATAAATAGTTTGTATCTGGAAACACAATATTTTGGTTTTGACCACAGGGAATCAGTCACTGAGTGGGAAATTTGGGCTGGATAGAGCTTGCAGTGGGACTATAGACTCACGCTTTTATGAAGCATGTCTACTAGTCCTGCTCTGTTTCTCTCGTTTTCTCAGTTATACACACCATGCCCACTCACCAGCCTTGTGCCAGTAGCCAACATCTTTTCCATACTATCCCTATAACACAAGAGATGCACTCACACTCCTATGTTGTGGTGTGTGTTCTTCCTGACTTATCTGATTATCCTCAAAAAGCACGGCAGATTTTATTGGTACAATAAAAGCTAAATATTATTATAAGCACACTGCTCTGCAGTTTAAAACTCACAGTGAGACATGAGTTATGACTTTCAAGGATATTTGTGCTTTACTCTGAAAACACTCAAGCTAATGTTAAAAATAGCTTTCATTCTGGATCCTACAGTAGAGTTGTTTGTGTAGCATGCATGATTCTGTTTATCTATTAGAATTTCTGTTGCATTTGTTTTGCAATTTTGTCATTTCAAACCCCCTGTACTAAGCCTAGTGAGCTTCCTTGTTGTCTACTGCCTATACTGTATAAGCATAACATCCTAACCTAAGCATAAATCTTCTTACTGACTCATTAAGAATGCTCTTTATAGACATCATCTCCGCACACCTCACTCCTCATGTGAAGCACATGTGAGAGTACGGCTGTGTCCAAAATAATGTCACGTCAGCGTATGTTCCGTTTTTAATAAGGAACTAAGTTCTCAATTGTAAATTAAACATGTTCCGTAAGTATGCAAGTATGATGCTATTTTTTATTTGTTGGAATTGTCATGTGACCATGAAAGTGGGTGCACACTTCAAAGGCTCTGTCAGAAGTAGTAGGTTATCTGGGTATTTTCGTTAAGTGTTTTAAGAATACTAATGCTTTGAGCATACTTAAGCATACTATAGAATGCTTCAGGAATTAGCATTTTCGTTCTTCTGGTTCCATTTTCCTTTTTTTAATGCCTGAATAAGGTCTGTGCATGGTAAACACAAGCTCAAGATACAATATTTTCATGATTTATTCTAATTTCTACCACATTAAAAGTACAACTTTTTATGATTTTTTTTAAAAAGCTTTTTTAAATAGTTGGTTACTAACAAGTGACTACATGGGACTGCAAAGGTTGTCTGGGATGTTTTCCACTCATGATGCCTTAAAATGCTCATAACAGATGTAAGTAGATGTGTGCTCAGGTGTTTCAGTGATTTCTGGCCTGCCCACCTCCACCCGCTCTATCAGAAATGAAGACATTGTTCCTGATGGAATACCAGCAGGAGCTCTTGGCTGCGAGCTGAATTAGGATGGAGGTAGGAGGGAGGCTCTGTGTGTGTGTTATGGAGCTGTGGGGTTATTTGTTGAGCTCACAGTCTCAGGTGTCAGACAGTGTTGAGTGAGTTCTCCGGCCCTGGGCTCTTCCCTCCTTTTTCTCTCTCTCACACACACACACTCTCTCTCTCTCTCAAAGGCCACTTAACTGGCTGGGAGCTGGAGCGTGACCCCTCAGCCAAGCGGCGTGCTAAAAGCCAAGACCTGTAATGATGCGCCTTCCTCCGCTCCAGCAGATAGGAGGTGACCTCTACAGTCCGACCTGTCCCTCACACACCCACGTTCTGTCTTCCTGGTCTCTTGACACCCCTCTGGTCTCTCTCATCGGAATGCTGCTATGTCCTTTATGTATTCACTGTCACCCATATCAGTACTCCTGCCACCACACACTCACAAACATACATACTCTCCCTCTCTCTCTCTTCCGCTCAGTGTTCACTTCTTCAGTCTTGAGTGGCAAGGTGACATTGCATGTCATATCAGCATTCCATGGCAGTCCCCTTTTTCTCTTGAGAGTAATTATTTCTTTCGGAGTGAAAGGTTCAATTTGCTATAAAAGAACAAGAGCCGCAGGTACAGAGAGAGGGAGGTGGAGGACGAGCCATATCTTGGCTGTTTGGTGTGTTCTGGACAGGCTGTTCTCATTGGGGAGTTGAGAGAGAGTTTAGGGTGAGGGCGGGAGGCAGTGCTCGCTGACGTCAGAAGAGTTTCAGGCCAATGGCTCCTGTGCCAGCCCACATTACATCAGCGCTCAGTGACACTGGACTGTGGCAGGGACCGTGAAGAGAATGTGAGTCCAGAGCGACGTTGTTGTTGTTTTTTTGTTTTTTGGGGGGGGTTGGGTGGAATAGCTCATCTTGTCAGAAGTAGCCAAATGACCCAGGATCACGCTTTGTGAGAGGAGAATGCTGGAGTCGATGTGTTCTCACCTCACAGAGAAACAAATGCACTCGTGAATTGGATTCACAAAGAGTGATCATTCGCTAATTATCTTGTCAAACTGTCACCATGTGAAGTCTGCAGTCGTACTTTTAATTCCCTGGTCACACACAGGTCTGTCTGCATATGCTTCTAAACTAAAAGAAGTCTGTGTGTGCTGTATGTGTGCATACAGGTGCAAATAGTCTTTCATATTTGCATTTTGATCTCCAGTGCAGTGTTAGATCTGACAAGCAACAATTGTAAATGTGTGTGTGTGTGTGTGTGTGTAGAACACACACACACATATATATATATATGTATGTATGTGTGTGTGTGTGTGTGTGTATAGTATAGAATAGTATTTATATATAAATATATATATATATATATATATATATACACTACCAATGTGTATATACAAATTTTTGTGAAAAGTGTTTTATGCTCACCAAGATTCCATTTATTTGATCAAAAATACTGTAAAAAATTAAATGTTATATGTCAAAATCAATTTTCCTGCTTTCAGTGTTGTGTGATCCTTCAGAAGTCTTTGTCACTTTTGATCGGTTTAAAATAATTATATTTTATTTTGGGGATATATATTATGATTATTATTTTTATTCTGTCATTTACGATTGTTGTTTGTCAGATTGTACAACTCTAGGACGTTTTGTCATGCTTGTGTTACCTTTTCTTTCTGGCATCTTCATTTGCAAACAAAATTGATATGATACCACACAAACCCAAGCAAGTCCTTCCGCTAATGTCAGTGTTGTTTTGTCAAAACAACTGTTTGAGTCAGTTGTGTCTTGGCAAAACTTGAGGTAATCTTGATAGTACGGTCATAAGATGAATGCTAAATAGTAAGGTATTTATGTTGCATGTCACGTAGACAAGCTATTATCAACATTATCAAATGCCTCTTTCTCACAAACTTCCATCATCAGTTGCTGAGCTCAGGTTGGTTCTTCTGTCGTGGAGTCAGTCACGCTTTAGGACACTGTCAGAACTTTTTTGGAGGCTAAGATTCATCACTAAGTCAATTAAACGGTCACTGGTAAGCATGTCACTCTAAGACTGACGATTTTGTCCTATGAGGAAAGAAATCTCATACAGTCTCCGAGATTTTTTTCAGACGACAAAATTGTGGTAAAATTCGCACAGTGTGCGCCAGGCTTTAGAATTCTCCCAGAATCCCCTTCAGTAAATTTCCACAATCTCTTTCTACCCGGAGATTGGTGTGTGTGAGTGTAAGTGTGTGCGTGTGTGTATGCGCGTTCTACTGGGTGGGATTAGGCGTTCTCTCCAGACTGGCAGAGGTGCTTATCAGCAGGCTTGTCATGGGGACTATTTAAAGTGGAAGCTTTAACTATTGAAGTCTGTGTGCGATTTGAAGGATACTGTTTGTGTGTCTGTGTCTATGGCTATGCACGTGCAAAGGTTAGTGAGTTTTGGCTCTTAGGTAGGTGTGTGTTTGAGATTATGAATTTGTGGGTTTTGGGGTTTTAGGAATTCTGCTTGTGGACAGGGTGGGTTTGGGGTCAGTTTTTTGCCTACCAAATAAATGTTCCCCGCATGGATAGTAACACCTGAAATCATCTGCACTGAAAGAACCAGACATTGGTTTCCATGTGGAAACTGGAAAAAGATTTATTTGAGGGTTATGCTTAGGGTTACGGAATAGAAAATATTAGTCAATAGAAAGAAATTTATTGTAGAATGTGGTGTTTTTTCACAAGCAGTGCTTTGATGGCTGTAGCAGCAGGGTTGTAAAATGGATAAATTTAAAGATGCATCTTCTCAGAGAAAGTTCCAGCAATTTTAAGCACAACATTCTGTCAGCACGCTAAAACCCTCTCAGGGAAGTTGTATCTCTTAATTCATCTGCTTCAAAGCACCACCACAAAAAAATAATAAAAATCTACATAAATGTGTCAACACCAGTAATCTTGGACCATGTTGGCCATCGCTAATAATTATAAAACAATCTGTATCTCCCCTTCAGTTTGATGCAGCTTTCTCTATTTATTTTAGGGAAATCTGTTTTTCTCTACAGCAGATCCAAAATTAATGTCCGGAAAAAACAGCATGCTGTAAATTATTCAAACACACTTTAGAATGAACATGGACTAGACAGAATTTGCATACTTTATCTATCTATCTATCTATCTATCTATCTAGATAGATAGATAGATAGATAGATAGATAGATAGATAGATAGATAGAAGGTCGGCAGTGATCCAGACTACCTTACTAGCTTACTTGGCATTAGAGATGATGCATGCATTCACTTCACAAAGTGCTGCTCGTTACTGGCTATTTAAATTGCAAATCCTATGTTGGTCACTGAACTATAATCTCCTGACTCTATGAACAATTACCTCCCCTCCCACCATCAGATAAATAAGTGCCTCCTCCTAATAAGCTTCTACTATAGGGAACTAATGGCTCCCTCTTGCTCTTTTAATTTCATTCATACCTTAACATGAGAAATTAATTATTAATCATCAGTAAACAACAGTTTAAGATGCTGGCCGCACCATTGTCAGCTAATTGGCTCATTAAGAGTAACATTAGGAGGGAGAGAGGCTGTCGACAGGCCCTGCAGGACCCAGTCGATGCACCTCGTGCATGAAGCATTGATCTCCACTGAGCGTCGCCCAACCTGATTAAAGCTCAATAAAGCCTTTCGGCTGCTCTCCGATGTACAGAACAGCACCCGTCTGCCCCAGAGACCAACCCGAATTGGAGTCGCTCCACTTCTTCTCGCCCTGTCCCCCCCTCTTGCCCTCTTTAGGTCCTGGGAACAGCTCCTCTGAAGGTTCTGCTTTGGCTGTGAGGCTAAATGGGCTGGTGGAAAGATCAATATGGAGTAGAAGCAGCATATAAGATAGAAAGCATAAGCATGGTTGTAAGTACGGAAAGCTTGCTAGTGGTACAGAATGCAGCGTACTACTTCAGTACACAGTGTTGGATAACTCATGCTAGACAAGGACCATCTCCTCTGCCACTGGAGAGTGACAGAGCGCTTCAGAAATGCAGTCTGAAATATTCAAAAGAACCGACAGTAAGTTCAGAGTGGAAAAGCTTAGAACTTGGACAGTGGAGGAGGTGCAAAGCACAAAGGTTTGTGCGTATATGTGTGTGTGGAATGAAAAGCTGTGTTTTTGTTCTCTCACACGCTCTTCTTTGCTTTTTTTGTTGCCGTCTGCCTGTCTGAACACCAATATCACACAGACGTCACCGTTCAAAAGTATTTCATATACTAAAGTCATATACAGCTGCATACCATATACCACACTGAAAAACATTTGGTGTAGAAACAATTTTGACTCAGAAATTGCTGGTAAATTTCTCAAACTATTTCAGGTACATTGAATTAAACATGACATTTATAGATAGAAAATCTAAATAGTCTTTTGTTGTAAACCATATTCCAGTAATCTTTGTTTTATTTACTTCTATCAGAAAGACTCAGAGGGAAGGTAAGCGTTTACATGGTATTTATTCCGTAAAGAATTTACAGATGGTAGTGAGTCACGATAATTCATGTATAGTTGTATAAAAATTCTTTGGCGTAGACCCCAACCTTTATCCAAATCCTGGGGATGCAGATTTGGCTGATCCTGCCTGAAGATGAAGGCAGGGGCGGAGCCCACCCCCGGATGGACAGGGCCAACCTGGTGGTGGTGGGGAGGATGGAGGGGAACATCAGCGTCATTGACTGCGAAAAATGAAACAGCGAGTTCAGTGCTTATATTCTCCAGTTGTTAAGTAGTGATTGGCCACACCTGTTAGTATGAATGAATGACATGACATTTAGTCTTCCCAATAGAATTTACACTGAGGCTTCAATAATTCATATTTATAGCGTTATTTTATTATTATCTATGTACTAGTGTTTTTAATTGTTTAAATTAGCTTTTCAGTTTTCATTGTAATCTTAGTTTAATTTGGAGTCATCTTTGTTGTGCTTTCTATCTTTTTATTAGTGTTTTTATATTCATATTTCAGGTTTAATTGCATTTTATTTCAGTTTTTAGTTTTGCATTTATTTCTTTTTCAAATATGAAAATATATAAATATATTGAACCTATTTGTGGTCCGTCTGTACTCAGCTGCACCTTTACTGCTGTAGAGATGCATCAGCATAGACTTCCACCATCATAAATCCCACCCATCCTCATACGAACACACACAGACCCATAAAACGCCTTTACACACACTAAACAAACTCATTGAGCATCAGTAAAGGTGGAGGCTTGGCTCGATGTGCTAAACACACAGTAAAGGAACCTTTTTGGCTCAGGAGAAGTCTGATGTTATCCAAGAGAATGTGGAGAGCTTTCCTGTGGGAATAGATGATAGTTATTAATTCAACTGTTGGATGCGTCTGAATTTCATTGGGAATTGCTGCTATGGTACTTTGTTTCCTTTTTATGATTCGGGTTGTGTTGGATTTTGAGGATACAGGTTGTCATTAACTGGCTTATCTCCATCCGTCCACTCTCCTCTCCCTCTCTCTCTCTCTCTCTCTCTCTCTCACGAGGCAAACACCTGTTCCATCGTTTCTCATTCCCTTGCTCAGCTCAGCTCAGCTCACCTTCGGCCGGCACCCCCTGATCTGATCAAGACCTGGAGCAGGTGCTGCCTGGAGATAGAGAAGACTGAGATCAGGCCTTACAGTCCAATAACTACAGCACTGATCATCTCTGCATCTGCAGACATACAGTAGCTCACTCACACACATATATCTACACACAGAAGCTGATACACACATAAAATGGTGAGAATCACAGGGTGGAGTGTGTCCTTTCAGCTTCCACTGTGTGAAAATACACACACACAGTGGTTCACACACAGTTCTTTCTGCGTCTGCTGTGCTGTGATATTCAATCAAGGTCAGCAGGCCAGTAAGCTATGATAGAGTGGATGATAGTCCAAAAGAAGTTCAGATGGTAACAGTGAGAAATTCATAGTCTCATTATCATACAAATAGCATGTCAGTGGAAATCATACTCTATTACTTTTAATTAATTACTTTAAAATATTGCCTTGCTTTGTTATTATTGTTAGTTTTATTTTTTTATTTTTTCAAATAATGCAATTTTAATGAAAGCAAAACATCAAATCAGTAGTATTTTTTTTAAACTGATAGATAGATTGATTGATTGATTGATTGATTGAGTGATTTACCCAATACTTTTCTGTTATCTCTCCACTGTCCTGTCCAGATAATAAAAAAATGAAAAATAATAATAAAATTAAATAATAATAATGTAATTAAATATGCATTTATTAAATGTATTTTTGTCAGTAATGTAATAGCATTACATCTCAAAATTGAATTAAATAGAATGAAATTGTTATATTATTAAATATTATCCCCTCAAAGGTTTTCTGAGGGTCTAAATCTGGATTCATTGCTTCCCACTTCAGTCCAGTGTTTTGTTTTCAACCACTCCTAGGTGCTTTTAGAAGTGTTTAGCATCATTGTCCTACTGAAAGACCCATGACCTCTGACGAAGACACAGCTTTTTGATGCTGGCTTCAACATTAAACCGTGAAAGGCTTTAATAATATGATTTCTTAATTCCATGCACAGGTTCGAGGACTATATAAGCTGTACATACACTCATTGACCCCACGGGCACTTTCAAGATGTCACTTACTTTCGAGCCATTTTCCATTCGCTTCATTCTGGTTCCCTTGTTCTTAAGTTTCCACTCCTCCGATAGCCCCCTTGGTCCTCCAGTCGTCCGTGGTTCAGGAGGATGGGGGGATTAACGGATCAGTTCCCAATTTCCCCTCAGCCAGCTCGCCCATAATCACATCATCTTACACCTGACAAGAGGGATAAATTCCATTAGCTTTTATTAGCAGTAATTATCCCCGGCTCTCACCCCATGCTGTCCCCATCCCTTCACCCGCTTCTCCTCTCTCTCCTTTTTTCCTTTTATTCCTTTTTGTGCTTCTCATTTCTCTGGCTTTTTTTGTTCCCGGAGTCTATGCTCGCCCACTGTGCCGCTCGCCCTACTCTTCTGGTTGGCTTCACCATGGCTTTTAATTAACACCCTCAGTCACAGTCAAGCAGGCTGCTTCCTGGAGCCCTCTGCTCACAGGGCATCCCACACCAGTATCTTACACACACATACACACACACCGTGGGCGAAAGGATGAGACGGGTCACACATTAAATGAGGAGCCGCTGGCTTGTGAAGCCTGTTTCAGTGGGTGCTATCATGCGAGTCCTCTTCTTCTCCCTCTCGCTCTCTCTTCCCTGTTGGCTGTGTTTCAGTAGGAGTCAGCAGTGGCTTTATTGGTCGTTATGTATGGAGAGAGTGATCAGGGCTTGCAGGTGCTGAGAGCTGCTGCAGATGTGTATGTGTGTGTCTCAGGGCTGATTCAAGCTGTTGTCCTTGTGAACACATTTGATGTAATTACACAATTATTCCCACTCGCCCACCTGTGGTAGGTGAGCTGTGCGGCTCATACTTTGTTTCCCAACAAACACACTTGCACTGTTTCACTGTTTACGATAATACCTCACCCTGCCTTTTAACTGATTTTTAAGCGTCTGTGCTTGTTTCTTCTGCCCTGTTCTCTTAGTTTGTTGTTTTGAGGTGTAGCTAATTATTTGTTGGCAATGCATCTGTTTACATAAACATACTTCAGGTGATCGCAAGGTCAAAAAGTATCAATGTAGTGTTAATATTTTCTACACTGAACATCTGTGTAATTTAAATATTGTAAAATATGTTATATGGATTTATCAGCTATAAATATGTTGTGTTTGTGTTCCATACAGGCTGTGATTGCATGTCAGTAGTGGGGATTTTTAAGTGATTCTTTCTAGAGGTTACATAGTTAGACCAGTAGGTGGCGACAAGTGACTGTCTTTGAATGAGTTATTGAATCATTCATTCAACATACTGACTTGTTCAGGAACTAAATGAGTGTGTGTTTTTAAAATGAGTCATTAAATCATTCAATTAGCCGATTCCTTCAAAAAATGAATAAGTCAGAAACTAATTTATAAGAGAGTCACTGAATCAGTCACTCAACTGTTTTGTTCAAAATAGCTGATTAATCCAGAAATTAATCAAGTGGCTCTGAGAGCCATTTAGTCATTCACTCTAATTCATTTAAAACCAGACAAAGTGACTGACAATATTACGTCTAAAATATAAGATACTGATTTTTAACATACTGTCTCAATCAGGCATGGCTGTGATCACCTGCCTTATTGATTACCTGAATTATTAGCACACTTGTTTGCATAATATTGCTTAATATCACAATATATATTTGTCCTAATGAAATTGTCATTTTGTTGACAAATATAGCATGTCATTGTGTTACTCACAGTTTCTTGGTAAAACTGCACCTGTTAGAAACGTAGAGATGAGTCATCATAATTCTGTTCCTAGCATATATTCATTTTGGTTGTTTAATATGAGGAATTTTTCTCACAGATTCAGCACATGGATTCCCAGAAAAATTAACTTTAGATTTAGTTAAGATATGTTAAATTTCCACCGAGGTAAGTTAGAAGTACTTATACAATTGCAGTTCCTCATAAAATTATCGGCCACCGGCCAGTATCATTTTATTTTCTCACCAAAGCACATTATATTTGACCCTGAAATTCTAATTTGTAGCTGAAAGCTAAATAAAATATATCCAAATATTTAATAAACGAACAAGCAAAAGGCTCAGGGGATTTGTAGAATTTACTGACTTCACAATTCTGCTGAGGTCTGCTAAGCTTTTGTGTGATTCTTTTTTTCTTTTGATTTTTCCTGCAAGAGCATCAGAGATATTCATCAGCTGATATTATTCTTAAAAAATAAAGAAACACTCTAGAGATACCAGATTACTTTTCTTTACATCAATCTCAGATAAGGCCTAATTTATCATTGTTTTTTCTTTTAACATAAAACACACTGTCAAAATTCCCATTTGCTTGAAAATATCAAAGTCTTTTGTATCAAAAATATCAAAGCTGTTTTGTTTTTTGTTTGTTTTGTTTTGTTTTGTTTTGTTTTGGTGGGCTCCGTCTGTTTTGTCCTATTTGCTATTCTGCTGGGCTTGCACTGAGTTTCATTTACATGCCGTCTTGGTAACGTCTGCTCTCACTGCGCTCCCCCTAGACCATCAACTGCCTACATAAATCTCGCACTTCAATTAGACTTTACAGAGGGCAAAATGGCACAAACAGAGTGGAGCTGCAGAAGTATCTTGCAGGAGATGGTCATTTCGCCATGAGTGGCATTTTAGGCAGGCATTTGCTAGGACAGACTCCACTGTGAAATAGGCCTCCTGCGTAGCATTAGAAAAGTGTAAAGACTTCAATTACACCACTCCTATCGGCTGAGAGAGGTGCTCAGAGATGGACATAAAGATGGACATGCACACATGCTTCTCAGCAGTCCCTGAAGTCGTTGTGACTGTCATGGCAGATATCTAAACAAACTCACCACAGTAATGAGCTAGGGGGTGCGGTGGGCCCCAAACGGACTCAGCAGGAAAGGGGGCGTTCAAGCTGTACTCATCATACTGTCACTCAGTAACAGCAGCATGAAACCGAAGGGTCACTGGCATTCACGAAAGCCTATCTACTGATCACGCACATGTGGCAGTGTGTGTTTGTATGCAGAGCAAAAGGGCGGCTAATTAGATTCAGTGGTGGGTGGATGCTAATGATGGCGGAGCACTCTATCCCACTGGGACTGATATGGAACAGCGCATTACACTGATGGGAAAACTATCTCTCTCTCTCTGTCTCACGTTCTTCCCTCCACTCATACTCCTATCAGTATACTCACACTCCTCCTCCTTTTAGTTCTCCGTCTGTGTTTGGGGACTCATTAGAAAACATCACAAAGCAATATCCACTTGACCTTGTTAATTAATCAGCTACGTCATGTTGCTAATATAAAACCGAGCTCCTCGTAGGACACTTCCTGTTACAGCCCTTCCAGGCTTCCGGATTGGCTGTGCACTAATGTGACTCCACCTTCCCTGGCTGGATCTCTTGCAAATGGGACAAAATGCTAATTAGTCGGAAGCCGACACAGTTGTTTAATTAATACATCAGGCGAGATGAGTCGCTTCATGCCAGAGATGTTAGTGTAGTACATTTCGTTCTTTGAAGCAGCTCTTGCCATCAGCTTGTGTCTGCTGTCTGATTTCGATGACCTGCTCTGTGGTCATTAGCAGAAATCCCCATCTCTGTGGACGCAGTCACAGCCAGGGTTATCTCGCCCCGTTCGCCCCACTAGACAGGCTGAGAGAGAAGCAGAAGCTCATCTCTGTCCAGAGGGCACTGCATGTAAATGGGCTGGAATTGCCATGCATACAGATGCCTTCCAGGCGGCGGCTGCGGCTGCGGCTACGGCTCCGGCTCCCTGAGACACAGAAACAGTAAATTGGCACAGAATGGCTGTGGGTGATGTGTGTGTATTGCTCCATACAGCGCATGGGACATTATTTACAGCCTCTGGAGGCCTATGACTGCCAACATCAGGCCAGCTTAGAGAGAACGGATATTGAGAATGTTTTGCTAGCAGTGTTGATAAAGAAACTTTGTTTCAGTATCTCTAGCTATATTCTCTCTTATTCAGATGCAATATACTTTAACTTGACCTTTTGTTCTGGCCAATACTCACCATTGTTTTAGCTAATAGCCAATACATATCAAGTCTATACTACTTACTATGTTTAAAAAGAAGATTTAAGTACATTTGTAAAAAATTAAATTAATAATTTTATGTATTACAAGTGAATTTAGACATTAACGTAATAATAATATGAATTTGTGATTATTTTTGACTGGAAAAAATGTTTCCTCCGCTTGACTTATCTGTGCTGTGTATGGTATTACAGAGACTGTTTTGTGTTTCACCTTTTTCAGTGGTAACTTTTAGTTAGTTCAGACATTTTATTCAACATTCCAGATAATTGTATAATTTGGTGGGAAATTAATAGATATAATGATTTAGTCTAAAGAAATATGATGTAAACTTGCAATCAGTATTTATCCAAGTTTACACACTTTTGAACTAAAAACTGCCATGAATATTGTTTAGCAAAGCCTTGTTATCACAAATAAACCAGGCCAGAAGCAACTGAATATGTAAGTTCCTTATTCAGTTTAAAATATCAATAATATCGGTTAATTTTGCATGTTTATTTTGCTCTCATATCAGATAGATCAGATAGAATTTATTGTCACTTTAAAAGTTTTTTTAAGCATAAATAGTAGTGTAATATCAAAATTAGCATCCTAAATCCTTCTATTGATACTTTGTCGTTATTATACATTTTTCAAGATTAAATGTGAATGTCACAGTGAATGTAAACAACAATCTGGGGCCACTGGCGATCTTTGCGTCTAAAGTGGTCGAGATCTGGTCTGAAAAGAGAAATACTTAGGAAGCAGGATTTCTTTCTGATTTCCTTGATGTCATTACAACATGTTCTTTTGATTTGCTGGAGTTTCACACTCACACAGAAATTTTGCCAGAATCGACCATAGCTGTGAAACTCCCTCTTGTGGTCAGGAAGAGTCACAGACACACTCATTAATTTCCAATGCAAGTTGCTCCAGCCTTCCTTTTCATTGGGTATGAGTGTTTTTGTTTGTATTTTAGTATTTGTTTTGCTTTGACTTTTAGCAGACCATAAGCCATTGGTGGGGGCCAGCGATTGGTGGGGGGGCCGTCATTGTTTTGACAGATTTAGTTACAGAAGCACTGAGATCAATTATTCAGCAGAGCCATGCATGGTTGCAGGATTAATGGTGCGTGTGGCGTATAAATCAAGCAGCAGTCTTGAACCACTTCAGGAGAGAGGAAACAGGAATGACGCTTGTGGAAAAGGCATTAGCGTCCACATTCATTCTCTGAGCGAGCATTCCTAACCTTGAGACGGGACAGTTGGCGTGCTACCAGTCGCAAATAAAGCCTGCCGTTTTCCGACGAAGCAAAGCTCTGATAACTAACACCTGCACTCTGTCACATTAGATCATCTGGAGTGCGGGAAGCGCACTGAAGGACAGAGGCGTCATATCACTCATGAGCAAGGATAAAGCAGGGCGGCCCATATCTGTAATTGGGGAAAGCAAACTGTTGAGGGGATTGAGCTCCAGAGATACTGAATGTCACATAACTCACTCCCTCCACTCCACCTCTTCTCTGTACCTCTGCTTCCTGTCTCTCCATTGCCCTCTTTCAATCACCCAACTTTGCTACTGTCTTTCTTTCATCTTTTATCGATGTCTGAATGTCTGTGAATTTCAGTTGTCACTGTGCTGATCGATGGAATACAAAAAAATCTAACACAATCAAGATGAAGCTTGCAGCACACCAAATTGTAGCTTCTGTGAAATGGACATTCATTTAAAGCCTTGAAAATCCATTAAAAGCTGCTCTTAAAGTTAGCAAAATATATGTTTATTATTTATATTATTATTATTATTATATTATTTAGATTTAGATTTTTTTCAAAATTCATGTTTCAAATCCAGTGTCTTGCCCATAGGCCTGACTAAATCTGGGTGTTCTTTTCATTTATTATTTATTTAGATTTCAAAATTCATGTTCAAATCCATTTTCTTGTCCATATGCCTGTCTAGATGTTGAAGTTATGGTTTCGTCTATTTATGATTTCTTCTTTTTATTTATTTAATTTCATGTTTTGTATATTTCATATTATTTTAAATACATATTTTACATTTATTATATTCAAATACAGTATTTTGTCCAGATGTCTGACTACATATGAATGTTATGAGTTCATTTTTATTGTTTATACAAGGATGTTCTATAGAATATTTTTTTTCAGTATAGCTCAAGGCAAGTGTAGATGTTGAATTAAACTTTTAGGGTGTTTAAATTCTTGATTGACTGAATTCCCCGAGAACCCAGTGAACAGCTGAAAAGCATTTTGTTTTATCCAAGCTACAAAAGCTATGGACAGTTATACTGTACATTATGCAGGTATACATGATGAGTAACCATTTTGTTATTATTATATTTATTTTATATTAGAGAAGGTTGCAGGCCAGGAGGAGGTATGTCGTGAGAAGAGGGTAGCCATGGAGTGAAGGGAGTGAGACAGAGAGCCAGGCTGTAAATTTAGGAGGACAGAGGGGGCTGCTGCCCAGAACATATAAACACAGGTTCCAGCCACCGGTCTCTGTGAGAGAGAGAACAGGCTCTGGTCCAGAACAGATGCACCACCAAGCCAGCTTACAAAACATCTCATAATAAGTCAGCCAGACATGGGCCTCAGAAATGAAGTGTCACTTCTCATTCTCCTTGCCTTCTATCTTACACTCGCTCCTTTCGTTTTTGTCTCTCCCATGTCTCCCTCTCTCTTTCTCATAACACAGAATCTGTCTCCTTGTATCTGGGCTCCACTGTCCGTGTGTGTGTGTTTTCAACAAAAGATCACAAACTCCTCAAGTCTCTTTGGTTTTCTTTTATCTGAATAAAAAGTGAAATTCAGTCTGTAGAACACTAACGACCCCCCGCCCCCATGGAGTTATATAATAAGTGAACGTTTGAGTGTAGCATGTTGTAGTTCTGCCAATATATGTATGTACAATTTATTAGTTTTACAATTTATCAATTTAGTTCAAACTAAAGAGAAAGAGAGAGAGAGAGAATATTAATTATCCAAATACTGAAACTAATCCTGAAATAAATGTATTTATTTATTAAAATATATATAAATTAAAAAGTAAACTCCCTTTAATTTATAATTATTTTAATTTTTTTGAAATATCTCCATTTTATTTAAATATATAAATTCTCTTGACATTAAAGATTTTGTCACAAATGATTATATTTTGTAGACCTGTCTTCTGTAGCTTGTGCACCACAATTTGTGAATAATTGCACAGATTCTTATCTGGATTGAGATCAGGCCCGTTCACCTTTTTGTTCTTGAGCTGCTTCAGTGTTAATTTGGCTTGTGTTTTGGGAGTAAATTTGGACATGTTGCTCGGGTTAGTAAGGCCTGTATCTGTGCTGCTAGTTAATGTTGGACTGATCACTCTGTCTGTCACTCTGTGATAATATCAAGCTGTCCCAAACTGTTCCAAGCCATCTGGATCCTGACTTTCCACCATGCTCCAATATAGCAGCTCCTCTCTGGCCCACTGGAGCTCAGATCAAGTGTGATATATAGCAAAAAATAGGGATGCACCGAAATGAAAATTCTTGACCGAAACCGAAAACCGAAAAAGAGGAAACCAAGGCCGAAAACCGAAACACCGAAAGAAATTATGCCAATTATTAGTACCATTGCATTTATGGCCATGACTGTGTACTAACTTTACTAAAATCAAGGCATTGCAATTGCATAAATTAATATTAAAGTTTCAAAGAATAAATCAATTACAAATTATGCAAATATTTATTTAGCACATTGCAACAATGCATAGTATAAAATAAAATTCAAACTAAAATGTTTAACTTGACCCCACTCATGTGTACATTAAATAATAATGTACAGGCCTACTGGCCTGCTGAAAGGTTGTAAAATTAAATGTTCTCTCATAAAAACAAAGTGCATTTAGGTCAAATGCATTTTAAGTTTTTCTCCGTAGGAACACTACAAGAAAGTGCATTCAGAACAAGTGCAACTGCTTAAAGATACAATAATATTTTCTCTGTAGACCTTCAACATAATAGTGTATCAAAACAAAGACTGCCATAGCCCATATGTTAACTTTTAACTTAACAGATGAATCGCCTGCGATATTGAACGTGATATTGCGTAGCTTGTCAGTGAACTACGGCTCTGTGTATTAAATGCCGCTCCATTTGAAAACAAACGTCCACACCGCAGACATGTTGCTTTAGACAAGCACGTGCAGGTCGCGGTTTCTGTTTGCGTCATCACAACATTTCGGCCGTATTGTTTCGGTTATAAAAGTCTTTGGGCCGAAAACCGAAAATGCACTTTTGGGCCATTTTCGGCCGAAAATTTTTGGTGGCCGAATATTCGGTGCATCCCTAGCAAAAAATATATAATTTAATTAAATTATTAAATATTAAACTATTAAATATAATTTGTATATTATGAGATTAATATACATATGAATTAAATTTGATATACATTTGAATAGAATCAATAACCTAGAATTTAGCAAACATAAAAGTTAGAATAAATACGCAAGTTAGATTTATTGTAAATAAAATAAGTTCGAATTTGGCAATATAACATTTTACATTCACATTTTTTTAATTGTTTAGATATTTATTTATGTATGTATTTGTATAATTTTATATAATCAAAAGTAAGCTTTATTTGTTGCCTTCAGCTATAACACAAACATAACAAATTTAATATCGGAAAGCATGTAGAATAGTGTTTGCCACTCTGGTATGTGTATAAAGGAGCATACCTCCAGTTCCAGAGCAGGAAATGCAGTTTGGCCTTTACTGACCTCGCCTGACCCCTCCGGCCCAACCTCCCCATCTCGTCACCCCTCCGCCACCTCCAGCCTGCGTTTGCGCAAGGAAGATTAAGCTGCTCTGACGAAGCCGTGTTTACAAATATGCAGGCAGAGGAACAGGGCAAGCGACGCTGAGGAGGAATAGAATACAAATTGCTTTTTTTATCTCTCTCGGGGCCTGGGCTTGAGAAAATGCGTTTGCGATTGGTGTTCCTCTGCCTGTGAAGGATAAAGCCTCTGCTCTGTGTTTGGGTGCTGGTTAGCATTCATGCTCTCTCTCTCTCTCCCTCTCTCTCTGTACCTCCTGTTCTCTTTCTCCCCTCCTTTTCTCCTCCTTCATCCCAGGGTCTGATTTTCTGGCTGTTTCGCTGGTAATCAAGTAGTCTCTCCGCTCTCCTCTGATGTCTCGCTGACTCTGTCTCTCTCTTTTCTCTCTTTTTTGAAGAGACTCTTTATGATTAACAGTCTCTGTGAGCGGCTGTCTGCTCGTGCGGGAGCCGGCAGAAATGAAGAGAGCATATACATCAAGCTGGGAGATCTATAACTGTGTGCTAATCACTGCTAACACAATTATGCAGAGCTACAGATTCTCTGTGGTTTATACAGTCACACTCCAAAGTTCCATTTGTGTGTTTCACATGCCCTGGAAATGGCTTGCGATTTTAAAAACCTAAAGGGATTGTCCACCAAAAAATGAAAATTCTATCATCATGTATTCACCCTCATGTCATTCCAAACCTGTATGATTTTCTGTTTTCTGTGGGACACAAAATAATTTAAAAAAAATTGAAGAATGTTGGTAGCCAATTAGTTTTGGTAATCATTGACTTTGACATTAACAGAGAAAAACACTATGAGACATTTCAGAAAATATCTTCTTTGATGTTCTTCAAAAGAAAGAAAGTAAATTAATTTCTGCTTGAATCTTTTATTTAAATATGGGTTGCTATAAACCCATATGACTTTCTTTTAACAGATTCCCCTGGTTACTATTTTCTGAATCCATATGTTAACTTTCTAATTATGTACTCTGAAAAATATTTCCTTGACTTTATCTGATGAACTTAGCTTTGTAAACAAATGCAGACCCATAAGTCATTTCCTGATTTGACTGAATTACAGTTTTCTAAGTTTTGTTCTCATTTATTTACAAACTCAAAATGAGCAATTGTATGTGGCTTTGTTTTATGGTTGAAAATTGTAACATCACTGTAACCAATCGTATATATTCAGACACATACAAAATTTCCCATAGTCAAATCTGGCACTTTGTGTTTGGCACAAATAACAACTTACATTTTATATCATATCTTATAGCGTTGGAATATAGCGCAGAAGTTGTTTGATCCTCTTTTATGGCCCTTTTATTGTGTTTTTCTTTTTCATTCCCAATCACTTTCACTGTATGGAAGAAAAAACAGCCAGGAATACATTTCCTTCAGTATTCTAAAGAATGAGGAAAATCATATGGATGCGGGTGAACTATTCCTTTAAGTTTCTTGTAGCGTGGGTTAAACGGTTTAACCCACTTTCCATATTTTGACACAGTCGACTCATTGTGTTTGTCTGCTCAGCGTTTGTTGTGAGCATTTGAAGCTGTTCAAAAAGCATGAGAACCGTTTCCCCAGGGAGCAAAGCTTTGTGCATAAATATTTAGCACAAATGGAAATAAAACAAAGCGCCACACGTCTCATAATGCTATTCATGCAAACCAGCCTCTGATTCACATTCAGAAGTCTAATATTACTGCGTCGTGTTTACGAATCACTTGCCCTCTCAGATCTCGAATGCTGATATATCCAGAAACTTCAGCAAGCTGAAAAACATAAGCTGTTTTCAGATAACCCCTGACCTTTGACCCCCACAGGAGGGACTGACCGTCCTTTTGCCTTTCTATTAACTTCCGTAATGAAACCCAGAATTCCATGAGTAATGGGCTGTTACGGCTGATGGAGACACAGATTCATTATTCAGCACGCCGCTAGGGTTTGGGATCAGGGATCAGGAGGAGGTAGAGGAGAGAATGGGATCTCAGACAGGCTGAGGGTGTGAATGGAGAATGAGGAGAGACAATTCCCCCGTACTTCAAAGTTTTTTTTCAGTGGGTTGAAGGGGAATTATCTCTCAATACCCATGATATTTTTGACAAGGAACGGCATGCCGAAGCCCTTTTCTCTTCATATTTAAGAGATAAACTCGCTTCAAAGCTTTCATGAAAGTTTCTGTAATTGTTATATTAGACACCAACAATCCCTCCCTTCAGGCAGCTAATCTCTCGTTTAAACTTTCTATCCTTTTGACTCCAGCATGTAAGAGCCTCTCCTCAATTTGGCCTCACTGTTTGAGAGTCATCTACTATCCTTCGTAGACGCAAATAACCGAGCTCTGTGGAGTCCCAGAGGCCCGCGTTCTTTGTGTTAGCAGCTCATGCATCACCAGCCCTCTCTGACAGAGAGAAATATGCCATTTATTTTTGTTTCACCCTGATAGAGGAAGACACAGAGCAGAAGAACAAGGGGAAAAAAACTGCCTGTTGCACAGGGTTCTTCGTGAATCATGATTCTGTCCGCAGAACTCTGGCCAGGCTTCAGGCCCGAAGTCACTTTGTCAGACAGCAGGACTTAATGGGCTATTACAGTACCCTTACATTGTGGCACAGAGAGACTCTTAGTAATGATGGCTCTATATGCTCTGAGCCTGCTCAGCCTGAGGGCTGATTGGGGTTTGGATGTGTAAAAGCACTTTTAGACAGCGTATGTTCGTCTTGTCTGGATACCACCTTCACCTTCTGTCTGCTAATGATGTAATAGATCAGCAATCAACAGTCACTCTCTCTCTCTACCCTCTAGGTAAGTAGTCAGTCGCCTTGGATTAACCTAGAGTAAAGTATCTTACTCGTAGACACAGTCGGTGTAGTTCATGGATCAACTTTGGGGTTTAAATCCCTCAACCTTGCAGTCACCTAAAAAAAATGAAATGTTTAAAAGAAATAGATCACCATCATCTGCTGATTTTAAATCTCACACTCTCTTTCTCTTCGCACCAGGTTTGGTGTCATAGGTTCTTGTGGGAAGCCTGTCAAATTTGTCATTAAATTGAATCAAAACTGTGGGTTACAGAGAAGGGGAGGGGTTTTGTTGAATAACGCTAGTGTTTTTTTTTTTTTTACATCACCAGTCCCCACTGTAAATATTATACAATATATCTCCTTCACGTTCCTCAGAAAAAACAAAAAATTCAAACAGGTTTGGAAAAGCATGAGGGTGCACAAATAAGCACATAATTGTAATTCTGGGAATTTTAATTTAAACTACCCTTTTAACCACTAACCACACTGCATATACACATACTTCAGTTGGTCACTGTTGTCCTTGATGAGTCGAGAGCACTGGGTTGTTCAGTATTCCACAGATGCTCGTCATATGTGAGAGTATGCTGGGTTTTTAGTGTGTAGAGGAGCAGAGGAGCATGAGGCCTTTGCCACCCCTCCATCCCATTACCTCAGCCTGCTCCGGCAGGGCTTTAACCTTGGCAGGCAGGCTGGAGGAGAGAGGGTAATTCTAACCTTAAAAACCTGCTGATTAAAGCTAGTTTTGTGGAATTCGATTCCACTTAATGCCTTTGGCCCTGAGCCCAGAGGCCTGGCATTAACATCAACAGACACTGTGTCTTCTGCCTGAGAGACGTGCACACACACACACACGCACACATTTGTTGTACTATCACAGGCATGAGTGTGGGTAGTACGCACACTATTCCTCCTCCTTATCTCTCTTTCTCTCTCTCTCACTGCATGCAGTGATATTGGACAGCCTTAGTTGTACAATATTTCCTCTGTGTTGTTGTGTTTGTGATATTGATGTATGGCTCTGTTTACTTGTCCAGCTCGAGTAATTAATTCCCCCTTTCGGGGTCTGTGTATAAACTGTTTTTGTTTATTTACAATGTGCAAGGTATTTTTAGAAACCAAATTACCATAAGGCATTCTTTTTTGTGCGAGCGGTATTGTTCGGTGACAATCATGGTCTCCTTAGCTTCATTTTGTTTCATACAGCTGAAGTTTGAGATGCTGCGGCAGAGGTGGCTAAACTCAAGAAGATGATTCTGTTTACTAGAGATGATACTGCTAATGTCATACTAGTATGATACTAGCAGGACTGTGCATCATTCAGAATTGAATTAAGAATTCTTTAATTTAAATTCAGTTCAGTCTGAAAATTCAAACTCAAATTTATATCTAAATTGTTCACTTTTATCATTTACTCACCCTCATGTTCATTCAAACCACCATGCCTTATTTTCTTCTGTGGAACACAAAAGGAGATATTTTGCAAATAGAATTGGTGATCATTGACTTCCATTTCTCAGGATATCTTCTTTTGTGTTCCAGAGACAAAAGTCATACAGTTTTTCGACTATATGAAGGATGAGTAAATTATGACAGTATTTTATTTATATTTATTTACATCCCTTTAACAAAGTAACATTATTTTGAATGATAGCTTGACAAAAAATTGTGTAAAGTATACATTAAAAAAAAAACATTTTATAGGCATGACAGATTTACAATTTATATATAACTCTTTATTTTTAATAAATTAACTTTCCATATAGGGCACAATTTGGGACATGGCCTTACATACAGTAAGATCCATAAAAATGTATTGTGCACAATGTATTGTGTTAATTAATATGAAGATTATATGTTAAATTACGTGTTTTAGGGTTAAAGGAAATGTCTGTAAACTTTTGGCCTATTGATTTTTTTTCTGAAAGTACAGAGCTTTCTGCACAGTTATCAGTGTGGAAAAGAAGTAGGATGTGATTGGCTGAGTTGTAGTGACAGCCTGTTACTGCTTTAACTAGCCATTTGGGTTCAGCAGACCTGTTCTTCCCTGAAAAAGGCTGAGTAACTTGCTGGACTGGAGACATATTTGTGTCTTTGCCTCAGGTTCAATCCACATCCCTTAGGCAGGTCTACTTATATATGCCTGATTGATAATACAAAGCTTGATCTTCTTAATGAAACGGTGACTCTGTAGTAGATCTGCTGGCACAAGATTTTATAACCAGGACATACTTGTGAGGGTTTGCACATACACGTAGTTATCCAGTTCCATTCAGTATTGCTGAAAGAAGAGTAAGGCATGACAAATGTACATGTTCAAGTGATTGGTAATAGATTTGTCTTGATTATCTACAAGGTCTCGGCTCACTATATCACTCTACGAGGTAATTCATCAAGTTGTCGCCAATGCGCTCTCAAATTGTATGATTGAGTATTCCCAACTGGATTCACTGTCTGATAAATTATTCCGTGTGTAGCGAGTGCTAAGACAAAACTCTATCAAGGTTAGCGTCGGATTCGGTATAGCTGCTATACCAGACTAGACAAACACTCTGCAGTGTCTGGTTTCCCTCAGAGGCTTATGGGCCTCAATCAGGGTAGGCACGATATTTAATTTGACAAAAATGAAAATAAGGCTGTGAGGTATAGAATATGAGTCTGCTTAATAAGGCAAGACACTCCAGGCAAAATGTATTAAGTGATATAAAGAGATTTCTGAGATCCACAATGTAAAAACTTCAACTCTTATGTCAACAAAATGAAACAAAATGAATGTATGAAATATAGTGGCTCAATTTCATATTTAAACATAACATTTCAGAAGGCTTATAATACTAAACAAGTGTCTTAATGTATTTTGATTAATCATTAGGAGAAAGTATTGTGATTGCTATTAGTTAAATTATTTACCCTATTCACCTGTATTGTCTTGCTTAGATTGCACCATTGAATACTGTGCAATGTATTAAACGGACTGCATGATTTTTCCTCACAGCCTTATTTTCATTCGCATCACATTAAACAGCATCTACCCCGATGAGGTTCATTCAGAGCATCCAGTATCACAACCACACACATCGTCACATCATAAAACAGCAAATTGGCACCATACTTAAGATGCCATGGTCTGATTAAGAGTGCCTTCACACATCATTATGGTCTAATGAGAGAGTCTCGCATCTTCGGCAGGTTGGACACCTTGCCTTCATTGCCTGCCCGGCTGCCTTGATTGATGGCTCGGCGTAACACCTGCTATGACGACATGCACAATTAGTGTGTCCTAATCACAGCTCCACTGTCAGACCATGTAACATCTGACCAAAGTGTAACCAAAGTGTAACATCATACACAAAATTGGCAAGTATTATAAGAAATCACTGGTTACAATCTGTTTATGCAGTCTGCTTGGAAACAAAGTCATTTTAAGAAGATTCCAGTTTTATAATGAGGTTTTAAAAAGTTTAGTTTGAGGCATTTAGTAGCGAATAAATGATGTCCTTGAGCAGAACCATATATTCTGCTTAGTATTTTCAGTAATTATTACATTTGGACAGAGACCAATTCTGATCAGGATGTTTATTCACATTTTTCGCTGTGGTCAATTCATCTCAAGTGGTCCAGTGAAGGTTGTTGTGCATTTTTTTTATTTTAAAAATAAAAAACTTGGTTTTGCAATACCAATACATAGAGATAACTTAATTAAGCAACCATCTTTACAATTTTTAGACCAATTGACATGGACTGGCCCCACTATTTTTTATCCCAAATGTCCCATTTCACAACAAAATCTCATCTATGGTCTGTTTTAGATGTGCTTTGAGAACAGTTTGTAATTTGTAGTCTTGCTGTTGCTTCAAATGATGAGTAAGTCAGATTGAGAAATGGAGAGAAGTCCTGCATGATTGTGGGAATATAATTATGCCTTAATTGCTTGCCATTTGATGTGCTGTCATTTGTCACAGCCCACAGACAGCAAATAATGGCTTCTGTCATTGTCAGTTTGTCACATTGCCACGCAGCCTTGAGAGAGAATCAGCAAAGAGCTGAATGATATTTGTCCTGAATTACTGATAAGCTAGTCTGCGTTAAAGGTTTATGGTTTTCTCATTTGCTTTGTTGTGTGTATTATATCAAATGTTTTGGAAGGATGCGAAATGGTCAGCCTACCTGTTTCTGGTTTGATTGTGTGTGGATGTATTTTTTAATTTACATATATGCCTGTTCAGAAACTTAATGACAGAAGACCAATAAATAGAGGCTGCCTGGGGCTGATATATTTGCTCTCTAGTCCACACAGTGGGAAGAAGAGTAATTTGAGTGGGAAGAAGAGTAAAAAAAAAGATAAATAATATATATATATATATATATATATATATAATGTGCCTGAAAAATAGTTGCAAAAATATTTATTTATTTATTTTTGCTACTAGTATCAAATCATTAGCTTTGCGTCATGCTAACAGCAAAATCAATTCAAGAGTCGAGCCTTCCTGTTTTGCATGGCACAAAAAGTTGCTGCCGATCTAAATCGCTCCAAATCATTCAGATTTTAGCTTTAGTCCCTGTCAGAAAACAGCTGCCTATGTAGGCAACAGACAGCACACTAGATTTTGTAACAAAGCTATATTGTTGTGTATGTGTGTAAGCTCTGACAGTATGTGTGTAGCCGATGGACGGTTTACATTGATTCCCGTATCAGCTCTGACAGGTGCTACAGTCTGACACGGCCCAGGCGTCTTGTTTATGCCTGCTGAACACTTTGTGTATTTCTTAAACTGAGTAAACAGAAGCTGCCTGGGGCTAATTTATTCACTCTCCAGTCCGCACAGTGGGATGAACAGTAAGGAACCACACACACCTGTCAATACTGCAGAACAGACGCTCACAGTGCTCGGCCTGGTACATATAGCAGACATCCACATACAGACATTATCTGTCAGATGGAGATGGAGAAATGTGTTCTTGTACGTTTGGATCCAGAGCTGGATGGAAGCCCGGCGTAGAAAAGCAGTGGCGTTTGATGGACTTTTGAAATGCTTCCCTTGCCTACTCTGAGAAACCACCCTTGGTAGAAATCTTTGCAAATATCTCCTCTGTCTGTCTGCCCCTCTCAGATTAGCAAAGGAGTTAGATGGAACCGGTGAGAGACTCTGGACCTCAATGCTCTGCTGACTATAGTGTTTGTTTGCTCATGAGTGTCTGAGTGCATTGACACGGTCAGGGAATCTGTGTTAGCACAAAAACACACACGCTTGTTTGTTTTATGCTGCTGCTGGTGATCGAAAGAAAGAGAAAGACAGATTGAATGGAATACTGTTTTACTTCTAAATTAATACTGTGCAGTGCACTGTATATAATGTATTTGTACCTGCTACAGTACATGACTGTCACATGACCTCACTACATTGCATGTTTTATTCAGCAGTTTGTATACCGTTATCATCACAAAAATAAAAATGGTAGCATTTTTAATTGATTTTGTAAATCCATTTTTGTATATATGAACTATATACACTACCATTCAAACGTCTGGGTCGAAAAGATGTTTTAATGTTTTTTAAAATGTAATTTATTCCTATGGCAAAGCCATTACTCCGGATTTCAGTGTCACATGATCCTTCAGAAATCATTCTAATATGCCGATTTATTGCTCATTTCTTATTTTTATCAATGTTGTAAACAGTTGTCCTGATCATAATCTTCCTGACCCCAAACTTTTGAATGGTAATGTGTCTTAACTTGGCAATCTGATCAAATAAGTCATTAAAAAGACATAAAAATTGTAGCTGATATTAATCTCTTTATAGTTCATTCATCAATCATCACACAAGACATGGAAGGTTAATTGGAAGCTTTGCATTTTGGGATACACTGTTCTGCGCAGTATGTTCTGTGTGTACTGCTCCTTTTGGTAAATGTCATAGGTCATCTGGGGATTCTGTGCATATAGAAAATTGGCAAAACTGTGAACAGTATACACTGGGTAATAGACATCCATATCATTGGTTAGTTTGGACCCATAGCATATAGTATATTGAAGTTAAAATCTTGAGTATAGTTGCAAACTGTGTTTTTTGTTATGCTTAATCAGTTATGTAAAAATATGGTTTTGTAGCAATCTTGCTGACCAGAGGAGAGTGAGTTTCTGCTGCACAGATTTGTTTTCTCTCAAGGTTTTATCCTCCTCCTATCTATACCATGTTAGGAACTGTCAAGGCTCTGATCTTTTGTAGAGCTCTTTTGAAACGGTATTGTGAAGAGTGCTACAGAAATACCTGTACCTTGAATTGAACTATACAGTAGTTTTCATTTGCACACTTTGTGATTTTAACTTTGGTTTAGTCTCACACACCCAACAATGAACACATTCCTAATCGTATTCCACATTAACTTGTCATTGCAGTATAATGGTGCCCTTAACCTCCCTTAGAACTTCAAAAAAATCCATTATTTCATAGTGCATGGTGTGTGTGTATCTGCAGGCATGTGTGTACACGTGTGCATACATCCATGCAAGTGTGTGTGTGTGTGTGTGTGTCTGTGAATGCACCAAGACTGCTTTGTTTTCCAATTCTCCGCAGGTAAATAAATATTCCCTGTGTGCATCGTAGAGGAGCCGTAACCATAGAAATGGATATTTGATTTATTCCAGAAAGAGCCAAGCTCTTTGGCTTGAGTGCTTGCAAACAATATGTTTGGGTGGAAAGCCGGCACCCAGCTACAGCACAGCATCACAGATGTCTTCTCAAAATCACATGACTCATTCCAGCCCTGGCAGACCTCTGAGCGTCCTGTCCGTTCCCTGGCCACATGGGCAAGTGTCGTTCCTCAACCTGTATGGGTCGCTTATGCCAGCAATGTTGCTGTTCATTTCTGACTCTTGTATAAATTATAAATATATAAATTGGCATTTTCTTGTTGTTGTTGTTGTATTTAGAGTAGAAATGTTGAAGAGTGTTAAAATAAAGCATTTTTTATTCAAGTCTAACACTGTCAAAGAGACGGACCCTCATACACCCTACCATAACTTTATTTTTCAGACTTAGCCATTGTGTTCTCTACTAACCATGTATTTCTGTATGTGTTTCTTTCCCCAGTGTCTGTACGGCTGTTACGTCCACTCCTCCATCATCCCTACCTTCCACCGCAGGTGCTACTGGCTTTTACAGGTAAGACTGCCAGAGACTTGGACACCTTTTGGGAACTCTGTTACCTATTGTTATTTTTCTGAAGCCATCATATATTTTCTTCTTCGCCTCTTCGTTTGGAGCTAAGCAGCACACCTTCAAGTGTAATTCAGCTGTAATGGAGACAGGCAGGGAGATTAAATGTAACCCCTCAGCCCGCTGGAGCCTGAGCTCACCGACTGATCAAAGCTAACCTCGAAACTACAGCCCAGCACAGAGAGAGGTCCAGGGAGGGATCGCATGCAGATGAAGCCTTTAAAAGAGCACAGAAGATAGATATTCATGCTTTTAGGACATATACTAGGGATGGACTCAGAAGTGACAGCAACCATCAGTCATGAAACACAACAGTTGCACAACTTTTTTTCAATCTAAAAACATTTCACACTGAGCAGAAAGCAATTTGATTCAAAAATCTGGATTAGTATCACATTTTTAATTAAAAAGCAAACACAAACAATATGGGTCAAATCACTAGCCGAAGATCTCAAACCCTAAATTTAAACTATTTAACTTAGCAGTCACTAATTAATGTTAAAAACACAGTTTTCTAGGAGTCATTGTGATACAAAATTGCTCTGAATTGGAAGAACATTAGTGATTCGGCAGCATCTTATTACAGGCTTTGAAAAGAGGAAAGTAAAAGCTTGTGAAGCAACATTTCCATTATTCTCAGTCTGTCCCCGTGTTTTCTCAATATCCTCTGAGCTGACTCATGTTCTGCTTCACTGCTGCTTCAGGTGCTCAGTTTCTGTGTCCAGGATAGAGCAGGTTGTTCCAGGATGACTTTGTCTTACACATATGGTATCAGTCTCCAGGGCTTGGCAGCACCCTCACTGTGTCCCAGTAGTCTCAGCTTCAGACGGACCGCCCAGTGTCCGCTCGCTGACTGTCTGATAAATATTGCATAAAAATCTCATCGGTTTTGCCAGGCTTGTCATCAAAAAAGATTTTTAGATTAAGACTTTTGTTTTAACTGCTGCTTTAATTAGTAAGTTCACTATACTGTATGTCCACTGCACATCCATTTTTCCAAGTTGCATGACTGTTCAAAAGTTTGGGGTCAGTCTTTTTAATTATTATTATTACTTTTATTTAGCAAGGCCACATTAAATTGATCAAAAGTGACCATAAAGGCAAGTAAAAAAAAATCTATTTCAAATAAATTTTGCTCTTTTGAACTTTCTATTCATCAAAGAAACTATTCATTTTACACAGCTGTTTATAGTTTCTTAATAATAAAGTTTCTTGAGCACTGAATCAGCATGTTCGAAATATTTCTGAAGTATCATGTGACACTGAATATTGAAGTAATGGCTGCTGAAAATTCAGCTTTGCCATCACACGAATTAATTACAATTAATAAATAGTTATTTTAAATTGTGACAGTGTTTCACAATATTGCTGTTTTTTGATCAAATAAATGCATCCTTGGGGAGCATATAGGTAATTATTTCAAAAACATTTTTGTAAATCTTACCAACCCCAAACCAGTGTTGGGTGTAACACGTTACTAAGTAACTAAGTTATCCACTGAAAAAGTAAAGTAAGGGATTACTGTTCATTTTTAGGTAATTTAATTAGTCACTTATAAAGTACTTGCGTTACATACCGTAAATAATTTCAACAGTTCTAAAATCAATATTAAATCTGAAATCTAAATTTACCGTCTAAAGCAGTGGTCTCAAACTCAATTCCTGGAGGGCCACAGCTCTGCAGAGTTTAGCTCCAAACAGCTCCAAATCACACCTGCTTGGAAGTTTCTAGTGATCCTGAAGACCTTGATTAGCTGGATCAGGTGTGTTTGATTAGGTTTTGAGCTAAACTATTTTAGCTCATTGGTCTCAAATTGAGTTTGAGACCAATGGTCTAAAGATAAAACTGAATGCAGCGTTTTTTTTCTAGGTCTCCGTGAGCAGCTTTCTATGCATCACAAATTCAGCAAATACTTGACACAGAGACATGAGAAATATGTCTATAGAAAGCTTGAAGTGTCTACTTTTAAATGAACAAATTCAAATCGAAAACAAATATTCTCTGATTATGTAATCCGTATGAAACTAAAGCGAGGTACAGTCTCTCCTGTATCTGAAAGCTTGAAGTGTCTACTTTTAAATGAACGAATTCAAATCGAAAACGAATATTCTCTGATTATGTAATCCTTATGAAACTAAAGCGAGGTACAGTCTTTCCCGTATCTGAGCTCATTATATGCAGTCACCTGCGCGCAAACGCCCTCACCTAGATAAAAAAAATAAATAGATAAAAAAATAAAATAAAAATCAAGATTCATCTAATTTTCATTGTTTTTGAAAGAAGACCTGCTATGAGGAATTTACCTCAGAAGAACAGCGTGATCTGACACGGCTTTATTCAGCAGAGAAGATCATTTCTGTAATTTATTCTTACCTACATTAGTTAACGTGTTATTTTTACATAAACCTGTATGGATTTTACTAGTTGGGCTTTTCCTGAACATCTTGCCAAACTGAAATGTATTGTTTAACTGTTCTTAAGCTTTTTTGTTATTCGGATATTTTGCAGAGTATTTCTATTTGTTAACCAAAGAAGGTTTACATTTTTTAATAAAAATGTTTAAATATTACAGTTGTTTTAAAGCTAAAAGGCTAAACTATTCTATGTTTGACTCAAATTGAAAGAATAAAGTTTAATTTCTATTAAGGTTTATAGGGATTTTAAAATGTAGTCTAATTAGCGATTTGAATAATTAAGTTACTTATTGAGTAACTAAGTTACTTTTCAGACAGAGTAATTAGTAAAGTAATTTAAATACAATATTGATGATGTAATTAGTAATAGTAATTAATTACTTTTTGAAAGTAACTTACCCAACACTGCCCCAAACTTTTGAGCATAAGTATGAAATATGAAACAAACTGGTGATTATTTTACATGTGAGTGGACATCTATTCTGTCAGATTAAGCCAGATTAAGATGCCAATGTGGACCAGACCTTTTGTTTTTTTTAGAATTCTGTCTATGCAACATTTTCATCAAGGTTGCACAGCCGCTAAGAATGCACATAACCCAATCCAAGCAGTCAAGCCTCAAACGATGACACAAAACTACATTTTCAGGGAATGTGATCACAGAGAGGGAGCGAAAGAAGAGGGAAGCGTACAGAGAGCAAAGAGACTGCAAGTGTGGCTGTCTTTTTATCCAGTCCAGATCTTCTTTATTGAGAAAAGTCTCAGTAATAAGACAGGGGAGGAGAGGAGGTAATGAGAAAAGAAGCCTATGAGGAATCTCGGCACTCCTTCCCTCTAAAACACTTTTCCCTCAGATAGCGCCTCATTCTTCCAGGCATGTCTCGGTGGTATTGCGCAGCTCTGCTCTTCTCGCTCTGCATAACGGCAGAGATCTGCTGAGGGGACGTATTATCGCCGTTTACCCAGAATGCTTTGCACCTCGTTGGCCCTTCTGAAAAGTTCTCACTCACGCAGAATAGACTGAGAAGCAATGACTGTTTAGAGATTCGAGGTGTTAAGGGCATATTATCTCTCACACACACAGCACACACACTCACTCCCTCTGTGACTGTCCCGAAACCCACACTTGATTGATTTAATCGCTCCACGTCTCATTCTCTTGTTTAGTGCTAATCGAATGTAATTCCTCAGCTCTCCTTCTTCATCTAATCCTACATTACGGGGCTGAGGTGTGGCGGCTGGGGACACAGACCCGGATATCATTATTATATTAATACGACTGAATGTGAGGCCACACTTCATTTGTCTTCCAGGCTGGCAGATCTTTAGAAAGTGGTCAATAGCCTTTGCCGAGACCTCTTTATTGTGCAAGAAGAGAGCTGTGCTATGTTGGGGAAATGAAATGACTCATAAGACAGAATATTGTCCAGATTAATCAAGAAACTGGCAGCAAACCTGCAACCGCCTCCACCCCCATGTCTCTCTCTCTGTTTATCTCTCTCCCCGTTTCTGTCTTCCTCCTTCCCTCCCGAGCCTTCTCCCCATGATTGATGGCAAGGTATGGCTTCTCCGTTGAGGATCCGGATGAGTTGGACCATGTATTCCAGTATACATCTCCCTGTCCCACTTCACATACATGCTCATTAAAATAAACAAGCATGCTCATATAGAAGGAGAGATGGATGCTCTCTTTTTCTCTTCACGATCTGTCTTACACACACCGCTTGTCAGACCCACTAAATTTGGCATAGAGCGCCGGCGTGTCAGGAGCTGTCCGTGATGCAGAAAACTTGTTAAACTCTGATCAGTTATTGAGGTGCTCCAAAAGAAGCGCACTTTACAGACTTGCCTTCATTTCAAAGCTTCGTGGCGTGCTTTGAAATCGCACTGTTACCTAAATGTCGAACCTGGCACGCACGCATCGTGCTTTAAAGATCAATATTACATTTCCATTTTCTGACCTATCTGATGAGCTGAACCCCCTCACCTCGCCATCTTCTTTTTATTTCTTTGTTGCCGCTAGGCTGGTGTAAATTAGCCCGAGGCGTGAGGTAGATTCTTCCTTTTTGTCCGGACAGGCACTGCTCTGCATTTATTCATTCATAGCCGGTTGTTTGTATAGCCACACCAAATGTGTGCTCGGCACGCCCCTGACCGCACACTTCCAGGGCCCAGAGTAATGTATATTTAACGTTGCTTACGCTCCCAGACAGAGTCATTTATGAGATGAAGCTTCATTAGACTGTTTTAAAGGATGGGGACATTAATACAGCCTGTGTTTGCTTGTGTTTGTTATTGCCGGATTGTTTAGGGCGCTGAATACACAAAAGAGGAATGATGGCGTATTGATTTCAGGGCCGTGGGATTAATGTCTGTTATGAGGTGCCGATGTGGTAAGTTGAAAGTTTATGCTGTCGCATGGATCAGCAGCTGAGTATTGATTGAGAAGTCTTAGGACTCGTGGCTTGCGGCTACTGTAAGAGAACAGGTGAATAGGAGTTTGTCTCTTTAAGTCTGGTTGCTGGCCCTGGATGTGTGAATTATGCAGTATAGGAATATTTGGATGCTGGTTATGAGCTTGTGTGTTTTCTTCCTTGTTAAAATGCATCCTCTTATTCCACGTTAATTTGAGTTTGCCCAAACAATGGCAGATGGAGGAGTATTTACAAACAGTGGCATTAAAGTGTGAAGGGCAAGAGTGTGTCTTGCTTTAAAACGCACACGTACACATGGATCTCAGTCCAGGACTGGGCATTAATATTCAGACACTGTTCGTTCACACGCCCTCTTGACTCATCCAGCTTTCTGCACTGATTCAGGTCATACATGCTGCAGAAGCCCGGACAAAATAACAAATGTTGTATACGTCCCTTCAGCCTGCTGAAAGTCAACATCTGAAAGCTATAAAATGTAAACTGTTAAACTATTCTGGATATTAGTTTGTAGGTGATTTTGTGGTTTGTCCACCTACTGCATATGGCTGGCTGCCAGTGAATAATTTGATCTGGGTAGTGTAAACTTTAACTTGTACAAACTATGTTTAACTTGTGCAAACTTATTGCTATTTCTTGCCATTTCAGCTGATATTTTCTCTGCATTTTTATCATTTTTTTGGAGAAGGTGCACATTATTTTATACAAATATGAAAATGTGGTATTTTAAAAAATTGACTGACCTTTGCAAATATGAATAATAATTAGTTTAATAATTTAATGCTTTACCATTTTATTAGTGCTCATTCAAAAGTTTATGACAAACTTTGTGTACACTGGTTGTTTCATTTTTCACTTTAAGAATATCAAATATCAAAATAGCTTTTTTTAGAAATTGATTGTTCATTATAAAAAATAAGTATTCGAGTCATTATTTGTATAAACTGCTGGTTGTATTTTGAATGACTCAATACATAAAGAAAAAAAAAAAAAAGAAAAAACATCTGAAACTTTCTCATGAAATGAATCAGATTTAAGAGTTCTCTGTTGCTCTTTTTTCAGGTTTTCTCTCAGCTTCTCACATTAATTGTGTTTTGGCACAAGCTCTCAGTCTCCCACAGAGCTGCTGTGTCAGTGCTACATAAGGCCACATCAGAGTAGAGCACGTGGGACCTCCTCTATAACGATCCCCTCATCCGTAAACATCAGCGTCTCCCTCTCCCACACCTGCCTCCACCTGCTCTTCATCATAGCAGCGGTCCAATTTCCCGTCATTGTGCGTCAGCTGTCCCAGTAGCCCGCACTCTCATCTCCATCCATCTCGGCCCACAGCCTCTGTCTTACACACTCGCCGACTCACACAAGACACCCATCTTACACACTGTGCACGTGTCTTGTGTAGCCCTTCTCACACACTTAGCATATTAAACACATTTCTATTCATGATGCTTAACATTATTTAGCCTAGTAGGACATATTCCTAGATCAAAATCCTTCATAATCAGTCAGTTTTTAGAGTTATGTTTAGGCCCAAATTCTTGCAAACGGTTCCTGCTATGCAAGCCCAATTTCATGCGCTGTTGCATTCTGAAATAAGCCGCAAGTGTTACATTGTCAGCATTGCCACAAGAGGCGCTAAAGGCATAATCTTAACTTGTGTTCTTTTATGGATAGTAGACTCTTTTAGGTCAGCTTCTGATACGATAGAGCTAACAGTTGTTAGTTTATGGGCAACAGCAACAAAATGCATGTTACATATGTATCTGTGTACTGTGTGTTTATAGTCTTAAAGGGATAGGTCACCCAAAGCAAAAAACATATTCTGTTATCATTTACTGACTTAAGTTATTCCAAACCTAAAAGACTTATTCTTCCATGCATGGAACGTCAAAAGATATTTTGAGAAATGTCTTAGTGTTTTTTGGTCCATGCAATGGAAGTCAGTGGGTTCTAATGTTAAATTGATCTCCTTTGGGTTTCATTGTGTAGTCAAACACATTTGTAACAGAAATATACTTTAATCTGTGTTCTCCTGAAGAAAGAAGGTTATACAGGTTTGGAACGACATGACAGGTAAATTACAAAATATTACTTTTTGAGTGAACTATCCCTTTAAATTCACATTTTGATCAAACAAATGATAGCATTATCATTTATTCTCACTCATGTTGTTCCAGAGCCATAAAATTTAGATTTCTTTAAAAATATCTAAATTTTTGTTTTAAATTCCAGGTAACCAAAACTTAGAAGATCCAAAAGGTGACATAAAACAATAAATTATATGAAGTATTGTGAAGAGAGACAATAACTTAATATGATAAACAGATTTCATTTCAATTAAAAACACATACTTAAGACACATTACATACTGTAAACTTGGAAGCTTAAAACTTAATTTGTGTTTCAAATATTAGCCAAAGTCTTTCCAAAGGTTTGGAAGGATGTAAGGGGTGCATGAATGAGACAGAATTTTCATTTTTGGGTGAACTATTCCTTTAAGGATAGTGTCATGTAGGATAAAGAACGACTGTAAATACAGTATGTGAGATGTGAAAGAGTGTATAAGCAGAAGTAACATTTAGTCCTCCTTTTCACACTCTCTTTCCTTCACTCATCACACACTCATCTCCTGACCCCATCAGCTCTTCAGACAAGTCAGAACATTGCTCTCCCATTGAGAGAGACTTCCTTCATATTAAGGGTCACTGACCAGCGGCAGAGTGAATGAAAATGAACTTTTCCTTCTCTCTGTCTCTGTCTATGTGTCTTGCTGCTGTGGGCCAGTGTGTATCTTGGGCTTTCTTTGATCATCCCCTCTCCAAACTTCCTTTTAGACCGTTCTGCATACCACTTTCCCCATTATTGCTCATCTACTCCATAGATCCTCCATGTTACTACCTCTCCCCTATACAGAAGCTGTTCACGTGGACACCAAGCAGAGAGAGAGAGAGCCAGGATGTGAGATGGCTGCTTAATAATTCAGAGCTCTGTGAAAGGGCAGGAGTCTGCCGGTGAGCCAAACTGACATTCAGCCAGTTATTGAGCGCCCGGCCGCTGGCAGCCGTGTGTGTCCAGCCGTTTCCCTCTGTGCGTCTGGGACATTAGAGCGGGAGATTGACCTGCCTTATTGTGTTAATCCAACTCTTACCTATAGACTCAGCAGCCCGCATCACACGGCAACGATGGCGCTTCATATGCCGCAGGTTACACGGGCGTCTGAACGTGATAACTGCTTTTCTATTAGGACACTGTCTGGAGAGCCTGGGAGCGATACACCCTGTTGGCTGGTTAACTCGTTTTTGTGTTGGCCGAGTTTACACCTGATATTAACGTCAGTTTTAGACAATCTGTTTGAAACAGGATGGCACTAAATCAGGACTTAACAATAAGGATTTTTTTTTCTGCTGGCTCTGAAGTTTCGATTTCTACTTGCCCTGCCATCATTTTTACTAACAACACTTTCAGTTAATGATCAATTTTTACTAGCAATGCATTTTTATATTTGCTAGAAATATTTATTTTAAAATATATATTTTTTCTGCTTATTGATGTTTTAATCACTTTTTTGTTCCTAAAGAAAAAAAATACTGAAAAAAAGTTTTAATATTTGCTAAAAATATTTTGCATTTTTAGATTTCATTATATTTTAAACATTAAATGAAAAAATAAGATTTAAAAATAAATACGTTTTCATATTTGCTAGAACAATGTATTTTTTTGTAAAAGTTACAAAAAATCATCAAACAAATGTTCACAACTTTTTAAATATTATATACACATATATATATATATATAGAGAGAGAGAGAGAGAGAGAGAGAGTGGGGCAAAAAAGTATCACTAATTGTGCAAGTTCTCCCACTTAAAAAGATGAGAGAGGCCTGTAATTTTCATCATAGGTATACCTCAACTATGAGAGACAAAATGAGAAGAAAAAAAAATCCAGAAAATCACATTGTAGGATTTTTAAAGAATTTATTTGCAAATTATGGTGGAAAATAAGTATTTGGTCAATAACAAAATTTCATCTTAATACTTTGTTATATACCCTTTGTTGGCAATGACAGAGGTCAAATGTTTTCTGTAAGTCTTCACACACTGTTGCTGGTATTTTGGCCCATTCCTCCATGCAGATCTCCTCTAGAGCAGTAATGTTTTGGGGCTGTCGCTGGGCAACACGGACTTTCAACTCCCTCCAAAGATTTTCGATGGGGTTGAGATCTGGAGACTGGCTAGGCCACTCCAGGACCTTGAAATGCTTCTTACGAAGCCACTCCTTCGTTGCCCGGGCGGTGTGTTTGGGATCATTGTCATGCTGAAAGACCCAGCCACGTTTCATCTTCAATGCCCTTACTGATGGAAGGAGGTTTTCACTCAAAATCTCACGATACATGGCCCCATTCATTCTTTCGTTTACACGGATCAGTCGTCCTGGTCCCTTTGCAGAAAAACAGCCCCAAAGCATGATGTTTCCACCCCCATGCTTCACAGTAGGTATGGTGTTCTTTGGATGCAACTCAGCATTCTTTCTCCTCCAAACACAACAAGTTGAGTTTTTACCAAAAATTTCTATTGGTTTCATCTGACCATATGACATTCTCCCAATCCTCTTCTGGATCATCCAAATGCTCTCTAGCAAACTTCAGATGGGCCCGGACATGTACTGGCTTAACACGTCTGGCACTGCAGGATTTGAGTCCCTGGCGGCGCAGTGTGTTACTGATGGTAGCCTTTGTTACTTTGGTCCCAGCTCTCTGCAGGTCATTCACTAGGTCCCCCCACGTGTGGTTCTGGGATTTTTGCTCACAGTTCTTGTGATCATTTTGACCCCACGGGGTGAGATCTTGCATGGAGCCCCAGATCGAGGGAGATTATCAGTGGTCTTGTATGTCTTCCATTTTTTTAATAATTGCTCCCGCAGTTGATTTCTTCACACCAAGCTGCTTACCTATTGCAGATTCAGTCTTCCCAGCCTGGTGCAGGTCTACAATTTTGTTTCTGGTGTCCTTTGACAGCTCTTTGGTCTTGGCCATGGTGGAGTTTGGAGTTGGACTGTTTGAGGTTGTGGACAGGTCTCTTTTATACTGATAACAAGTTCAAACAGATGCCATTAATACAGGTAACGAGTGGAGGACAGAGGAGCCTCTTAAAGAAGTTGTTACAGGTCTGTGAGAGCCAGAAATCTTGCTTGTTTGTAGGTGACCAAATACTTATTTTACCGAGGAATTTACCAATTAATTCTTTATTCTTTAAAAATCCTACAATGTGATTTTCTGGATTTTTTTTTTCATTTTGTCTCTCATAGTTGAGGTATACCTATGATGAAAATTACAGGCCTCTCTCATCTTTTTAAGTGGGAGAACTTGCACAATTGGTGGAAAAAATACTTTTTTGCCCCACTGTATACTGTATACAGTTTATGTATGTATAGTTTAGTCATGAAACTCTAGATGGCACAGGCTGATGGGTATTAACGTAACTGATGATAAAAGGCTGTTTGAGATGAGCAAAATCTGCACAGAACCTATCACCGTTGATCACTGCGAGATGCATGCCGGTTAGAAAAGTGTCCGAGTTACGTCCGACTTGCTCTGATGTCATGCTGACGTGTGCCGAAAAACTCTCGCGACGGTGAGGCGGCTGTGTCAGATTGAGCAGCCGCACGCAGTTGCTCTCCACCGACTGAGCTGATCAAAAGCATGATGGGAAACGACTGACTGACGACACAGCTTAATGCTCATTGGTTCAGACAACCATGATGCTGCGTTCTCTTCTAAAATGTTTTATTTTTTTTGTGATTATGTATTTAAATTATGCATGAATGTTCCCAAACACTATGACAGTGCGATCTATGTGTGAGATATGTAATTGTTGTCATATTTCTATAAAAATCTAAAATACATGTTTGTATTCAAGTAAAAATGAATGATAAATAAACCTTTCTTATGGAATTAAATAGCAAGCACTTTGATAGTCTTGTTCATCATATTTTAAATCATATAAAAGCAACAGAACTGAAATTATATCACATTTATTAGCGGCACAGCACATGAGTGAGAATAATGCGATATCCGCCTTTGATCTCGTATGTATCTGTTCTACTTCTATTTCACTCCTCCCCTCACTACATTTCAGGCGAGGCGAGGCGCATCTCAAACAAGCCTATTCACAGTGTTAAACGACTTGGCACAAGCTGATTGGTTCATGTTGCATACGCAGCCAATGAGCTTGCTGCTTTACATTTAAATGGCTGGTTAGCATCCACTTGAGCATTTACTTTTCACTTTTTTAGAATTATTTTTCATATGTACTTTGTTCTCTCTCACCAGACTTGTGTGTGTTGGTGATGCATGGTTGCCAGTTTACCCCGGTAAAAATTGCGTTTTGGGTGGGTAAAATACACGTTTTGTCGGCGGGGTTCCTACAGTAAAATTTGCTTTCCAGGGGCTAAATATCACATTAATGGGGGCGCTTCAACCCATGGACATGAAAAACAACCCGCGGCGACAGTGTTAAAGTAGCCCAATTCCGATGGAAAAACGCAGACTTGGCAACACTGAGATGATGTAAAAGAGGAAAGCAGGCATTTGGACCAAAGCACTGTGAGGCAAGGGAGGGGGAGACTCAAAATATTTCTAACCTTAAAGCGCATTTTTGCCCCGTTTACGTTTGTGTTGTTTTACTACTTACTAAATTATTTAAAGTATAAAACATTGTTATTTACAATACACAGCATGGTTTTTAATCATATTTTTAGGGGGGACAACCCTCAGATAGGGGGGTCCTGTCCCCCTGACCCACCAAAATACTGTATTTTCATAATCCTCTATGATGCCTGAAAATCCATCATTATGCATATTTTGGTGTGGTTGAGTGGCAGTTTCTCTCTGCAGATGACGAGGTTGTAGGATGTGACAGCATCTGAAATGCATAATTGAGTTTACAGTTACAATGTGTCTCCTTCCATTTGTTTAAAACAATTGTTTATTGAGGTCAAAAGTAGTATGTTAAAAGGAAAAAGTGATATAAAGTCATGGGATAGCTGTGACTGGGTATGTTTATGCATATACCCAAGTAATAATAATAGTAATAATAATCATTATCTCACATTAATTCTATCTTTGTTACTTACTTGGTGGTGAAGAGGAGATAAGTATCTTTAACTGAACAGGGCTGGTCACACTTACATATTCTGTTAACCTAAAAAGAGACAAAAAGACATTGGTAGGAAACCAGTTACAATTTGAAAGTTAAATTATAGACATTTTAAGAAAGAATGTGTTGATAGTCTGTGTAGCTGAATGGCTGAGCTCCAGAAAAGCAGTATTGAGCCTTTTATATATATATATAGGCTAAGTGTAGCCTATTAGGGTTTTACATTAAAACAACAACAAGAACAATGTTGTGTGGATTGGCTACTTTTTTATTGACGTAATATTGTAGCAAAAATGTCAGAGTGAATGAACATTTCAGTTTTTACATTTTTTTATGTAAAAACAATTATGTTCACGAAGGCCAAAGGTAGCAAAAAATTTACAGTATGTGAGCCCTTCACAATCTTAAAAGAAAAAAAGTGATATAAAGTCATGGGATAGCTTTATGAAACCAAGTAATACACTGAACAAAATTATAAACGCAACACTTTTGTTTTTGCCCCCATTTTTCATGAGCTGAACTCAAAGATCTAAGACTTTTTCTATGTACACAAAAGGCCTATTTCTCTCAAATATTGTTCACAAATCTGTCTAAATCTGTGTTAGTGAGCACTTCTCCTTTGCCGAGATAATCCATCCACCTCACAGGTGTGGCATATCAAGATGCTGATTGGACAGCATGATTATTGCACAGGTGTGCCTTAGGCTGGCCACAATAAAAGGCCACTCTAAAATGTGCAGTTTTATCACACAGCACAATGCCACAGATGTCGCAAGTTTTGAGGGAGCGTGCAATTGGCATGCTGACTGCAGGAATGTCCACCAGAGCTGTTGCCCATGAATTTAATGTTCATTTCTCTACCGTAAGCCGTCTCCAAAGGCGTTTCAGAGAATTTGGCAGTACATCAACCGGCCTCACAACTGCAGACCACGTGTAACCACACAAGCCCAGGACCTCCACATCCAGCATCTTCACCTCCAAGATCATCTGAGACTAGCCACCCGGACAGCTGCTGCAACAATCGGTTTGCATAACCAAAGAATTTCTGCACAAACTGTCAGAAACCATCTCAGGGAAGCTCATCTGCATGCTCGTCGTCCTCATCAGGGTTTTGACCTGACTGCAGTTCGTCATCGTAACCGACTTGAGTGGGCGAATGCTCGCATTCGATGGCGTCTGGCACTTTGGAGAGGTATTCTCTTCATGGATGAATCCCGGTTTTCACTGTACAGGGCAGATGGCAGACAGCGTGTATGGCGTCGTGTGGGTGAGAGGTTTGCTGATGTCAACGTTGTGGATCGAGTGGCCCATGGTGGCGGTGGGGTTATGGTATGGGCAGGCGTATGTTATGGACAATGAACACAGGTGCATTTTATTGATGGCATTCTGAATGCACAGAGATACCGTGACGAGATCCTGAGGCCCATTGTTGTGCCATTCATCCACGACCATCACCTCATGTTGCAGCATGATAATGCACGGCCCCATGTTGCAAGGATCTGTACACAATTCCTGGAAGCTGAAAACATCCCAGTTCTTGCATGGCCAGCATACTCTCCGGACATGTCACCCATTGAGCATGTTTGGGATGCTCTGGATCGGCGTATACGACAGCGTGTTCCAGTTCCTGCCAATATCCAGCAACTTCCCACAGCCATTGAAGAGGAGTGGACATTCCACAGGCCACAATCAACAACCTGATCAACTCTATGCGAAGGAGATGTGTTGCACTGCGTGAGGCAAATGGTGGTCACACCAGATACTGACTGATTTTCGGACCCCCCCGGACCCATACAGTAAAACTGCACATTTTAGAGTGGCCTTTTATTGTGGCCAGCCTAAGGCACACCTGTGCAATAATCATGCTGTCTAATCAGCATCTTGATATGCCACACCTGTGAGGTGGATGGAGTATCTCGGCAAAGGAGAAGTGCTCACTAACACAGATTTAGACAGATTTGTGAACAATATTTGAGAGAAATAGGCCTTTTGTGTACATAGAAAAAGTCTTAGATCTTTGAGTTCAGCTCATGAAAAATGGGGGCAAAAACAAAAGTGTTGCGTTTATAATTTTGTTCAGTGCAATTAAAAAAAATTCTAACAGTATGGATTATAAATTCAATATCTCTGTTACCTACTTAGTGGAGAAGAGGAGAGAAGTATCCTCAGCTTAAAAGAGCTGCTCGCTTACATGTGACCAAAAAACTAAAAAGAAAAAAGAACATGTTTGTTTGGAAACCAGTTAAAATTTTAATCTTAAATTTGTTTTTAAATTTAAATCTGGGGTCTGAGGTCATTTTGGGGCCCTTGAGATGTTCTGACATGACCTGATATTTGTGCTTATTTCAGCTACTTAAAACATACTATTGACCAACATGTAATTTTTTTGTATTCAGCACAAACTGTGCTACAATAATATGTGACCAAGATGGATGTACATGTTTGCATTTTTTGGAAAAAAAAATATTATGCGTGGTTAGTAAGTTTTGGGGAAAAAAATGTAGCTGAAATAAGGCCTTAAAACCCACGCTAAATAGTTCTGAATAAGACTTTTGAGTAATCAGTCTTGTAGGCTAGAATATTTACTTCAAAATTATGTGAAAATCATTCTGCTTACTCATTCACAGAAAACAATATATTGATTTAAATTTTTCAAGACATGTTTTGTGATTGAGGGTCTATATGCGAGGGAGTGGCAATGGCCTTGAATATTAAGTGAGTCTCACCTGAGAGACAAAGGGCCAATGGCCTCTAAAGGCCCGTCAGTGTGACTGTGACTTTGAGGCAGGTAAGAGAGAATGTGAGGAGATTGAAAAAAAGAGTTTTTTAAATTATTTGTATTTTATTTACAACACAGTATAATCAAAACATACATAATAAAGGTCAAAGACACATTATTGTGCACACTGATCTAACCACAGAGATGTGAACAGACTTTGAGTCATTCCTGCAACAGATTCTGTTCAACAAGGGAAACAAGTAAATCATACCTGATATTTATGTGTGTTATTTAAGTGTTTCTACTTCTTTCCATGGATTCAAGAAGAAAAAAACATAATCAGTAGAAAAGGAGCTTGTTTTAACATAAAATATCAGTGTAGTTGAACATCTGATGTTGGTACAGCGCTCCCAGAGGAAAACAGTTTGAAGAGACATCAGGATTCATCTGGTGCTGGTATCTGATTCAATAAAATACAAACAACCAAAAAAAAAAAAAAAACATTTGTGAGCATGTTAATATCAGGAACATCTGTATATATATATGTTTTGTAGCCATAGATTCACACATGCTTCGTACTATCATAAAAAAAAGAGAAAGAAATCTTATATCTGAGAAACTAATTATTATTGTTTAGCACGTTATTAAAATCTATTTCTGAACAGAGTAGGCTATTAATAATAAACATGTACTAAACATACTTAGACTCGTAGCATTCATCACGTTACAGTGTACACTCATATTACTTGTAGCGTCATGGCAGAGCATTAAAGTTGACTAGCAGATTAGTCAGTGCAACCCCTAATATATATATATATATATATATATATATACATATAAGCAACAGTTGGAAATTACACAGCTATAAATTCAGATATGGAACATTACTGATTTTTTGTAGTTTTTAGCTGTGCATAAGTCCTTTGTAACTATTCTTAATGAAGTCTATTACAAGTTAATTTTGCTAATTCAACAAAATCTAATCTATGTTAACTAGTTAGACAACTTTACCTTGACATACTGTATCAGCAGAATTTGCAACAACAACCAAACATTTTAATCTGCATGCATAAAAAATAGATGTACAAAATCAGCGAATGTAAAAAATAAAATAACAAACAGATGTTGTGATAAATTGCATAGGTTACCAAAATTAGAGATGCTTCCTTCAAAATCCATTCACAAAAAGATGCGTTTTTCCCGTAACGTGTCTCAGCTGACCAATACTAATCAGATCACCCGTGACATATCTAAATACCAGGTGTACACAGGGCCTGCATGTCCCTCAGAGGCGGGTTGGCACAGCTCAGACCTTCCCTGCTTTAGATTCATGTTTTCTAAAACAGTCCGTGCAATCAATGCCAGGGACAGGCCTGTGTGATTGGGCCCAGACTGTGTGCCTTTTTGATGTGCTGCCTCTAATTTCTGTGTGTGTGTGTGTGTGTGTGTGTGTGTGTGCGTGCGCAAGTGTCAGATGACAGCAGGCTGTGAGCAAAGGCAGATCAATAGGACACAGTGCGGCCAGTTGGCAGACGGCCGCGTTTACGAGCGTGTGCACTGTCGGCCATTCGCCGGGTGTTATTCAGGAGTGCGCTGTAACGTTTCGACACATAACTTGCGTTGCTGCAGCTAATGACCAGAACTGTCGCATTTGTCCAGCACTGATTACACATCAGAGGCCCAATTAGCTCTGGTGAAGGCTGACATTCTGATTTCCTCATCCCCGAGAGAAATCCCAGACAGAGAAGACGGAAAGAGTGGTGGACAGGGGAGAAAAGGGAAGGGAATGTTGTGAAGGTAATGTTTTCCCTCTTTTTCCGTCCCAAATTCCAGTCTATTCACTGTCATATCGATCTCGAGCCTATCGTACAAGCCCAGGCTCATCAACATACAAAGCAGTGCTCTGAATCCAATTTCTGTAATTGGCAATTTCATCGTGGAGATCTGTTTCATCAGTTCAGGAATTTGGCCCGTCCCGAGGGGGGGGGACAGCTCTGTTTTACTGAGAGAGCAGTGGAGAGATCAGTGACCGCTCTGTTATGTGGCTATAAGGATAATAAGGAGATGTGTTTCAGCCTTATTTGACTGCAGAAGGTTCTTGTAAGGTCTGATTTTATGATGTGACTACATAAACAAACAGCTCTGAACACAAGAATGGAGAGATGTGCACACCTCTGCCACTATAGCTTCTGATTTACGCCTCTAATTTCAGCTAATTTACTCCCATTTTAGCGAAATCCTCTGTAGGTCTGCTTGTGTAATGTGAGGTGTTGTGTAGGTCTAATTTTAATTTGATGGAAGGCGATATGGAAGTGTAATCTGTTTGGAAAATGTTGTGTAGGCCTGATTTCATTCTTTGAGGTGATGTGTAGGTCCAATTTGAAATCTGTAGGTTTGATTTTGGATGAGATCTAAATGTATTTCTTTCTTTCTCTTATTTAATTTTAATATTTATTTTTATTAAATATTGTAAAATATAATTTAAATTTCTTTAATACCGTACTTCGGTTTGCATCCTAAAACCCTTTCTATATAGTTGCATCTTTAATTTCATCTCCCTTAAAAATGCTGTTATAGACATATATATACAGATGGTTTTCATTTTTCTGTCTTTTTTCTTTCTTTATTTCTGGAAAAAGGTCACTATGGTTGATTAGATTTGTTTTTTTAAGTAAAAATTTAAGTAAACTAAACCTTTTTAGTCATTTTAATACTTAATATTTGTTAGATATCATTAAATATTATTTAAGTATTTGTTTTGTATTTGTTTTATATTTTCAGTAGCTAATTTTTAGACTTTTAGACAGTTTGTAAGGTTAATCCCTCTCTAAAAAGTAAAGCATCTTCAATTTCATCCGCTCTAAATTAGCACCACTGCTACACTTTTTTTTTTTTTTTTTTTTTTAAATGTTAGATTAATGTAATATTAGGGTCATTTTAGGGCCTAAACATGATTTTTCTTTGTTTTATTTTGCATGGTTTTATTTATTTGCCATTTGCCTCAAACTGTACCACTGAGAACATGGCGAGAGGAAAGGAATTTGTCTGGGTGGTGCTTGCATTTCTGCGTGTGTATGTGTGTGTATATAGCTGCTGTAAGGCGATGATTTCATCAGGCAGAGATCAGAGATTCAAATGAGCATTGTAAATCACACACCATTAACGAGCTGCCTTGTAAATTAGCAATGCAGGGTGTGTCAGAGCTGGAATGGGGAGGGGGGTTTGCCACATGGGGACACATAAACTACCTCCACAGGGCTATTTACTGCCACCATAACCGTACTCAGAACCTGAGTCTGGCACACTGCCCTACGCCCAGAGAGCTTTGATGGCCTTTTTCACTGGTCCATCTCCATCGCTCGTTAGAAGGCCTGGGGGACCGTCTGTGCTCTTTGCACCCTCACAAATGATGGAGGATGATAAAACAGAAGGCTTTGGGCCTTTGGTGTTACTCTCCGAGACCCATAACCAAGCTTGCACAGGATCTGTGCAGATTTGGAACTATCATCATTCACAAAGTCTTACATATCTTACAGGTTCTATGTTTTTATCTTGCTGTTTAAGAAATATTGCCATATTTAAATTCATTTTGCAAATGTGTGCTGATTTTCCACTAAAAACCATTGCAGAAAAATCATTCTGGGTCCTTTTTCTATTCTTATTCTCCAACAGTTCTTTTTTTATGTGTCTTCATCTTGTTAATGATGATAAAGAGGAAGAGGATGTCCTCAGTCAGTCGGGAATGTTTGGGTTATGAGTCCCGCCAGCTGCCATAACATCCAGAATTGTGTCAAGATAGCACCTGCCGTCTCTCAGTATGCGGTGTCTGAAAAACATTGACGCTTTGCAATGTTAATTGTATTGTGGCCAATTCAATAGCATGAATGGAACAATCAAACACGTGCCAGGTTTCTGTTTTGAGCTGCTGGTGGGTGGAGCCGGGCCTTTAAATCTTTCCGTCACTCTTTTGTGCATCTTTGAATCTGTCGACACCTTACTTTCTGTTGTAGTCGGGGGTATTGATCCCACAAGCGACAATGGCTTTGCATCTCTGTGTGCGTGTCTCAAATGTGTGAGCATCCTGCTTCCAATAACAATGAAGCTGGGAGCCCAGGTATGAAGGGATATACTGTAGGAACTTTCTGAAAAGTCAGCTTGACTCATGAATATTAATTATGTGACATTCACCCAGTATCTAGCCAGGTTTGCTGAAAGGTCTTAAAATTGTTTTATGTGACTGTCTTCTTTTTTTATATATATTATTAAAAAAAAAAATTCTCTTTATACCGAGCAATTCCAAACCTTTGCAATACAATGATTATTTCCAAAATATTTTTTATTTATACAAAGCAAATCAAAACACCTAAACTATTATTTGTTTAAAAAGCAATTATTTTATAATGATCATATTTAATCTTTTTTAAATATTAAAGGGGTCATATTAAGTTGCTAAAAATAACATATTTTGTGTATTTGGTGTAATGCAATGTGTTTATGTGGTTTAAGGTTAAAAAAACACATTATTTTCCACATACTGTACATTATTGTTGCTCCTCTATGCCCCGCCTTTCTTAAACGCGGCGATTTTTACAAAGCTCATCGTTCTGAGAAGCGAGGTGTGCTGTGATTGGCCAGCTATTCAGTGCATTGTGATTGGCCAAATACCTCAAGCGTGAGACGGAAATGTTACGCCCCTTACCGTATTGTGATGCCGTGTCCCGGCGCGACGACACAAAAACAATAAAACCCATTACAAACGAGGCATTTGTTGCATCCAGTGGGGGCATAATTGCTGATTATAATGACTTATATTGTCTTTTTACACGTCACATTGCATCGCGCCGCGTAAACATTACCATGTCTGCATTTGTGATCGGAGAAACGACAAACAACAAGCACTACTCTACACAGCTCAAAACTCACGTTTGAATAGTCAGTGGCAAATTCTTTAAATATGAAAACATACTTACAGGCTGTGAGTCAGAAGCGCCAGACTGTCCTTGCAAAGTTGGAATTGCTCCACTTTATAGAAACAGTCTTTGTGCATAGCTGGCAGGCTACTCCCAGTTTCAGGAAATAGTCCTCGGTAAAATCCATTGCACACACTCTAATATTTGGGTTGAACTGTTCTGGAACAGTGTTGTAAACACAACTTAGCCACTGATTTCTAGTTGTGTCCTCTTTTGGAAGCCCAAACAAAGTACTTTCGCTTTCACAACGAAACACAGTGTCTCCAGGACATGGGGCCGGCGGCAGCAACAACACTACAGCGAGAATAAAAGTTCCGCCTTCTTTCATTGCATATACATTTGGGCGGTGTTTTGCAAATCTCCCCACATCGTGACGTAGACATGTGGGGGCGTGTTTGAATGAGCCATTTTAGGGGGGGCGTGGTTGAGTCTTAACTTTTAGAATATCTCTTTGGTTTTGAGACTTTAGTCTTTGCAACGTCAGGGATCTTATCTATGCACAAACAGCTTGTAACACTCCAAAGAGAAAGGAAAACTTGAAATCGCATCATATGACCCCTTCAATCAATGTAAAATATTAAGCAAGCATATATATTTTGAAAATAGTAACATTTTAAGATTTAAGGTTGGCTCATAAATAATAATTACATAATGTTTACCTAGAAGTACTATCTGATTTTTTTCTTCATACTGTGCAAACCTTTTCTACTTTTTTATTTATTCATACCAAGTAAACTGAAAACTTAATAAGTAAAACAGCATTATTTCTATTTATTTTTATTATGATTAAATTGAAAGGCAATGATTATGAACTGACAATCATAATTCTAATTGACAATTAGAATGATTAAATGTAATAACCATATTTTTGGAAATTATTAAAAATAATAATAAATGCTTAAAAAAAAACTTTCTTATCCTGTGGCTGATAATGACTGTAAATTTCCTAAAATGTGGGTTTACAAACTTTGCTACACCCCTACATGTACATGTGTATGTGAGTACACTACAAAAATGTTGGAGGCCTGCAGACATACATTCCTATTTTTTGCTATGGCCCCTGAAGCCGAGCGTCTTTAATTCAGCGGGTTTAAATATTGCATGACTTCCTGATGGCGGTGGCAGTCAGAGGCTTGGCTGCTCTGGTATTAACCTGTCTGTATAAATCAGGAACCCTCCCAGGCCTGCTCTCTGCTTTCCCATCCTTCTATCAGCCCTCTCTTCCCTCCCGTCTCTCATTTGTCCATCTCAACTCCAGGCCGGTCTGATCAAGGGGCCCCTGTAATCCTGCGCCAGGGGCCCGAACATCAGCACTAGGCAGGTGACAAATAGTTTTTTAATTGCCTGCACCAGAAAAAGCATTAGTCTAGTCCCCTTCCTTGGTAGGGGCGGGTGGGACGTGCGCGTAATAATAATAGCCGGGCCGACGCCTCCCTGCAGGCTATTTTTAGACTGGGTATTTTGAGGGCTCGGCCAGTGTGTGTGTTTGTGTGTGTGTGTGTGTGTGTGTGTGCAAGAGAGGGAGAAAAAAGAGTGTTTGGACAGAGGAAATGGAGGTGCGGCATTAGATCCTCCGTTCCGCGTGCCAACCAACACCCAGCACCACTCTCCCAGCAGGCACATGCACACTCTTTCCTAAGCCTGCCTGAAATGAAGGGAAATACTGTGTGTGTGTTTGGTGTGCTGAAGCAGCCTGATGAAGCTGTCCAGTTTATGTAGCAAGCTGCACACTCCTGCTGCTTTGGCTTGGTTTGTGCTTAGTGTTGAGATATGGTATTGATTTTTTTTCTCCTTTATCCTCTCTGTCTCTCTTTCTCTCTCTCTTTCTCTGTCCCTCTCGCTCTCTCTCATCAGTGCCCTTGCCATATCTATGTAAGATATTGGCTCAGCATTTGCTGAGCCACACACAGGAGCGTGTGTGTTCGTAGGGCGACACTGACCCCATCCGTTCAGATGGAGAAGACTGAGGTGGGTGGAGACACAGACATCTGTGAGAACACAGTCGTTACGTATGTTTAGCGTATGTGCTGTGTTTGGGCGCATATGGTTCTGCAAGCGGTCAAAAATGTATATAAGAGAGCAGGTTTACATCTTGAGATCACAGTTTGTGTGTGTGTCGGTGGTTTAGCAGCAGTGTGAATGTTTAGCCCGAAGCCTCTCCGTTTCTAGGACTGAATCTCAGCATGAGTTCGGCTTCATTGCAGTTCTGAGGATCCTCAGATCTGCTGTCCTCTTCCCACAAATCACTCTCTCTCTGGCTCTCTGACCCTTTTTCATACACATGCTCTCACACATGAAAACAGCACACCAGCTACCTTCCCTTCAATTCTCTAGACTCCTCTCATGAACCTCTAGACTCCATCGCTCTCTGCCACTAGCCGTTTATTTTTGCTTTCATTTCAAATATAGTAAAGGGATAGTTCTCCTGGAAAATGAAAGTTTGGTCATCAATTACTCATCTTCTAAACCTGTGTGAGTTACATTCTTTTGCGGAACAGTTCTGAAGAATGCCTTGGAAAAATGACATCCAATGTTGTTCTGCATTGTTTGGACAAAAACATTCTTCAAAAATATCTTCTTTTGTGTTCTGCAGAAGAAAGAATGTCATACAGGTTAGGAAGAGCAAATGATGACAATTTTAATTTTTAGGGTGAAGTTTCATTTTAATATATTTGAAAAGAAAGTGAAAATAACCAGGGTTTCAAAAACAGCATAAAAGTATCAGAAAGTGGTCCATATGACTGGTGAGATATTTTTGAAGTAATACAATTGATTTACGTTAGGAACAGACTAAAATTGTTGTTATTTGCTGATCATCTTCCCATCCGATGAGCTTTTAACTCAGGAACCACCACAACCGGATTGAGTCTGAGTTCAACTTGAGAGTCTATTTCACCAACAAATCCTACAGTTCTGTTTTTGTGATTCACTGATTTACGACTCAAAAGAATGGCTAGTTCATGAAACAGACATCAGACTTCTCTTTTGCACAATTTTAGTCTCTTTCTCACACAATCCTATTGTATTGTATAGCACACAAGACTGCTTGTAAGTTTGAAACCAGTACATACTTCTGTAGTATCTGATGTAATTGCATTTCTATCAACAAACATGGCCATCTGCTTTCATGTCGCTGGTTAAAGCCGTGTCTCTAGCAGCCGGCCACAGAAAACACTTCCTGACCATATCATTGCAAAGAGGGCACTGACTCAACAGCCCCTGCAGCAGTGTTGAGAAGACCTTTTACCAGCCATTTACTCTCTTCTCTTCGGGGAGCAGCCCGTCCTCACACACACACACACACACATACCTTTTATCATTCTGGCATTTGGCATATGATCAGAGTGTGTCTGGACACAAGACAATCTGTTATGGAGTTGTCACTTTTAGACAGTGTCCTTGAAAGCGGTCCAGGGATTGTCCGTGTGACCTTTGACTTCAGTAGACAGCGCTCATGTATGGCCACCATCCAAGCCTAGTCCAACCAGATGCGATACGTGTTTGTTAAAACACTCGCATGCCTGTGCAAAGCGCTGATGACCCAGAAAGCTCTTGTCAGGGCGATGAAGGGTTAAATCCGCCTCCGCCCTTCTCCTTTCCCTGCCCTGCCAGCTGTTCCTACTCCACACCTTTCCTCTCTTTATCCACTGCTCCCTGCACTCCACAGTACCTCTCGGACCAGTAAATGAAGGCTCATTTGCAAGTTAGATAAATCCTTTGAATGTATTATGGATGTAAACAAATTAGCCCGTAGGCCCCAGACGATACCAAATGGAGCGGAGGTCTCTTCCTGTGGTGGTTTCCTGCACATGCTCAGTAGCTTGATTGATGCCTTTTATACTGCCTTAATTATTTCAGTATGAACTGATTCTCTCCGTATGAGGCAGGTGCGTTGTTAAAGTAATGCTCTTTAATGCTACCTCTGTAACGCTCCCTGCCGAGTCCTTCCTCTCCTCATCAATTCATAACAAGAGCACTCAGCCAATTAAAACGGACTGGAGAGGTGCGAGAGGAGCAGAGTCTTGCTGAACCTGTTTATCCACAGCAATGTTTGTGGTCAAATTGAAGTTGTTGTTTCATTTTGTTTCTTTTATCACCATGTTACTTTATTAGCTAATTTACTGTTTCTCATTATGATTAGTGGTGCTTGCTAAGGCAACTACAGACTACTAAGAGGCTTAATTATTTGTTTTTATCTCATTTTAAAGCAATAGTTCACAAGTCATTTACTCATGTCGTTCCAAACCTGAGTGACTCTCTTTCGTCTGTGGAACATACAAAAAGATACTTTGAAAAATGTTTGTGATTTTTGTCCATACATTGAATGTCAATGGGGTCCAGTGTCGTCATACATGCTTGGATTGACTTGAGTACATTTTCATTTTGGGTGCACTACCACTTGAAAATGTGAGAAAAAATCTCATAGACTTGCATTAAAAGGGGGGTTTGAGCAATATCCAAGCACCAGAGCACCCTACAAATGCCCTTACAACCACCTAGAACACCTAAGCATCATGGTAGAGGGTTTTGCACCGGCAAGCAACCAGTAAAAAGCCTTATTTTTTGTTTTGTGTGAACACTTGCACACATGCACTTCACACACTCTCACACACTGCTCTGTCTTGTCTGTGGCAGGGCAGAGGTTAAGGAAGAGAGGAGTGGGGTGAGGCATTGTTGAGATTGATTAAGACTCACTATTGATCACGGAGCTTGTGGGTGTGGGTGGGTGTATGGGGATCGGCAGAGCCCAGGGCCCATCTCTCTGAAGACTCCAGCTCTGTTCTCTATAGCAAGCTGGCTAGAGACCCCTCCGGGGGCCACATCAAAGAGTCCTGCTCCCCAGCCACCCTTGTCTTTTGAAGACAGCAGCGTTTGATGACATCACTTCCCCTATTATTTCACAGTTGGACAGTGCGGCTCATGTGGAGCACAATACCTCAATATGAGGAGAACGGCAGTCGGAGAAAGAATCTATTGAATCTTTCAATCTCTGTTATCCAACACCACAATCAAAATTCACATTGAGTAATATGGAAATGTTGGGGTTCTGTGTATCTAGGTTTTTGAACACTGCTCTGCATCCTAATGTATCTTTGCACATGTTCACTTGGGTTTTTAGTGTGTTTCTAAATAAATAGACTACACTTTGCTATAAGACTGACAAGGCACCCATCCATATGATGAATAGAATGATGGATAGATGGAGGAGAAAGTGTTGTAACGCTGAAAAATGACACCTATTGCGTTTAAGATGGATTCTTTATACTGTACCTGCAGTAAGCCATCAACAAACAGACTGCAGGCTGATGATTACTGACAGGCCAGTGTTTGTTGCCTTTTAGGACACCTGAACCAGTGTTGTTCTCCACATCTGCTTCACACCTGCGGTGACCTCATGCAGACCTCGAGTCCTGAAGCTACCGATCGTAGAGAGGTCAAACATATGGCCAAGCATGTTAAACACCCTCACGCTGACTACTGACACACTGGCCACACTCTCCCAGCTAGAGTCACATTCAAGCGACTCTTTCCTGATAAGTCATAGTGTTTAAAGAGATGAAAATTCTGTCATTATTTAGTGATATTCATATCATTCCAAACCTACTGTATATTACCCCCAAAAAACTATTTTCCATACAATTTATGTTTTAAAAATGACAAGAATCACCATACTATGCTCTAAGTGGCTTTATAGAAAGTTATATGATATAGCATTGTGGGAGGAATAAGTATAGATTCAAATTTAAGTCCTTATTCATTGATAATCTTCTTAACCTATAAACTGTTGACCTGGCAGAATAAAAAGAATGAACTCATAAACAAATCAGTCTGATTCATGAACAAATAATCCAGTCCAAATTGTAAACCAAATCAACCAACTCATTGAAAAGAACCAGGTCCAAAAATAATGATTTATTTACTGGACCAGTTAATTGATTCAATGATATGTTCTTTGAGCCAAAGTACAGCCATTCTAAGAAATTTATTTGGAAGATTACAGTAGCATATTTACCGAATAATGTGAACAAGTAATGCAATTTGTATATTTTACAGAGATTTATATAAAGAAATACTGTATGAGTGAGCTTTAGTAAAACCTGACAATAGTTTTGAATGCCAAAAGAGGGTTTGTGCTGGTGCAAGCTGTTAGTAAATCTGGCCCTTAAAGCACAAAAGATCTATAGATCATGTTGATGGGACCTTTTTAGGAAATACAGTACACAATTCTTGCACTACTTTTATGATGCAACTCTATTTTTTTTTTTTTTTTTTTTATCTTGTTTTATTCCATTAATATTAAATAATGACAGAATTTTCATTTTTAAGTGAACAGTTTTTTTATTTGACCAGGCCATAATGAATATATATATATATATATATATATGTATAGATTTTTTTTTGTACCGAGCCTCTGTCACACTCTCCTCTTTCTCTGTGTTTCTGTGTGACACAGAAACTCTCTCTCTCTTTGCTTTTGTCTTTACCCACTCCCCTCTCTCAGCTTCAGGGCTTTTCTGGCTTGGTATTTGCTTTAACCCCGAATCAATCTGTTTTGAGCAGACCTCATAAACTTTTCATAAGCTCAACCCTTACACCCATGTGAGTGAGCTCGTCAAGACTCCTCCGCCTGTCCTGCTGCTTGTTTGATATTCGGCGTACTTAAGCATGGTGCCGGACCCCACGCCGGGCCGCGTTCAGTCGCGCCACGTGTCTCCTCTCTACTGCTTGGCGAGCCGCTCCTGTCTCCGCATCGATCCCAGCTGCCGTACATCATCAGAGCGTGAGCGCTATCTAGCTGCGCCATGTTTAATTTATGTAGTGGAATGTCCGCTCAGTTAGACACCCTCAACTGTTTGGAGACATGCCGTGCCTAACCGCTTAATGTAGTCGCTGCAATTTGTGCTGTGTTTGCCTGATTAACGCTGAGTGACGTTTGTCCACACCCCACCTCGCCGAGGGAGGGATGTAGCCGATGGATTTTGTGTTTGCTCACCGGAATGGCATCGACGTTCACGGTGATGCGTTTTGCTGTGACACCTTCCCCGCATGTTGGTCAACAGACTTAATAAGCACAGGACAGAATCGCTCTTCTCTATCTTTATCATTCCCTCTCGCCCTTGCTCTCGCACACACTTCAACCGAACAGCAGGTCAAACTTTTAAAACGTGTGCATCGCTAACAGGCTCACTCAGGCAGAAGTGCCATCTCAGCACCTGTGCCTTAATGATTAATACCATATTGATGATCTCAATTAATTTCCTATTACACAGCAGCAGGTCTGCGCTGCTCGGTTTCTGTCACGGCCCTGAGTTTGGACCGGGGGATATCTCAGAGGGCAGCTGGCTCCCATTGATAGTGGGAGATTTCGGGTTGCTTGCACACTGGGGAGAGTATTTTCTGCGTAATGGTGACTGACCTTCACTGCATATTTGTCATCCAGTAAGGAGCAAGAGCTTTTTCTTATAGGCAACATGAAAAGGCATTTGCAATGCATATACAGTAATGGGACACATTTGCATGTGAAACAGAATAATGTCGGCAGATTTATTTAAAATGAACATGAGTGTCCTTCAGTGTGTACACTACCATTCGAATGTTTGGGGTCAGTAAGATTTTTAAGATAAGAAAAATAAATTCTTCAAAAATGCAATTAAAACAGTCATATTTTGAAAACTTATTGCAGTTTAAAATAATTATTTTCCAATTGAATATATTTTCAAATGTAATTTTTCCTGTGATGCAAAGCTGATTTTTCAGCAGTCATCTCTCCAGTCTTCAGTGTCTTATTATAAATGTTAAAAACGGTTGTGCTGTTTAAGATTATAATAATACATTTTAGAAGATTATTGACATCACTAAAGATGAATATACACGTGGTCAAAACTTCCCTCAGGCACTCACATACACAGAGAGTAATTTAATTGTTTAGATCTCATTTCTTTTGGATTCTCATTTTAGTGCTACAGAAAATGTATTTTCTTGCATTGTTTTAGCAATTTTTGTCAATTTACTCCTTTCTCTCTTCTCTTTTTCCTCACTCGTTTCACCTGCCATCATACCAATTTCAGACCCTCAGCTCTGCCCTCTGTCCAAAACCTCTGTCTCTCTTAAAGTGACTTAACTCATTCTGCCGGTCGCTAGGCAACTACTGGCTGGTTCGGTGTCCCAGAGGGTGAGGGTTTATGTGTGTAGGCATCCGGGGGTGTCTCCTGAGCGCCTTCACCCTGGGGCTTTCCAGCTGGAGTGGTCAGTGTGCTCTTGGACCTCTCAGAGCTGAACTTAATATTGCAGCATTCTGATTTCATGTTGTTGATGGATCATTGCCATGGAAAATGTTTTGTTGAACTGCTTTTGGTCCAGAAATTCACCCACTAGGCCATTTCCAGATTACACCGAGGCTAGTGCCACAGCATGTTAAGACTATAGATGCTATCTTCTTTTATCTGCTGTCCCTGATCCTATCAGCTTATCTGTGATTCAATCAGGAACCAGGAGTGCTAGCACTCAAGGAACAGTTTGCCATACAGAGCCTTCTCCCCAAAATATAAATCATTGATGGCCTCAGCATTATCTGCACATTATGATTCTAGTATACAAGGTTCAGACTCTGGCTTAGACTCACATTTAGCATTAGAATCAAAGCTAAGGCTTCCCTGCTTAAACAAAAACAGCTTAGACAAGCATGAATTTCTAATCTGGCCCAGTTTGTACTGCAAAAAAACTAAACTGAAAAACAAGACAACTATATATATATATATATATATATATATATGTACAGTGTGTAATGTAAATAATCCTAGAATTTAGTTTATTTTTCTCCTCATTGCCCATATTTTTTAAAGTATTTTTAAGTATAAATCTTATGTTTAAAGCAAAACATTTAGGGAGGTGTTTGCTTAATAACAACAACAACAACAATCTGGCAATGAAGTGAGGAAAAGTAACTTAATTCTACATATATTCTCTGAAAACAAGTTTTTTATATTTTAGGCAGTTTTCCTTCTCAAGTAAATTGGTCTTTTTAAGGATTTTCAACTTCTACTGAAACAAAAATAAATAAAAAAATAACAAAAATAATAAAAACCCCCAAGGTCAAGGTCACTGAACTAAAACAAAATGATGTGAAGATATAACAACAGTTACAAACATTCATGCATATGTAAGCTATAAGCAAACAACAAAAATAATACCCAACTAAATAATAAAGGCTACAGAGGTGAGCTGGGAAAAAGAAAAAAACTGAGAAAATATTTTTTTTTTAGTTGAGATTTAAAGGAACAGATGTTGCAGTGAGTCTGCATCTCTACCATCTCCTCCTTCAAATCTCAACTAAAAACACGGAAATACTGGTCTAGACAAAAAATTTTCTCATTGTAATTTATGGTAGTTAGTGCAAGATTGGTGTTGGCAGGTTAACCAGCTTCACCAAAAAGATAATTGCTGAATCTGGATGAGAAGCCAGGTTGGGGCACCATCTTCTAAAACCTAACATAAGCCGGTTAACCGGCAGGGTTAGAGCAAGTGCAAGGGCTGGCTGACTGACTTTGCTGTGTTATTCACTGACACATGCACTTCCTGTGAGAGACTTTGGGCATTAGGACCATAGTCACCAAGCTCCACTGAGCCCATCACAGCAGACTGATGGCTCCCAGACGGCCTGCTCCCGGTCTGCTCAGGGCAGAGCTAATGGAGAGGTAGCCCACCGGTGTTAAAGCAGCTGCCAGATGAATAACTGAAACTCTAGTGGCAGCCAAGGTGGAATCTGTACTTTTACAGTAACACCTACATTTTGTCCTCTGTGCTCCATTCAAACTCCAATTCGATCTGCAATGAACATGTACTCCAAAGAGAATACAGAATATCTTTTTTGATTTTTTTTTGCAGAACTACATGTTGACACCTGGGCAAACACACATCCGCACGCTCCACGGACACACTCTTGTGAGCTGAGTAGTTCTGGCCCTGGAAGCTAAGTTATTTAAAGCTGGCTCTTGACTTCATCTGAGTCATTATGGGCTGCTGAATTAAACATCACAGGCCTCAGCCTCTGGCTCCTGCAGAAATGCTCTGCCGTGCATTGCACCGGCTCCGTCCTCTTCCTCAAACGTTACATTCTCTAACACCACTCCACACGCTTTTCTCTCTCATGTCTGTCGAGAGGGGCCGAACCGAGACCTAACGAGAGAGAACAGCCCATCACAGTCCTTGAGAAACAGAGGATGATGTGTACCAGCTGAGGAGCATGAAGTGAGGAGTTGTCAAATAGCCATGCTGCATTCCTCACCCATTTCCTACTGTGCGTCCCATGGGACTGGGATTTACATGCACCTCCTGCGGTGCGTGCAGCCTTCTGGGGAGTTGCGCATGGAATGTGTATGTTTGTTTGTTTGTATTGTGGGCGTTAGATCAACTAGCCATCTCACAGCAGTAGCCTGAGACTGCATAGGCAGAATTTGGTGGGTGCTGGGGTTGGTATTTAATCAATGTTTGAATGTGTGAATATAGCACAGTTCATGATTTTTAGTATTGATGTTGCTGCTCACCAACAGAAGCATGTTAGATGGGTGTTTCTTCAACTTTCTGCACTTGTATGTCCCAGGGACTGCTTTTTATCAAAACAGATTTCAACTTTTTCTTTTATTTTTGTCACTGTATATGAAGGTCATTTTTTTTCTACTTTTAAAATGCTTTTTATGTATAGATTTTACATTTTTATTTATTCATTTAGCAAAACGCTTTTATCCAAATTAACTTGAATGAGATGTACAAAATAATAAATAATACAAATATTTTATAAAATATGTTATTGAATAATTTTATTAAAACTTGGTCAGTATATGAAAAATATAAATTATTAGTAAAATAATTATAGAATTATTTAAATCTATTATTTAAAAACATTCGTCAGTTTTTCGTCAACAACTTTGTTGATGATAATACATATTGTATTGTATTGTATTGTATTGTATTCATTCATTCATTCCCTAAATTTTAAACTTGGTCAATCCATTAAAAATATGAATTACTAGTAAAATAATAATATAGTGATTAATATCTGTTTTGATTATGTTAGCTGTGGCATAATTTCCATTGCATCAAAAAATGTTCCCCTATAAACACTTTCTTTATTCATTTTATTTTTCCTAAACCTTAAACTTGGAAAATACAATCAAAAATTGGAATTATTGTTTATTAATTTTAGAAAAAATGACAGAACTCAGTGTACTGTATACATAGACATAAAGCCCACTGAGCCAAATATGCATATAGTTAAAGAAACACCCATACTTTACTTGGCTTTTGCTACAAAAATATGAGTATGACATTAAAGATAGCGTTTCACATGAAGACTTTTGCTGCGAGTGACACACTGACCTCCATTTGTTTTCTGCAAATATGCAAGAAATAAATACTCATGGCTGGTAAGCTTTCTTAATCCACTTGCTGTTGGCAAAAATTCATTTTGAACCTTGTACATGGAAATTCCCATTTGTGAGACTGATGTTGCTGCCTGTTGCCGTGCTAAACAGGTGGCACTGGGAGGAAGTGACATCATTGCTTTATAACTGCGTGCAAAGTGACTGACTTTTGCCAACTTGCACTTTAAAGTGTTTTGCATATACAGGCTCATAAACATTAAAGGGTTCATAGAAGGGTCTTCCTCTGTACTAGACACAAGCTGTAGGGGATTTGCTGCACACCATCGGCTTTGACGTGTCATATACACCCACACACGCAAGCACTTATGTACAAACACACACACGCAAGCACACCAGTCAGTAATGGGAAATAAAACTATGAAGAAAGGGGGATGTTTTGTGCCCGGCGCAGCACTGAGTCAATTGACCTTGAAATGAACAGCAGCACTGGGGGACAGCGAGGTATGGATACATTTAAGAGCTGGGTGTGGGTGCCAGGGGCCAGCCTACTGCCTAATGACGGACACACTGCTTCATCCATCACCATGCCACAGCCAGGGCACCCGCCAGGGCAAGGCTTTAATCACCTCTCTCGCTCATAAACACACACACACTCTCTTTTTTTCACTCATGAGTGTGGACTTTTGCATTTGTATAGCACACGCACTCTTAAAGGGACAGTTCACCTAAATATGACAATTCTGTCATCATTTACTCACCCTTATGACGGTCCAAAGCGGTATGTATTTCTTTCTTCTGTGGAACACAAAATAACATATTTTAAAAATATATCCTTACAATGGGTCAGTGGGGTCCACTGTTTTGACTTTTTTTATATGGACCATTTTTGTTCTGCAAATAAGGTTTAAAATTCCATGTGAGAGAGGAAATAATGACAGAATTGTAAATTGTGGGTTAAATATCCCTTTAAAGAGACTGACATTATTTGCTCACACTCTTGTCGTTTCAGGCCTGTATGACTCGTGATTATTATTGTTAACTAAAACAAAACAAAAGATTTTGGAAAAAAGCATATTATTTATTTATTTATTTTTAATTGATTTATGGGTGCAAAATTGTTTGATGTGATGGACATTTTGCCTCAACCGAGGGATTGAAAAAAAAAAACATATGAATCACTATATTTAAGTTACTTTATTTCAGCTAATTGCTAAGGCAACATTTCTTATTTTTGTTCAATAACAATGAATAAAAACAAACATTTCTAAAACTTTATTGAAATGAACAGAAAATAAAAAATCTAAATTAAAATATTAATAAAATATGATCAAAAAACGCTGTAAAAATAATTTTTGAAGTTTGTTTTACAAGACAATTATATTCTAGTCTTTCTACCTTTCTACTTCAAAATTATATTTTTGTGTTACCTTGTGTTACTACATTGTGTTACTTGCTGTCTTTGTAATTAATTTTATAAACACTATTTATTTTTCATTGTATAGTAGTATACATATATACTAAAATAACATTGGCATGACTTTCTTTCTTCTACTTACAGCAGCACCTAAAACACATTTAGACACCTGGATTGGTCATTATATGTGCCCACATTGTATCACACACTCACATTAGCATACTGTACATACTCTCTCTTGCTTTCACACACTCTAAATGCTGAACTTCACCCACATCCTTACACTCTCAACTATTTCCATTTCACTCCAGTGAAATCAGTTACAACCTGTTAGACGCTCCATTCTTTTGAAGGTTGCTGTTTTTTTTTTCGGAGAGAGAACAATCCTGATGCTCCACTGTGACTCTGACCTCTACATCATGTCTGGAGTACATCGTCTTCCTCCAGAACTGAGCCCAGCGGTACTCTGAGAGCACAACACTTCTATCAAGTTAAAAATAGTGAGACAGATGGAGACAAAAAAGTTAAATATTTGTTGCGGCATATCAGAAGTGCTGTGATTTATGTAACATGGGTTAGTGAAATGGGTCTGCTTGTACACCCAGTGGGTATGTTCCTCACCACGCTCACAAGAAATGAGTCAGAGGATTTGTCTCTCCCATGCTTTTTTCCCACAATCCTCTAGGGGTTTCCTGTCAACCGAGTGCAGCGCTTGGCCGTGTCTTTTTGTGCTGCGGCTTTGAACTCCTCGCTGACGTTTTTTTTTTTTCTCTCAGAGCTACATAAGCACTGGTTCTTTCTTCTCTTGGACTCGTTTGTGTGCTTTTTAACTTAATTAAGATATTTAACCTCGATGAGGTTCTTGTTGTTCCAGTGCCAAGACTTTCTCTTTCAGCTTTTAAGTTTTTAGCATTCACGCTAGTTATGTTGCGCTATAATTTCCAAAACGCTCTCCCTGTCTGTTGTAGTTCAAACAGCTACTCCTGGCAGCAAATTCACACCAATGATTGAGATTAAGATTAATAGGATGTGATGCCAGGCAGAAATTGGTATGCGTCTCTTAAGTCAAATATGGGGACTTTGCTTCTCTAGTGTCTCATAACTAAATATCTTGACAAATATGTTCCAAGACACTAAAACAGTGCTGCAACATATTAACTATTAACTAAAAAATAGTTCACACTGCAGGCTAAAGTGGCCAAAATCGACTTTTTTGCCCAAATGTGACCCATATCTGATTTTCTTATGACAGTCTGAACAGCACAAATCAGATTTTTTCAAAATCAGGCCCAGGTCACTTTCATATGTGGTCCTAAATTGAATACATATCTGATGTTTGGCAATGCGACTTCAGTCTGAACGGCCATGTCGCATTTCATGAGATTTTTACGTCATTGAAATGCGACAGACGTCACAATTCTGTGCTGGAGGAAATCGTGCTCTCTTAATATTGTTCTTATCACTTCGTCATTTAGGCTCCGATTGCACATTAACTTAAAAATTGCAAAACACACGCTAACACGAGCAGCATCCATTTTTATTTCTGCAAATATAGTGCGCTGCGTCTGACTTCACGTCTTCTTCTGCGCATGCGGGTCACTTCAGGGCTGTATACGGTTCACACATGAGACTGATGGCAGTCGCATTTAAATGACAATGTGAACAACAGCGCAAAAAAATCGGATTTCAGCAAAAAATCCGACTCAAATTTCAAAATTGAGATTTTGGTATCAATGGAAAGAGGAGACCATAAGCTTTAAAATGTCCTAGTCAAAGTCATACTTTGAATGGTTTTAAAGATACACCCATTTGAATTATGGTCGTCTGCCCTCTTTTTCCAATTGAAAACCTGAGAAAATCGCTTTTAAAGTTTTTTGCCCGTTTTTTGTTGATATCTTTCAAAATCCATTGCTTTTAAAGGGATAAACTATTTTTTTTTAAGCTTAATTTGACCAAAGGGTTTTTTTATATATATATATAAATGCTATTAAACCAGGCTGAAGCTCAAATTATTTTAAAGTATTTATTTGAATAAATATTTTAAAAGGCACTTTTACAAAGATTTACTAAAAATCTTTTGCTTGAGAGAGAGGGTGTGTCAGTGTGTGTGTGTGTGTGTGTGTGTGTGTGTGTGTGAAGTATCTTTCTGAGGAGATCTGCTAGCTTGTTTACACAGAGCGCTGCTAGTCTGACAGGAGGATGGCTGGACCAATCGCGTGCCGGTCAGCCGAAACGGGGCTTCCCATTGACAAATGATCAGTGTTTATGTCACTGTTTGTGTACACTTCTAAGCTTTTTGACTGGTTTTATACAACGTTTAACACCATATTTGGAGAGCAGAGATAGTGAAGTTTCAGGGGATAGTTGAGAAAAGCAATGTTCATTTCCAGCGAATTTAGTAAAACTTTAAGTCAACTTTAATAGTCATTTAAATACCTTTACTCAGTTATCTGGACTACGAAACTTTGGGAGATTATTTTTGAATGTCTGTCTTTGAAATTAGCCAAAAAAAGAAAAATCGATTTTTTTTCATTGTTTTTCCACATTATCAGCCCGTATCTTAAAATGGAATGTTGCGACTTCCGACTTATTTTGCCAAAACGGGTCATATATATATATATTTGTACTGTCATTTACACACCAAAAAGTTGTCACTTCCTGCAGGATGATGTCATGTATGTCACAAAATGCGAGTGTAATATTTTATACAGTTTATTTAGTTATATTTAATGGGGACATAAAAACGGGAGTGACTCATTCACATGACCGGAAGCAGCAATCCTGCTTCAAAACAAGAAACATAATGTTCTCGTGTGTCCAAATCTGAACCAGCGCCAACTAAATATGAAGCCCAAATGACCTGCTTTCAAACAAGTCCAACTCAAAGACAATCTAATACGCACAGGAACTTATCAGCCAGAACACGCCGTCCCACGCCGCAATAAATCATCCGTAATATGCAGATACCTATTTGAAACCCTGTCCTTCTTCCCAGCCCTTCAGGTTGGAGTTGATGCTGGCTGGAGGCAGGCCCGAGCAGCAGTAATGACCCTGAAGCTATTACTAGTGGATATTTATAGCACTCAGGGCCAGCTATGGGGCAGCACTCATGACCACATTGGCTTCATGCATGTGGGCGTCCAGCTACTAGTTGCCAGGTTACCACAGTGCTTCCAGGTACCTGTGTGTTCCCCAGACGCGTGCACACACACACACACAAATACACAGAGAAACACCTTTAGAATTGAGATCTGCTTTCTTTCTGCAGGCTTAAAGCAAAAAACCAACAAGCTTTAATTGTTTTTCTTGCTTACCAATGAAAAAGACTCGAGTAAGAAAACGATTTCTGTGAATTCAAGCACTGAATGCTTCCTAATGAAGTTTTTTTTTTTTTTTACCTTCATTTAGCATTTAATGCTCTTAAATAGTGAAGTCAAGGGATAAATACAGGTTCTGTGGACCGGTTGTACAAGATTTACACGCCTCTGCACTCCAGGGATGAGCCTAGCGTAAAGGTGCTGAGCTCTAATGAATGCCTTTAATAATGAAAAATGCCATTTGCGCAATACCACAAGCCCTGCACACGCTGCAACTCTATCCAAACTTCGGCCCCCTTCTCCCACATCAACAAACCTGGAAGCAAGCCCTGGTTCTCCATGGAGGTGTACCACAAACATGGCCTAAAGATTACATTGCACAATTAATCAATACCTTAATGAGATCCCATTTTCTCCACCAAATAGTATCCAGGCTGAAAGTTTCCTCCTTCTTTAGTTTGTTGGATGAAAACTTGCGTTATTAAAAGAGAGCAGCCAGCAGGAAATTAAATTAAATTAAGTTTGCATCCTGATAGATTTATAAGACACTCCACATTTTCATTGTGTTGTTGTGCCATCGGAAAGAGAGCGAGGGTCTTGAGGGGGTGCGAGCGTGATTGTGTGGGTGCGTAAAAGCTCTCTGAAGAGACAGAGCGAGAAAGGAGTGAGCCGTAGATGTCATACGCTTCTGGCTCACTCTTGAATTTACGACTGAAGCACAGCTTCACAGATTACTTGTATTTGGATGGGTTGTAAGTCTGCCAAACGTGCATTGTAAAACAGGGACGAATGTGTCAGCGTAGGAGGGACCGAAAAAGAGGAATATGCATGTGTGTGCGTGTGTGTGTGTGCATGTGCGGGGTGGTCATGGATGTATTGGCTTCTGCTGGTATGTGGGATTTTTATTAGTTAAATATTTATTAATCGTGAGTAATTTCAGAAAAATATGCGATTAATTAGTTGTTGTTTTTTTAATCGATTGAGAGCACTAATATATAAATATATTAGTGCTGGGCAACGATTAATCGTGATTAATCGCATCCAAAATAAAAGTTTTTGTGTACATAATATATGTGTGTGTATTGTGTGTATTTATTATGTATATATGAATACATACCCATGTATGTATATATTTAAGAAAAATGTGTTATGTTTATATATTAAATATATTTATATATCATATAAATTATATTAATAAATATATACATGTAAATACATGTAAATCTTTTCAAAATATATACTGTATGTGTGTGTCTTTATATACACATAATAAATATACACAATACACACAGATATATTTATAAATCGCATCCAAAATATACTTTTATTTTGGATGCGATTAATCGCGATTAATCGTTGCCCAGCACTAAAATATATATATAATTTATACAGTTAAACAGAGTAAAAGATTATGTATTATAACTCATTATATGTTTAAGTACTTTATATATTATATACAATATATGAGTATGTGTAACGTGTCTGCCCTGTCCGAAGTCCCCGTTGTCCTTATTTGGTTTAGTTCCGTTCCTTGTTAGTTAATTATCGTTTCATTGTCCCCACCTGAGTTTAATTATGTTGTTTGCTCTTTTGTTCCTGTTCCTTTAAAAGCCTTCAGTTCTCCATTTGTTTTTGTCCGTTCTTAATGTAATGTATAAGTTAATAAATGGGAAAAAGTGCGTTGAAGCCGTTTCGTTCTCCTGCCTTTCATTTATATTCATTTTATTTTATGCCACAACCACAACCCGTAACAGAAGAACGGACCTTTACTGAAGATGGAAGTCGTCGCCTGCACCAGCCTGCCGCCGCTGATTCCGGGACGCCGTTGTCTGCGGCTGGTCCCGGCCCGCTGGGCAAAGTTCAGGCCGGTTCGGCTGCCAAGCCCACCACCGATCGCGGTAATGGACCGACAGCCATGGGCGGCTCTCCCAAACCCACCGTTCGCGGGAAAATTCTGGCCGCCGTTCGTGGCTTACCCAAGCCCGCCGACACGGAATACAGCAAGCCCGCCGAGAAGTATGGCAAGCCCGCTGAGAAGTGCGGTTATCCCGCCGACAGAGAAGATGGCACGCCTGCCAACTGAAGCTCACGTACCCTTAGGAATTCTAGTAGAATATGAAGGGATGACATACCCACCAATGCCCGCTCCTCGCAAGCGCCCGCCAGTGCCAGCTCCTCGCAAGAGCTCTCCTGTGCGTCCGCTGGTCCCGTCCAGCTCTCCTGTGCCTCCGCTGGTCCCGTCCAGCTCGTCTGTGTCTCCGCTGGTCCCGTCCAGCTCCACGCTTCAAGAGCGTCCCCCAGTGCCTGCGCCACGAAAGCGCCTCCCTAGCTCCACGCTGCCAGAGCGCATCCAAGAGTCCGCGCTTCAAGAGCGCCCCCAAGAGTCTCCGCTGGTTCCGTCCAGCTCCGCGCTGCCAGAGCGTCCCCAGGTGTCCGCGCTTCCGGAGCGCCCTCGAGAGTCTCCGCTGGTTCCGTCCAGCTCCGCGCTTCCATAGCGCCCCCAAGTGTCCGTGCTGCCAGAGCACCCTCAAGAGTCTCCGCTGGTTCCGCCCAGCTCTGCGCTTCCAGAGCGCCCCCAAGTGCCTGCGCCACGAAGGCACCTCCCTACCTCCACGCTTCCAGAGCGTATCCAAGAGTCCGCGCTTCAAGAGCGCCCCCCTGTGCCTGCGCCACGAAGGCGCCTCCCTGTCTCCGCGCTGCCCGAGCGCCCCCAAGTGTCCACGCTGCCAGAGCACCCTCAAGAGTCTCCGCTGGTTCCGCCCAGCTCCGCGCTGCCAGAGCGCCGCCAAGAATCCGCTCTGCCCGAGCGCCCTCTAGTGTCCGCGCTGCCAGAGCGCCCTCAAGAGTCTCCGCTGGTTCCGTCCAGCTTCGCGCTGCCAGAGCGCCCCCAAAGTTCCACGCAAAGACAAAAAAACCCTGAATTCCCCAGTGAATTCTGCTCCGCCCATGCTCCCTGCTCCTCCTAGACCTCCCGAGTCCCTGGATCCTCCATGGCCTTCCAAGCCTCCTGACCCGCCATGGTCACTAAGAGTCTCCTGTTCCACCCTGGATGCCTCCTTAGTATCCCAGTCCTGCACCGGCATCCAGGGCGTCCACCCCCCCTCCCCGGTTGTACTGTTACGGTGCGGGACGCGCCTACCGGGAGGGGAAGATACTGTAACGTGTCTGCCCCGTCTGAAGTCCCCGTTGTCCTTATTTGGTTTAGTTCCGTTCCTTGTTAGTTAATTATCGTTTCATTGTCCCCACCTGAGTTTAATTATGTTGTTTGCTCTTTTGTTCCTGTTCCTTTAAAAGCCTTCAGTTCTCCATTTGTTTTTGTCCATTCTTAATGTAATGTATAAGTTAATATTCATTTATATTCATTTTATTTTATGCCACAACCACAACCCGTAACAGTATGTAGTATATATGTGTAGATATTATTGCTTTTTTTTTTTTTTTATTCATGTATTATATACTTTACAAAAAATTAATTTTGACAATTAGAGATGGAGGTTTAAATGTGCTTCACCATGAAAATAATGCAGAAAAGAAAAGAAAAAAACTTCTTTAAGCAAAACTAATTTAGATATATCTTATTTTTTCTTTTAATTTTGGGGTAAAATATAACCAGACATTTTGACCCATATCTTCACCTGTATGAGAATGTTTTTATGTGTGTCTGGTTTTTACTTACCCCTCTCATGCTGGTTAAGGATTGAGGGCATGGCCTGGTGCTCACCACAGCTGCTTGTGCCATATGGAGATGTAGGGCTGGTGTCTTTTTCGTCAAGCTCACGGCCACAGCAGCAGACCGTCCTCAGCTCGCCCTCCCCAACCAAACACCGGTCCAGCACGCTCCCTCCATCCACTTGAAAGAGAATAATACACCAGAACTTACTCTTTAAAATCCTCTCATGAAGACAGATTTCCTATGGATTTAAATTTTAAATCAAATCTTTTACTTTTAATCCATCAAAGGTGCTGTTCAAACACCTTGACACATTCACTTTGAATATCAAGTGTGCTGGTTGAAGAGTTCAATCAAAAGTTCTCGCTGTGAATTACAGGGCTGTTTGATTTTCAGTGCTCTGAATTTAGCTTTTGATTTGTTCTGTCGCCCTTTTCCGTCCTGCAGATTTTGTCCCCTCTCTCTGTGGTCACTGTTCAAGGCTTGTTAGTCCCACGCAGAGATCGTCAATGCTCTTTCTAATTGTGATTTGCAGTCCATTCAGTTGTAGTCAGAAGACTGTTTGAGAGAGGAAATGTCAGTCTGAACCTGCCTGGTCAACAGCACTGTAATAGAGGGGTTGAGAGATGTCTAGTATGACATAAGATTTGTCTGAAACTAAAGCAGCTTCCATCAACGGCTAAACAGGCAGCATTTAGTATTAATACTGGTTTTAGACCAGATTTCCAATGCATCATGATGTCTAAATATGTTAAGCCTGGATTTCTCTTATATTGGTGAATTTCCCAAGAAATGTCTGGGTCATAATTCACCCCAAAATCAAAATAATTTTTTTATATATGAAAATAAAGTCTATATTTGAGGCCAATATTATATTATATTATATTATATTATATTATATTATATTATATTATATTATATTATATATTATATTATATTATATTATATTATATTATATTATATTATATTATATTATATTATATTATATTATATTATATTATATTATTTATGCATATTTGGCTCATTTGTTAATCGGTTAATCGAAATGTTATAAATATATTTATTAATACATGTACCACTAAATTGTATTATTTATTATTATTTATCATTATAAAATATATATATATGTTATCTTCTGACCAGGTGAAAGTATTTTAGTAGTAAAGACAGAATGTTTTGCAAATGTTTTCCCTTACCTTTGTATATACTGCCTGCTAAAGCAGCATTTATTAGCTTTCGGACATGGCCATGATCAGGTGTGGTTACCATGGTGCTTTCTGTAAAAGTGCCAGCGGCTGTATGAATGTCTTTCTTTGTGTGTATTACCCCATTGAGCATGCAGTACGCATAGATTTTGCGCATGTACGTCGAAGTGTAATGCTGCAGGCCGGGAGGCAACGCAGAACCGCAGCCCCCAATTCACTCAGCACGTAATGCTCATAAAACTAATAAAAATGCTAATGAAAGGGACAGTTTTCTTCAGTGTTTCAGTGTACGGATTTGGTTTTCGTGTATGCGTTATGTATCTGTGTTTCATATGACATTCAAATGTTGGTGTGCTGGAACGAGTGAGATTTTGTGAGTGTGTGTGTGTAATCTCCGTGGTGACAAGGGACCGCTTGCTTGTTTTGTGACTGTTTACAACGCTTTGTAATCATCGCTATTTATGATTACAGAACAGAATTGATGTTATTCACTCTGGCTAGATATGCTTTAAACAATGCTTTTATTCATAAGCTGTCAAAATGTATCCAGCGAACACTTGCTGACTTCAAATTGATAGAATTTGTTTATATATATATATATATATATATATATATATATATATATATATACACTAAGCCCTTACTTTGAGTTGACAACCGTAATGTTACCAAAAAAACAGGTGCTTTGTAAGCCTCACACAACTCCTCCTGTGTTCACCTGAAGATCCCTGTTTGGGATAATCTGTTCCTGGTTTATCCTCTCTGTGAATAAGTTTGGCACTATGTACCATCAGTAAACAGTTGCGCCACTTTTGCGCACAAACGGTTTTATTCACTAGCCGCTCTTGGCTTAACGAGGCTGTGTATTTAAATTAAATCATTGTCATTCTTTTCAGCACAAACGCCTCCTTTCTATGTAAATTAGGCTTATTGTAGATTACACCTTATTCACAAGACTCAGCGCTATTTGCCTGTGCAATTAATGTTGTGCTAGTACTGCCTGTGGAAAGCAGACTCTAAGCAATTTTATACAGAAGAGACGTTTGTGTGTTTTCTAGCAATAATTCCTCAAATGATGGTGAAGAACAGGCAGTGAATGACATATTTCACTTAATTCTCTATTTCAGTCACTCCATAAATGTGGTCAAGTGGCTAGCTGCCAAATATGCTAAACGTGCATTAACACAATTTTTATTCATTATTTTTATATGTATGTATCTGTTTCCAGGGTACTACTGCTTCTTCAGTCAGACCTTTCTAGTCACCACACCTCATCTTCTTTATTCTCTTCCTCTTTCTGTCTCTTGGTCCTGTCCTTTCCCCAGAACCCAGACATTGTCCTGGTCCACTACCTGAATGTGCCAGCTATCGAGGATTGTGGGAAGCCATGTGGACCCATCCTGTGCTCCATCAATACAGACAAGAAAGAATGGGCTAAATGGACGAAGGAAGAACTCATTGGCCAGCTGAAACCCATGTGTGAGTGTTCAATCACATTCCATCAACTGAATGCATAACCTGTCTCTTTTTATGCATGTTTTAAGTGATCACTGCAAACAGTGTCTCAAGAAATACCATTATCAAACTGCCATTCAAAGGTTTGGTGTCAGTATAATTTAACTTATTGATCGCTTCTTCTTTTTTTTTTTTTTTACTTATATGATGCATTTATTTAATCAAAAATACATTATAAAACACGGTAATATTTTTAAATATGTTGTACAATTTTTTTTTTAAACTCTTTTCTCATTTGATATGTTTTTGTTGTGCTCCTTAACATTTTTTTCAGGATTGTTTGATGAATAGAAAGATCAAATGAACAGCATTTATTTGAAATAGATTTTTTTAATAATATAAAAGTCTTTCCTGTCATTTCTGATTAATTTAATGCATCCTTGGTGAATAGAAGTATTTACGTAAAAAAAAATTTTTTTTAAAGTACTAACCCTTTGAATGGAAGTGTGTGTGTGCGTGCGTGCGTGCGTGCGTGCGTGCGTGTGTTTATTACTAAAATATATAAGGTAATGTATAGAAAATAAAATACATTTAATGAGTTTTATGTAGGGCTGTGACGAGATCTCGCGAGGTCCGATGTGTCTCACGAGAACGTGACGATATCCTCGCAAAATATTTTGCAGTGTTTACATGTTTTTTATTACTGCATATAATTCATTAAATAAAAGTTTAATATCATAAAGTACAAGCTGATTTCAAAATGCACCTATATTTGTTGCATTTTGATTTTCAGTTGAACAAAAGACTATTTTTCCCTATATATTTCATCATTGAGAATTTCTTTTAAAAAGTCAAATAATCTTGTCTCGTTCTCGTGAACCCAGTCTTGTGTATTGTCTCGTGGGATAAGTGTCTTGTCAGTTTTATGCTTAAATAAAAAAATGTATAAAATGCAATCAATCTTGAAATTGATTTTCACATTTTTAATGTAACTTATCTTTATTACATTTTACAGAATAATATTAGATGCAAATTTGCATCTCAGGTAAATCTATTTCATTTTTTTTTTCTTCTGGAAAATGTATGTTTTGCAGTCTAGAAAAGGCCATTGTGAGAAATCAGTCTCCATTGTGGTTCACACTGCCCCAACAAACACAAAAAGGATTGCAATACTGTTCCAGCAAAGCCCAACAGCTGCTGGTGCTGGTTAGGGCAGTGTAAACTAGCCTAACGATACTTGACATTGTCTTCTGTAATTTCTGTATTATTTATGCAAGCCCGGTGCTGTTTTAGTTATACAATGTTTCATGAGAAGTTAGTCTCTCCCAGCTCAGCCTACTCCAGGCCAGTGTTACCTGCTGCAACTTGTGCCCTTGTTCATAGCAGGAGTCTCCATGTGGAAGCCTTGACATGATTATTACCTCACCCACTCCGAGGCGCCCGGGTGTCCCAGGGTCAGTGGAGCCTCTTGTCTGTGTCTCACTGTCCAGAGTGATAAAGCACGTTGGCTTCCAGTCAGTCAGTGGAGGAGAGCAGTGATGTATTGATTGATGCCAGTGAGTGGGCAGAAGAGTGTCTGACTCGCCAGAAATCCCTTCACACGTCCAGCACCGCTTTGCCTGTGCTTTATGCTTACACTGTGTTTATGTTTTTGTCTACGACAGGTCTAGGTCACAGAATTGACCAGAGGAAACCTGTCTAATGAGGATGTTGTAAAAAAAGGGGACGACGGCATGCATATAATCATGTTTACCCAGAGTCTTATGAGGACACGTCTCTGTATGTGATGCCTGGCATTGATCATTTGAACTAGGACAGGGCTGTCAAGGTAATGAATATATGAAGTCGGATCCTTCGCGTCAGCACTTTTAGACACAGGATGTCAGCGAGGAGAATACAGACGAGCTCAGCTGACATTGTAATCGCTGCCGCGTGTTACTATCCCCTTAAGAGCTCTCGTGGCAATCACTTAAGAGCTCCCTTTCACATTGACTTTAAGACACGTGCAGTAAACTAATGTGTTCATTACACTCCATGCCTGATCTACCTCAAAGCCATTTGCCGTAATGCATGCAGGTCATTAACGTTGCAAATGGTGTGGACAATGGCAAAGGTGCGAGATGTCTTCCACCGGTCGGGCCCAGTGCACTGAGCCTAGGCTAATTGGGCCACAAGATTCACCCTCATAATCTTCAAACAACCATCCGTGATGTGAGCTCATCTGAAGAGCAACAGTACCACCTAGTGGTGGCGCTGCAGATGTGCAGCCTGTTGATAGTCAGAGATTCATTGTAAACATATTAGCCATGCATAATTCATGGATGCATTATACAGCAGCTCTACAAACCCAATGTGTTCCCTTGAGTGACCCATATCATACGCAAACAGCTTGCATTCATTAACGGGACGAGGTGTGCAGTTGGGATTGAATGCGTTAGGAGCGGTGCATTCCTCGACTGACAGTCCTCAGAGAAAGACTTCTGTAACTGTTGATAGGTTGCGGAGAAGTTTCTGTTTCTCCGCTTTAAACATTTTTAATGCATTTGCATCAGACATCGTAGAAATGAATCAGTGATGAGGTTGCGTCAGCACCTGCTTTGCACGAAATGAGCGTTTCATCATTGTAGTGTGAAATATAGATTAGTTATTTTTGCCTTCAAGCTCTGTTATGCAGGGTGATTTTGAAGTTTTTTACAAAGCTTCTGAGATGTATTTTAATTCACCATCAAAGCTTTAAGTTCTGCTGTTATCTAGAAGTCTACCTTATTGCATTATAAGAAACATTTAATAAAATCCTTAATTTTTTTTTTTTTTTTGACAATATCTCACTATTGTTCTTAAAGGTAAATAATTCCTTTTTTCACCAATAACTCTTTGGTTCCTCTTTTATTTAGTTCAACCACTGTCATATAGAGAACACTTTTCAAAATCTAATGAATTCTTGATGGATGAGATCAAGGCTCTAGATTTGTTGTTGGATATCTATTATAACTTAGAAATACATCATCTTACCCTAGTAAAATAGATTGCAAACATGGTTTCATGTTGAAGTAGGCGTGTGCAGCAGAGGTTAGATGGCAGGTCATGGAAGGCAACGGTTGCTTAGTCACACTACAGCTGGAGAGAAGAACGCACTGGCCTGATTCATTCCTCTCCGCTGATGTAATTTAAGAGACCGGGGACCAGCCATGCCTGAAGCCCCCTCACTGCTGCATGAGCAGATGATCAGACAGTGGTTATAAACATACACACACACGCACAGCAGGGTGCGAGATATCCGATGTGATTTATGTTTCCTGGAGATAGGCTGCGATTAAAGATACAAGTTGATGGGTGTGGTTATGAGGTGCTTTGAGCTTGTGGATATGGATGTGGCTGGCAGAGAGAATGTTTGATATGATTTGTCAGCAGCGTTTGATTTGTCAGCAGTTTTCCAAAGCCATAAAATTAATAATATATACGCAAATGTAATTGTAAACGTAAATATAATTAAGAATAAATGTAATATTGAACAAATATTGTTTAAAAGTTTCTTTTGTAATTTAATATGCCATATATTAAATTTGTCCACCTTTATTATATTTTATATTTTCAATTATACTGATATTTTATTAATCTTAATTACTTCCATCCAATCCATTTTATTATTACAAATATTTAATTAAAATGTTTTTGTATACATTTCACCAGAACATTGCGTTAAAATATGATTTGCAAGCTAGACTATTAGAATTCTAATATTATATTTTTATATTAACATTCACATTAATATTTTATCTAAATATTTATTAATTACAATTTGCCTTAACAATTTAATTTTTAAAAGATACTTTTAGATCAATAACAGGGCAGCTGAAACGACATGAAATTCAATTTCAACTACCAAGTATTTTCTTGAGCACCCCGGAGGACACTCTGTGCTCCCCCCAGGGATGTGTGCACCCCAGTTTAGGCATGGCTGCACTAGGAAAATTTTAATTTTGTTTCTCAACAAAATTCGGAGATACTCAGACTCTGCGTCTGTGTGTGGTGGAGCAGACACAAGGAACATTGCCAGATGGGCTGTTTGAGCAAAGGAGCGATAGTTTGAAGAACTGCATTAGTAACGGCAGGCCACTTTGGACTGAAGTGCGGGAGAATCCCTGCAAGTCTAAATCAGAGGATTCTTCTTCAGATCTTCGCAGCCAACGCCACCCGCCGATGTCACGGCATATCCACCAAACCAGCTTGGCCTTTCATTACATGACCTGCCTTGTGCTGCGACTCTGGTTCAGGCTCACGCTGTGAGATTGATTTGTCTGTTCGAGCATGGTCATGCTGGTGTAATGGCTTATGGAACGCCGCTGCGATTCTCTGGCCAAGCGCGGAATGGCAGAGCTCAGCAGAGCAGAGAAACCTGCTGTGTATGTGACAACTGTTGTGCCTGCTCCGGCTGGTGACGCAGCACTGTTTGCGAGTTCAAGCCAAACGCTTTTGTCTCTTTTATCTATTTTTGTCTCTGTGTCTGTTTCTCCCTTCGCCTCCCTTTTCCTCCCCTCGCTTCCACATACAATCTCACCTCAGCTTGTTACGCTCGCTGAAGTAGCAAAGCGTGCACAAGCCGTATTAAGGTATCTCGATGCTGTTTGATATTCTAAATACCGTTCCTCTCCAGAGATCAGCACATTTCCTTTGTTGCATTTCTTTTCCTTTTGCCATTTTACCATTCCAGTTGTTGTCATGTTCTTTTTCTCAGAGGAGAGAGGCTGAGCTTGGAAACGGTGATGGCAACAGAGGGCGCAAACTGCAAAAAGCACCTTGTCAAAGGGCTGGGGCTTTTACTTCAGCTGAAGTGAAATGAGGAAGACTTTTGCTCTGTGTTTTTCCTCCCACGTCAGCTGAAAATTCACCCTTAACAGGACCAAATCTGTTCTTGAACTTTCCGTGTTCCCGTCCGAGGTCAGAAAGTAGACCAAAAAGTATGACTCTTTTTCTCGTAGTACTCATTTTCCGGATAAAGTGGTTTTGATATGGAGTCTGGCTCCGAGGTAAGGTCAGGGATGTAGTGCACAGGCGGGGCGGGGGAGGGCTGGAAGGCTCGGCTGGTGGGCTGACGACTGTGTCTCCTCTCTCCCTCGGCAGTTCATGGCATCAAGTGGACTTGCAGCAATGGGAACAGCAGCTCTGGCTTCTCTGTGGAGCAGCTGGTGCAGCAGATACTGGACAGCCACCAGACCAAGCCTCCTCCCCGGACTCACAACTGCCTCTGCACTGGCACTCTGGGTAAGGGACAGAAAGGAGGGCTGGGGTGTGGGAGAGAGAGGCCTTCAGAAAGAGACGGAGGGAGCGGGTAGTGCTTTACATATGTCTGCAAGAACTGTAAAAGATGAGGTGAGTGTAGAGCAGGCTGAAAGCCTAATTAGAGTAGCGTCCAGGCTGAACATTTCACAGATGTGCTGATTTATTGAGCTGTCTGTTGCAATGACACCACTGGGGGGCGTAATGTTCCTGTGTATCAAGCATACAACAAATGAATTTTCACCTTAGACTTCATCACAAATATCCAGCACAGCACTTTACAATCCCATGGTGTTGCTCCTATAGGGTGCCGTTACTCTGAAGCAAATTGAATTGCGTGTTTAAAACAAATGATTGTGGGGTAGATGGATTGCCATTTGTTGTATGTTCATATAAAATTCAATTGCCAAGTGTGCAGTAAAATGACTAATGCGACACATCAGCCATTTATTAACAAAACGGGAAAGCTATGTGTTGGCTTCTTGTGAAACGATTAATATTGATGATTGATGGTCTCTATAAAGACGTAAATTAATCTCAATGTTCATTCAAAGCATCAGCATCAAAGCATTTTATTCCATTTCAAAGACATTATGCGGCTCATTCTTTGAAATGCTCTTCTTTTGATGTACAAAGCAAACAGAGACTCTTATAGTGGTGTCATATATAAAACAGTAGTGTAGTTATTATCATATGCCTTGTATTATTCAAAAGTAGTTTCAATGTAATAAAAAATAGGGAGGGGGGGGTATATTGCTGATTGAGTTCATTTAGATACTGTCGTGAATAAGAAAGTAAATATTGACAATACTAATAATAATGGAATAACGTTAATTTTAAAGTGTGGAATGTCATTAAGGAGTCAGGAATATGAATTATTCCGAATGCAATAGAATGGTTAATGTCCACATTTGTGTTGTGTATGCAATACTAATAATATTGATAATGAAAAATATTGATGATGATACTAGTGATTCTGTTGATAATTGTAATAATGTTAATTTTAAAGGGGATAATGCCACTTAGGGGTCAGAGATATTCATTATTCTAATAAAATAGTTTGGATAATGATAATAATACATTGTTTTTATTATTATTCAAAATAATAATAATAATAATTCTTAGTTTGGAAAATGATTAGCTGTTTTCTTTCTCTGCAGGTGCTGGGAGCAGTGTGCATCATAAGTGTAACAGCGCCAAACACCGCATTATCTCTCCCAAAGTGGACCCCCGTTCAGGTGGTTACAGCAGCACCCACTCTGAGCTCCAGAATAATGATGTGTCCGAGGGTAAGACAGAACACAGCCACAGCAGCAAAAACAGCGGAGCAGGAGGAGGGAACGTACGTGAAAAACGCAACGGCAAGGTCCACAAACCTGCGCTGCTGCACCAGAACAGCACTGAGGTCTCCTCTACCAATCAGGTGGAAGTGCCAGACACGACCCAGAATTCCCCTGTGTCCATCAGCAGCGGGCTGAATTCTGACCCCGACATGGCTGACAGCCCAGCGGTCACAGGCATGGGCCATGTTGCCTCTGTTATGAGCAGCCTATCCCAGAGTGTTTTCATGTCTGAGGTGACTGGGGATCCCGTCTACAGCATGTCCCCCACTGGAGGCCACAATACCCATATTATGGGCCCCGATGCCACCTCTCACAGCCTGGTCTTAGGAGTCACCTCTGACAGCCACAAGTTTGCCTTTCCAGGAAGCGGGAGTGCAGATACAGGTGGTCCCGGAGCAGATGGGCTGTCCATGCTCTCTGCCTCCGGCGTCTCTGAGGAGCTTGTCCTCTCCAACAGCCTAGACTCCAGTGGCATCAAAATCCCAGAAACCACCATGAACTTCGACCCCGACTGCTTCCTGAACAACCCGAAGCAGGGCCAGACATATGGGGGAAATGGATTAAAGCAGGAGAATGGCACATCCAGTGCCTCATCCTCCTCAACAGCTAGCACCAACGGTTTGCAACGCTCACCAACTATATCCGATTCGAACTACGGCTTCAGTTCTGCACTGGTGAAGAACATCAAGACCGAGGACACCTCCTTCGAGCAACAGCTGGCCAAAGAAGGGAGCTACCAAGTGGGGCCAGTTGTAAGTTGTAGCGTTTCCAGCGGCTCAGGCTCCCAGAACTCACTCACCTTGACCCCTGCTGCCACTCTGCTTCCCTCTGGAGGGGGCCTGAGTCCAAGCACCACCCTGGAGCAGATGGATTTCAGCGCCATCGATGCGAAGCAGGACTACTCCGCCGGTGCCACAGCAGTAAGTTATAGCCAGGCAATGAACAACCTAGCTCACCAGAACCGATCTCCAAGCTTTTTTCTTCAAGAAGCACCACAGACAGCCCAGAACCAGCAAGGCCGGCAGAGCTCCAGCCAGAAGGGCCACCTTCTGGAACATAATACCACTGACGGGGCCTACATGGGTCTGCAGGTTGTAAAGACCGAATCTCCTGGTAGCAATGGCCACCTCCACCACCATCACACCCACCAGGGCCAACATATACCCAACTGCAATGGAGGCTCACCCACCGAGGGACAAGGACAGACTGGCTCACTGCAACTTCTTCAGTACCAAGGAGGTTTCCCAGGCCTTGGTCCTGAGCATGAGGAAGTGGTCGGCATGGATCAGAACCGCAATGTTGGGTCCAGCCAGTCTCGTGCCACTGAAAATGGGACAGATGGTATCCTAAAGTCTGGGGATCATCTACAAGCCTGCGGAGGAGGAAGCGGAGAGAGCGGAGGAACAGATCACTTCATGCAGCAGAGCTCTGATAACGGAGCCGGAGCTGAGGCCGTGGCTTTGAGGAATGGAACCACCACAAGTGGGCCCAACAGCAGCTCGCAACAGCAACTCCAGCCACTGCTTCAGGGAGCTAATTTGGTACAGGGGCTCTACAACACTCACCACGGGCTTAGTGGGGCTGGAGCCAATGGCGGAGGAGGCACGGGGATGGAAATCAGCTTGGATCATTTTGACATCTCTTTTGGAAACCAGTTTTCTGACCTCATCAACGATTTCATCTCAGTGGACAGCGGAGCCACAGCGGTAGGGGCTGCAGGGACGTTATACACCCACCAGCTGGTGGCTCCGCCTGGGTCGGAAGGAACAGCCACCTCAGGTGGGAACCAACAGCAAGGTCAAGAGGATGCAACCAACAGGGCAGCAGGATATAGCCCCTCAGAGCTTTGCCTCCAGTCGTGCTGTAGCCCCAGTCTTTAGGTGGAGGTGCTGGTGCTGGCGGAGGCTCAGGAGAGACAGGCTCACTGGCCTACATGCATGTCGCTGAAGTAGTGTCAGCAGCAGTGGCCCAGGGCACTCTGGGAATGTTGCAGGCCACTGGGCGACTTTTCATGGTCACAGACTACTCTCCAGAGTGGTCCTACCCAGAGGTATGTCTGTTTGAAGGAAATGCTGTACATTATACATGCTGTTCAAGTTTTCCTTCATTACAATTACATACTCAAAGAAGATGATATTAGATAATAGGCTACTACTATTACTACTAATTATTATTATTATAGTCATTAGTATTATTTATACATTTTTACTTATTTAAAATATCACTTGTACCATATTTGATATCCAAACATCTCCAGTGCCGTTGCATTATTACACCACAAGATGGCAGAATACCCTTGGAAACACATTTAAAACGCAATTGATGTTGAAGTCTTGTTGTCTTCCACAAGATGGCATTATAGCATGTGTTTATTCTCCTGAGGGAAATTTCTTGAGTATACATATGTTATGTGAGGATTTTTTCCTCCATATTTCAGGGCGGTGTGAAGGTCTTAATCACAGGGCCATGGCAAGAAGACAGCAGCAGCTACACCTGTCTGTTTGATCAGATCTCTGTCCCTGCCTCCCTCATCCAGCCCGGAGTTTTACGTTGCTACTGTCCCGGTAATTTCACATGTATACATACAGAAGTGACCGACTAATTAATATTAATATATTTTCTTTAAGAGGTACATATTTTTTTAATGTGATTATAAAAAGAATGTAAAAAGAATAATGTGTTCAATACTTCAAATAAACATCAAAAAGTAAATCTTTTCCTAGATTGCAATGAATTCCTGTAAGCCTTCAGACGTCACCCCTGATAAGGCGGAGAACTGCATGAACTCTCATAGGTGTCAGTGTGATTTCCTCTGATCTCTCTAATTACGGGGTTGTGTGTGTCTGCAGCCCATGACACAGGCTTGGTGACTCTGCAGGTGGCTGTCAGTAATCAAATCATCTCTAACTCGGTTGTGTTTGAGTATAAAGCCCGTGCACTGCCCTCCCTACCTTCATCCCAGCATGACTGGCTGTCACTTGACGGTAGGTCTTCCTTTCTGTCTTTTTCTGCATTTGTGAGAGAAAAAAATATATATCACTTTACTAAATCTGGAACCTATTATGTGACCCCTGATTATTGAGCTACTTGAAGTAGGTTGTTATATAATGGTGCCTTGGCCCAAGGCTTTTCTAATTATCCCATTTTCAGTATTAACAAATTAAAAGCACATCTGATCGAGAAAAAGAGTATGTCATGAAGCCAGAGATAGAGAGAGTGAGTGTTAATAACAAATTTGGATTGAGGAAGGGTAAGATGCAGTTTAAAATGTCCATGTGCAAGGTTTGCTTTACAGTTGACCTCTAGATGGGGACAGAGGGCATGTTTAGCAAAGAAAGCTTTCTGAGTTCTGTTGAAATCTGAGCAATCAACATCAGTGCTGAATATGTATTTGAGGTCAACAAGCAAAGGTAAAGTGTGTTATTCAGAGCTAAAGGGAGTGCAGACCACCCTGTAATCAGGTAGAATTTCAGTTTAAGGACTTTAAGAACAACAGGAGGAGCTTTTGATGCTTTTTTTGCCCTTTGTGCTGTAATCTGAGGCATAGCAAGCACAAAGGAGAGATGAAGGCAGTAATTTATATAAGTGGTTAATACTTTAGGGTCAAGGGGAAGGGCAGTCTGGAAATAGTACACTGATGACTTTGAGCTTTTCGTGACATAAGACAAACTGATTGGTCCTTCACATCTGGCTTGACTTTGTATCTCTGTATTTATACAGAGGTTTTGGGGTGTTTTTTGCACAAAAATGCGTAATTTATTCTATAAGATTTGATCAACATTAACCTTGCAATAAGGTTGTTAAAAATTGTTAAATTAGCCAATGAACCTTTTAGAAGTATACTATTGTTCATTGTTAATTCTTCTCAGTGCTGTTATTAAGACTATTAAGACTGTTAGTAAGACTATTAAAAATCATTAATTAAAATAAATCTGAAGTCCAATATATATAATAAATGAAAAAATCTAAGTGAAATAAAATACAGTCCTGCTTATAAGTTTACATAATATCAGAATATCCAAAATGTTTGTAATTTTAACAAAATAAGAGGGATCATAATTCATGGATCATCCAGGTGAACGGGGTCATTTTTATAAATTTGGTTATTATTTTGTCTTGTGGGGTGTATGTATGTGGAATAGCTTATTTAGGACAGTACTAAATAAAAAAAATTAAAATAATAAAAAAACAATATGCAATTTTTATCATCCCTTAACATTATAAACATTTTGCATATTCTGCGTGGGAAATGTCAACTTATGACCACATCTGTAAGTTCTGAATGTACTGTAAGCTGCAAGCACTGAAGTTATAAAATTATTAAAACTGAAATAAAAAATAAAACTAAATAAAAATTACAAAAGCAAATTACTAAAAGTAAAATTAAAAAATGAAGATAAAAAATAAAAGCTAATATAAAATATAAAAATCCTGTAATAGTATATAAATAAAAACCAAAATAACAGATTCATGTTCATTCATAATATTTTCATGATGTCTTGAAGTGTTCAAATATATTGGCTGATGTATTAACCAATGGTAACAAATTCAACCTAAAGTTTTACCAGGTTAACTATTTTGGAAGCTGTTTGGGAGAGGATAGGACAAAAAAAAAAAAAAAGACGTGACCAAGATCCACCACCAAACACTTCTAATGTACTGTTTCAACTTGCTTTACGCACACATGGTGAACTTTACAAAGTGTCCTTTAGCTGTCCCAGTCTGTTAGTGTTAACTTAAATGCAAGGGTTTAAGTCTAATCATACCATCGCTGTGGGGGATTTGCCCTCTTTAAAGTCTGGCAAACCAAATACAATCACGCACACATGCTTCAGCGCATCCCAGGCTGTCTCAAACTGAGGTTGTGGCGTCAAAGAGCTTATGAAAATATTGGAGCATATGGGCAAAGCGACACGCCTGCCAATTTGACGTCCGAAGCTCTAATCTGCTTGCTCCGATCAGGTGATAGGAGGTTTAGCCAAGACAAACAATCCCGATGAATGGATGGGCAGCGAGGAGTGGCGGCCAGCGTTCAGATACAGCATGTGTTTGACAAGCCTGATGTTTGGAGAGCAGAAGCCTAAGCCAAACCAGTAGAAATAATCACGCATTACAGTAAGAGGGACACATGCGCTTACACCAACAGATGCACTTACTGTATGTCACTGCACATATCTATTAAATGGCTGATTTCTGTGGGTATTTAATCTGGGAGGTGTGTGTGCGTGTTATAAGGACAGGCTAAGTGCTTTGTCTCCTATGAGTCTGAGTAAAGAGAGTGCCAGTGCCTGTGTGTGGTGCTGTTTGTCTGTGGAGGTGGGGGTGAGTGTTGCTACTGCAGTGTGCATTGACAGGGTAAAGTAGGGCATGGTGGAGGAGCCTGTGCAAAGGGACAGCTGCAATGCAGACAGCCCTGAAGGCAGAGAAAGGGAGCAACAGAGGACCGAGGCCCCTCTCAGAACCCCGTTTCCATTCAGCACAACACCAGTCCATTCACATCTCACAGACAGCACAGGCAACCATGCACTTGTGACTCTAGACTTAGACAACAGTGTATAAAACACAAACACACACACTTATAAATACATACATACAATGTCTTTTGCATTATATGTATGTGTGCGTGTGTGTATTTATATGTGAGTATATATATATATATATATATAATGTATAAAACTTACTTAAAAATTTAAGGCAGCAACTGAACTACATACACTTGTCTAAGTTCAGTTGCTGCCTTAAATTTGTAAGTTTAATCAAATTGGATGTACAAGTCATTTCAACTCATTTGTTAAAAACATGTCTAGTTGAATCTCGTATAACCTGAAAAAGGAAGTTGAAAAGTAGTTTTGATGTAGAAAAACATTCTTGTGGCTTATTGATCATATATTTTACAGTACATATTACATATATAGTCCAAAATGCATTGAATTTGTTTGCATGCACACTTAGACTACTGTCTACAGTATACCACATTGTTGTGGTTATTCAGCATTTATGGAGTTCTCAAGAACTGTTTCTTAATGTATTTTCATTTAGCTCAGTGTTTTATAAACTTAAGTAGCAAAAGGTTGGTTTAGTGGATTAGTGGATAAGAATAAGCTTAACTGAATCAGATTGAGTCATGAGTTGGTTTGACTTTAAGCACGGCAGGAAACACGGTGCTGCCTGGAAATGAGGGTGTTGAAGTATGCGAGTAAATCACAAAGCCATTTTGTAAGTTATTCCCGACTCCTGCTCTGAGTCATGAAATAATGGGTGGTTCAACTGAGTGTGATGTTCGGAAGTGAATTTGCACTTACTTAACAGGTGAAGCTGGGTAGAATATCAATGGACTTAGTACATACAGTAAGACCATGCTATTAGAAAAAGCAATAATACGTAAGTTTTAGATAGGAAGTGTCTTGTTTGTTTGGCATGTTATGAGTATCCCTACAAGTATATAAAAAAGACATTGTGCACATGCTATAAGCAGTTAGGATGTGGCAGACGTGACTGTTGTTTCTCAGAAGAGGGCCATAACTATAATCATACTCAATCCAGTTACTGGATTTTGGGGTTTTATGCTTGCCTCTGCACTGGCTCTCACTCCTGGCCATTAAACCACAGCCTGGTTTCTATATCGAGCACTACTGTCAAATAAAACGATTTCGAGACAAACCTCAGCGTCTGCTGTTTGACACTACATTTATCGTTTCTTTTCAGCTGTGCGCTCTGATGCTCTGATGCTCTAATGGCACACAGCTGCCTGCCTTGATTTGTCATAATGCAGAATGGGGGCGGGGCTTTGCTTCTCTCTGCAGCATTGCAGGTAGGAAGCCACAGGCTGGAGTCGTTGTGCACTGTAACCATGGCCAATATATTGTCTTCATGCCAGTTCATATTGTCCACCGATTTAAGTGTGCGTCCAAATTACTGTCTAGTTATTCAGTGGTCAATCGATGCCGCTCTTTGCACATTACCGAGATGAACCAGCATATTAACATCGGTTTCTCACAATGGCTGTAATTTATAGGTATAAAAAAATAAACAGTCGTTCACATGTATCCAAAATTATTTGTCTGGCTGCGTATTATTTGCGTGAACGCAAAACAACGTTAAATGTTTATGGGGAGATGTACTAATCTGGTATGAAACATTGAGGAAAAAGTGGAATAGTAATTATTAATGGAAAGACAGTGTCAAATGCTGTCTTTTCCATTAATAATTTCTGCGTGAAGTTTTTCTTTTTTCTTTTTTTTTTTTGCTTTGTCTTCATGGATCGTGGAAAAACTAGGGCGTCTGTTTACCTGCGGCACGTGCGCAGCGTCTCCTCGCTCTGTGATTCACGCACGCGCACGCAGGGGGGAGCAGTAGTCAATGTTGCCAAATCTCGCTATAAATGCGCTTATAACTAAATTAGAGGTTCCTTTTTGTTTTGTTCCTGCGCTTGTTTTTTCATAATTCATAGAGATAGAGAGTTGTTGTGTTTAAAACATAAACATATAAATTAGATAAAACATAGCGAGCGAGATTTATTTGCAAAATGATGTCTTTGAATTAAATACATATTTTTTAAAACTACTAAAATATATTTAATGGATCCCAAAACACGCGACAGTCCAAAAACCGCAACCAAAACATGTTCACATTGTAAAGACTTTATGAAATAACAAGGCCGAAGTGGCTTATCATAAGCGGACTTGGCAACACTGGCCGTAGTGCTGGAGTAAAGAGGGGCGGGGGGAGAGTACGAGAGTAAGTGAGCGGGCTTTACATTTCTCTTTGCTCTTGCACGTCGCTTCTACACTTGTTTCTATTGTTGATGAGACCTTTTAGGACATTCCCACAGTATAAAAAGGATATTTATTTTGCCCAGTATTAGTAAATATAGGGGCAAACTGCGTGTGTGAGACACGGCCATTTGGGACATTGTGGTCAGGATGCCGATGAATGACATCTGCTTTTCCTAAAGACAAGGGACCGTTTGCTTTGCAGGGCGACTCTCGATGGACAGTGAAATAGAAGGTTGGACATGTTTGAATGAACCTAGTGTCTGTGTGTGTGTAGTCTTGTCTCTAAAGTTACTACATGTGCTTAGCCCACTTTAAACCCTTATCATTTCCATCTGTGGAAGACCAAGTGAACATAGTGCTTTACTTCAGCTGTTACGCTCTGTGCGTTTTTCCTACCTTTCCTTGCTAGATTGTGTTTCGAAAAATAAGTCCGTTGAGGCTCAAGTTGATCCGTTCTGCCTGAATTCAGTCTCTACTGAAGCGCTGCCTTTATAGTTTCCTATAGAACTAAATGTGTCAACTTCCAAAATAGACATCAGACTCTGATCTTGAACATACATGAAGTACGAGGCGCTAGTGAATAAATGCTGGACCAGACCACCTGAACAGAACTTGAACAGACCACCTGATTGTTCCGGCTTTGAGGCTTTTTTTATTTATTATCCTTAATATATGGTCCTTTCATGATTTGAAAAAGGTTCTCTAAGCTGAATGTGCTCGCCGTCTTACTCTCATTTCGATCTTTTTACACAGGAAATTACAGAGATCCGCTTGTATTACACTTCGTTGCAGCAAAGCATCACACTGCAAAAGTAGGAAAACAGCTCATTTGTGCGGCAGTCTTGTCATTTAGTGGGTCTGTTAGCTGTAGTCGTGACCGGAGTGTGTGTGTGTAACACACACAGCAGTCCTGTGATCTGCGCTCTTGTTTTCAGCACCGAGGACAGCGACGCATCAGGCACTCGCAAGTGAGCTCGTGAAACATTCAAAAATACGACACAAGTGAGACGAACGAATTGTATAGTGGTTATGGTTATGGTTTGTGGCGGGAAAATAGAGTTTAGCAATCATTAGACTCGTGGTTCTCCAACAATGTCCTCCTCGACAACCTGTTGATACTGATGTGCTGAATGGAAAGACTGTAGGGATGATTTCTCGCAAGTTAAGCCTATATTGCATGCATTATGAAATCAGTGTTAAAGTTCCCCCCGCATTTTTTGCATAAAATGTTACTTTAGAATTCAAAGGGGTCACATTCGTGTATGTCTTGAGGAAATTAGTTTTTACTTTAAATTTTTTAAGAACAGTGCTGCATGACAGAATCTGATAGTTGTTTTCTAAATAACTTATTGCCTAAGCTTAACTTAATTGTTCAATACAAAAAAGATAGCTACTCTAATAATGTAAAAATAGAAAAATACATGTATATGACTACTGAAATATTTTCTATAGTTGTTGCATGTCTGACATCAATGCACATGTGAGCTATATCCACTCCACTGTCATGTAGTGTTGCTTCTGAAGGACACGTTTAAGCAATAAATGTTTGAAAATGAAGTTTACTGACTAACAAATTGAATATTTTTGATGGGTGAAGAATCAATCACCCTTTACCATAAGTACTTGCACAGTGTAGAAAATTGCTTTGTTATCCTGAGGCAACATAGGGTTAATGAACTCAACGACTCTACAACTTCAATGGTTTTATTACCTCTGAATTAATATTCCCTACCATGTTCCATCCAAGAGTTCATAAATTAGCTGTAATTTTTGGCATGCGTTTTGTTGCTGAACATTGCAAATGCTAAATTTATAGTGCTTGTGAATATTGATTGATTGATTGAGGGATTTACATTCATTCTATTTTTAAAACACTGTCAGTTCTTTATAATTGATATGCTTTTTAAAAAATGTTAATGCATTTTATTTCATAGTTGTTCAGTTGTTTCATTCAGTTTGTCTTATTGGAAACTTTTATTAAATTGTACCTCATTTAGAGTAATGCAGGAAATGTCAGAACACTTAACCTGAGCTTCAGAGGACCTCTGGTCAGGTTATTTCATAGAAAGTTAAGGTCATTAGTCATGACAGTCATCTTGTTAAGGAAAGGAGTCATTTCTGTACAATGTTTCTGCAGCTATCATCACACACTGAATATCCATTAAGATTAGCGAGCTTCTTGTGCAGTGCCAGACTTTCTTAACTGATTGCACTCTGCCAGATCCTGCTCTGTTTACTGCATTAAATCTGAGAAACATGTTGATTCATATAGTGAATAGACATTGCTTGATGTTTGGTTTAGTGTGCACAGTTTTTTTTCTTGTGGTAAATAAGAAAATAAGTGTCTGAGTTGCTTTTAAGATTAATTTGAAGAAGTCTTCAAATGAAAAATTCCTTGCAAATGCATTTCCCCACTGTTGATTCAGCCAGTTTCTAGCAGGGATTGGTCAAAATCCAGATCATATTTTTACACCCCAGACCAGTACAGAGTACATTCTGCTGTAGTGGCTTCTATCTAACACAATGTGCCTCAAGGGCACAATCGTTAATTAGTGTTAAATCAGACAGCAGTTAGGGAGATTGGCACAGCGGCCCTTAGACTGTTAGAGGAACACTGAAATTGATTGAAAATTAGATTTTTTGAGGCTTTTGTCTTTTTTAAAAGAGTGATAAGCCAGTTAAAGTGAAATATACTATATGAGTAAATGACAGAAGGGAAGATATGCTGATACCAAATCAAACTGCTGATGAAAGCATTTCCACTGTTAGTTTTATCACTGAAATATATTTGACATTGTACACTGTAGTCAGCATTGTTGCTTGGTTGTTTTGTATGCTTTGTTTGAATGATGACAGGGAGAGCTGAGCAAAATGTAGCTGACTCACATGAACAGTAAAGTCATTAATAACAGTCTTTTGTGAGATTTTTGTGGACTGGTACATATAAAAGTTTGTATAAAAGATTATTCACAATACAGCAAGATTATGTATAATGATGTATTAGTCTGGAACTATTGCCAAGCATTAAAAAAAAGATTTGTTAGTGCATGAATAAATGTGTCACACAGTGCCACATGAAGTAGGAGATATAACCAGGGCATGTCTTGGAGGATGGGTAAAGCAGTTAGCTCATGGAGATGCCTGCTTCAGATTTAATTTGATTTGCTGCTGGTTTGTATGGATATTAAATTGGAGGGCTCCATTCAACCAGAAAGAGACAGGATTCAAGTTTGCTCAAAATCATGTGAAAGGAGAATAAAGTATATGCAACAGAATTTTGTGCCGTGTGCATACATGTATAATATGCATTAGTCAATTAAAATATGTTATTACTTTACAAGAAGGTTCTATATGTTGATATTAGTTAATGCGTTGATATCATGAGATGAATGCATGTATATCAAGTATAAATCTTAAATTATTGTTAATTGTCAGTTCAGGGTAATGCATTAATTAATCCTAATGGATATAAAATTAGCATTAACCAAGATTAATTAATTCTGTTAAAGTATTTAGATAATTGTAGTTAGTATGAAATATACATATAAATAAAAAGTTCTTTTAAAGCATTTATTTATCTTGTTTAAGATTAGTTCACCCTGCTGAAAATGTACTCGCCTTCAGGCCGTCCAAGATATAGATGAGTTTGTTTCTTAATCAGAACAGATTTGGAGAAATTTAGCATCACATTACTTGCTTATCAATTAATCCTCTGCCTCCGCCTTCAGAATGAGTGTCCAAACAACTGATAAAAACATGACAATAATCCACAAGCAATCTTCACGACTCCAGTCCATCAGTTAATGTGTTTGTAAGAAACAAATTTATCATTAATGTGTTTTAACTTTAAAGCACTGCTTTGGTTCAAAATGTGAGCCTATAATCCATAATAATGCTTCCTCCAGTGAAAAAGTTCATCGCCTGTTGTTCTCTCACATCAAAAACCACCAACATATTTGTTTAGAACTGTTTTGGACTTTTTATAAACAGTTTTTGATCTATGCATATTTCTCTCCTGATTCAGATAAGATGACTTTCCCTGCAGAAAGCAATATTATGGATAGAAAATTTTAACTGGAAGCAATGGTTTAAAGTTAACGAAACATGTAACTGTCTTTTTGAGCGAGTCAATGAAGAAACAAGGGACTGTCTGTGAGTGAATCATGTGTTAATATTGAGGAACTTACATTCGAAGGCTGTTATTTTGTCTGTTTTTGTTCCGCTAACTAAGTTCCTCAATATCAACATATTGCTTATTAAAGGGTCATGAAACCCTAAAACACTTATTTTGAGAGGATAACATATATGAACAGGTTGCACATCAGTGAAAACAACAATAGCACTCATTATGTCTATTATTAAGGAAAAAGTGGTTATTTTTTTTGTTCTTCCGGTTCAAAAAGAAAAGTTGAGCCTACATATATGCGTTAATCTGGAGTGGTGACTGACTGCCATGGCTAATGAGTACGCGTCTACGTTATCATTTTTTCGAGCTATTCTCATTATTCATGAGAATGAACTCTTACCATCCAATCACTGCGCTGTATTATGCATGAGGTAGTCTTACAGCGGAGAATTCAAATCTCATGAAAGAGCTTCGCGCTGTCAGTTCATTTCTGTGAACATGACCACAACAATATTTAATATAACAACACATGGAGCGCACATGAGAGCTCACTGCGCGGATCATAGTTCATATCCGGACCGGAGCAAGCGTGTTTCAAGTGTTTGTGAGAATATTTTATATTCTCTCGTGCTCCAAACATGAACCAGCACCGTGTTCGCGCACATATCATGTCTTCAAATGAAATATGCACAAATAAGGGCACTGATACAACGGTACGATACACACCAAACAATGATATAGACCGAAAATCCAAAGAGTAAACAAAAAGTAACTATGCCTTTATTCTTTCTGTTTTAAATATATTTTAATATATTGAGTGTGTTGTAGGTCTGTGTTTTATTGGTTGTTTTCTCCTCTCTTCCCACCCTCTACACTCCCACTTTTCCACAGTTTTACACACCCATTTCTGGAGTCTTTTTCAGATCTAAGGTGTGAAAGACCAGTGCTGAAACAGGGGGGTTTTAAACTGTTGTATAAAAGCAATATTATGTTCGTCACAAAAACAGACAAAGTAACAGCCTTCAAATGTAAGTTCCTCAATATTAACATATTGCTGATTGAACTGTTGAACGCTTGTTGTTTGGTTACTCACTAATAAAGACAGAATACTATCATGTTCCCACTGCTCTATGCCTGTGATAGACAGTAGTACAGTTTGTGATTAGCACATTGCCATGTCATGAGTCAGTCATGGAAAGGCTTCATCCCTTTATCCGTTTCCTTCAGGACTGGAGTGTTTCCAGAAGGGTCACGCACACATTAACCCATTTAATCAGTAGTATCCTTAATGGCAAAGCAACATGTATGTAACAGTCGGCTGATGGCATTTTCTGCTAGTGCTTGAGCTTTCTGAAACAGCAGGTCCATTGGAGCTGAAAGTTCAGATCTCAAAATCTTTTTTAAACACTCCATTCTTGTTGTGACACCTGAGAAAATAGGAGTTTTGTTTTGTGTGCATGCAGTGATAGCATAGATCTCTGCTGCACTGACAGTCAGTCCTTGCTCGTGGCACTTTTGAAGTCTAGACTCAAAGAGACTTGTTCTGTGTAAGCATTCCTGTTATGGGACAAGACACTTGCAGAGGCCTCAGTGGTTGTAAATAGTGCTGCTGCCTGTGGTAATATTCCAGCAGCAGACATGGACAGAAATATAGAAATCCGCTCATGTTTCTAGCTGTGTATATTTGAATATAGCTTTATTGGTACTGTTTATCAGCTCTAAGATACTTATTATGGATAAGCATATTACCTTGCCTTATGCTTAGAATGCGTACTTCTTACTACAGTGTGGCAAAGTATGAGTGTGTGCTTGTGGCAGAAATATCTAGTACATACTGTGCAGATGGAAGGGTTTTCGGTTTAACTTACCACAATCAGTACTGACACCTTGACCTACAATGTTCTCCAAGGCTGATATGTTTAATCTTTAAATAGACCCTTCTCAGTCTTGACAGTAGAGTTGTTTAAGTTTTTGAAATCTTGTATATCTAAACTTCTCAGTTAAGAAATTTGTTAAAGGTGCCATAGGCGATTGTCTTCAGAAACATTTTTTATTATTCTGGTTGAAAGTCTCTTCACATCCTGATAGCAGTCATTAAGTTAAGTGGTCTAAATGTATTTATATATTCTGTGGAAGGTGTAGGACCAAGAAATGTTTGTCCAATCAAAACGCTCGGTATTAGTAATTTGTTGTCTCTGGTATTCTGCTCTTTGAGCGTATGTGCGTTCAGGGGGCGTGGCTTTGGACAGCGATTGCAGGGAGGGTGGGACATTCACTTTCAGTGCTATCAGGCTACAGTTAGCATTTTCCGAGATCTCCAACTGCACCTTTAAATAAGGAATGGACTTTTAAACATTTGCACTGTGAATGCAGCTGCAAGATTTGTGCTTTGTTGTTGTAATGAAAGAATTGTATAATCACTCCAGTCCATTTGCAGGTTTTTTCTGTTCACATGTAAAAGATTTCCACAATTATCATCATTTTGCTCAATAGCAAAATTAGTAAGGTTAAAAAGTTGAAATGATCACATATTAAGTCAAAATCATGAGATAAGTCACATTTATGATATAAAAAGTTAAGCAAAATTATTATTGAGCAAAACTGCAATTTTTGCTCAATTGTTGAGCAAAATTATGGAAATGGTAAATCATAAAAAGTGAAAATTATGAGATAAAAAGTTATGGCAGTTAAAAAAAAAAACATTACTTTTTGCCATAACTTTTTATTTCATAATTAAGACTTCTATCTCATGATTTTGACTTAATATGTGATCATTTCACATTTTTATCCTCATTATGACATCATGTGATAATTAAAAAAAAAAAAATCGTTTTAATTGTAACAATAGTCCACTGAACAGCAAGTTGTAGAACCCAAGTGCGGTTTTATTTACAAAAGTATAACCCAAAATCCAAACAAACGAAGACTTGACCAGAAAAAGACTTGACTTGGCATGAACAGACTTAACTCACCGACAGCAGGTTACAACATCAATACACAACGAGAGACAATGGCAACATGATGGCTACTTATAGCAAACAATACAGGTCACATGACAAGAACCAACCAATGAGAACATGACACATGAACCAAAGGACCAATATCATGAATACATGAGGGCAAGGGAAGCATGACACAAACTAAACTCCAAAATAAAAGACACGAAAACATGAATATCAAACAAAACACAAAACCCCACGTTACATTAATATTATAAAAATCTGGGCTCAAGATTTTTACAAAATCTGTCATTTCTGTATCATTGTGAGTGTGATGCATTAGTATGAATAGAAATCTTCACGTCTTTTAAAGTGATAAAATTAATCATTAGTGATCCTCACACTTGCAATCACCTGTTGCTTTCATCTGTTGTTAATTTTAAGTAGATATTTTTTATTTTTGTCTTTCTAATAATATATCAAAAAGTCAGTCTTTCTTTCATTCTGAATACTATTATTCTATTAGCACTCTATTTTTCATTGTCAGTACTTGCATTATGGGTTGGTAATGTGTAATGTGACAGAGCAGTATTGGAGATGATGCATTACCCTAGTTCATAGTTCATCCTCATAAAGTGAACGATACTACTGTCTATTCATGTTGTCTGTTCTTGAGATGAGAGGGTGAATGCAGATGGTGGTCTCAGCTGGGAGAGCCTCTGCCAGCGTCACTCCCCCTCTCCTCCACTAAATATCAGCCTACGTCAACCAGCGGAGCTTAACTCAGGAAGGGGGTTCTCCAGAACACCATCATTCTGGAGAGCTGGGGTATAATCCACCACCTGATGGCCATGCATGGGATTTTGTGATGGATGAATAGTTAAAAATAGCAGCATGCTACCATACTGCTCTATGAGCCTGCAGTATACAATTTTCTATGCATTGAATACTCAGATTATCTACTGCATACATTTGCCAAAATATACAGTTCAAAACAGGACACACTGCCTGGAATACTGTATCCCACAATGCAATGCATTCAGCTTGTCTGTTTATAATTTTTAAACACATTTTTCAACTGGATGCCACTTGATGAATTGGATATGCATGTAATTTGGTCATGTGTGACAAAATTGTTCCAAACTACTTTTTTTTTTTTCTCAAATGCAGTTTGTTTATACAGTATGTATATATGAAAGCAAGCATTGTGTATAATCTCATTTAAGTGGACACTGTTAACATTAATATAACAGAAAGATGATAACAGCTACACCCACATAGCACTTATATCCGCTTGCATAGGATTATATATTAATGCAGTACATTATTGCAGTGGTTTATTGCAACAAATAAGTGCAGTCCAGGTGTTTGCTCCCATAACTACACACTCAGCATTATAAGATGCAAGGAAGAGTGAAGTAGACAAAGTGAGACTCCGCTAGAGACTCTCTGTGATAATTCCAGGTGTGTGTTTGTGTATATGTGACACTATAGACAGAATCCTCAAAGATATAGAAGCAGTTCCTGAGCTGAAAATAAACACACACTCAGAGTCTTCAGCTCCTGACTCATCAAGTCTCCCACAGGAATAAATAGTGAATAGACCCTTAATGAAGTTCTCGTCTCATTGAGCTGTCTATCAGCTCTCTCTCTTTCTTAGCCATTACTCCCCAGGATCTTGCAGCTCACATACACAACGTATGCCTGATGTCCGTGAACGTGACTCGGTGCCCATGAGTCATTCTAAGAGCAGGGATGAAATGAAGAGGAGAGAAAGTTGTGGTTGAAGGTTGCATTGAGGCAGAGGCAGATGTTGAAATGCTTAAACAGGAGCTGGAGGCAGTTTAGGGAAGCTCACACAAGAAGGCAGTCTCTGGAATGACAGACATGGTGATATTGACTTAGGCCTGTTTCACACATATACTGTGAGTAGCACCCTTAGAAGTATCTCAGACATGATGCTGAAAGTAGAGTTTCTCTATTATATTGGCCATCTGGCACATGCTGAACCCAGCAGAAAACATGTAATGCACAGTAAACACTATGTTTTGAAATATAGCCTTTTTGAAGCAACATACTGTTCTAAAAAAAAATTCTGTTCAGTAAATCTGGCAGAATCCAGGTGATTTAAACAGTTTATGGGTTTAAACACTTTAGGGTTTGAGTGCAGTTCTGGGTATTTTAGTTTCCTAATTTATCGCTGGTCCTGTTCCTCAAGTAAATTTTTAAACACAATCAAGTTTTTAATAATCTTCCAAGGGCTGCATAATTAATTATTTTAAGTGTGGTCTTGATTAAGCATAATCGTCTGCAGTATAACAGTTTAATGATTAGCGTGTGGCCCGGATTTTTCCAATAACCAATTTATACTTTATGGCCATTATTAAAGAAACTAGTGTGTGTTAATAGATCAGCAACAGAAAAGGGAAAATGATAACGAATTATTCAATTTAAAAAATAAAAATATTATCATGAGAAACCTGAGGTTTGAAGTTTCAGTTCACGTCATTAAATATCTGCTCTCTGTACAAATAGACTGCCACGTTTGTATAGTTTATGCAGAAATGGCAAGGTTGCACGTGTCACCGTGTTGCTTCTGCTCTGACTGGTGGTCCCTTCCTTTTCTCCGCCCCCCTGCAATGTGGCCCCTCCCCTTAACCCCCTCTCCCTCTGCAGTGTACGTGTGTGGCATTTTGAGCACACTCGCGGCAGCAGGTGGAGATGACATCATCTGCACTGCAGCAGACTGCAGCACTGTGTCTGAACAAAGACATGTCAATGCTGCTGCTAACTGGTGCTGCCACACAGCCGCTCTCTTGGCATCTTTAGTCTCTAGGTAGCTTACTTTCCTTCTGTCTCTCTCTCTCTCTCTGGCATGGTGTCTGAATAATTTTAATGCTGTGCTGGCAGACTGAAGCCCACTAATTCAATAAGTCATAGTTTAAATGAAAAATAATAATACAAGTCCAGTGTTTCCCCTACCATTATTTCCCAACGGCACCCCCCGCCCCCCTTGAAGGCCAAGTTAATTTTATTACATTTTTTAATTTTTTATTAAATTTTTCTCTATAGCGCCAGACCACAAAAGAAGTAATTCAATGTTACCTTCCCTATAGAACAGGTCTATACCTTGTTCTTTTATTAAACAAACTAAATAGCCTTATGTTATTTATCTTATTTACACGATGGCGTGTCATTTCTGTCTCTACGTTACATGGTCGTGCTCTCTGTATCGCGCGCACAGCGGAGTTCCGCCCCGGTTCGCGCACACACACACACAAAAACGTAAGCGTACACACAAGTAAGCACACTCCCACTCCTATTTGTAAATATTAAGCCGCAAAACGTCTATTTAAATATGACTTCTGCGTGTCTCTGTGTTAATGTATGGCGCAGACGCGCGGGTTTGTTTACTCATACCGAAGCGCGCGACGCTTGCGGTGATATTAACGTCTGTTGTCTCACTAAATGAGGACATAAATACATGAACAACATCTCCAGAACTGCTCTGAGAGTCACTTCATGAGTATTCGAGCGTTTCATTTGAGAAAAACTATCCTCATATCATATACACACAGAAATGTAAAGGTATTCACGGCAACCCGTCAAAATAAAAGTTTGGTTTCACTTGAAGACATTGGGCAGAACGTAATAGGCTACTACTACTAAAACTATTAAAACCTTATCTTTAAGGAATAATCATACAATGTCTTCAGTGTTATTATCAATATTAAATCCCCTTTATTTTTATGTCGGGAAAAAAATTTGGACTTGGACTTGAGTCGCACTTAAGTCGCATAAATAAAGACTTGGGACTTGACTTGGACTCGTGAACAGCTGACTCGAGACTTGACTTGGACTCGTGACTCGTGAGACTCATAAAAAACGCAAGTCATTTGGTATGGGAGTTTATATGAATGTATCTCTGACTTTAGAAAAGTTTAGATGGTATTTTCTTCTCATCTTGCCTCTGTATAATGCATATTAAAGTAGCTTTCATAACCGCTGCGCTGCTTTGTTTACAGCGGCAACCAAGGAAACGATGTTTAATTGATGTTCAAACGTCACCTGCTGGCAGAGAGTGAATTTGCTTTCTAATTCAGCCCGTCTGCTGTTTTGTTTCGTGCAGATGTTTTATGTAGAATAGTTTCACAAAACTAAAGTCAGACCATTTTGTTTTTGCTTCAAATTTCGAAATTATGCAATCCAATTTAGATTAAAGACTGCTCATGCTGCATGTATGCAGCCTCTTTGTTTGGATTGTGTTGTGTTTAAAATACAGTGGTTGCTTTAATTTTAAATTGAAAAAGAGCACAGACAAAGCCTTAGTTTGTTTATATGAGATTTCTTTTATTTGTGTTATTTATTTGATTGATTGGGGTTTGTTTTAAAATTTCAATTTAGTTTTGTTGTTTGACACATTTCAGTTTTACAAAGAAAGGTGCAGCATTTTGTCTGACAATAAATTGACACCTTTTCATTTCTAATTTGTCTTAAATTTTGTTAAAGTTTTTTTCTGAGAAAATCATATGAAATCAGTATTTCAAAACGGATTTAGCCTCAATTACTAACTGAAAGAACCGTTGTTAATAAATAGAATAAAGACTTGAGACGTGACTTGTAATCGACCTCAAAGACTTGAGACTTGACTTGGACTTGGACCTCAGACTTGTGAACATGTCTGCTACATAGTAGCATGCTAAAACTCACGTAAGAACACCTTAAAAATCACACTTTTTTTATATAGTTTTATTTAACAGCAACAGCACTAGTGTGAACTGACTCGACTAGATCATATGTTACTTGAATTTAATGTTCAGTATAAAACTCCGTGACCTATCACTGTCAATGACTGGTGTCCTCTAGGCAGCCAGACTCTTACTGAGTTGTCATGCATGACCTCTGAACACCACTCCTGACATTTTCAGCAAAAAATACCTGCCTGCTTTGTGACGTTCATAGCCCTCTGGATTAAACAAATATATATTTTTAGTGCAAAAGACACAAATGTTGCTTACTAGTATGTTAGCCCTAGTGAAAAATAAACTACAAATACATTTACATATGAATGTATTTGTACTTAATAAAAATACCATGCCTTTGTACTTTTGGGGCCAGATTTACTAAACAGGGCAAATTAGCGTTAGAGCACAATTCCATAAAAGCACTGATGGGAGGGAAAAGTTCTGTGGGTGATTTACTGACAAGGTGCACATTAAAGAACACAGAAGCAACATCTCATTTCCATAATGACCAGCGCAATCTACCAAGAGCAACGTAAAATACCGCCTGCTTTAAGACATGCTTTTTTTGGCCGTTAAATAATGCCACAAATACCAGTGAATTGACGAGCGCAAATCTTAGTAAATCACGTTGCGTGATTCATTTAAATACTCTCCTCCCATAAATTTACAGATCGAAAGATAAACTCCTACAAATGCATATTCAATGAGATCTCAAAAATAACTGTTTCCACGCCTTTTTAGTGCTAATTTCCCACTACGTGTCTTTAGTAAATCCTGACAGACGTTTTTTAACGCCAAAAGAGGGTTTGTGCTGGTGCAAGCTGATAGTAAATCTGGCCCAAAATCTGTTAAATTGGAACATCAAATTTTGTACTTAATACACTGTAATCGTGTGGAAGTAGTGCTGAAGTCCAACTAAAGATATACTGATGTATATTTGATTGTGCTAAAGTGGAACTATTGCAAGTATACTTCAGGTACACTTTAAATATCTCGCATTTAAAGATCGATATTATTCAAAAATCATACAATCCTCATCAATAGTGACATTAAAGGCCCGGTTACACCAAGGACGATAACTATAAAGATAACGATAAAGATATAGTTCTAAAAATCTTTCTCAATATTACAGAATAGCAGAGTCCACACCACAGCTATGACGATAAAGGCACAGAGAAACGATATCATTGGAATCACTTTCAGAACGATTTTTTCCAGCTGATGAACGATACAAACATTGACACCAATCAGAATCCATAACAAGCTCACGAATTTAAAGCGGCAGACAAGCGGTGTGCTGAGAATAACAGACGATATTGTCTGCTGGTGTGGACGCTAATATAGTTTATAGTCATTGTTCTTGGTGTGAACTGGCCTTAAAGCACATTTTAGGCTCCAAGTAAGTAGTACTTACAAATAAAGTTAAATTATAATTTTTATATCACTAAGTCTCGAGCGATATTTCAGTAAATATGGTAATAGATTTAAACTATACTTAGTATGAAACAAATGTATTTTAAATATATTACTTTTTTACTAGGGAGCACAAGCAATGCAGATTTGCATTTCTACCTTCTTGCACTTTTGCCATCTCTCAATGTGTCTTTCCATTCATCAATAAACTGACACCAGAGCAAACCGCAGCCCAGCATGCCCCTGTCGCTTGGTTACCGTGCAGCAGCAGGTTGCCACAGAAACAGGCTTATCAGTGCGAGGCACATGCAGTTGTGTATACTGGTGCTATAGCTCACCTGTGCTGGTCCCAGTACTTTATGTTTAGTGTCAAAAGTCCAGTTAGGGAGCCAGCTTGATATTTCTGTCTCTGTCTGGATTTGGGTTACAAAAGTAACTTTGTCCTGCAACCTAGCAGCCGTTCAGAACACCATAGCAACCATATAGCAATGGGCACTCTTGCCATGTAGCAGTGGGCACTCACTACTCTTGGTAGTTTTGCACTTTTGGAAAATGTAAAAATCTAGTTCTGAAATACAAATGCAAAATAATTTACTGTATGTGTATGTTCACCGCTGTGTTTCTGAAGCTGAATGTGTTGATGTGCCTCATTACTGATTCCATTAATTTATAATAATGACTGCAATTACGGAAATGGTGATTGATAACATCAGACTCTGAGTCTTGATTGGATACCATAAGGGTAATGACTGAGTTTAATTAAACATCTAATATAGAATTTTGCTTGGGGATGTGAGCTAAACCAAAGAAGAATTTATTTCAGACCTCAGTGAGATATAGTGCAATTTACAGCAACCGTTTTCTTTTAATTGTACGTTTAGTAGCTAATTTGAGTGTTAAACTAAAGTTGGAACCCAAGTTTTGTGAACTACTGTTGTTAAACTGATATTAATGTTCCTCTGCAGATAACCAGTTCAGAATGTCCATCCTGGAGCGGCTGGAACAGATGGAGCGCAGGATGGCTGAGATGGCCGGTCAGCAGCAGCAGGGCAGCGGAGGAACAGCAGGGACTGGAGGAGGAGGTGGAGGAGGAGGAGGAGGAAACGGAGGCTCTAATAGCCAGTCTCAGGTATAGCAGCACATCAGTAATTGATAGGTGTGAGATTAGAATGCATTTTAAAACACAACTGAATTTTCATATTATGCATTTTGCAAACAGTTTTTGCTCCAATCTTTACTGTCACATGATACTTCATAAATAATAAAAAGCATAGTCATCAAGAACCTAAAGGTAAATTGCATTTAGAATAAACAATACTAAAATTCAGCTACCTCACTTGGCTGAAAGGTTTACATATTTTAACAACATGGTGTTTATTAACACTGCTTTTGTGAGCCAGTTGAACCAATTCATTGAAGCAATTTGTTCACAAATTGTACATTGCTGCAGCTTTTCTACTCGTGAGTTATAGCTTTCAGTTTGAGCCATAACGATAATTGCAGAAAGCAGTGGATTGTGACAGTTCATTGAGTTTGTGAAGATGTCAGGCCCTCCATTTTCTTCTGCAGTGTGTCTCAGGACAAGCAGGAAGCTCTTTTGAGAGTCGTGTGGTTGTTGTTTGTGAGAAGATGATGAACAGGGCCTGCTGGGCCAAATCTAAACATCTGATTCACTCCAAGACCTTCCGGGGAATGACCTTGCTACACCTTGCTGCAGGCCAAGGCTACGCCACCCTCATCCAGACTCTCATCAAATGGCGGTTGGTTAAGACCACTTAGATCTGTCTACATCTATGTGTAAATATGTTTTAGCTGACTTTGCACTTATTGTTAACTATGAGAAATGGTATGTGTTGTCTTATCCAGCACGAAGCATGCAGACAGCATTGATCTGGAACTTGAGGTGGACCCTCTCAACGTGGATCACTTCTCTTGTACTCCACTGGTGTGTTCCTTAAGCAATTCTAATTGAACTTTGGCAAAATTTTGCAAATAAACAGTACCTTTCTTGCTTTTCCCCCACCAATTCTTCTGTTTCTTTGTTGTAGATGTGGGCTTGTGCATTGGGTCACCTAGAGGCAGCTGTGGTCTTGTACAAGTGGGACCGGAGAGCACTGGCCATCCCAGACTCTCTAGGGCGCCTGCCCCTCTCTATCGCCCGTTCCCGTGGCCACACCAAGCTGGCAGAGTGTCTGGAGCAGCTCCAGAGGGAGGAACAGCAGCAGCAGCAGACCCCATCCTCTTTACCCCCCACCTCTAGCATGTCTTTCTCTCCCAACCCCGACATCCCCACCTCCAATAGCTGGATGGTCAGTTGGAGCAGTGACAGTATGGTGGCCCCCAGCGGGCAGAACACTGGTACAGCCACCACTACTACAACCCCTTGCACAAATCAGAACCCTGGTGAGAACCTCTAAAGTAGTTAGCTACTCTACAAGCTGCTAACAAAAAGTTTCTTAGTAAATACATGAAAGCTATTTAAAGGGATAGTTCACCCAAAAATTACAATTCTGTCATCATTTACTCACCCTCAAGTTGTTCCAAACCTGTATATATTTGTGTCTTCTGTTAGCACAAAAGAAGATATTTTGAAAAATGTTGGTAACCAAACAGTTGACGTTAGCCATTGACATCCATAGTATAGAAAAAATATTATGGAAGTCGATGGCAACTGTCAATTCATATAAGTATGGAAGAATTTGAGGGTGAGTAAACAATGATAGAATTTTCAGTTTCAGGTAAACCATCACTTTAAGGGATCATTGAGCATTTATATGCTTTTACACTTACTGTACATACACATATACATCCTGTATGTATGCTATTTATGCCACCATTCAAAAGTTTGGTGTCAGTAAGATTTCTTGTTTTTTTTTTTTTAAGTAAACAGTAAAACAGCAATGTTGTGAAATATTATTACAATTTAAAATAACTGAGAAATCATTCTAATATGCTGATTTGGAACTCAAGAAACATTTCATATTGTAATTTTTGCTGCTTAATATCTCTTTAGAAAACATGAAGCATTTTTTTATATAAAGTTCAGCAGCATTTATTTGAAATCTTCTGACATTATAAATTTCTTCACTGAGAATGAATGAATCTTGATAACATTAAACATTAATCGTTAATATGTTAATAAATTTACACTAAATTCAACAAAAATAAAAATTTATATATTGGAAACAAAACATTAGTGAAAAACAGCATGTAACCATTACTTTGCTATAGAAAAGATGAGAAACATCAGGGATGTCTGCACCTATCTTTTTGAACTAGTTCATTTACAAACCATCTGAATGAACTAATTCGCTAAAATGAATCAGACGTTCCAGCACTACATATGAGACAGATAGGGGGCATTTTAGGAGAGCTCACTAAGTTGTAAAGGCTGCATGTTGAAAAACTGCTGCTTGTTGCTCATTACTGGAAAAGCTGCACTATTTATAAAAACAGATGAACTACTATTGCTTTACTAAATAGGTTATAGCAGATTTGCTTGCTTAATGTAATACCTTATTACATTCGCTTCAATGAGCAGTACTTGCTGCACAATCTAATTCCAGCTGTCTTATTTTTTTAGATTATCAGTAATAGCACCTCAGAGACTGGGCAAATGTAATGGAAATATCATATTCATCCTCTGCTCAGAGTGCAACTCACTCTCGCTTTCTCTTTTGTGCCTAGATTTGAGAAGACCGAGATCAGAGCCCTCCAGCTATTATAGCAACGAGTGCCAGCGGGACCTCCCCCTCGCCAAAAAACACAAGCCCAACCCCGAGCTTGTGCAAGCACAGCTGGATAAGCCCATGTCAGTTCCCTTGAACATGGAGCAGCAGACACATAAACTGTCAACCAGCCCTAAGACCCTTCCTTCCACCCCGTCCAGCCCGGATAAGAGCGTCTCAGAGGAGAGTTTGGGGACAGTAGGTATCCCGCAAGCCAAGATGGCCTCTTACCGCGGAGGGCATAAATGGGGCACTAGAGAAGTGCTCAGGAAGGGGGGCATCAGCGGGGTAGGAAAGGAGAAGTTGGCCAGCCGGTTGCGACAGCGTGGCGAGTCCTTCAGCATGCTGGGAATGGTGGAGAGAGAGATGGTAGACACTGAGATACTTTCTTACAAGGAGGATCTAGAGAACCAGGACTGCCTCTCGCACATGGAAGACCTGCAGGTGAGAGAAGTGCACATAAACAAACTCACACGGTGCCCTAAATGGCACTCGCTCACAGTCAGTCAGCCTCATTTACACCTGTACTGATACATTTGTCAATAATAGACTCTGCAAACAAACACAGCTACAAGCATAGAGAGGCCAAGGGAAATATAGAGCACCATCCGTCCTGCTGACATGTGAAATCAGTGCTAGAGAGTGGCGGCGGTTGCGGCCCCGCTCTCTGCCCAGACCTTCGTCACCACATAATACACTTCTGCCATTGATTTGCTCCCATCGCCAGGAGTTAGTCCAGCCTCATTCATCTCTGTCACTCTATGGGTATAGAGGGGCTGAAGCAGTGTGTTCCTCCAAAGTAAACACCCCGGCACTTGATTGATCTGTCGGGTTAGCAAGTGTATGTGTGCATTTTGTCACAACAGAAAGTCTGTACTTGTTTAACACTGAATGCATGTGTTTGTGCTCCTCACAGGCGAATATGATGAGCCTGGCAGAGCACATCATTGAGGCCACTCCGGAGCGTATCAAGCGGGAACATTTTCCAACCATGGAGTCTGTTCCTCTGGACAACAGTGGACTCACCAACACCATGAGCTGGCTAGCCAGTTACCTGGGAGACGTGGAACACCTGCCCAGCATCATCCACTTGAGGTTAGTGGATGTCATTGCTTTAATATACATATGTACTGATATGCAGCACACAGTGGCTGGTGAATTTACTAGCCATTCTTTTGTCAATTCGAAAAAAATAATTTGAAAAAAGTTTTTGGAATTTTCAAAAATATTTGAATTTTTCCATTCAAAAATATATAACAACTCGCCATGTATGTGAACAAATACATGAAGCATTAATATTGTTAAGCATTAACCAAAAAGTGAACAGTGTAGAGGTGGTTCTAACTCTTTTTGAAAAATCTAAAAAGAAATAAAGAACTTTTAAAGAACTAATGAGAGAATCAGAACATAACAAAAAAAAAAAATTAATAATAAATATATTCAAATATTTTAATCTTTTGAACTTTTTGAACTCTATTCATCAAAGAGCACTGAAAAATGTGTCATGGTTTTCACTCAAATATTCAGCAGTGCAGTTAATGTAAACAATGCTAATATGTTTTCAGCATTGATAATAATAAAAACTGTTTATTGAGCTCACAGTAAGCATATTAAAATCTTTAGATATTTCTGAATCCCATGTGACACTTAAGACTGTAGTAATGACTGCAGAAAATTGCATTTTAAAAATATAGTAAAATAAACTGTTTCTGTTTCTACTGTCTTTTTTTTCTTCTTTTTTATCAAATGTATTCAGCCCTGGTGAGCATAAGAAACTTCTTTCAAAAACAAAAAAAAAGCCTACCAGGCTTCAAACTGTTGAACAGTAGTTTATATATAATTTCGCAACATATGACATTTTTCTCTAAACTATTAACACTAAATATCTATGAACATTCAGGTGTGTTTATGTACTGATTTGATCATCAAAATAAATTTTTGAACAGCAGCCAAAAATGTTTGTAATTGCGCAAATGTCAAAGTACAGTAAACCTGCTGCACTTTTAATTTTCCACCCTGGCAATGATGTGCTTAAGGAAAAACAAAATGCATGCCTAGACCCTGCTAACTCCATGTATGTGTGTGTGTTTTGTTTCTTTGAGCAGTCCCATATACGGTGAACCCCTGACCCCTCCCTCCAACCCTAGCCTGAGCCCGGGTAACTCGCCCATGCGTGAGGGTCAGTTTGAGAAGCCGACCTTGCCCGCTCCGTCCGAGTGGAGTGAGTTTCTCAGAGCCTCCAACAGCAAAGTGGAGAGAGAGCTAGCCCAGCTCACGCTGTCCGACCCCGAGCAGAGGGAGCTCTACGAAGCTGCACGGCTGGTGCAGACCGCTTTCCGCAAGTACAAGGTACAGGCCAGAGGCTCGGGTGCCACGCGCTTGTGTTGATGTGTGAATAGAGACAGGATGTAAACGCCTGTGCGCAGGTATTGGTAGGAACAAACACAGGACACCCTCTGTCTCCTTCCTGCTTTGTCCTTCCTTATGAGTTCATAGACACACAGGCACAGAGTAGTCAGTCCCCACAGCTTCAGCATGGGTAAGGTGGCTTAACCAGCGCATGGCCTGGCTTATTATAAAGAGCGATTGTTGCCTCCTGTGGCTGCCTGTAATGAGTTTCCACAAAGACTCACCAGCTGGCCAGACTGGCGGCTTGTGCTCAGAGGCGTCTGCTCTCTCAGCACCAGCTGCGGTTAAGCGAGAAGGGCGTCTTTTCTCTATCACTTTCATTGTCCTGTAAGTGAAGAGCCTAGTGGGCGTCTCCCAAGTGTTGCCCACTCCTCAGACCAACCCGTTTCCCTCTCTCTTTGCAGGGACGCCCACTGCGCGAGCAACAGGAAGTAGCCACCGCTGTCATTCAGCGCTGTTACAGGAAGTACAAGCAGGTAATCCTTTAAGATGCTCTGACATTGACTTTGCCAGTCTTTGCTGGATGTCTGGTTTATACGTCAAGCTCCAGCAAACGCACTTGAGTCAATTATATGGCCTGCTGTAATGGGAATTGTTGTTCAAAAGCTTTTGAAGAGCTCTTAGTGTAAGGACACACAGTTTCCCATTCATGACAAATCTATTTTTGTTTCCTTTGCAAGCTAACATGGATAGCCTTGAAGGTAATTTTTTTGTTTGATTGTTCATGCATTATTTAAAGCAGATTTTCTTTTGTCTGCACAAATACTAAAATTGATTTAATAGCCATGGCCATTTACACACTGTCCTTCACATATTTTGACGGAAGTAGTTGCAAGGGACGCTCCATATACTGTGGACTAAAGAGACCGATCTTGCAAGTACAAGGGTATTCAGATTGTTTCTGGAGACCCCCAGATGGCTGCAAGAGTGTTTTAGGGGGTCCACCGAAAATCTGAGAGGGTACAAAATGCAAATGAGAAATACAAAATACAGTTACCTGTAAATTAGAAAACGAAATTCTCTAAAACAATATTCATTGTAAGAAGAACTATAAAATACAATTGAATTGAATCGTTTCTCTTTATGCATCTAATATTACATACTAATGGGTTGAACTTAATACGAAGTCATATTTTAGTAATTTGCATTGGCTTCAGTAGAGTAACAATACAGAAGTCAATCATTTAGTTTTGGAAACAACATGTTGCCTTTATATAAAGCTTTTTGTCTCACACACTATAAACAGCTCTATAAATAAAAATATATAGCTACTTTTATATTTTAGGAAATGTTCCTTGAGGGCAACATACTGTATCTTTTAGTGGTTGTTGGCTTTAAAAAATTTGCAAACCCCTCTTCTAGATAATCAGTAATTAGGTCTGGAAGAAGAAGTAAAAGAAGCCCAAAATAAGCAATGTGCCTCAGTTAAATAAGCCAAAATACACAACTCTATTCTAGAAATAAGATTTTAAAAATTGCAATCTGCTACTTCCTATATTTATAAGCAACAAGCCTAAAAACGATTATAGTGAGTGATCAAGGCAATATTGATAGACATAATGTCTTTAATTGTTAATATTACTTATTTACAACTGCAAACTTCGCTATGATTATCAATCTGTCAATCACTGCAATTTTGAGAGTAACTCATAAACGTGTGATAATTTAGTGATGTATCCACCCCAAAAAATTTACTCACCCTCCTGTTGTTTAAATGTGTTTGTCAGTCTCTAAACTTTGCAGTGTGTATGTGGCCAAAGTAAGCTGAATAGGGAGCAATTACATTTTTGTTATTAATGTCTTCATTAATGTGTTTATATATCAGTATGCACTTTATAAGAAGATGACGCAGGCCGCCATCCTTATCCAGAGTAAGTTCCGCAGCTACCATGAGCAGAAGAAGTTCCAGCAGAGCCGGCGGGCGGCTGTGCTGATCCAGCAGTGCTACCGCAGCTACAGAGAGTTCGGCCGGCTGAGGCCTCACCGCAGAGCGGCCACCGCCGCACTGGTCCAGCACAAACTCAGGTAGCACTCAATACATTGCTCTGTGATAAATCACTGCCTTGTAAATTCGGTCCAAATCTGATTCCAACTGGTGTTTGATCTTCTGTGCTCAGCCAATAGCTCTTATGAATCTGTTCCAAGTGGCATACTGTTCTGAGCTTTGCTCTGCGAGATATTTTATTCATGTACTAGATGTAATGTGCAAAATTAAATGTGTTTAAGAGCGATGTTTCTTTTTCAGAAGCAGTCTTCTCACTAAGAGGCAGGATCAGGCCGCCCGCAAGATTATGAGGTTCCTCCGCCGTTGCCGCCACAGGTATTCTCCCACCGCCACATTGCCCCTTTCTGGCCATGCAATTCATCCACTACCTGAAACACTGCTGATACAAATACAGATGTGACACTTCCCATATTTTCGATTTTATTTAGTTATAACGGAACTTATTTTTTTATCCTTGAAAGTGTGATTCATTAATCATGAGTGGTTTAGTGAGAGGTGCTCCTCCCTTCCCTTGGCTCTTTTTCCTCGCACTCCTTCTCCATCATGATATCTGCTGTGTGCTAATAGCTGTCTGGTGTTGTTTTGCTGTTAATGCAAAGCCCCTTGATGGACCATAGACTATTCAAGCGGGTGAGTGCAGCCTCAGCGATTCAGTATGTCTCCCTTTTTTCTATCTCTCTCCCTCTCGCTAATCACACGCACTCAAAGACCCCCTTCCCATCCCCTTTTGCTCCTTCTTTCCCTCCTTCATCACCACTGCTTGATGCCTGCTTGCATGACAGCTACCAACTGGACGCACAGATGACTCAGATCAAGGGCCTCAGCAAATGATCGGCCTCAGGATATCGGTTGTGTCTTGCTATACACTAACCACTGAGACACTACATTAAACAAGCACCTTTTTCTCCTGTCTTGATTATTTACGTTTCCTGTATTTGCAAAGAGGAAAAGATAAGATAGACGGAAGAACAGAAGGTTGTTTGGTCTAAGCGATGTTGCATGAATATATGATAATGAGTCTTGCTCTTTGACCATGAGGCATGCTGGGAAATATGTGACCCAGAGAAAACTGGCTGCCTCTCTGGCTTGTGTGTTTGGTTCTGACTAGTTCAGCTAAAGCCTGTTTTATTGCACATGCTGCAGTGGGAACTGACTGTCTATCTGTCTATCTCTCTTTAATTGTTTGGTTGTAGGTATGATATCTGTATACAAAAAAAATCAAAGCATAGTACAAAAGCTAAGTTGGTCGCATTACCCTGTGCAAATGTCACCTGTATTTCATCAGATGTTTGAGCACAATGTTTCAAAAGGACGTCGACAGAATAATCAGCAGACAGCTTTAGTTTCTTGTCAGAAGTGACGAGATGAGAAGGTTTCAGACTGATTTTGTATTAAATGAAATGCAGACTATTTTAAGCTTTTTGTCCTATATATCTACTTAGTGCAGAAACTTACAAGGTGAGGAAATGAAGAAAATGGGGCAAATCATCAGTGAAGAACTTGTGCATAGAGCACTGGCCAGAAGACTGTTCTTTCAAACAAATTATATTATTATAAAAATGATTATATTCAATTATATACACACATACCGGTTTCCACAAATATTTTAAGCAGCACAACTGTTTTCAAGAAGAAATGTTTCTTGAAATGATTACTCAAAGATCATGTGACACCGAAGACTGGAGTAATGGCTGCTGAAAATTCAGATTTTCCATCACATTTTAAAATATATTCAAATAGAAAACAAACGCAGCTTTTAACTGGTTAAGTGTTCCACATAAACCATATAATCTCATGACAATCGATCTTCAAAAATGTATTTTACACTGCGCTGGATATTTAAAGATTTTAAAGGGTTTTCTTAAAGCGCACCAGTGTTCTTTTCTGTTCAAAGGGATAATTTGCCCAAAAATGAACCTTGTGTTGTTCCAAAGCTGTATGATTTATTTATTTTTATTCTTTGGAACACAAAAAGAGATGTTTAGAGGAATGTCAAGGTTGTGTTATTTCTGTACAATGCAGAGACAGCCATTCAGTTTCATTGTATGGAAATGAGCGGCTTGGACATTCTGCTGAAAATCTGCTTTTGTGTTCTACACAAGAAAGAAACTACCCTTTTAACCAGGGCTTGATCTGACCTTATCTGCCTTCTGAGATAAATGCTAAAATGATGTGAGATGTTCGACCTGTGTCCCTTAAGATCTGCCTGTTGTTTTTCAGAGTGAGAGAATTGAGAAAGGCCAGGGAACATGAGAGCGTCCAGAAGAGCCCCCTCACAATGTGACATTACTCTCCAGACTCTTCCTTTCAGTTTTTCTGTTTCAACCAGAGACGTTTTACAAGAGGAAAAAAAATAGCAAGAACACTGCAACTCTTACTACTACTGTATGACTGATACTTCGGCTACTAAACAACTGGGTTTTTTCATATCTCTTTATTCCTTCTGTTTCTTTTATGAAGGAAAGAGCCAACTGCTGTGGATCAAAAACTCTAAGGACGTTGTTTTAGGAGGAACAACATTTGCTTCATGGCATTTTTTGCACTTTTTAAAGGATTGATTTGTCATTTTAGATGAGCATTTAAATGTTTTGTTTGAAAAAAAAAACAAAAAAAAAGGATGGATGGAAGTCCTGCTCTTCAGTGGCTCATAAAGAGAAGATAAATGAAGTGAGAAAGAAAGAGAGAAGATGACAAAATATGGAGTCAACACAGAAACATGGCCGGACCTGTTCCGAGTGTATTTCATAGTTTTCAAAAGAAGTGTTTAGTGGGTAAAATTGTTACCAAAATAATGAATAATTCATGAATTAGTTTTTGTACATGCTTTACTCCACAACCAGACAAATTCGTCAGAAACTTCTTCCAGTCTGTCCCTTACGCTCACCCGTCTTCTCAGCTACAAGAGGACTGGGTTGCTAATGAATGTAAGAGGGAAACGAGCAGGCTTGGGTTACGTGTCAAATGCTGATGTTGATCTGCTAACAAGATGTGTGAAAACACAGGTATACATACAATTTTAACCAACAACTATTTTCAAATTGATGCTATTCTGCCAGTTCAAAGTTAGCGAGACGTCACAGTGCAGTGGATCGCTCCAGGCAGATCTTGTCTTATGCATGCTTGAAACTAGGCCGCAGTCTTTTCATCGTTTTGTTTTTAACTCCATGAATGTACTGGAGACACCAAATGTCATCACCTCTGCCCATCATTTACTATTGGCACGTTTGTAAAGTTTTCTTTTGTTAATCCAATGTTAAACAGTCACTTTGTTCAGTTGAAAATCAACTTCAGAGGTTTTCTAAGCTCTTTAAAGGAAAATTACATGCATTGCCTTGATATCTTTGACATACTTTGAAGGGTCTCCACACCTGGGGTTAGACAAATCCATATTTTTGACAATTGAGCGGTTCCTGTACATAAAGAGGGTTTCCGGTACGCAAAGTAAAACATTTATCTAAGCGGGATTGTATTTAAGAAATATATTATTTTACTCATTGAAAGGGATCAAAACAGATTAGCGTCAAAATCTGAATATTTGTATAGTTTTGTTTGAATGCCTAAGAAGTATGGTTGTATCGTTTGTACATAGTGTAAATACCTGGGATAAAGTCAAGCTACTGTATGTGCATGACAAAAATGAACAAAGATACAAAAAAAAAGAGTTCAAAAGCATTAGTGGCTATGCTCTGAAAAATTATTTCACTATAAGAGTATTTTATTTTACTTTGAATGTTCTTGAGAAGAACATTTTGCTAAAGCATGACTTTCCTGCAATTATGAAAAATACTGTATTTAAGAGGTAGGAGAAAAGGCAAAATGATCATTAGGTTATGTTTACATCCGTTTGTTTTTTCTGGGCTACCAAGAATCTTTTTGCCAATGGTGCCAAGTAATGTGAATGCTACTGCTTAAAGGAAGTTAATCATTGCTGAACAGATAATCACCTGGTAAAACGCGATCAGATTCACTTGCATTCAGCAGCATAACCCGTCAACACAGTCGGACAAGGATGATGGTGTATTCAGGAAGGATCTTTAAGTGTATCACATATCTCATTTGGTTTCTTTGTACTGTATATTTGTTTGTTTTGTGTTTCATAAGTCTGAATACTTTTGTATCATGTCATTGAAATGATGTAAAGTATGTTTTTCTGTTATGAATGCAGGTAGTTTAAGTGTAACATTCTGACAGTCTAATTCAACAAGATGTGCAAAAAACCCTGTGAGTTGACAGTAAAGAAATCCACACTGCTTCACTGATTGAAAGATTGGGTTCCCAGTTATGCATTTAAATGGGATTCTTTTGGTGCTAAAACGTTGGCGTCAAGGGCCAAGATAGACCTCCAAAGATCAATCCGTTTCACCGGTGTTGCAGTGACGTTACTTTTAACAGCAGGTGTAGCCGTGGCTTTTGAAAAGGAGAAAGTATGTGAAAGCGCTCTTGAAAATGAGTTAATGCACTAAAAATGTGTAGATTTCAGTTTCCCCTCATGTCAAAATGCTTTTTGTTATATTTTATATTTGCGAAGAGAATGATATGTAAATGTTTTCTTCAGAGTGCTTATGTTGGAAGTGCCTGATCATATTCTAAATCCAGCGAGCCGTGTCAGTCTGCATGTGAGGTTTGCGATGGACTGGCATTAGCGAGAAGTGTCCGTTTTTATTTACCTTTACGTAACTTGTTTCTTTGTCCGTGCTTTCTCCGTGTATTTCATTTTAACCCACCAGGAATTTATGGCTTCGTCATAACTCACGTCCTCTATTGGAACTGCCAGATGAACCGGCGAGGACTGCAGATTCAGTCCGGCTGGTTCTTGCCTTGCATTCATCATTCCGGTAGCAGTTTAGGTTGTCAGCTGATGCACTGCGGTGGCAACTCGAGTCTTATTATGCTTGCATGGGTAACATAGATAACCGGGTGGCTGAAACAGCACCCAAAGCATGCTTATTTTTGTAGATTTGGTAGTCAGGTAGACTTGTCGAAGAAATACTGTTCTGTAAAGCAGCTGGTTTTATGGGTTGCAGAACTTGAAACAGACCGAGGGCTTCGAAACGTAACCTTACAATACAAAAAGTCAAAACAGCTGGCAAATTGTCAGTAGGCTACTACTCATATTTACAGGGGCAGCATGAATCTTTTTTTTTTTTTTTTCAAATAGAATTTGGCTTCCTGTTTCGTTTATGAATTCAGTTTCACTCCACTTTTCATTTACATTCCCATTGTTTTCAACTACTCCACCATAAAAACAGGTTAAAAAAAACGTGTGTACCTCATTCGAAAACACGCGCCACAGAACTGTGTCCATATCCGCGTTAAAGTGTCCATGGCACTAGTGCAGTTGAAACCTCGGGTGTGAATCTGACGGGTTCACTTTTGTATCTTAACTCAGGTGCCAAACTGGAGAAAAGGAGGAGATAGAGCAGGTCACTTGAGAATTAGTTGCTGCTTATTGGGAAACGAGCCAGACTGTCCTGATCAAATTACTGTGATTCTGAACATGTCATGCTGTTCACCTTTTTTTAATCAACTATGTGAGCTGAGTTGGCGTACCCTAGGTCCCTAAAAACCGGTTTGTCGAAAGCTGGTGTTCACTGACTGGTGTTGTATAAGAGTGATTAAGCCCGTTGCAATGGAGCAGGTCTACGTGAATGCGTCTGATGCTTGTGTAAATATGCATGGATGTTTCGGTTCAGTGCAGCTTCTCCGGATCCTATAGTCACTGTATAAACACACTGCCGTGGATATACTGTATCACAATAATGAAAAAGTGCTGCTCAGATCGATTCATCAACATCATCATCACTTTATTCTAGTCATAGATAGACGTTTCAAAACATTTAAAAGAATAGCTGTAGTTTATAAACGCCAGACAATAACCTCATCTGGTCGCATACGGGTTCATTTTGACAATTCTGCTTCAGCTTTAACGGTATCACAGCTCAGCCCACAGAAGATACCTCATCAGTTTTGTTTGTCGCATCGACGACTTCGAACAGAGACTGCCTTTCCTGCGCATCCATTCTTTAGAACAGGGCCCTAGGAAACATCCCACCACTCATGGACACAGAGCAATAAGCAATTCCTGAAGTGGAGACCTGTAGACCTAATGGGGACAGTGATCTGTTGGACACACGTAGCTGACTTACTCTTATGCAAATGCCAGTATTGTGAGATTAGAATGCAGTAGTTTAAGGACAGTGCTTATACGACACCCTTCATGGAGCTGCACGTTTTCATCCCTTTCAAACCCAGAAAATAGCGGCCCTGCCTTTATTACAAGCTACACTTGGGGCTCTCTACACTTTGCATGTTAAACTAGTGTTAGATCTACTTTTCCTCTCCTCTCTAGCTGTCTTTCTCTGTGTCTTTCCCGATTATGTAGCCCTCTCCTTTCCTGATGACCCCTGATTTTTGTTTTTTGTTTCTTCTTTTTTAAATGTCTTTGTTTTTCTTCCTTCCCCCTGGTTTGAGCAATTTATTTTTGTAATTGTGCATGTTAAAGAGTCACTGAATCGATGGATATGTTAAAAAAGAGAATTCAGCTGCTGAAGCCATGCAAAATGTTTTGAATTGCCCTTAAAATATGAAAGATGTTTTCTGAATGCTTTATATTCTCTCTGCTGTAAAATAATAAAAAGGGAAAAACTTAAGAGAAGCTTGTTTTTCAAGTCATTTTAGTGTAAAAGACTAAAAGAAACTAAACTAAAAGAAAATGTTTTAAACAGAGTTAGTTTCATTATATTTCAGTTTGAATTGTTTTTTTGGCTCAGTTCGGCCATCTGTTGGTCACTGCAGGTCACTGCATCCTGTCATAAGTAAAGATGCTTTGACAGTTTTAAGTCCAAATAATGATATTCATGTTTAATGAATCATGATCATGAATTACTGAAAGGTCATACAGTAAATTAATTTTATTATTGGTTGTCCTCGGACTATTCAAATTCAGTGATTAAACTAATGGTTAGTTATTTTGTGTGATCAGGAATGTTGGATGCTTGATGGGAATAATAGCTTATGATAACAGGAAATGACTGCTGTGTGTGCATTTGTGCTTGTGCTGAAGAGGCATTTTTTGCTTTATTATTGACAATAGAACGGGACAGTGATGGGGTCAGTTACTGGCAGGGTTTATGGACCAGGTAACTGCCCTCTAGACTCTAAACACGTGGTTATTGGTCAGAATCCTCTGAGGATATAAATTGTGAAGACAATACTTTAACCTCAGTGTAGCGCTGTGTTCTGCACAACAACAACTACCTGGGAATTGCTGGAGGCTGTTCAGGTAAGGAACAGAGTGTTTGTTATTTTTGATAGTTAGCCTATGTATCATTCACTGTATTTCAGTTCTGATTTGCTTCTTTGTGCTAATCATTATGTCATATGTTTTGTAGAAAAATACCATTCTACATGTACATATAATGCATGTCTAAAAAACAGATCATTATATGAACAACTGAAAATGTTAATTTTGTGTGTGTGTGTGTATATATATGTATATACTTAAATGTATATACTTAAATACATTAACAACAAATTCATTATAAGATGACAATATACATGGATACATGGATATGGAAATATGGAATTTATTTTAAGCAAGCAATATGTTATGCTATTAAAATTTTGAATTTATACTATTTAATGTAATAATTATTATATATTTGTTTAATGCCTAAAAGCTAAATCATTGGCTATTTAGTTTTATCATGTAATTCATGTATTTATCTTATTTATGAAACAATGAAGTTTTTGAGACCTTGAGATTTATTTGTGCAACATTATGACTGTGTTCTGCTGTACAGATATAATGAAGGGGATGTTTGGCATGTCTGTCAGTCTGTTGCTGCTGTGTGTTTTGTGGGGTGACAGTCAGCCTGTACACACTGCTGCTCACACTGTCAGAGAGGTGAAGACACTTTTAATGTCATGTAGTCATAAAAATGAGAAATTGCCCATTAAGCTGTTTTTGTTTATGGAATATTGGACTACTCTTAACTACTGCATGTGTGTGTGTGCTGTTAGATGATAGAGCTCCTGAGAGCGATGACTCCAGTAAATGAGCAGATGGGACAGGACACAGAGCTGATGGACTCTCCTGAGGTTCTGTGGCCTAATACTGAGGATCTGGAGAAGAGAGACCTGCCACGTCTAGGAGTAGCAATACACAGAGCCTTACCCTCAAGAGTCCACAGCAGGTAGTCAAACAACCACTGATCTGCTGTTCTTGTAAAACAGCAGCAGCATGATTTTTTTAATGCCATAAAAAAAAAAAAACATTTTGGTCTCCCCAAAGAATTTTAAGAGATCAGTTCTTAAACGAACATTTTTGTTTTTTTTATTAGTGTAGTGAATATTTTAATATTCCAAGGAACCTTTTCCTCTATAAAGAACATTTTATGCAATTGAAAGTTCCGTGGTTGTTAAAGGTTATTAATGGAACCATAGATGCCTTTAATTTTAAGACTTGGTGCCCTAGATATGACCAAAAAAAAGTGTTTATTTTTTAATACATATTCTTTATATTTGACTTAAATAGAGTAAAGTTGGCAAGTGGTGTTGAACACGTATCATAGCTTAACTTTGGCTTGTATTTTTCTTTATGTGTGTGTTCAGTATGTCCGTAGATGCATCTAGATACCGTTTGTCATCTCCAGCTAAGTGGATGTCCAGCCTCCAAGGTTGAAGAATAGTCACTGTTTGATTCATCAATCCAAAGCTACCAGGTTTACACTCAAATCTCATCCGCATGTTCTCTCTGTAAAGATCTCATTGTAAAACATTAAATAAAAGGAGTTAGAAAATATACAAATGTGAATTCTGTATTTCAATTTACAAAGGGTGAGAGGATGGGAACAACATTATGGACAAAGAATGGAGGCTTTTTATTTATTTCCTTTTTATTATTTTATTTTTGCATTTATTTATAGTTTACAGTTATATGTTTTATACAGTACAGCTATTGTGGTCTCTTCTATAAAGATGGTATTGGCACTTAATCCAAATATTCCAGAATTATATGTCATTCAAAATTTACAGACACATAAAAGCTGAAGATATGTAGAAAAAAATCCCAGATATTTTACATGTTAGTGGTTTACATCAGTCTCTCTGTGAAGCAACTGTTTTGCACAAAAGTTTTTATAACTGTGTTCTGTATATTTTTGCTTTTGTATTGTGTATATATATATATGTGTGTGTGGGTGTGTGTGAAAGAGAGAGTCCATACTGGTAGGTAAAGCTATAAAAGCCCTGTGACTCAGTTCAGTATGTTACGATGCCTCAAACACAGTATTTCCAGAAGCAATCTGCACCGCCGCCTCTCTTCCTGAACTGTCTCCTGCTGCCCCACAGACCACTGGGAGGAATGAGGCGATATGGTTTTTCTAACAGTAACTTAAAAGAGAAAGAGAGGCTGTTGCTCACATATTTGCATGGAAATGTAATATAGCCAAGATAATGCACAAGAACACAGCATTATTTAAATGCTTAGAGATTGTTATTCATTTACCTCTCTAAGAGCCTCTTTAGAAGTCTGCCCAGGCACTTTGATATCTGTGAAAGGAACAGTATGAGCATACAAAAGAGTGATTTTTTTTTTTCATCTGCAGAAGAACTTTCAGTAACACTAAAAGATGGTGCAGTTGTAACTTTTGAGATTAAATGTCTGTGTCAGATAAATGAGTCTCACTCTCTCGGCTGAGCAGCGGGGAATATCCTACGACTGCCGCCCTCTGCAGGAGATCATTGAGATCAGAGACAGAGAAATCATCTGGACTGACGCCTCCGGCCTCTTCCACTGAATCTGAAGCAGCAATCAGTCAGACGTTATTTCATCAGCTACAGCAGATTTTCCTGCATTGCTATCTGGCACCAGTATTACAAAATTAATGTTACATTTTTGCACCCTGTGTACTAATTTAAGCCAGTTGTCAATGAAAATGGGTATCAGTGGAAGAGAGAGAGAGAGACTGTTCTAAGAATGTCTCCTTGGGCAAAAATATATGTTAATATATATATATTATAATAATTATATACTGTGTATATATAAAATAATCATTAGTATTGCTTGTGTTGTTATTAATATTACGTTCAATAGATTATTATTAAATATATTTAAATATATAGCCTAATAATATATAATTTGAAAAATTTATAAATAAAAAAAAATACTTCGTATTCATGGATCCTGAACATCCATGAACACAACTTTGCAAGAGAAAGTAAGAGAAATATCCAATATATATACAAAAAAAAAGAAACAATAATCATTGCCAGGGGAAAAATATCCTATATATATATATATATATATATATACAAAAAAATAACAATTATAATAAATAATAACATCTGAAACATTGTGTCTAAATGCACTCACCAGGGCCGCTGTAAGTCATGTCAGCTGTGTCCGTAACAGGATGTGCTAACAGATGACTGCAGGAGAGCAGGAGGACAGAGCAGGACAGAAGCAGGTTACAGATCATCTCTGCAGCAGGTTGAAGGTCCTATCAGGTCAGGCTTTGGAGAATGAGGTGGATGGATGCTCTCTGATCTTATATACACCACTCTACCAAAGCTGAGTGAATAATAATCGATGCAGTGTTTTTATTGAGAGTCCTATTTTAAAATGTGGATCCTGTTGAGTTAATATCCATGAATAAATCAGGATGACTGTAGCAGGTCCACGTTGGCTTTATCACCTTTGAATCTCATTGACCTGTTTTACTGAATTTGTAAATTGGGGGACACAGGTGTGCAAATGTTCATCCATCAACTCTTGAGACAACAGAACACATAAAGAGATCATTCTATGAATATATCAGCCGGTTTACTTAGCCCATGAATCTAGTTCTTTTACGTTGGAAATTATGAAAATATATCTCTTTAAATTCATAGAAAAGATTGATTCCAACAACATTATGTCAATGAAGGTAATAAAATGAAGCGCAGGGATATAAAGTCCAGATTACCCGTCTGCTGAGGAGAGCGTGACATTTGTTTATCACCCGCTGGCAAAGACATTTTAGTGATGCACATTTGACATTTACAAAGCTTGGGGTATAATCAGACAGAGCAGACCTGAGAAATGAAGAGCCGTTTTAAAAGGATGTACCTCACTCACAGTCTGGCTACATCTGTGAATTTAATAGGCTATGTAAGATGCTCTCAAATGCACCTTCAAATTAAATGTTCAATACGCATAACAAATAATGCAATACAGAAATGTACAATATGCATAATAAACTGAGAAATTTTACACTTTATCCACTAAATGAGCTCATTTCAAATTTGATGCCTGCTACAGATCTCAAAAAAGTTGGCACGGGGGCAACAAAGGGCTGAAAAAGCAAGAAAGTTTGAAAAGATTCAGCTGACAGAACATCTAGCAACTAATTAAGTTAATTGACATCAGGTCTGTAACATGATTAGCTATAAAAGGGATGTCTAAGGGGTTGCTTACATTTGGTCACTTTATGTGTTTTTCCCGATCGGATAGCTATCCGATCTTGAAAAGATCAGGTGTAAATGTCCTCCGAAACGCATTCGAGACGGATATAAAAACCATCGCTCAAACCACTTCAGGAGGTGGTCTGGGCCGCATTTCAGACGAAACTGGACAAGTGTAAATGCATTGTTGAAACCACATATGCTAATTTTACTCCTCCTAAAATAATAAACGTGTTAGAGCGTTTTATAGGGTCGGCTATATGGTATGTTATAGTCAGATTCAGGGTTTGAATTGAGGGGGGGGCTGGGGGGGTCCCGGACCTCCCATAAGCATTAAGGGACCCCCCATAACACCCAAAATATATAATTGGGGGGGTCCCCTGGTTTTTCAATAAAACTATAATACTTGAAAAATTGAACTAGTGAAAATGAAAATTATCTGAAAAGATTCGATGGCTGTATTAAATTTAGACCTGCTCATGTTACATTGTATTTTATTTTTAAGCGTTTGTACAGCGTTACTCATCATAACCAATCACACACCATTCTGTTGAGCTTAGGAATGCAGTGGCCAATCAGAGGCGGTCAATTAGTCATCGCTGAATTTTGTTCAGACTGAAACTTGCGCATAAGCAATAAAAGTGCAGACATACGTACGATAAAAGTAAGAGATTCATTTATCATACAGATTATAAGAGGAGCTATGAGTGCTTAAACTCTAGCTAGACTGACTGAGTGCATTCTTTCACTGCATGATTCAGTCTAATAAAATGCAGAATGCTCCCAAAATTCAAGATGCGGCAGAAAATATGTATAGGCTATTTATATAATTTCATATAGTTATTCAATATCACACGAAGAGTGCCATTTTTCCCCCCGCAAAAATCACAAATGTGATATTGAGTTTATACAACAGTTCAATAAACAATAAGTTATTAATAGACTTACGTTTTAGACACCATATTGCCTATTTTTGCTCTATTTAGCCAACAAAAGATGGTTCCAAACACAGCTACAGCAGTGTTTTGCGTCTCTGAGCAACATGACCGTGTTTCGTTCCTGAATGAATCAACCATTTAAATGATTCGGTTCAATCGCAATGAATCACTTAATAACAATGACTTACTGCCACCTATTGGCGGTTTTAATTTCACATTTAAAGTACATATTTTTAAAATAATTTCAAATATCAATATTCAGTGTTTTAGGATTAAAATATCAAAACATTAATGCATTTGTAACTGCAGGTTAAATGCATTCATGTTTTGCATCAAATAATGTGTAAATACATCTGGATGCCACTTCAGATGCAGCTTCTGTGTTTCCTCTGCATTATTGCAAAAATGAATTTTGTTGATAATGATTTTAATGATAATGATATTCTAGGGGGAAAAAAGGCTTTATTTTTAAGAATATCAAAAACTTTAGGAGTCAGCTGCCCACTGCAGTCCTGCAGCTCAGTACACTCAGTAAAATATCGTCTGTTATCGATAAAATCCCAGAAAATATCTATCTATCTATATACCCAAAATATTTTTTTTTTGTCTATATTGCACACCCCTAAGATAGATATTAAATTCTTCTTTGCTTAGTGATTGTTCGCACATATTTCACTGATCATCGTAAAATAAGCTTTTATCTTAGAATTAGGTTTTCTCAACGATAACGAGGACAAGACAAAAATATGAGTAGCTGAGTATATCTTCAGCAAGCCAACACGCAAACTGCCGCAAATGAAACTGAAAGTAAGACGCAGATGCTCAACACACAAAACAATCATCTTCATTAAAAGTAGTTCACACTGCACGATTTTCAAAGTCATCGGATCACCGTTGTTTTCACACTGCACGATTATCTGGGGTTGCATTCAGTCGCTTCACATTGTGTTCACATTGCACGATGGATCGGCGACAGGAGTCACTGCATGACTTTACAAGAGGAAGAATCGCCGACAGCTCTGTCTGCTCCGCAAACTACAGCCAAACGCACGCGAGAAGTGATAAGGTAATAAATAATGCAAGATCACGCTGATATTATGGTCTATAAGTCCTCCCCGAACACACAGTAATTAACAAAGATGACTCCTTAACAAACATACTTCTGCTGGGAAATTTTTATATACACAAATCTAAGTAGCCTACTTGAAAGTGAAACCAACGTGTTGTGCATTTTATAATGAGTTTATTTCTTATAGCCTCAAAGTGATGAAAAAGAAAAAATGCAATAAATCTTTTGTCCTTTATAGAAGAATATTATTTACAGGAAAAACCCTAGCCCCTTCTTCATCTTCATGTAGCCTACCTGTTCTGTATAGTCTAATGCAAAAATGTAGGCACATTGTTTGTAAATGGCTGGCTTTGTTAAAAAAAAAAAAAAAAAAGTCCTTCCCGCTGCCCTGTATCTTGCTCTCTCATTGGCTGTAGGTCATCGCCTATGTATTTATCAGTCAGAACTCATTCACACAGCAGGATTGTGAATTGTTTTAACAAATCAGATAGATATCCGATCATAGAAAACCAAGGGATGGGGGGGTCCAAATGTGAACAACAATTATTTACTTCATTTTTATTGGAAAATAAATGCTTTTCTGATGTGATTTGAAATTTAAAAAGGGAGAAAAAAAGTTCGCCAAAAGGCAGATTCGAACCCCGGTCGAGCGTGTCAAAAGAAGCGTAACACACGCTTTACCATCTGCGCCACTGAATCTTACGAATGATAACCGTCTTTTGCTAATTTGACTACCCCAATAATACGTTTGTGGGTGGAATTAATGTAAATAGCCTCTGTCAACAACATGGATATTTGCACTTTTTTATTCCCAACAATTAAACAGTTGCCCACAGAAAAAAACAGTGACAGCCCCACTTCCCGCGCCTCTGTTACCGTCTGAAAAAAAAAGGCGAATGTCCGCCTGTTCGTCCGGTCCTGCTTCTTTGTTTTAGCTCCTACCTTCATTTCATTTAAGCACCAGTTACAGTCGGACTGAGCGGTTTTTTCAAACGATGCCGCAAGCCGGCGTTTACGGGCTCAACCAAGTGTACAATCGAGGGGGGGTGGTCACACAGTTTTGTTTCCCTTGTTTTTCCTAAATTGAAAGTAAATCGGAAATAACAGATCCACTAGGCTACAACCAGGGTTCATTAAAGGAGGGAATACCATATGTCACATATTACAATATAATAGGCCTATTATTGGGGGGGACAGATTGGTATTTTTCCAATTTTGGGGGGGACACGTCCCCCCCAAAGTATATGGTGGTTACGCCCATGTAGAAAACGCATGAAGTGTCCAGGTGTAAACAGGCCCTTAGAGAGGCAGAGTCTCTCAGAAGTAAAGATGGGCAGAGACTCTCCAATCTGTGAAAGAGTGCGTAAAAAGATTGTGGAATACTTTATTAACAAAGTTCGTCAACATCAAATTGCAAAGGCTTTGTAAATCTCATCATCTACAGTGCATAACATCACTGAAATCTCTGTGCGTAAGGGACAAGGCCAAAGACCTTTGTTGGATGCCTGTGGTCTTCGAGCCCTCAAACAACACTGCATCACTCATCGGCATGATTCTGTCATTGACATTACTAAATGGGCCCAGGAATACTTCCAGAAACCACTGTCGGTAAACACAATCCGCCGTGCCATCTGCAGATGCCAACTAAAGCTCTATCATGCAAAAAGGAAGGCATATGTGAACATGGTCCAGAAGCGCCGTCGTCTCCTGTGGGCCAAGGCTCATTTAAAATGGACTGTTTCAAAGTGGAAAAGTGTTCTATGGTCAGACGAGTCCAAATTTGACATTCTTGTTGGAAATCACAAACGCCGTGTCCTCTGGGCTAAAGAGGAGGGAGATCTTCCAGTGTGTTATCAGTGTTCAGTTCAAAATCCAGCATCTCTGATGGTATGGGGGTGCATAAGTGCATACGGTATGGGCAGCTTGCATGTTTTGGAAGGCACTATGAATGCTGAAAGGTATATAAAGGTTTAAGAGCAACATATGCTCCCCTCCAGATGACGTGTATTTCAGCAGGACAATGCAAAACCACATACTGCAGCTATTACAACAGCATGGCTTCGTAGTAGAAGAGTCCGGTGCTGAATTAGCCTGCCTGCAGTCCAGATCTTTCACCTATAGAGAACATTTGGCACATCATTAAATGAAAAATACGTCAAAGACAACCACAAACTCTTCAGCAGCTGGAAACCTATATCAAGTAAGAATGGGACCAAACTCCAGAAACTCATAACCTTGATGCCCAGACATCTTCAAACTGTTTTGAAAAGAAGAGGAGATGCTACACCATGGTAAACATGCATCAAATTTGAAATGAGCTTATTTTGTACATAAAATTGTAAAATTTCTCAGTTTAAACATTTATGTTATCTATGTTTTATTGTGAATAAAATATTGGCTCATGTGATTTTTGAAGTTCTTTTAGTTTTCATTTTATTCAAATAATAAAAAAAAAAAAACATTTCTGGAATTCGGGTTGTAGACCTTAGTTACTAAAGTTAAAAAAATAGCAATGACAGATTCATACTACTTTTCTTAAATAAGTATTTTAATTATTATTTTTATAAGTATTATTTAGTTATAGCCTACTTATTTAGTCTCCTAGCCTAGGACAAAATAAACAAGAACGAAGAGTAAAGTTTCCTTCAGAATGCATGAATTTTAAGACTGACTCACCAGTAGAGGGCAGAATATCATCCCACACCTCTGAGGAACACTTTGTAACAGAGTAAAATACTATGCATTTATTATGCACTATTCATTTAGCCTAACTAAACTTGAGAAAATGTAACTGAATAATAATTTGCTATTATTTTTAGTGATGTTTCTCAACATTTCAATCATTACAATTAAAAAAAGACTTTAGATCTAAGTATATTTTAAAGAGCGAACCAGGGCATTAAAGTTCCCCGTCTTTATGCATTGTTAAATTATATTTGTGTTAATGTTTGATGTGATTGGATGCACAAGTGTGATGTAATGAGCGCGCTGGTCGAGGGAGGGAGCGTGAAGTTTGTCCGCGCTGGCTTCCCATCCCTGTGGAAGCTTCATGCCATTGTCTCATTGTCAAAAACAGCCTGTCTAGTCGGAAACTTTGAAACTGGGTGATTATAGTTCAGGCTTGTTTCAGACACTGCCGAATTCAAGTATGAGCTTATGAGAAGTGAGAGTTGTTCGAGTAGCCCTAGAATGCAACAAGTAGTTGAACACAGAAAAGAGCATTTATAGAGGAGAGAAGCGCGGAGCAGGTAAGACGCTGTGTTTGGTGTCTGTAGTGAATCATGTTTTCAGTGTTTGATGTTTTTGTGATGAATCATTGTGGTGAAAATCGTGAGGAATGTGAAGATCCATTTACCGTACTGTCCCCATTCATTTGACTTTTGCTGGGTTTTTTTTTGTTTTTGTTTTTTGGTTGTTTTAATTTCGCTCTGTTTTGTTTCTGGGCTTTTTTGCATTAGCTGCTTTGTCATATATTTTGTCTTCACACAGTGTTTGTTTATGCTTTCTGTCAAAGCGTAGGCTATTATAGCAAAACACAATTTATGCTCTGATTGAGTCGATATTTTTGTCATATACGTCTAAATTCGAATTACTTTTAAACCAGTAATGTATTTACTGTTTAAAACATTTATTTATTATGGCTATGTTTGCATTTATTTACAGATGACCTCTTAAATAAATGGCTTTAATTTTTTTTTTTTTTTTTTTTTATTATTTTATTTTGCAAGTGGTTTAAAGGAATGACTTGTTTAATTTTTATTTAATGTTTAATTTTTTTATTTTTAGATATTTTTATTTTACAGATGTGTTATACAACTATTCCTGTTTTTTGTTTTTACAGATGCATTCTAAAGAAGAATATATTGCTTATTTTTTTGTTTGTGTTTGTTTTAAGTATAATATAATTATATAATTTTTGTTTGTTTGTTAATAAAATGTGTTGTAACATCCAAATATTCTAGCAGTGGTTTGTCAAAAGCTTTGTGTTTGTTGGGACACTCACAGTGTCCAAATAAGCTACTTTGGCCCAGTCAGTCTAGCACTAATCAGTCTCTCTCTCTCTGTCTCTCTCTCTCTCTCTCTCTCTCATGAGACTAGGTGTTGCTGAATGGCATGAGTTGTTGAGCAGTGCCAGAAGTCATGGCAGAGCTGGAGGTGGATCAGTCCAACCTGCCCAGAGTCCAGGAGGGTAAGACCTGCCTGACATGCATCATTGCAGACCATTTCATTTTGGGTGATTTGTGCTATAATGTTGTAGGCCTATGATGTGTAAAATTCCAAAATTTGTCACATCATTGTGGGACTGATTGTTGATTCCCAATCTGATGTCTCATTCTGATGTTATATCCCATGTGCTGCAAGCTTTTGCTGATAAGTCTGAGATCTGATTAACATTCCAGACGTCTGCTGTATATCTCAGAAGCAAAAGAGCTGTCTTTTTTTCCATTGGTGAAAGAGCCTTTCCACATGGCTCTGTTTGCGATTGTCTTTTATGCTTCTTTTGAAGGGGGAAACCTTGATGATGATTTCCCTTCCGTTCTCGTTGTGTACACAATGCTTTCATTGTTTTGCTTTGTATTTTTACGCTTAAACAAGCACTGGTTATAGAACAAAGATTCTATTAGATCACCCAATTAACTAATGTCTATGCCTTACCATGTCTATGCATTACTATGCCATGTTTTTCCCATTGATTTTATATCCTTTAAACTTGGCCTGTGAGCAATAGTGTTTTCATTTCCTCAGTTTGTTTTCAGTACTAGTTCCCCAAAGCATTGTGTAATAAATCTATCTTAGTGAGCTCCCTTTGTCTTCACTCTTGTTTTATCAGTTCCTGTGGATGTGTTTTTGCTCTGGTAGTTCTCTTGCCGTAGTCTTGGGAATGCTGTCTCTATACCCCAGTTCCCTTGAGAAACGGCAGCCTCTTTCCTCACTGCCCTTTAACCCCTTTGCATCCTTGAATACTCCATGCCTTCACTGACCCTTTTCCTCTTTATGCCGTGAAACCTCTGGCCAGATAGATATTTATAAATGTCTGATAGTGGCAACTATATATTACTGTTCAAATGTTTGGGGTCAGTAAGACTTTTTTTTTTTTTTTTTTTCTGAAAGAAGTTAATATTTTTCTTCAGCAAGGGCACATTTAATTGAGCAATATCATGATTTTACAAAAAAAATTGTTTTACATTTTTTCTTTCTTTTGTTTTTTTGATCAAGTACATACATGTAGCCTTGGTGAGATTGGCAGATCTATCTCAGACTTCCTATCTCAGCTCAACCACTTGTTTTGTTTCATCTCATTTTGTTTTGTCTCTGTCTGTTTTGCATGCTGTGACTGCTCAATCTTATTTTTTAAATGGGCGTATCATATTTTTAAAGTATGCGTGTATGCTTTCAAACATATGTTTCGCCTCTCTTTGTAATATGAGCATGTCTTTTTTGGCCTGGCTTCTGCAAAACTAGTTTGACAACTGTATATCCACACCCTCTTGCCTGCCAATCCACTCCGCGCCTCAATCAGACACCTCAGGTCCACTAAACCACATCGCTTCTAGAACCGGGTCTGCAGGCTCAAATCCCTCCTCCTACAACGAGAGGAGCGTATGAAGTTAACAGGTGTTTAGACTGTCGAGAGTGAATTGTATAGTAACACAGGTGTACAGCTTCTCCCTCATTGACTGGATAAAATGGACGATCCTTTCAGCGTGTGAATCTGTGAGTGTTGTTTTTTTGTTGACTGGAAATTTAGAGACATGAGCCTCCTGCTGTTAGGGGTTCTGGAATTCCTCAGCTGTAGATAAAGATGAGCAGAAATCCCCAGCACTGCCTGAACTGTTATGGGGGTGGATACAGCTGTCAGGAATCTTATCAGTTTAGGTGTAGTTTGAGGGACAGATCGGTGTTTAGAGAGAAGACTAATGTGTTTTCCTGACCAAACTTAATCAACATACTAAATTCAACTGTCAGTAGTTCATTCTGTTGTCCTTGTGTTGTTAGGATTGTTTTGACTAAAGGAATCAGACCAGATGTTTTTAATAACTGGCTGTAGGTGTATGTACATGGCTAGCATGCTAGCATAGGCTTCACATGTCTTTTGCTGCGTTATGCTTCCTGAGAACAGTAGCTCTGATTAAATGAGACTGATAATTTTATAATCCAACTGATAGCCCGGTCGTGAATCTTATATTGCATGTAAACACCTTGATACAAAAGAAATTGATTGAAAGAGGATCTTAAGTTTGAGAATAATTGTTGGTCACACTTTAGTTTGGGGACCAATTCTCACTATTAACTATGACTTTTGCCTTAATAAACTCCTAATTTGCTGCTTATTAATACATAGTTAAGGTAGTTGTTAAGTTTTGGTATGGGGTGGATTAAAAGGGAACTAGAATATGGTAATGCAGAATAAGGCATTAATATCTGCTTTATAAGTACTAATAAACAGCCATTATGCATGCTAATAAGCAACTAGTTAATAGTGAGAATTGGTAGCTAAACTGTTACCTAATTGCCATGTACTCTATAGTATTCTAAGATTGTTTAGGTTTTTAAAGCATTAAACAGCTCACCAAGGTTGCATTTGTTTGATCAAAATACATATTGTAATATTGCGAAATATTTTCATTAAAAGTACCTTTTTTTTAAAGTAATTTATTCCTGTTATAGCAAAGCTGAATTTTCATGATGCTTAAGAAATCATTCTAATGCTGATTTGGTGCTCTAAAAACAATTTATTATTGTCAATTGAAACAGTTGTGCTGCTTAATATTTTTGTGGAAACTCTGATAAATTGATTCCAGAATTCTTTGAATAAAATGTTTTTTTTTAAAAACTGCAATTTTCAAATAGAATTCTTTTGTAACATTATACATGTCTATTCTGTCACTTTTGATCAATTGAATGCATCCTTGCTGAATAAAAGTATTAATTTCTTTAAAAAAAATTTACTGGCCCCAAACTTTTGAACAGTTGTCTAAACCTTTAAATCTTATAGTTATCGTGGCATTTGATGAATAGGCTTGCATGTCATTTGTAATGCAACATCAAAATGCTTTTTCTGGCATACGTTTAAATATTAGCAAAAAATATATAGGGTCCACAAATATTTTTGTAGTGTATTTCTGTTGATTTTAGCGTTCTTATCATGCCCTGTCCCCAGGCAGCGAGTATGTTGGCTGCTGGACAAAACAAACCAGCTACTGAGTCTACAGAGCCACTGGATGTCTCAAAAGAGGACAAAGACACTGACCATTATGTTTTGCCCTTGTCTGTACGCCTTTCCAAAGTAAACGCCACCAATCTCACTATCCTTCTACTCAGCTTGTCTTTTTTCTGCTGCTGGCACATCTGGAAACCATTCCTCCTGTGTGCAGGCGTATGTGTGTGCGCTCTGGGTGGATATGGATGTGTGAGCGCATTGTTGGGAGGTGCTTGTGTAACCTGATATGGGTTATCACAATATGCAGCAGGTGGGCTCAAGCAGAAAATACATTTGTCTTTTTGGATACTGAAACGGTTGCATTTAAATCTGGGATACCCCACAGAAGGATTATTTCTCTTTGCTCGCATTTTTAGGGGGTCGGTAGTTTCACTCCACCAGACGGGGTGGCTGGGCCTCAGAGCTATACTTAGATTCCCACCAGCTGCTCAGGTCAGAGGTTGTGCTGAAGTCAGTATGTCTCCATTAGGATATTATTGTCATGCTACTCTAATTCAGCATAATTGCTCAGGCCATCCTGAAGTAAAGCAGATGTAGCTAGAGTCATTTGTGTTAAGTTTCAGTCCTGTTGAGTGTGAATCCAGCAGTTACACTGATGGGGTGGCTCTTGATTTAGTAAAACGCTCTCAGTGTCTGTAATGTTCTCTGTCCTGACCGCAGGTCCGGCACCAGCGCTAAAGCCTCAGACTCCAGCTGTTGTGTCAATTACAGGCCTTATTCCTTTCAGAAACTCTCTGCGACTCAGCTGCCCTGTAAATCGCTGAATTTGAGGTTGCTTTTTACTAAATTTGAATTTGGCGTACACTTTGTGGATATCCTGAGGGGCGGCACCATGGGATTGTTGAAGTTTTGTTGCCATGAGCGTTTATGAGGGCAGTATATGTTTGTTTGGTAACACCAGTGACACTGCTTCAATCTTCACTACTCAACGTTCACCTCAACATGTAGCACAAAACTTATTTACTTTAACTCCTTGAGGGATTCTGCAGTGTACAGAACACTGTACTGAGCTTTTTAAGGTTTACTGCATACTGTATAGGTTTCCCTAGAGGTAAGAAAATGGCAATGCACAAAATAAAGGACAGAATTGCTCCTTAACACAAACAAATCACCAAAAATTCGAGTAGGACTAGTATTTATTTAAAAAAAAAAATTTTTTGTGATACTTTAGTGCTCCAAAAGATCTGCACTCAGCTCTCATATAAGCAGCAACTTCTTTACACACGTGTATTTCATGTGGCTGTATATCATCTTGAAAGACCCTCAAGAACTGTACTTTTCGGGTTCACATGCACATTTGTTAAATTCAGAGTTCACTGACCTGATACTCTGTGTTTTTGCTTCTTGTTAAAGGAATGTTCTGGGTTAAATAAAGTTTAGTTCTATCAATGGCATCAAAATGCTGCTGATTAGCACAGAAAATAATGCATGACCAGATCTTCATCCACCTAGAACAGTAAACATTTTAGTTCCATTAAAAGAGTGATTTAGACTATTTTAGAGCTCAAGTAGCTAAGGAACACTTTGGTACAGAAGAAAATGCAATCTTCGTATTTTTACTTTAAATCCTCTGAAATGCCTGCCCCATAGACTTTACTTAAATTTAGTTTGGTTTTACAAATTGAGAGACAAATTATTTTCAGTAGCACAACACGGATTTCTTTTAAACAGCGAGAGCTTTTCTGGGTTGTCAATTATTTTAACATGGGGTTTAAAATTAAATGTGACACCTACGGGACCAAAACCACAAGTGTAATTTTGTTTTTAAGCTTCCAGGGTCAGTTATTGTCATGCAGACTGTTATTATGGCTTCATGAAATTTGAGTGTCTCATTTTTAAAGTTAGTATATAAAGAATTTAAGACTTTTTTTTTAAAGGGATAAAATGTCTTTTTTTAATTTGTTTTGAAATGAGGCTTCACAAATGTGGTGCTATGAACATTTTTAAATGAGCTTTACTAAAATGACCTGAAGCGATTTCTGAAGACATGAAATAACACCGCATGTCTCTGAACTCTGAAATGTCTGCCAGTATTTTCTGACAAAGTCTCCAGTTACAGCCTTGAATGTAATTTATGGTTAAACTACTATAGATACTATACGTTTATAATCTGAAGTGATCATAAAGACCACTGATAAAAGATCAGCAGCATTTCTCTTTTAATTGTTAATTTTTTTGAAGTTGTATTGAGTGTTGTTTTTCCTTTGCAGTTTGCCAGGGTTTTGCTGTACTCGAGGATGGAGCTCTAGCTCATAACCTGCAGGAGCAGGAAAGTAAGTCCCATTTCTCTAATTTCATCTGCCACACCTAAAGCATTTTAAATCTTATTCAGCCGTCTTTTGTAAACTTCTAAAGTGGGCTGCTGTTCACACACCTAAAAATACAAGGGCGTTTCAGTACATACGGTAACAAGACCTCTCATGTGAGTCAATCTGCCTGGTTAACTGAAATATCCTGCTTGGACAAATAAGGTAGAGTTTAGTTTTAGTCTGTTCTCTGAACATCCGTCCACAGAGATTGCCACATCAATATTTGGGTTCATGTTTTTCATCTGAGCCTTTAACCCACCCCTAAATGGCATATGAAAACAAAACAAACTGTGTGATTAGGTTGATTTACAGGTAAATCAGATGATCTCTCTGTGCAAGTGTGCACTTTCTTTTCACAGTAAACTACAGGAGGTCTAATTACATTATTTTCTGAAACAAATGCATCAGATTTAAATATTCTGATATACACTACAGTTCATGAGTTTAGTCTCAGTAAGATTTACTCCTATGTTTATGTGAACAAAAACGCAGTAAGAACAGTAATATTGTATTCTTTTAAACAGTAGTGTCTTCCATGGGCTCTTCTGTAACCTTGCATGCTTTCTTCAACAGTTGAGCAGTACTACAACTCAAATGTGCAGAGGAGTCAGCTGGTCCAAAGAGACATCAGAGTAGCCAAGAGACTCCAGGATGAGGAGGAGCAGAGGGCTCAGATGCTGCAGCACCAGACCACTCACCAACTGTAAGATCACACACAGGCAGTCAAAGACTAGTCACACCACTATCAGATATGACACTGTCTATTCATGCTTGTATACTGTTTATCAGCAGTTCAGTAGCTGATAGCATGTCCAAAGTCCACCAGTGTCCAATAGTGCGACAGTTTTGGCATTTCTTCCTTACGTTAAAGGAAACAGATGTGTTTTTAAGTTATTTTCATTATATCAAAGGTGTTTTTTTTCTGTGAAGGGAGGAACGAGACTCCGAATATGCACGCATGATTCAGGAGGAGAACCAGCGGCGTGCGGACGAAGCTCGGAGGAGGGAAGTGGAGGACGAGGTGTGTAACGCACTCCAGGCTCAGTAAACGTCACCCCTTCTGTTTTTCATTTACACCTCTGAACCACTTTGACTGAGGGATCAAATGGATCCATAATTAATGAGTCACTGTGGGACGCCAGTGAGATGATGTATTCAGCTAGTCTCCTGTGGAGTGTAAGTGCTGGCAAAGACCACACGGGAATGAGCATCAAAAATCACACTCATACTGTGCATTAATCAACTTCAGATGCATTTAACTCCAGCCCACCTTAAATAACCTCCCCAGGCACAGTTCAGTGAGTCACAAGCAGAAAAGCTGAGTGTGGAAATGTTCTCCTCCTGAAATAAAAGGAAATCTCTATGGATCTGCAGCTTTTCTTTAGTTAGGGCTTTGTATTTAGGGTCCCATAAATGTTATAGCAGTTCTTTGTGTTGGAGGTGGTGTGGCATAGTGGTTAAAAAGCTGCAAGCGATAATCCATGAAGTTCAGTCCAGATTTTGTCTGGACACTCATGTCGTTCCATACCTATATGAGTTTCTTTCTTATGTTGAACATAAAAGAAGATATTTTGAAGAATGCTTGTAATCAAACAGTTGTTGGTCCCCATTGACTTCCATAGTATTTATTTCCCTACTATGGAAGTCAATCGGAACCAACAACTGTTTGGTTCTTTAAAATTATTCAAAATATATTTTTTGTTCAACATAAGAAAGAAGCTCATACAGGTTTGGAACGACATGAGGGTGAGTAAATGATAACAAAATTTACATTTTTGGGTGAACGATTCCTTTAATTTCTGGTTGCTCCAGAGTGAGCTATCTTTGTAATACCTGTACTAAAAGTTAGTTTAGCATCAGCTAAATATGAAATCTTAAAGTTTATAAATATTAAATTGAAGTTCTCCCCCAAAATGTTTATGATTTATAGTAAGGCAGTAAATATAGGAGTATTTGGGGAAACTGTTCCGGAGCATTAAAATACACAGATAGATATACACACATACAGACAATTAATTTGCCTAGAATAGTAGTTGTCCTGATAAAATGATTTTATGACTTTTTAGTTCAAAGAACACATTTTTATAGTAAATAATATTTTAGCAAAAGTAAGAGATGAGCATTTCTGCATGTAAGACATCCTGATTACATTTGTTGAATTAAATTATTATCATGATCCAGGACAGTCTCTGAGAAATTTAAACGGGTAGCAACAAGGTTTCTGAGTCTGCCGTGAAATATAATTAACTTGTTCAGGTTTAATTTTTCTTCTTGAATGACATTGCAGCGAACCTTAATTAAGGAGTCTCTTGTTCAGATTTGTTTGAAGACAGACAGCCTGTGGGGATGACTGTGGAAATCAAGAGTGTTTTTGGGAGTGTCTTGAGAGTGGGAGAGTCCCGGGTCAGGTGGCAAAGCTGGAAATTGTTGGCTCAGCAAGTAGAAAATCTGAGTCAGAGAACTTTGGCATATCAATTTATTAGATCCTAACCACCTATTATCATGCAGGTGATCTCGGAAATTTGGGCTCCAGATAAATCTGAGTCAACATCCCTGTGAGGCATTTCAAAATACAATAAGGAATTTTGAACATTTGGGACATTTTATGATTCAGAGTTGTATAGTGAACATGATCTCTGTTTCTGCATGTATTTTTGAGTCACGACTTGACCTGCCAGCTTCACTGCAGAAATCATGCATGTTCTTTTTACATTTTGCTCTTGTTTTGCACTGAAAACAAAATTTAAAACAAGACTGATTTGAGAAAAATATTTATTTTTAGAGAATATATCTTGAATTAGGTTTTTATTACCTCACTGGCTTTTTAGTATCAGGTTTTTTTTTAGAATAAACTTTGTAAATTTAGTTTTTTTTTTTCAGATATTCTAAGTTATTACCTTACACAGTTCTGCTTCTCAAGTATATTTATCTTATTTTATTTTAAAGATGTTACTGGAAAGCACCAAAAGTGCTCATTGCGGTTATGAAATGTTCGTTTAGACCTTTAAAATGGACATGATAAAATATCAGTCTGCTTATTCTTATTTAATTAATATTTACTAGTAAACTTGAAGGTGTTTTTTCAAACCTGTGTGGCATATTTCGCACTGACAGGCCTCGCATAGTGCATAAAATGTCATTCCGCTGCATTAATTATACATATTTACACCCCTGCAGCCCTGTGATAATTAAAGCCTGTGAGGCAGCAGGTCGCATCTAAATATCATCTCCACACGTGGCTCTGAAGCCTGCTGTCCTATCAAGCTCCTACAGGAGCAGGAAAGAGTAATGCTGAACATAATTCTCACCCAGTAGTTCTAATAGTTGTGTACACAAACAAACCTCATCTGGAGGGGTGATTTCTTTGGAGTCCAGGTGCCAGATAAGCTCCGAATCAGCCCCCTGGAGACAGGAGCCAGTCCCTGTGTGGGCTAGAATCTCTCAGCGCAGGATGGTGGATTTAATTCGGTTGGTGCTGTGAAGTAAGAAAGGTTAGCATAACAGGTTAATTAGAATAGGAGGACACCTGGACCTGATGGCAACAGACATAGAGAGACACTGCTGAGGAGATTAACATGACAGTTTAATGCAAGGGGCCCCCAGATATGAAGATTTCCTTCTAAGGGACCTCTTACTAAAGGCAGATATATATTTTTATGTATGCCCATAGACCATTTTATGCTGTGTGTGGAAAAATATTAAGCATGGTATTAGACAAAAATTTCCAAAATTAAAAGACTAGCTTTTTGTCATTGGCTAAAGCCAAAATACTTATTAATAATATATATATATATATATATATATATATATATATATATCTTGATTAGATATAAGCATATCTTGCTTTTTCTACAAAATATTAGTTTTTATTTCTACTATTAGAACATTGGAGAAACATAGTTAAGTTTCACAATAAATACCAATTCAAAGCATAGTGTTAAAATACATTGCTGTAAAATCCTATTATTTTCTCTCAAGTTTTCCACAGGCGCCTTAGCACCCCCTTGTGAACCATTAAGGTACTTAACTTAAGGTAACTTAAAAACATCTGACCTAAACAGCTTCACCATCTCTTTACTTACTGTTCTCCCATGTTCCAATCTCTCCCATTTCCAAAGGTCTTCAAAAACTTTTTTAAATAAATATTTAGCCCAGCTCCTTAAGTCTTACATTTTTCCTTCATGTTGAAGTATGTAAACAGCATTAAAATCCCAGATTTTAGCTCAGTAGAAGTCAAAGGAAAGAACTTTTGTCATTGAGACAGAACTCTGCCATCTTCTGGTTAAGTGCTGTAAATTCTCTGTCATATACAGGGTGTGTTGTGTTATGGTTGTTTTTGCAAGACTTTAAAGGACAGTATTTCATAACACCGTTCAAGGCAGGTAGAAATACAAAATAAGAAATCTTTCAAATTGTAACCAAGCGAGACCCTAGTGACTTACAAGCATATATTAAAATTGTAGGGGTTCAAGTAATTGTTTTTGTAAAACTTTTGCAGAAATCATAGTTTGTAACTTTATGAAATGAGCATAAATTTCATCTCTATTTACATGGCACAAAATGTCAGTAGTCATGTGATAAGATAAAAGAAATGGTCACTGTGGTAATCGTACTGTAATTGATTCAGTTAAGATATGTTTCAACCGTACTTTGTCAGAGGAAACTTGTGAGTCATTGTGGTCAGCTGTGCGATAAATTGTGTCCCCTGTTTGCCAGTTTAGCTGCAAACTGAGAACATAGCTGTTTGAAGATTCTGCATGGTGGGCTTTTTGCAGTAAGAGAGGGCAGGTCTCATGGCCTTTGATACGTAAGCGTGGAAATTCCCCTCTGTTGACGTACACCGACTATTGCTGGCGTCTTTGTGACTAAAAATAAATCCGCTCATACACTCAAAGCCCACGCTTAGAGTTAAGGGTTTCACTTCAATGTGTCATAACTGAATAACTGTCAATCTAGTTCTTTCTGACGTGCTATTATAGTAGTTTTTCTTTTCCAAATACAATCTACAGCTATATTTTACATGTTTTTCTATATTCATTAAAAATTTGTTTAAAAAAAAAAAAGAAAAACAGATCCTCACTTCCCCAAATGACCATTATGATCTGTAAAACTTATTTTTGTTGTTGTTTTTTTAGGAAATAGCAAAAAGGATACAGGAAGAGGAAGAGCTTTATTTGAGACACAGGAGCAGTTACCAACATAAAGATGGTAGAGGTAAAATACTCCTCTGTAATTCATGGTGTTCTTGAATAGTTTTTATGAAGTGGTGTAACTTCAACAGTTTTATTAGGTAGGCCACTCTTTTGTGACAGCGGGCTCACAATGTGTTCACACTGACAATGTTTCTGTTGTGTGACAAAGCTGCACTTCTGTATAGAAAATAGTTACATTCAGCATTTAATATTTTCTTTCATAATGGCCATAAATTTTATAGATTATTAGGAGTGTGAAATCTAAATTACATGTCAAGGGGGCCACATTTACATTGACACTGAACCCGAACCGCATAGTATAGCTATAAACTGTTTAAGTGATCTGAATTGAGTCTGATTTTGAGTTTGATTTGTGAAAGATCATGTTGATAAATAGGATTATAGTGCAGTTTCAATGAGTTTGTTATGTGAGGCCCAGCAAAAATATGCTCATCTGTGATACTACTTTCAGTGGAACCTCTGGGAATCCGTGATATGTTCACATACAGTATAAATGCTGCATACTGTTAATATGGGTGCCATTCACATGCCAAGGGCACAATGTGTGAAACTCAACTTACGCATGATTAAAGCAGTTCTTTTACGTGTATAACAGTATTTCTGTTTGTTTCCCTCGTTTACTTTGAAAACAGTAGCTTTCTTGGAGAAATAAGTAGTAAACATGTTCATAGTAAAAATTTCTTATCCCACTAACATCGTGACTATGTCTCAATGTCTTGTCACATGTGTTTTCTTTGTCTAGTCAAATGGTTGTTTCCTGTATAAGCATCTGATTTGGGGTAAAATAATGTGACTCCACGGGTGATTATTTCTTACACCGAGTACTCCATCATCATTAAGCAAATTTGGAATATTAAATGTACTGAAATAATACACAAATACTTTGTTTCAACATGCAGTGTATTGTTAATGCGTCCATCATACAGTATGACACACATAGCCAGCTGCTTCGTTTGCTTTTTAAGCCCCACAGGGCATATCGTCTGGGATGATGACCCTAAAGTCCAGTTCAGTAATGTTTGTTTCCTGTTTGAAAAGTTCTATGGTTACACCACATCTTTTGAGTCTGACATTAAAACCTGAATTCCTTTAATGGCATCAACAGTAATCTATGATTATATGACTATGTTGTAGTCGCGATAACCGCAATATCGCGCTATTGAAGAGCATAACCGCAGAGGAATGCAACAACCGCAGCAACCGCGATATTTCAGTGTTTTCTTTTTCGTAAGGTTACGCCCTTCTTGTTTTACACTTCGTGCATGTGTACTGAATATTACTAATGATAAAAATGTGTATTATGCTAATTTGCACAGAGGCTCAGTAAATTTGCACTTAACAAGCCTAAACAGACAGCGAATGAGAGCGAGATCGACTGATCGCGTGCGATTACCTGCGTCTGTCCTTCAGGCCGAGTCATGTATATTTGTGAATACAGGTTGTCATGTCCAAGGAAAGCGAAATCTGTCTTAGCATCGACGCTCTGCTGGTCAGCTGAGCCTTTAAAAGTGGCGCTCAAAGTTAAAATGATTTAAACAGCGTGTTTCATTACAAATCTCTGAATGAATCAGTGCTTTTGAACGTGTAGTTGAATGAACGGTTTAAAGACTCACTCAAAGACAGTGTCTTGCCGCCACCTTGAGGCGAAACAATGAAGCTGCACTGACTGACAGCCGTCCAGAACACGCAGGTGAAATATCAACAGAAAAAGTATCTTGTCCAGTCAGATGCGAGGATCAGAACTAACTGTTATATATATATATATATAATATATAATATATGTGTATATATATGGCTAACAATATACTAATGATCTTATTGTCAGGTTTAAGTTTTGTTATGTGGACCGTTATTTTGTCATTCTCTTCTGTTTACTTCACTTCCTGTTTCAACGCGATTTAGTTTCGGTTTTATTGGTTTGTGAATATGACCTCCTTACATCGTAACACATACACACACCGATTTTATATACATACATATATATACAGTGAGGAAAATAAGTATTTGAACACCCTGCTATTTTGCAAGTTCTCCCACTTAGAAATCATGGAGGGGTCTGAAATTGTCATCGTAGGTGCATGTCCACTGTGAGAGACATAATCTAAAAAAAAAAATCCAGAAATCACAATGTATGATTTTTTTAACTATTTATTTGTATGATACAGCTGCAAATAAGTATTTGAACACCTGAGAAAATCAATGTTAATATTTGGTACAGTAGCCTTTGTTTGCAATTACAGAGGTCAAAGCGTTTCCTGTAGTTTTTCACCAGGTTTGCACACACTGCAGGAGGGATTTTGGCCCACTCCTCCACACAGATCTTCTCTAGATCAGTCAGGTTTCTGGCCTGTCGCTGAGAAACACGGAGTTTGAGCTCCCTCCAAAGATTCTCTATTGGGTTTAGGTCTGGAGACTGGCTAGGCCACGCCAGAACCTTGATATGCTTCTTACAGAGCCACTCCTTGGTTATCCTGGCTGTGTGCTTGGTCATTGTCATGTTGGAAGACCCAGCCTCGACCCATCTTCAATGCTCTAACTGAGGGAAGGAGGTTGTTCCCAAAATCTCGCAATACATGGCCCCGGTCATCCTCTCCTTAATACAGTGCAGTCGCCCTGTCCCATGTGCAGAAAAACACCCCAAAGCATGATGCTACCACCCCATGCTTCACAGTAGGGATGGTGTTCTTGGGATGGTACTCATCATTCTTCTTCCTCCAAACACGTTTAGTGGAATTATGACCAAAAGTTCTATTTTGGTCTCATCTGACCACATGACTTTCTCCCATGACTCCTCTGGATCATCCAAATGGTCATTGGCAAACTTAAGTCGGGCCTGGACATGTGCTGGTTTAAGCAGGGGAACCTTCCGTGCCATGCATGATTTCAAACCATGACGCCTTAGTGTATTACCAACAGTAACCTTGGAAACGGTGGTCCCAGCTCTTTTCAGGTCATTGACCAGCTCCTCCCGTGTAGTTCTGGGCTGATTTCTCACCTTTCTTAGGATCATTGAGACCCCACGAGGTGAGATCTTGCATGGAGCCCCAGTCCGAGGGAGATTGACAGTCATGTTTAGCTTCTTCCATTTTCTAATGATTGCTCCAACAGTGGACCTTTTTTCACCAAGCTGCTTGGCAATTTCCCCGTAGCCCTTTCCAGCCTTGTGGAGGTGTACCATTTTGTCTCTAGTGTCTTTGGACAGCTCTTTGGTCTTGGCCATGTTAGTAGTTGGATTCTTACTGATTGTATGGGGTGGACAGGTGTCTTTATGCAGCTAACGACCTCAAACAGGTGCATCTAATTTAGGATAATAAATGGAGTGGAGGTGGACATTTTAAAGGCAGACTAACAGGTCTTTGAGGGTCAGAATTCTAGCTGATAGACAGGTGTTCAAATACTTATTTGCAGCTGTATCATACAAATAAATAGTTAAAAAATCATACATTGTGATTTCTGGATTTTTTTTTTAGATTGTCTCTCACAGTGGACATGCACCTATGATGACAATTTCAGACCCCTCCATGATTTCTAAGTGGGAGAACTTGCAAAATAGCAGGGTGTTCAAATACTTATTTTCCTCACTGTATATATGCGGTAATACTCCGCATACCGCGCTATTGAGCCACTCAAAATTACCGCAAGGGAAATTCCTTAACCGCGACAGCCCTAATCAACAGAGTTTCAAGAAAATTTCAAGTATTGCTTTAAATATATTGATTTCATTCATGCCTGCAAAATTGATGTTTCCACATGTTTGTTTTGCGAAACAAGCCCAGTTAAAGTATATTTCACCCAAAGGTGAAAATTCATTTGGAATGACATGAGTGAATAAATGATGACACTACTAACCACGTCCTGAATCACCCTGAATTCAGTGAAGCTCCATGTTTTTTTTTTTGTTGTTTTTCTCATGCAATGCATGTTTTATTTTCATTTGTCCTTTTTACTTTTAAACAGAGCTTGATATGTTAACTGTTTTACTCTGCACCCCCCGATCTCTAACCATTTCTCAAATCCCCTGCTTTATGTTTGCATGGTTGGCTTTACTAAAGAGTCCACAAGCATTCCTGCTCGTCCATACTTACCCCGGCCTGTTCATGTTCCTCACAACCGTTCTACAACCAGAAGATGGCAGCACTCCTCCTCGCCCACCTACTCGGACTCTGAGGAGGACCTGATTGAGTACAGTAGGCCTGCAGCCATACGACAGAACAGCAAACCCACCGTAGGGCAGAGGAGGCTGATCAGCAGACCTTCCAGAGCTCATTTAGAGCAGGATGACAAAAGCATGACCAGCCAAAGCAGCAGTAACCGATCATCACACCTGTCAGGTGGATGGGGAGATGTCATTAAGCTCATAAAGAACGATATGAATGAGCAAGGCTACCTCAGCCACAGCTCCAAGGAAGATCTCTTTGAACCAGTCTATAAACTTGAGAAAATATTGCGACAGAAGCAGCAGGTCTCAGGAACAGGGCTGAGTCGACACAGCAGCATGAGGGAGGATCATAACAGAATGTGGCAGGGAGACGGTTGTGGCCGTAGAGAGAGTTTTAGGGAAAGACATGTTAATTTCCTAGATGAACAGAGGCGCTCTAACAGTTATCTTGTCAACGGTTATAGGACATTTGAAAATGGTCACAGGGGCACTAGGGAAAGAGTTCAGTGTTCTGCAGGGATGCTTAGAGATGATCACACACACCTCAGAGAAACTCAAGGTCTCCACACTCAAGCTCAGGGGTTTCGACGAAACATTTCAGTGCGCTGTAGTTATCATGGTAACGTCAGGAGGACATCGGTGCGTGAGGGAAGCAGAACATGCAGCGTAGATGATTCTAACTTGGCTAGACCAAGACCCTCAAATAATGCCGCCTCACTGCAGCCTAGAGTGCCACAGTTGGAGTTGGAAGTGGAGGACCGTTTGAGAGATACGAGAAGTTGGGAGATGGTGAGAGGCAGAAATGCACAGCAGAGAGCTCAATCATTAACGGAGGATGAAAGGAGGATAGACCGAGACCACAGGCGTGGAGATTGTAGAGTGAGGCGAAGTCAAAGTGAGCGCTGTCAGACCTTCGAGGAAGAGAGATCGAGCACAGAGGAAGAGTTGGAGAGGGAGAGCAGGAGGGAGGAAAGACGGATACAAAGACTCCAGTCTTGCAGTGGGCGCTCTTCTGGAGCAGGTAACCCCTCTCTGCAGTGTGGCTGAGCCTGTCCCTACATCTGCTCATTGCTTTCCAATCATACCCAATCAGTAAACAAGAACTCCTGTCCATTCCTGTGTGCTTCCGGTGTACATCTTGGGAGTTGAGACCTTTTTTTTTTTTTTTTTTTGGTCTCATCTGCTTTTACTTAAGCTTGGTCCCTTCTCCAGTGAGACTAGATCTCATCCTTGTTTCTCAAAAACCTCAAAATCTCATCTGCTTCTCTTTCTCTTAGAGCAACATCAGTTGTTTTCTCCTTTTTCAGTACCTCATTGTTCAATATTCTTGGTTCTTCTTGACTTGGCCTTGCATTTACGGTTTGATTTGGCTCTTACTTTGTGTGTCCTTTAGATGTGTTTTCAGGGCTGTAATCTTAACCAGTAAGATTCCCAATGAGTTAAATCAAATGAAAATCCACATTCAACAGTCTCAACCAGAAGTGTCCAATCCTTGTCCTGAAGGGCCACCTTCCAGGGGAAATTAGCTCCAGCCCTAATTACACCCCTGAACCAGCTAATTAAGGTCTTCAGGATTATTAGAACCTTCCAGGTAAGTGTGGTGAAGCTAAACTCTGCAGGACAATTGCCCTCAAGGAGCAGGATTGGACACATCTGGTTGTGGCCCAACTGGCTGAAGGTGATGGTGGCCTGAAAACCCTGTGTCTCCTCTCCACATTATCTGGTTGTGATTTTGCCCTTATTACCTGACAGGACCTTCTCTTAGGAGTGGAATGGCTGCACTTGACTTGGGAGATTTGGAGCAAGTGCTGCTGGATGAGGAGCTGGCCCGCAGGCTTCAGGAAGAGGAGGAGAGATTGGCCGAAGAGGTGAACTACAAGACCAAATATATCTACTGCAGTTTTGGTATATTCCACTTACTCCTTAATCAAGCACACTTGATTCAGGTCATCAGCTCATTAGACATTTTAAGACTCTAAGAACTTGGAGTGTCAAAGGAGACATTCAAAATGTTTGCTGTTGAGGGGCTCCAGGAATGTGATTGAATATCACTGGTATATTGTATAGCAAGCCAACCTGCTGGGCTGCTTTCCTGCTAAGTTTACTGAAGTGTGTTCTCTTCTCTCAGACTCAGCAAGGTTCCTCTCCTCTTAGAAGGGACTGTCCTATTGGAGACTTCAGAGCAGCACAGGTTGCTCAGGATGAGGTAAGCAGAGTTTGAATGAGGGCTACTTTTCCAATGCATAAATGGAGGCATAAATTGTCATTTTGTGGCAGGAAATTGCACGTTTCATGCAGAAACAGGAGATAAAGGCTAAACGGAGGTCTCGTGAGCTGGAACCTGTTCGAGAATACGGGGAGAATGATAGGAAAACAGCATGTGACAGACAGGTAGCCATACTTTTAGACTGACATTATCTTTTGTTATTGTGTAATCGTACTCATTACTCATAACAAAAAATTCCAACTATCTGAATGCATCAAATGACACCTCTGCAGAATTGCCTTGTCCATGCATGTCTTCAGATATTAGTACTGATGAACTGGTTAAACCTTACTTTTGATCATATGATTCATCAGTATTGCCACATGTGTTCTTTGGAAATATTGATCTCAGCAAACACCAAATTCTAAAACCCTCTTCGTGTTTGTTTGGACCAGAGTGAACTAACCTTTAGTTGCCTTTTTTGTAGTAGTACAACGAAATTCCAAAATAATTTAATTATGAATTTTGCTGTTTGATATACAGAGGCAGAGACTGGATTCCGAAGGTCTTCAATCCCCAGTTGATGACTTAACCCCAGACAATCAGCACCCTAGTCACGTTTCCATGACAATGTAAATCACTATTTTCTCTATGAACTATGGCTTAATTTTCAGGAGATATTCTTTAACTTCTTTTGGTGTCACCACAGGCAACCGCAAGCCATCAGGAATATTGCAGAAGAGCTGGACCCCACCTTTCAAAGGAAGGATGCAGCTGAATCAGGTCAAAGCAATGATGCTTTCATTCATTCACATAACACAAACAGCTTTTAAAGTATTTATGAATGGTATGAATAATAATTACAAAACTATTAACTTATAGATTCCTGTCAAAATCAAACTTCACAACAAGTTGGTTTGTACAGCCCCTTGGAGGAACCTACTTTTGTGCCCCCCACGAAACGACAGAGTGACAAACTGGGACGAGTAAAGCCCAAGGAGAAAAAGGAAAATGCAAAACAGAAAGAGAAAGAGAACTGCAAGCAGCAGTGATGCTGGACATATAAAAGTGTGAAATCAACTCCAATACTGAATTAATAACCAAATTAGATTAAAGAAATGCATGCATGTCCTGGCAGTTTGGTGCTTTCCAGTCTTCTGCTTTCTCCAAGACTTGGGATACTTTTATCAACAAATCAACTTGAACTTGCAAAACAGGGACACTCCATCCAGATAATGCTGCTATTACTAGTAAACATCTGTTTAAGTCATGTCATGCTGCTTAGGTTTGTTTCATTTTTATTTAGCAGCTGGTTAAAAGACTGGTATGTAACCACAGAGGGAAAGCTACCACTAGCAGTACACTAACACATTTGACTTCTGGGAAAACCTAAAACGATACTATGCATTGATGAAGGAAGTTGGCACATGGTTGAGTGAACCTCTTTGGAGTTTTTCTGCATGACTCTTGATCTCTTAAGATATTCAATCAGGCATTCTTTTTAAATTGCTTGTACTTTTTTTTTCCTGTATTCCAGGAACTACATTAGTCTTAATTTACCCAAAGTGTTATTTTCATTTCTAATGGTCGCCTTCATTATGTGAGAAGATATGAAAACATTTTGCAGAACCTGGTCATGCATTCACATTGTAGAAATTAAACATTTACTGTTTCTGATATTATTGTAATAATATTTAGTGGTTTACACGATTTTGGCTCGAGTCGTCTTCCTTTTGTAGTGTACATCTTCATAGTCTATAATATATGCAGTAATTTTGCCAGGCTGGAGGAAATGAAACTTCCATGTATTTATGTACTGATGCTGAATGCTAACATTATACTGTATATGTTTTCATTGAATATTATGGCAACAATGTAAATAATGTGTTGTCATGAATCAGTAGGCCTTCATTGTCTATATAAAGTTTAATGAATGCTTTGTACAGAAGACATATATTGTATATATAAATCTTTCTTGATTCACATCAATAAACACATTTTACATTTACAACAGAAATTGTGTGGAATTAACCTTTATCTATAGTCCAAATTTAAGACATTCCCTAATTACCAACAAATTCATGCAAATCTCTGCGGGAAGCACCTCAAATATCAATTTCAAGTGAGAACTTCTCTTCCCACAAAATGAAACTTCTGTGTAAATTAAAAAAGAAAAAAACTAAGTTTTTATTTATTTTTTTTTTTTTACAAGCGGTAGAGCTGTTTTATAAACAGGATTACCCGGTATAAGGCTTTACATAGTAAACCCATGGTGACGCATAAAGTGACATATTAAACAGGGTGACCTTTTTTTGACCGTTTAAAGACTTAAGACTCACATTGCTCACCCACCAGCTGTTCCGCTCTATCCTTACTGCTGTTACGCTTATAACGCCTTGAGAAAACAGCTCCTTGGAGCCAAATAATGTGAGGTTTTTCTTTTTTTGTGGATGCAGAGCTCAGCAGGTTGGTACGCGTATGTCTAGACGTGGGAGGAAAATGAAACTGGAATGCAAAATGAGTCATGATTCCTAGATAAATAACATTAATGTAAATATTTTTCAACTCTGGTCATCAGGGAACTCCCACTGAGTCGGCAGGATATACAGGATATACAGTCCACTGAACATTCCTTTTAGATTACATATGTAAAACTATGTCAGGGGCTAGTCACTTGAACTGGTTTAACCTCCATTCTCAGTGACAAACTTAAAGAAAATATTCCATGTTTTTGCAATTTCAGAGGATTTTGTACCCAATAACTTGTTTAATGACCTCAGTAGCCACTCCATGAACTCAAGGCATTTACCTACAGGAAATTCCCAAACATGGATTCTCAGACCCCTGGTGCAAGCTGATATATTTTCAATATTGCCTACACAACAAGCTGTGCAGTATACTATAGTGCAACAGTGAGGTTTTTGCATTCTATAACCTATGTTTTTTAGGGCTTTTTTTTTTTACACTGACAGGTTGTCATCTTTGCGGGTGAAACGATGCGACGTCAGAACGTAACGGCCAACAACCAATCATAAACTAAATAGCGCTCGCCTCATTAATTACGCAAGCCGTTTGTAGAGTTATCGCAACATTAAGCGTTCTATTCCGTTTCCAGCGTTTGAGAGGTAAATGTCAAACAGTGACAGAAACGCGTTAATTGGGCTGAAGAGACTATTTTAATTTTACAGCTGAAAATTCGAAGTCTGTTTAGCATAAACCGGATGGATGGTACAGCCAGGAATAAATAAGCCCAACTGCTGCATATGAGCGAGACAAACTTTAATTTAAGCAGTTCATCCAGTCAATGATATTGACTATGCAAATAAGAATTTTACCCCGGGAATTACAAATGTAGCATGTGAAACCTTGAGTTGAAACCTAAATGCCCAGGGTAAATTCCTAACCCCAAGTAAAGAATGAATTGTGAATGAATTAACAGTAAGTCATAATTTTGTTAACCCAGAGTTAAGAAAGGTAAGAGTTGACAATTTTAATTATTTTTAATGTAAAAACAATAAAATGTACAAAAAAAGAAATTATAATCTTGAGGTCATGTTTAGTTTCAGCAATTCACTTCATACATGACACGGTTAAAACAAGATTTAGCTACCAAAAACTACTCTGCTCTCTCTGCTGATTTCCAGACAATAAAAAATTGAAATAAAAACAACTGGACCAAGAGCTAATATTAAATAAAAGTGGTTAAAGTGCAAACACGCCATTTAAAACAGTCTCATTATGCTAAATGTTATCCTCTTGGTTCTTGATCCAAAGATCATTTTTTTTAAATGGTGCTCTTTTAGAAAAAGTGGGGAAGCCCACCAGGGTATTTCAAGAGGGCTTTGACCTGAAAATGTGACACAAGCACCAGTAGATAACGCCTACTCTCATAAAAGTGTTGACATGCTGTCTGCTACTGCACACCTACATTAACAACCTCTCATCTTTGTGTTATTAAGGTGCACCACACTTCAGAAGTTAAAAACTCCGACGTGAAAGTTCATTTTGTTCTTCAGAACAAACGTAACTCATTTTGTTCAGATGAATCACTGATACAACATCTGGAATGGCTGATCGACACCCAGTATGTATTTCACAGTTCAGTAGACGTTCAGTGGTTTTATCCACTTGTTACTGTAGCAATGCTAAAGTCAGATAAAAAATAAAAAATACTGTCCAGTAAACTCACACTATGAGTTTAGACTCTGAGTCTTGCGTATTGATGGACTCTGAGCTGCCACCCTGTTCCTGCTCAGGATGACGAAAACTACAGTCTTCCTGCTCAACAACCATTATCCTGGACTCGTCTGAGTGGTCTACAAGAAAGGAATGACAATACTGTAAAATCAGACAATATCATGACGGGTAGTTTTATTCTAAGAACGTCATATAGGAAAGACAAAATGGACACACAGGTTTAAATGGTACCTTGGTCAGGGGTATTGTTTTTTGGCTTCTTCTCGGTTTTGTTTTGTGCCTTTACGTATGCAACCACGGTTGCTATGATGAAAAGGACAGCCAAACCTGCCATCCCTGCAGCAATGAAAACTGCAAGCTTGTTTGTCTGTTCTAGAGGAAACAAAAATGTCCTTGAGGTTAGAATTTGATATTCATATTAAAATATAAGTCCAATTAACTTGATTTTTGTTTTTATCACTAGAAATTTTCATTTACCATTATTAGGTTTTGTCCCAGTAGGTAAGGTGTTTGGTTTAGTTTCTGTAACAGACACAAAAACATTAGATGATGCGGCGTGTTGCTTGCCATCCAAGTTATGTTCTCCTCCTGTATTTTCTTCTTACCTTCTAAATGTGCGCATGTACTGTCACTGGTAACATTTCCTTTGACCAAAGTCTGTCCATCAGGACAACTAGAGAATGAATAAGAAAGTTTGAATGAATTTCATGGCAAATGCATTTCGGAGAAATAATATTTAAAAAAACAGCCAATTGTGCACTACCTTTTTCTCCATTCTTTGCACATACTGTGGGTTTTATCATTGAATTTTCCCTCTGGACATTTTCTACAAGATCCTGCAAGCATTCATTTACAGAATTTAATTGAAAATAATACAGCATAACAGCAAGCAATTTGATATTAAACAGCTTGAGGGCTTCTTAATCAGAGAAGGTCAAGAATAGGGGTTCAACAGAAATCTTACGTTCTTCAGTGGGCTCCTCCCCCACCTTGCATTCATCAACACAGAAGGAACATTTGTGGTTTCCACACCGATATCCTTCCTTGCATCCACATACGGTATCGCTGCTGATAGTGCAAGGTTTATGTGTAAGCTGATTTCCTGTAAACATGTACCAGAAAGATTAATGCTTACATATCAAAGCTTATGATGATGCAGATAAACAAAATCATTTGTTTTCTCATAGCCATTAATTATCTTTCGCTAACCAAAATGGCAGTGAGGATGTAAAACTGGATCATACCTATGCACTGGGTACATCTCAAACAAAATAATTTAAGATCGATAACGTAAGTTCCAGGTTCACAGGGGGTACAGAGCTTTTCCGGGTCTCTTCCACAACTTTCCACCAAGCGGTTCCCTGTAACCACAAGCAGCTGCTTTCAGCATGGCCACTGAATCTCATACACATTTGACAGCACTCATCACTAAAGGGTGTCCAAAGGTCTTAGGGAATTTTCTTTTTTTTTTATAAGCAATAAAAAAAGTTTTGAAAAATATAAAGTTACAATTTTTAATCTGGTAATATATTAACATTTTAGTCCACTGTATGTTTAACTGTCTGATGTCATACAACATAAGGTCTGCTTATCTGGAATGACATATCCACAACATAGGGATAGTTACTGCTAATAGAGAATGACACCCACTGAGTCTCAGAAGGTTTGAAACTGGACATTTCAAGTAAGCTTTACAGAGATTTACAGTAAGATTTCTTGGACAACCCTTTGGGTTCTCTAAGGATTATCTAGTCATCTTTACGCAATAACAGAACAATTCATGGATTTCCCTTTGAGTGCTAAACCACATCCTTTTCATGTGACACTTTCAAAATGATCTGAAACTTCCTTCACTAATTTCAGTGATAATCTTTAATCCGCTTTTTGGCATCTTCGATATTCGAATAAATTATTTTTAAAAAAGGACAATTATTAAATTGCACCTTCTTAAAATTAAGATAAATTTTTACAATATGTCAGTATTGGAAATATATTAGGTTACATAACGCAGTACATTGCTGTCAGTAAATGTCTCTGTACCTGACTTGCATCTCTTGCAGCAGACACCATTGTTTCCATTTAAAATCCAGTCATCACATCCAGTGTCAGCACCTAAAGTGGAGTTCAGTACTAGACTGAATATTAGCAAAATCCTTGGAAGTCCTCTGAAAGCAGCCAACATTTTGTCCTGCACAACAAATAAAACATTTTAACAACTAAGGAAGATTGTTAAGCAATTATTAATTAACTGTAGGCTATATGTGATATAATACAATACAATCGTTTAATTCCACTGACACTACTGTCTTCAGTAGAGCTGAACTGAAATTTCATAATGAATGAACTTTACAGTTATTGAACTGAACTAAACCAACACTGAACTGACTGGAGCTAAATAGTAACACTATTGTCTTGCTACAGCTGCTTTAAAGCAGAATTTGAATTTGCCACATTTTTCTAATTTAAATCAGTTACTGTCCTGTTTAATAATGTGAAGCTGCTTTGAAACAATTTCTATTGTATAAAAGACTATAAAAATAGATTGAAATATTATTCTTAATAAGAATTAAAAGTGTAATTCATTCATTAATTCATTCAACTCTGTCAGCAGTGAACAGTGAAGTAAAATAGTCTCAATTAACTTTTAAAATTCTCAAATGATTAAATACTTTTAAATGTAGCACAGAAATGTAGCATAGTTACAATTATGTATATATGATTAATATTAACGAATTAGTCACATGTAAATAATATTCTCTTACTGTTTTCAGTGTAGTGGTCCTGACTCAAAGCAAACGCACACTAAAATGAGAATTTCCACTGGCTCGTCATTTAAAGTTCACAATCTCGTAGGCGGGTCCTTAACACGTTCTTTCTCTCTCTCCTTTTCTCTCTCCCACACACTCACACCTCTGTCAGTCTGACTTTTACTTCATCGACTTTAATGGCGCGATATAAAGCGTCACAGCGAGAGAGCGAGCGAGCGAGCGAGCGAGAGAGAGGGGGGGACATACGACTAATTGTTTGTACTTTAACAGCTGGTTAATTACACACCGTGACTCAGTTCTCTCCAAAGGACTCATGGACATCACCTGCCATGTCATCCTCGTTAGAAACTTTGCGGAAACAACAGTTTAGACTTCCTCATAAGTCTATATTTAAATTATTTTCTTCTTATTCCTGCCTTTGGAATGGAGTTTGAAAGAGGCTAAGCAGTAACCTAAATTTTCTATAAAGAAAATTATAAAATTATTTTTAAAGAAAAAAAAAATACCCATAATGGAAACAAAACATGCGTGTTATATGGTTATTAAAGCGTTTTAATGCACAATAAGATGAAGATAAATTAATTTGTATAAGATACTTTTTGTAATACAGTCTTGAGCAATGCAAAAACCCATGAAAGCCACATTACACAAATAATCTAGCCTGAACTGCAGTCTCATGCTGCGCACGCTGTCATAATTGACATCATTTCTAGATGACAGCACTTGAGCACTTGATGTAGTTTACTAGGCTACTATGAGCTGTTCTCGTCCTCGGATTAGCCATACAGCCATATACTGTAGATTCCACATTTGACTGCTCCGGTCCTGTCCGCCATCGTGGAAAGGTCATCACTCATAATAAAAATCAATACGTCTTTTTAAAATACAACAACATTGTGCAGCATCTGGTTGTAAAAATGGCCTTCATTGAAATTCCTGAATACACTAGATAAACTGTCACAAGTAAGAATGCGTTGGTTTGTGCTTTTAATATGTAATAGCTATTACAGGTTTTTAAACTAAAGCAGGCTACCTTTTAAATGCCTTGTTTGCTAACGGATTTGTCTTGTTGTATTGTGTTAGAAAAGGCATCTGCTGTATATATATATATATTGTTACGTTCCCCTCCTGTCTTGGGGATTGTGAGGGGATAGCAAAGGAAAAAGCATAAAATTAAAATAAAATAAAAAACGGCAAGAGCACACTTCAGTCCTCTGTAAGTTTAACAAAAGGAGATAGGGAGAGAGCAAGGCCTAAAATAACAAACAAAACGATTAACTAACTAATTTTAGGGAGCAGCTAACTTACCTCAAACACCCCAAAAAAAAGATAAATAAACAACATAAAACTTCCCTCAACTCCTTAACTGAACCAAAAACAGGGATGAAAGTAGTATCCAAAGAAAATGCACTCTCTTCCCTACAGCTTCCCTTTTAACTCACCAATATACAGAAAAAGAATATATTATCTGCTACTTATCTTAAGCTTTTCAACAAACCAAAAACAGGGTCAGGTTTTATCTCCAGACACAGCTCACCATAGAAGCACTATTAGCCACTTGCTAATACACAACTCAAAATCTGAGGACAAACAACAATTCATCAAACTGTTCAGTCTGGAGCAGGGGAGAAGTGCGTCTCTCTGCAGCAAACACTGGACTGCCATCAAATACATCATATATGCATACATACATACAGGTGCATCTCAAAACATTTGAATGTCGTGGAAAAGTTTTTTTTTCAAAAAGTGAAACTTTCATATATATTCTAGATTCATTACATGTAAAGTAAAACATTTGAAAAGTTTTTTTTGTTTTAATTTTGATGATTAAAGCTTACAGCTCATGAAAGTCAAAAATCCAGTATCTCAAAATATTAGCATATTTACATTTGAGCTTCATTAAATGACCATCCCTACAGTATAAATTCAGGGTATCTCTTGTTCTTTGAAACCACGATAATGGGGAAGACTGTTGACTTGGCGATGGTTCAGAAGACAATTGTTGACGCCCTCCACAAAGAGGGTGACAGAAGGTCATTACTGAAAGGTGTGGCTGTTCACAGAGTGTATCAAAGCATATTAAATGCAAAGTTGACCGGAATGAAGAAATTGGGTAGGAAAAGGTGTTAGGTTAGGTGCACAAAAGGTGCACAAGCAACAGGGATGACCGCAAGCTTGAGAATACAGTCAAGCAAAGCCGATTCAGAGACTTGGGAGAGCTTCACAAGGAGAGAACTGAAGCTGGAGTCAGTGCATCAAGAGTCACCACGCTCAGACGTCTTCAGGAAAAGGGCTACTTCTGAAAGAGGAACAACGTCAGAAGCATCATACCTGGTTCAAAGTCCTCTTTTCAGATAAAAGTAAATTTTGCATTTTGTTTGGAAATCAAGGTCATGCAGTGATAACTTAAGGAGAAACCAATAAAAAAATTAAAAAACAGATTTTGAGACATTGAAAACGAAAGTGCGTTTCTGGGTTTTGGCCTACAAAAATACATCATCCCCGCAGTGCTTTATTCCCAGGAGGCACTTTCAAAATACAGTAAATGACAAAAGAATCTAGTTGAGTAATGAGTAAATATGATTAATCATAAAATACAAAAAAAAAAAAAAAAACCTGCTGAAATGCTCTCTTTAGCTATAGGCAGGGAACTAGCACCCTCCAGACATGCATTAAAAATCTCATCATACAGACAAATTAAAATAATTAAATGAATGAATGAAATAACCATTCCTTTTAACACAGATATAAGTTTTAGGTACTGGGCCGTAGTCGAAGCTAACTTGAGAGGAATACCATTGTCTTTTAAAGGGATGTGGCTAAACAGCTCTATCACATCTATCACTATCCCAGCAGCCTGTTAGTTGCACTAATGTCACAATTTTGTACCACTTTGCTCTTAAACATAGCACATAGTTACAGCCTTCATAATTAAAGTAGCATTTAAACATCCACTATTTTTCATATCCAATAACAAAAGTGATAATACTTCCAGACAGTGTCTCACAGTTTTTTCCCCCATTAGTTTTGTCTACATTGTCTCATCATTTACAAAAATAAGGCTAAATTCAGTAGTGCCATTCTAAAATACTATTAAGTCATGTAATTAACTACAAAAGAAAGCTAGTAAGCTTCTGACACATACACCTACATTATTACAACATCACACTCCCACGCTGACCTTTTCATTGGAAGGTTAAATGTAATCGTCAGCTCACACCAAACAAGTCATTTGCAGCTTGATTCACTTAAGAACTTTTGTCTTGACGTCATTTGAAGTGGCTAGAAGAAAAAAACACCAGTCTATGCATCAGACTCAGCATATATTGCACACACGTTGCTAAAGACTCAAAAGATATACATCAGTGTCACACCAAGGCTAAGTATATTTTATCTGTTCTTTCCACTTGACACTTTCCCTCCCTTGAAATGATAAGCATTTTTTGTTTGCTGTCAAATAAAAAACACTTTGTCAAGGGGCCCAAGCCCACTTCCTCATACTGAGAAGCTGTAGTAGTGTGTCACAGCCAGAGCAGGGCACACTCATGCAAATGTCTTACACATAGCAGGGAAAATACTTCTGTATGTATGCCAGTAAGTATTTCAGAATCTGTGTCTCAGGGTTACCATCAACTATTCTCTTTAAAGAAACTTTATAATGATGTAATAGACATACATAATTAATGAGGTGTAATAGGCGTTTAGCACATATAGAAGTTACTCAGAAATGTAATTTACATGGTTTATCACTATTAAGTGTGGATTTAAAAAAAACACCTGAGCAGTATAAAAATACCTAAAGTAATACATTGAACACATACATATATATATATAACAATGTGTGTTTATTCTACGACAACTTCCAGCTGGATGTACATTATCCCATTAACTTGACACATAAGTAATTAATTATACAGAAATATGAGTTAAAATATTTTATGTACATATTATAATGTATGTTCGTGTCACTACTTACACATTTTAGGTATATAATTAGTATTAGTTGTTTTGAAAACAATTATGACAAATAATATCAAGAATGTGTTCAAAACCTACAATATTGACAGTTATTCAGAATAGATTTGTGTTTCATTTCTATCTCAAGTTGTGATATGAACTTTAGTTTTGAGATCAACTTTTCTGATCATTGGTTCAGTGTGGAAAATATGTTGTTTTACCACTACACCAAAGCTCTGGAGATATGATCCCGATCAGAAATTATGCTTTGGAAATGTAAAAATAATACCTTCTCACAAGTTTCATAATACTATATATACACACACACACAACACAGAGCTTGTCTTATAACCTGTATAATCTTGGGCATACAGGACAAAAATTAGAAGACAGGAGACACCTGTTCTTTGAAAATGATCCGGTGTTGCGGAAGCACATATCATGCAGACAAAACAGATAACAGATATCACTGCCGTAAGCTTTTAGAGACTCCAATGTTGTCTACCAAATAGAAAATAGAGACCTGATGGTGCCAGAGAGTAGACCAAAACAAGCTGTGTTTTTGAATAAAGAAAAACACTTCCAAGACAATGGCAGGCCACTTCTTAATACATAAATTTTATTTTCTCAGTTTTATATATATATATATATTTATATATATATATATGTGTGTTATCATATTTACAATTTATTATTCCTCTTTTGTGAAGAAACAATAAAGCAAACAGCTTTCACTGCAATCAGCGTTTCATTCAAAGGGGCCCAGAAGTCACATTCCAAAAGTGCTTGACAAACTCTTACTCTTTCCTATTTTTGCTCAGGCACATGGGTCAGTTCATGGAACACAACATCACGAACAAAGACACCACCTCACTGTTTTATCAGTAAATTTGAAAATAACAAATATCATATCCTTCCTCCAAAAACAACTGTTTTAGAAAAAACATCACGACTCAGTAATTGTCAAGGGACTTTGGTTAGCTATCTGCCTGTTTTAATATCTATAAGCCAGTTTTCCACCGAAATCTTTCCACCGAAGCTTTTTTCCCAGGAACATTTTTCCTCAGGAACTTTTTTCCCCTGCAGACCTGTTGCTGTCTGTGGTTCCATAGCGGTCTAAAGTACCGAGAAGATTAGGCAAATGGCCTGGCGACGTAGGTCTGCGTGCGTTTCTCATTACCAAACTATGCAAATTTTCGCAAGCAGCAGCATACTTGATAACATTAGTCAGCTCGCCTTGGCTTCTGCAATTTTCCTCTGTATTTACAATAAGACGAAATATGATATCAAACACCACAGCCTCTTTTCGTTTTCATTTAAACATATTAATAGCCGCAGAAATGTAGTTCAGGGAAGGTAGGCCTACATCCATTACAATGAAACTAAATATTATATCAAACAGCATTGCCTCCTTTTTATTTTCATAATATAATGAAGACAAAAGATTACCTGTTAGATTTACCCAAAACAAATGTCTCATGTTTAACCACTACAGAGACATCAGGGCCAGCGGCAAATGTCAGAAGGACTAGCCGAGTTGAAGCTCCTCTCGTCGGGATACATGAGCACTGAGCGCCCGCTGATCGCGTGGAGCTCACGTCTCCGAAATCAGCGAAGCACATTTTCAAATAGGCGCTGTCTTTATAAATAAACTGCAGATTTGAGTTTTAAATAACTACATTCTCGCCTGAAATTCTTTTAAAACTACATTCCATGACACAATAAAAAAAATAATAATAATAATAAAAGCAAATAAATGGTGGTTGAAATACAATGTTGCTGAACTCAACCAATCAGCGTGTTCAGCGCCCAAGTCCCTCCCCTGAAAGTTCCGGACCTCGCGAGCAGGGACATTCATTCCGAGGGGCAAATTTTTACCCGGAACTTTATTTAGATCCTGGAAACACACCAGTACCGCCCCAAAGTCCCTAGTTCCTGGGTAAAGTTCCTGCGGTGGAAAAGGGGCTCATGTTATAACTTACAAGGCCTACTACCATTAACTTACTGCATTAACTGTACAGTGACGTTCGTAATACAGTGGTGAATACTAAGACAACTGGTGACGTCTGAACAGTCGGTTCACAGACTATGAAAAGCACCTGTTTGTTATTGTTAAAAATGTCTTGTATATTTAGAGTTCATGATGGACATTTGGCAACCATGAGTCTAAAATTAACACATCCGAGCATTTATTTAGTGATAGCTTAACATGCTATCAAGCTAATGAGGGAATTCTGAGTTGTAGCCTCACAAGACAATACATTCAGCAATGTTTAGGGACGTCAATTGTCATTATGATGTCTGATTGTCAACGGGGTTATAACAAATGCAACTGTGTAAGGAAAAAAATCATCCAGCGTGTGAATACATTTAAAAGTACGGACTGTGTAAAGAGTCATGCCAGTGTCTGGCTTGTAACTTGTGCAAAGTGCAGAGCAGCTGAGTATAAGAAGCAGACAGTCTGATACACTGACTTTCCTGTTAAAAGCTTATTAGTTGTGTTATCTTGTGCTGCTACTGCAGTATTGTAGTTTTTGTGTCAGAGTTTAAATTAACTCTGCAGTTGTGCTTTTTTTTTGTGTGTGTCCTTCGGTGATCTAAATAACATTGAATGGACATTAAAGAAAAAGTTGACCTAAAAATGAAAAACATCGGTCATCATTAGCTCACTCTTATGTTTTTTTCCCAAATACTTTCTCTCTTCTGTGGAACATAAAAAGTGAATTTTTATCCTGGTCAAAAAACATCCTGGTCATTCCTTTACACATAATAGAAGTAAAAAGCGGACTGGGGCTGTCCCAAAATTCAAAAAAAATAAAATAAAAGTAGTCCATGCCACAAAAGTGGGCTATATTTCAAGTCTTCTGAAGACATACGATACATTTCGGTGACAGAAAGCTAAACTGGTAACTAATGATAATCTTCTCTTGGAAGGAAGAGTTGTCAGAATATTCTGGATGAAATATGTTCAGGATTAAAAAATTGCAGTGTTATTATTTATATACTATTATATTATTACATTAATATTTTTAGCTAGCTTGATTTGAAAGTTTTAGTTAATTATGTGAATAAATTATGTGAATAATTTTTTAATATTTCTATACAACATTTCTATATTTTATTTAGTTTAAATCATTTTAGGCCCACTGCTGTTGTAAAGAAATGTTTAGTTTATTCTTTGTAAATTGCTTTAATGTATAAAAATAAGGTAAAAAAAAAAAAAAAAAGCATTTTAGGATTTCTGCATAAATGTATTAAATTCTCTTATTTGCCAAGGCAACATTTCTAATTTTCATTAAAGTTCTTCATCTAATATTTATATTTGATTTCATCTTTATTTCAATTACTGAAAACTATTTTTAATAGTTTTAGTTAACAATTACAACAGTTATTTTTTGTTCCACGGAAGAAAGAAACTGGATAAACGAGCAAGTTACAGATCTTTCATTATTGGGTTAACTGTCCCTTTAAATGCTTTAAATCGCGCTGTCAGTTTGTACATTCTCAGTGCAGGGATCGTCAGTAGCAAAAATTCATGAAGCAAACTGCGGGAAGTAGGCCTTGTGCTCTGAAAGGGTTGAAGGCACTCTCCTGTCACATAATATCAACAAAAAATTCACAAGGATTGCCCATAGCGTGTTGAAATGACTGCCGACTAGCGGTGAGTTCTGGGGGGACGTTTCCTAGCTCGCGAATGGGGGGAGCCCCAGGTGGGCTGTTGCTTGCTGCTGCTTTAGGGGCGAGGTGCGCGAGGCAGTACGGAGGGGGCAGACCCGGCGGGCCATACGAAGAGCCGTGACTTCTCTCACTGTGGGCACAGGACAGATGATTGGGCTGAATGAAAGGGGCATGGCTGTAGGTGAAGTTGTGGCTATGCTGCGAGATGCTGTGACACTGGCCGTGGCTGTACCCAGAGTGAGTGTAACTGTGGCTGGAGTGGGCCTGACTGGCAGCAGAGCGGCTGTGGCTTTGATGACTCAGTTGACTGGGTGCTCTCTCACCCCTCCTCACAACCCACGCTCCAATTTCTGATTCGCTGCCCCCACAGCACGGTGCCTTATGGTCCTTCTCTCGAGGGGAGGGTCTCCGGCCTTTCCCAGCACTGGGGTTGGAGCCACTGCTTCTGCTGCCTGTGGTGAGAGATGAATGTATTTGGACAAAAGCAGTATTATTTTCCCTCACAAAACCATATGCTAACCAGACTCGACAAGCAATGACAGCCATTTTTTTCAATTTTACCCAAATTTCGAATTAGAGCCGTGAAAAGCACATCTACATTTGGTTAGTTGCTTGATTTATATTTCTATAGTGTCAACCCACGCAAAATATCATTGGATAAAAGTCCAGCTTCTCATTTACACTGTTTCAAACGTTTAAGTTCACATGAATACCTTTATTCAGCAATGATGCATTGAATTGATCAAAAATGACGGTAAAAATACTTTTTAGACATTGTTTTAAAAATGTTTAAAATAAATCCTGTTCCTATGAACTTTCTATTTATCAATGAATTGTGAAAAATACATTTATCAAGGTTGGCAGCACAACTGTTTTCAACTTTGATAAGAAGAAGAAATTAGTGCTGTCAAAAGATTAATCGCGATTAATCCCATCCAAAATAAAAGTTTTTTGTTTACATAATATATGTGTGTACTGTGTATATTTATTATGTATATTTAGATACACACATGCATGTTTATATTTTAGAAAAATGTTATATTTGTATATTAAATAAATAAATATATATATATATATATATATATATATATATATATATATATATATATATATATATATATATATATATATATATATATATATATATATATATATATATATATATATATATATATATTAGGGGTGTGCGATATGACGATTTTTGATCGTGGACGATAAAAATGTCTCCACGATCTGCTTTTGAAGAAATATCGTAGTATCGTGCTACAGCGCACATTCTATCAGCTGCAGTTCTTATTCCTCCGTCTCAATATACTGTACATTATTCGGATCTGCTTTAAAGCCTTGCCGGTTAAATGTTTTATTCACGCGTCGGTCTGACGTGCGCTTTTTCTGAGCCCGTACACCCGAAGCGCGCGTGCTAAAGCCTGTCAAAAAGCGCCTGATTACTGAACCAAGTTATCTTGTGCACTAATACTTGTCAAATAATTGTCAAAACACACAAGGTTTATGTATAGACTCCTTCCTATCTTGAAAGGTTTTATCTTTATAATAGGGAAATTAGTTTGGCTGTAATGCTCAGACAACTTGCAAAATAGTAAAACCAACATGACAAAGAATCGTGATAAAATCGTGAATCGTGATTTTTCTTAAAAATATCATGATATTATATTTTTGCCATATCGCCCACCCTTAATATATATATATATATATATATATATATATATATATATATATATATATAAAATATATAATATATACACATGTAAATATTTTCAAAATATATACTGTATGAGTGTGTGTTTATATATACATAACAAATATACACAGTACACACATATATTATGTAAACAAAAACTTTTATTTTGGATGCGATTAATCCCGATTAATCTTTTGACAGCACTAGAAGAAATGTTATGTTAGCACCAAATCAGCATATTAGAATGATTTCTGATGGATCATGCGACACTGAAGATTGGATTAATGGCTAAAAATTCAACTTTGTCATCATAGAAATAAATTAAATTTCAAAATATATTAAAAAGAGAAAAGAGTTCATTTTAATTGTGATATTTCATACTATTTTTACTGTGTTTTTGAAAACAATTGCAACCTTGGTGTGCGTTAGAGACTTTTCAAAAATGTTGAAAAATCTTAACCAAACCCTAACTTTAGAATGGTAGTATATACTAAACATCAAAAATATACAGACAGAATGATTGTGGAAGCTGACAAAAATCTAACAAATCCTTCATATTGTGCAGCAACATTTTTGCGCTCTACCGAAACGGTCTCATTAAAAAAATGTCCAAAATATGAACAAATATTCAGTATGTAATACTAAAATCAACCAAAACAAATTCCCCAATTCTGACAAGAAACACCATAAAAAAGCTGTCTGGAGAAGCATCATGGAAGGTACATGTTTAGTTTTACGCTCTTCATCTGTGCTCTGATTGGCTGTAATGTCGCACCTGGTTAGGACACGGTGTGAAGGTCAGCAATACCATGAGGGTAATTAACATCAATACATCAACAGAAACGATATGGTACAAATATGAACATTTTGTGGTGGTTATGTGTTTTAACCAACGTCAGCATTGAGGGTAGGTCAAAATGACATGGATGGCCTAAATTTTTGCAATAATACAGTTCTTGGGAATACAATAAGCTTTAACTCACATCATACAGTATCATGGAAATATTCACTTTAACTTTTCCTAGTTGATTCAGATTTCAGACTGGCAAAAAGAGTAAGTGTATCGCATAACAACTTTTCAAAGGATGAGAATCAGTCAGATTCTCATGCACAATGAGGGTAAAACTGCACATGCCCACACAAGAAACACAAACAAGCAACACAGCTGGGGAGTCACAATGGCCACCCCAATGATTCATATACCATATGATGACAAACCACTGGAATAAAAAGATGTCAAGGAGAAAAGGTGGGGCGGGAGGACGTTTAAATGAGAGTGCTAATCTTACCGGATACCCCGTGAATAGAAGAAAATTCCATCAGTCTATAGACGGCCAGCAAAAACAGAGGGAATATCAGAATTACGACATGTTGCCCAACCAGATCTTCAACTAACACTCCCACACCGAATATACCAACAAGCTCTTCAAAAAAAAAAAACCCTGCACTCCAGTTTCTGTGATGCCACCATATGTTATGCTTCCCAAAGCGACCAAACTTGAGTAGGTTGGATCGGTGTTAAAAAAGTCATTACGATCAATGACCTTTGCATTATTACCTATTCACATTCCTAACTCTGTACTAACTCCACCATGCACATTTATGCAAAGGGTGGCATAAGCAGTGTAAATGATTTAAAAGTCTGGCCATACCACATATATGGAATATCCAAGTGAATACAGCGACAATGATGATTCTCTGGAAATGGAATAATTGAAAAAAAAAAAGTTGGCATTTGAGATCTTGATTTAGTCTTACTGTTAAACCAGATTTCAATAAATAAAGTCATTTAATTTAAAGAAAGGATAATTGTAACACTCAATAAATGTAACAATGATGAAGATAAAAATTAATTCTCACATATATAAATAAAGTTTAATATATAAACAAAATATAAAAATATATATACTTATTAGTGCTGTCAAATGATTAATTGCGATTAATCGCATCCAAAATAAAGGTTTTTCTTACATAATATATGTGTGTATACTGTGTATATTTATTATGTATATATAAATACAAACACATGCATGTATATATTTAAGAAAAATATGTTATGTTTATATATTAATATATTATATAAAATATAAGAATATAAATGTATATACACTATATTTTCAAAATATATACTGTATGTGTGTGTATTTATATATACATAATAAATATACACAGTACACACATATATTATGCAAACAAAAACTTTTATTTTGATTAATCGTTTGACAGCACTAATACCTATATAAATAAAAGTTTAAAGATATTTTAAAAACGTTTGAGAAAGTTACAGAAAAAGTCATTAATTAATGCTATTTTATGATTATGATTACTCTTTATTATGCAATTTTATTTACAATAAATCAAATAATTATTCATCATCATATCTTCTTTAAATATTTTTGTATTGTTTTGGGCAATTTAGAAGTAATAATACAAAAACATCAGACTTTTTCCTGTTTGTGTTTTATATTTTTACGGTTTAATGTTTATTAAAATGTATTTGTCAAAACTTTAACATATAGTCAGGTGTCAATATTAAAGTCTGTCCTAATTTTTTTTACTTATAATATGTCTAGTACCTTGAATTAAATTACACATCAATTATAATCATTCACATTATAGATCATTTTCATGTCCAGCAATGGTGTTATGAATGTAACATCAGCCTTTGTTTACTTCTAGTTTAACTGTATCTGACTAATTAATTACTATGCATTTGATTTACGTAAGTAATAACTGCTAATATGTCAAAATAGTTTAAAATAATTTTAAATATATTTTAAATACTTTCTGAATAAATGGACAGACTGAAATGTGGTCTAATAATGCAAATATGTGCACATGATTTACTGGTCTTGTGTCAATGATGTCATTCTGGCTGGGTGCAGTGTTCATTCAGGTACTGAAAGCAAAACTCAGCCTGCATGAATATATTGTAGTACTGTACCTAATCACCCTACATGCAGATTTACAACAAACCCACTGATGGTTTCCATTTTACTGTAGTAAATTCCATTTCCAATACATCTGAGCAGCTACAAACGTAATAGTTCATTAGGCACACCTGAAACCGAAAGAAAAAGTCACACAGGAAGCTCACGGGATTGTGTGTGGGGACGAGCATGGAAAGGGGTTTTCCCTTTTATCCATCAGTGCATCATTTATTGCGCTGTCTTACACACAAACAACACCCACCTTCGCTCTGTTGGCTGCCTGCACTGCCACTGTGAAAACTGTGGCAAGGGTCCGAGTATCCAGGAGGAAAGCCGGGTGGAGGAGCGGGGTAACCTGGGTAAGGGTAGGGCTGACCGCCGAGGGGCCAGGGGTTGGTTCCTGGAGGAGGAAGAGGAGCAAGACCATCCTGGTCAGAGCCCCCACCACTAGATCCCTCGTTCAGATTGAGAGAAGCCATATCTGAAAACAGAAGAATTTCAATATCATTACAATTTTCTATATTTCACGTCGTTTTAATTGTAGTATTATTAATGACGATTTATAACTCTAAGCACCAAACTTAACCTTTAAGTCAGATCTTATCTTAATGTATTAAAGGTGCACTTAGGGTTAATAAGTTGGTGGGGCTGGTCATTTCTTTTCTGTTTTTTTTTTGACAAAAATGTATACTTTTATTCAGCAAAGACACATTAAATTGATCAAAAGTGATAGTAAAGACACAATCAAGGTTTTTAATACTGATAATAATCAGAAATGTTTCTTAAGCACAAAATCAACATATTAGAATGATTTCTAAAGGATCATGCAACACTAAAAACTAGAGCAATGGCTGTTGAAAATCAGCTTTGCCATCACATGAATAAATTACATTTCAAAATACATTAAAATTCAACACAGTTATTTTAATTTCTAATAATATTTCACAATGTTACTATATTTTTGATCAAATAAATGTAGCCTTGGTGATATAAAACTTAATCTTATCAATTTAGGTGCGTGTTCACTGTACTTTGGCACAGGTCTCCAAAGGTGTAGTAGCACTGCTCCGAGAAGGTGATTTTATTGACTGTGTGTCTCAGGTAGCCGTGTTTCAACAAACTGCTGGCGTATTTTCTAGCATCCCGACGGTCCTTGAAGCCCTCCACCCGTGAGAACAACCAGTCGACAACATCAGCCCCTGGAATACAGAGATTGAGCAAATGAGAAAAATAATACATTGATTATACAAAACATCTACCAAAAACTAGATGCTAAGGAAAGTATCTCCCACCCAACAAATTCAAACCACAGCAAAGAAAGGCACAAACCGATGACAGCGTTGGCTATAGTGATCTTTAACCACATTCGGTCTCTAATCTCCAAGCCTGAATCTGGTAGCTGCATAACTTTTACTATAGTTGCCATGTCTGTTTTTGACACTGAAAGTGGGAGGTCATCAAACTCTGTGAAATGAGAGAGAAATGACAGTGTTGAGCATCATAAATCTGCCATTCTATTAACAGATGATCTCTAGGACAGTGACTTTGATCATACCATAATGGGGGAATGGCCCAGAAAGTGCAGTAGTGTGTGAGATCCAGGCAGCAGGGTCGATGGGTCTCACCGGCTCGGCTGAGGACAGACAGACAGCAGAATTTAAGTACAATCCAATAAAACTGATCCATAAATGCAGCATGGGTCTTCATATCTATAATTTAGCTTCATATCTATAATTTAGCTTCACCACCTCTAGGGATGGTGAAGTAGCTTCTAGGAGAGGGGTCCCAACATTTCGCCACTGTTAGGCTTATCGGCCTGTAGAGGACAAATGAAACACAAAACCATGTTAAAGAGAGCATTCAGATTCACTGAAAATGTATCAATCAACTGAGGTGTAACATCCAATCTCACCCAGGTTTGGAGACAATCTCCCGTAGAATCCTGACAGCATCATCATTACTCATGTTCTCAAAGTTCACGTCATTGACCTGAGGAAATTATAGTTCCATTAAACCTCCCATTATTTGATGCATTACTTCAGATGAAGGTTTTTTGTTTGTTTTTTTACTTGAAAATTTCTCAACAAAAGTCCAACTATTGTGCAGAGTCAATATGGAATTATAATGAACTGTTATTGTATTATCTGTAGATGCTCCTCCACTACAGGTTTTTTATATATAACAATATATATATATTTTAGTACACCTAAAAATATATATATTGACAGTACACCTAAAAAAACAAAACAAAAATAAGTTGTATTATTATTTACTGACTTTAAAAAGTAAACAATATAAATTAATAATAATTATTAATAAAATAATACATTTAATAAATAAAATAATGAATAATACAATTATTAGAAATAAAAAAAAAATAGTACAAATCTCATACGAGTTAGTTTCTTCTATGGAACATAAAAGGTGAATGAAGAGAATCCTGGCCACTCTTTTCAATAGATCAAAGGTGAATGGAAACTAGGTGTGACGCTCCATAAAGGTATTGTAAAAGTGGACCAAATGACTATACGAACTATATTCTGAAATCTGATAGCTTTGTGTGACAAACAGACCAAAATGTAAGTCAACTTGTTCCTCACATAAAGCTTTTACATAAAATAGTGAATTAAGTAATATGGACTTTTTTATAGTGCATTTTTACTACAAATTCATTGTAATTGCATACAAAAGGATGAACAGGATATCTCTTTTATGTATAACAATAGAAATGAATTCAAATGAGTTTGGAACAAATTGTTTTTTTACTTTAAAAAAGCCACAGTTTCTTAGTCTACCAAACTGCCTGTTTGTTTACATGTGTGATGTTTTATGGTCACTTGAACATCATCATCATTTTGCAAAATTCACCTAATAGCACAGGGTCATCTAATCATTATGGTTTCTAAATCAGAGCACCAGGGTGAGGAAAACCCCTTTGTTATGTAAATAAATGACAAAGACTTGAAAGCACCATTCTGTCCTTTGTGGTCAATGTGACTAAAAGGTCATATAGCAGGAAGGAACGGGATTGGAGCACAATAAGTCAACAACACAGGGAGGTGACCCAAATCTTGACAATTCCACAAGTGCATTTAGAAACTAAAAAGAGAAGAGACTTACAATAACAGGCCAGTTTCAGTTCTGTTCAAGGAATCATTGTAAGTGAAAATGATCTATTATCTAATTTGACAATGTCGCAATGACATTGAGGATATACAAAAGATGATTTTCCTGGTGTTAGCATTTAAGTGGTATTTACCAAATAGAATGACATGAGGGTGAGTAAATCATGACAGAATTTCCCTTTAAGTAACATTGTGGATACTGGAAATTATCAGGAAGCAGATTTGATCATTTGTAACCCTCCTAAAAGAGCATTTCAAGTGCACTTGAAAGTGGTTTCACACTGCTGATCATTTCACCTGTAACAGCATGTCTCCAGGCTCAATCCTGCCATCAGCCGCCACTGCTCCACCTTTCATAATAGAGCCAATATAGATGCCTCCGTCTCCTCTGTCATTACTCTGACCCACTATACTGATACCCAAGAAGTTGTATTTCTCTGTAAGAAAGAGAGGTAAGGCTGTGAACTCCCAATGACGTGTTCATCTATATTTAGAGCACACTAGACCTTGAAATACAGGAGGTTCAGTTCATTAAGCAGGTGGAGTGAAAAGATAAGAGATAAGAGGGAGGAGGCAAGGGATGGATGATGGGAAAAAGAACGGGGTGATCTAGTGAATAGGTTCTTACCCATATTGAGAGTGACAGTGATAATGTTGAGGCTCATTGTGGAGTCTGTAATACTACTGAAGGACGAGGACTGTCAAAAGAACATATAAAAGATTAATACAGATCAAACACAAACGTGTAGAGATGTGTAATTTTTCCACCACATTCTCACCCTGTCCATTTTGGTGACTTTCTGCCTCCGTCGTCGGCGTTTATGTCTACGCATGAGTTGTGATGAAGAGCTCTGCTCGGTTGAACTGCTAAGTCTGTGGCTTCAGAAAAAATGAGAGATCAATGCTACATTAATGAAGCAGCATGTCATTATGAAACCAAACATGATCTCCAAAATGAGTTCAGTTTTGAGGTCAATTCATGTTAGGTTCTTAATTAAAACTCACTAGAAAAGTTTTATTCTGACTGGCACTAAGGCATTCACACACAAAAATCTAAAAAGATTGTACAAAGTACCATAATTTACGGAATGATTATTGCTAAAAGTGTCATTCTAAAGCTGTGGAAATCAGACACTGTTCCTCAGTTTGAGACCTGGTTGACCTATATTACTAGAATACTGCCCATGGATAGAGTCCGGTATGGAGTTATGGATAATCTTGATAAGTTTTACAGTATATGGCAACAATGAATTTGTAGTAAAAATGCACTATAAAAGAAGTCCATATTACTTAATTCACTATTTTATATTATAGCTTTATGTGAGGAACAAGTTGCTGTTGACTTACATTTTGTCACACAATATATTGGTATCATAACTGTTACAGCTTGATATTAGAGATTTATTTTATTTATTTATTTGATAATAGAGGTTTTTATACTACTTTGTGATCGTTAATATTTAATAAAACCTTATAATGCAATCTTCAGCAAATCTCAAAACAAGTTTTTGTTTTTTGTTTTTAAATACAGTACATTATGATGTAGTGATACCTAAAATAATAATTTTATTTTTTTTTTTATTTTATTAGGACAAAATAGGAGAGCATTTTAATTTTAATCATGAATGCATGAACTATGGGGGAGATTAAACATGATTAAATCATTTCAGTTGACCAATAAACCATAATTCATATTTAATTCTTTGGCCAGCTTTACCAATTAAATTAGAGTGAAACGTTGTCATGTCAGTGGGCAAATTAGTACAGTCATTGTGCACTCTCAGCCAAACAAATTCACATTTAAGTGTTCCAGGAAAATGAAAGACATTGAGTAATATCTGACCTGCTGGCATTCTCATCCTCCTCGCTGTCAATAAACGAGCTGGATTCCAGCTCACTGCTCATGACTGATGTGCTGTCATAGCCAACAGCTGAGTCACGATTCACCCGCTCTGATTTCGAGTGACCGTTCACGCGAGGGACTGAGACAAAACAAAAAGACATTGTTTAAAAGCTGAGGAAAAACAACACTTCAAAGACAGAATACAGTACATAATTCTGGGAAACGCATAATAGCACTGAATGACAAATTTGATTGTTTCCTTGATAATGAACTTATCAGGACAGTCTTTGTGTAAAAGGAATTGAACCCTGGTCCATTTAAAAGTTTCAAACAATCTACGGATGAAAGTGTGCAGTCATAATACTCAAATGGGCTTTATGCTGAAGAACTGAAGGTTTATGAAGCTATTCTTTTCTAGAAACCATCACATCAGTCAAAAAGCATGCTGGGGTATACATACAGAGACAAGGACGAAGCTGTGTCTCTGGGTGGCATCGGATGCGCTGAAACGGTCTGACCAAATGATAAGAGCGCTGTGGACCCCATGAGCGACCGAAACATTCCAGTACTGCAGGAGTGCCCATTTCAGACCATTACCTTCCACATAGCCACTCATGCGCACAAATCAGTCACAGCTATTTTATCCAACCATATTTGACTCTTCACACACAGAGGAAGCTCTATCATTCCATGCCATGTGTGAGTTCACAGGACAACGGTATCACCCCAACGATCAAGGGTATAAGCACAGGCCTGCGGCGAGATGAGCTGCACACCTGCAGCCTATCAGCAGCCCTTTTTTTCAGAAAGGATGGTCCACAGGTGGGTAATGCATTTATAGCCTCTCCAGAGTCCCTTTAGGCTAACTTTAGTATGCGTTAGACGTCAGGAAAGAGAGATAACAGAAGATGAAGATGAATTCGCTCAAGATGTGGGCACCAAAACAAATCTCTGGAAATGTTCCCTCTACATCTGACTTCAGGAGATGACCTTATGCCTGTGAAGCGCAATATTAATGTAAGTGAAGAGTATATTCATACTAAAATCAGAACAGGCTATAAAAAGACTAAAACGCTTTTTATAAAAGGCCTAAATCCTGTTATATTTCTGAACTATTTCTAATGTTTGCTAGTCCAGATAATTCACTACTGAATAATACTACTGATCAAGAGATTATAATAAATCTCAAGTAAATTTTAAATGGTAAGTAGAATATACTTATAGACACAGGATTTGACATCTATTATTTTACAGATGTAACATTATATAGGCTAGTAAATTATAAATATTAAAAGTTTAAAAAGTCTAAAAATTTAGAAACAACAATAATAATAATAAGTGTATATGAGCTGAAATAAACTTATATTCATAATATTATATTTATTATTTAAGCTTTATATTGCAAAACTGATACATAAAAATATAAAATATATAAAGTTTATATATATATATATATATATATATATATATATATATGTTCCACAGCAACAAGATTACAACTCATAATATTTTTATTTTATCTATAACTTAAAATGAATTATAGGGGGTGGTGTACAAAAAGTAAAAAGAAATCCTAACATTCACGCCTATCTTAAACTTAAATATCTACACAAAATATTCTTGTTATCAGAGAGATGCATTTGTCTTACCTCTGCTGCTGCACAGTTTTCATTACAGTGCTGCACCTCTCATTAGCTTGCAACATATCAAGGGCTCAATGAAACGTAACCTCCTTCACGCAGGAACTCGACTGTCTATCAAATATGCCCCTGCATCAGTTTCCACTTTAACGGCACAGGAGTGTGTAAGACAATGAACAAGCCCTGAGCGAGGGTGCAGTCTACGCTACTCACATATAAGCCTCTGGGCACTGCTGCCACTGATAACTGATGACTTTAACTGTAAAGCTGTGCACAAAGAAAAACTGTCATTTTGTTGTGCATTCACGATGACAGCAAAACACCACACAACGATGAATTCACAAAATCTTGCTTAGCCTAAAGACGAGCCAATCCCAAAACAAATCAACACCTACATGTACACCAAACAGCAAAATGGAAACTGAATATCGGTGGCTCAGCATGGTTAACAGATAAGTGCCTGAGGCTAGAAAAGAGATCTCCTCTCTCACTCCTTCTGCCCCTAGGGCACACACCTGTCCTTAATAAGAAAACACATATTTTTCATCCAGTCACACCCAGCAGAGGTCATCACTGGGACAACCTTGACAAAATACCCTCTGACTCCGCAGGAATGACAGAAAGTGAGTGAAAAGCCATCTGAATTTTGCATTTGTTGCTGGTGTAGTGAAAACAAATCAATAGTGAAAAATAAATAGATTTGTCAGTATCAAAGAAAGGAATTTGTGCATTTGTACATATAAAATAATAATAATAATAACAATATATATATATATATATATATATATTCAGATAAAATTCTGATAAAATAAAAATATACATGTACTTTTTAAGCTCACCTAGGCTGTATCTATTTGATCAAAAATATTGTAAAAACTATCAAATATTACTATAATTTTTTATGTATTTTGAGATGTAATTCCTGTGATTGTAAAGCTGAATTTTCAGCATCATTACTCCAGTCTTCAGTATCATTTTGCTGCACAAGAAACATTTCTTATTATTATCAATGTTAAAAACTGTTTTTAAAATAAATTTTTAACGAATACAATATAAATATTAATAAAAATATTAATATATTAAAATGTAATTAAAACATTAATATTAATTACATATTAAAAATATATTTATATAAGAAAAAATACATTATTTATATATATATATATATATATATATATATATATATATATATATATATATATATATATATATTTATTTTATTTGTATTTTTACAAATATATAAATATTTATTTTATTTGTATTTACACACACACACACACACACACACATACATAAATATATGCATGTGTGTGTTATTAATATATATAATCATCAGAAAACGCACAAGCGTTAGTCCTTAAAATGACTGTATGATCTATCATGATAGCTTTCTGGGCTTACCAGCTCTACTATGCATGACTATTTCTGGAGAAGAAAAGGGGAGCTGACCTGACACATTTCTCACACGCTCTACATCCAAAACCTCCAGAGACACATCGCACAGCTACACAACTGCTCCAGACATACACATGCTAATAGCGAATAGATGCTTTACTTCAAAGACAGACTCAAAAAACCCAAGTACAGTTTGGATCACAACCATTAAACCATCAAGTGTTGGGGAACAACAAACTGAAAGTACTGACACTACAAAAACACTCCACGGGGTCTGATGTCTCTAACAGACAGTTGGAAACACAGAGGTTCAACGAATATCCATAAATCATCAGTATCTTCAGCAAGCACATAAACACACACACACACACACACACAAACACCTCCATCTGTCTCTTGTGTCTGACGGTGTCGCTGCTAATGAAGCTGCACTAATTAATGCACTTGGCACTAATGAAGTGCAAACAGCAGGAGAAATAGAGAGGAAGAGCATGAAATGATTCCAGTGGACAGAACTGGAGAAACAGCGGGGCTTCCACAAATACATCAGATAGTATGAGAAGGAAGCAATCCTGCACTTTTCTATACAGTAAGAGGCTGAGGAAATCAACTATGATAATCAGCTTCAGCAATACAGGCATTCTAGACATAGTTGGGACTTTTTCAATCACCTTAAAATCTATTGACAACATACATACACCTTTAATCTTTTCTCATTGAAGGCAAAAATACCTATAAGGAGCCAAGAACATTCTTTGCCGATGACAGAATATGTTTCTGCGAAAAAGGAAGCCTTTATATTTCAGTGACCTCTCTTTACCCAGAGCTCAAGTCAGCATGCACACCAACAAAAACAAACTTTCTGTACTGGTTTAAAACAAGCAAACTTCCAGCAAACAAACACAGAAAGGGGACATGGTGGGAAAAAATCAACTACATCCTGCAACACCCTGTAACATATTTTAGAGCTTTGAAAGTGTTTGAAGTTAAAGTAATGACGTTGGAGGAGTATTAGAGGAAAATTATGTCATTATTTATTCACTTTTTGGGAAAATTTTTGTGTCATACACTACCATTCAAAGTTGTTGTTTTTTCGAAAGGGACAGTAAAGACATAAAATGTTACACTAGATTTCTATTTCAAATAAATGCTGTTCTTTTGAACTATTTATTCAAAGAATTTCCGGAAAAAAAGTATTACATTACAAATCACATCACAAAATGTCTGTTTTTAACACTGATAATAAGAAATATTTCTTGAGCACCAAACCATCAAAACAATAATTTTGAATCATTCCTGAAGTGTCATGTGACACTAAAGACTGGAGTAATGATGCTGAACATTTTGCTTATTTCAGCTCATTTAAATATTTAATAATAATAAAAAGTATTTTTACTGTATTTTCAAATAAATGCAGCCTTGATGAGCATAAGATACTTACAAATTTTTTTTTTTTTTTTTTTTTACCAAACCAAAACTTTTGAACGGTAGTGTAGATGTGAAAAAATAAATAAATACAGAACTTACTCTACATTAAATATATAAAATTTTTTAAAAATAAAAAAATACATTTAATTTGTTGGTGTTTTTTTAATGTCATGAGGATGCTGTTTTTAGCCTGTCCCCACCTCGGATTCATCTCTGTATTAACAAAAATGTACATTTTCCACGCAAACTCTTTCTTCTGTAAAGGGTTGTGTCAGGATATATGTCGACCCTGTTACCATACTTTCCCTTGTAAATTAATGATTTAATTAACTCCATAAAGAAAACAAAATATCATCATTCTTTTAACCATCACCTTTTAAGGAAAGTGTTAGGAAGTTAATCACTTTTTTTAAATATATTTATCTTATGTTTTGTTAAAAACATAATTTCATCGAACTACCTCACTAATTTTTTTTTTTTTTGAATATTCATTAATATTTTTTAAATATTGTTACCTTAGCAGTAGCTGTCCTAAAACAGCTTACCAACTAAAAAGCAGGTTTTTTTTTTTTTTTTTGTCTCACGTGTCTGTGCTTGGAATATTTCATTCTCCTGCCAGACACTCATCGCCTGAGGAAAACACCTGGGGTAAGAACGGTCTTTACAAATAATGCCATATCTGTATCATATGTTTCCTGATCCCTGGCACATGATATGTGATGTGTGTATAGTGTGAGAAAAGGTCTGTTTTGCTGAGTATTGTTCAAAGTCACTCACTTTCTCGTGCCCTCCTGTGAGCTCGCTCCCTCTCCCGCTCTCTCCGCTGGCTCTGGAGAGACTCCGTCCCCGTCTCTGTGTCCAATCCATCCCGACTGCTCACCGCATTGGCACTAGTACACACATACACACACACAAAAAGAGAGAGGTCTTTATTATATAGTCTCGAAACCATCTCTATTATGCTGAGTCATAATACACTTGGCCACAAAAGTAGAGAAATTGTTCTGGAAAATCTTCTGAAATTATGATTACCTACATTCAATTTCATCGCCAACAGATATTTCATTGTTTAGGAGTATATGATTTACAGCCTAGCATTTTCAGCAGCTGTCACTAGTTATTCAAAGCTGAAAATTTATGGTAAGTGTTTATGACCAGCTGCGACGAACTGCAGCCCAGGAGTTTCAAATCCTGCAGGGCTGCGGTTGGGCCCCAGAAGAGCAGGTTGAGGGTAAATGGGGCCGCGATGCAGTGTGGGAATGAATAAGTGTATGTGGATATGCCAAAGGCTAGTTATTCTAGCAGAGTGGTTAGAATGCTCAGGGCAGAAAAGGAACATGAGGTTTGTGAGAACAGCACGCTGTGACAAATGCAAAGATGCTCACATTTAAATATACAAATGAGTGCCACACTATACCTACAGAAAAGAGGCAGTACACATTTGTGACCCTGGACCACAGAACCAGTCATAGGGGTCAATTTTTTGAAATTGAGATTTAAACAACATCTGAAAGCTGAATAAATAAGCTTTCTGTTGATATATAGTTTGTTATAATAGGACAATATTTGGCCAAGATGCAACTATTTGAAAATCTGGAATCTGAGGGTGGAAAAAAATCAAAATATTGAGAAAATCGCCTTTAAAGTTGTCCAAATGAAGTTCTTAGCAATGCATATTACTAATCATAAATTAAGTTTTGATATATTTGCAGCAGGAAATTTACAAAATATCATCATGGAACATGATCTTCACTTAATGTCCTAATGATTTTTGGCATAAAAGAAAAATCAATAATTTTGACCCATAGAATGTATTTTTGGCTATTGCTACAAATATACCCCAGCGACTTTTAGTAGAGATTTTATTTGCATGTTATTACTGTTACCTGTTTTGCATAACTCTTTTAATAAACTGACCACTATAACAATGCAAATAATGCTTACAAACTGTTATTTTTATTTTATTTTTTCTTTCATATCCCTTCAAGGGTTTTTCCAGAAAATGAATTTACACAGATATAGATTCATCCATTTAAGTTATAATTTCATTTGAAAGCAGTGTATAACAACTGACATGTATTCACATCTTAAGAATTAACAAATCCTTAGGTTTAAGTTTTGCCATTTTTCTCTCTATTTCAAATCTGTTTCTATAATATATTAGCCCAAAGAGAACATACAATATAGTTACATAGTTATGTTAGAATTCTTGTGAATATCCATGGAGCTCTGCAAAAATCTATTTAAACCTGCTCATGAATAAGAAAGTTAAAAAACCTTTGTAATGTTAGGATACTATTTAGGGGAAAATATCTTAAACAAAACAAATGCTTGAATGATTTTGAGCCAGAAAATTGAAAATCTTCCCAAAGTTTACTTGCATTCACATACCAAAAAGGAAAGTCCCACCCCTCAAGCACAATTAGCCCAAACACTACACAGTGTGCTAATGTCTCTCTCTGCTGGATAGAGCCTGTTACTTCAGCAGTATGGTGATAATTTACCAAAAGTACATCAATTAATACACCAGTATCCATGCATTAAATCAGTGGATCTCAACGGTTAAGACAGAATTCTGGGACACAGGTTTGTGTTGAGACTGAACTGTAGGGAGAAACGAAGCAAAATGAAAATAATAAAAAGCTTCTAATGCAAAAGGTGGCACAGAGGCGCTTCTGTAGTGCCATTTATGCTGCTTAGACACGGCAATTTACCCAGCAATTAAAACTGAACACAGAACAGGCATAATTTAGTCTGGCTTTGTGTTTTTACTCTGAATCTTGACTCAGCTGTGTAAAGATGCCTTTATATAATCATGCATAATTAGGACAGCAAAATACAAATTCTTGTGGAATTTTAAAATGAGAGAAATCACTATTTGTTTTGTTGCTGATTTCAAATGCAAAGTAAAAAACTTAAAAAATAAATACAACCGATTAAGCAATTAAAATATAATTTTGCCTGATTTCCAAATAACTTCGCAAAATGAACAAAGTTCTGAAATCACTGTAAAATACATTTTATCATACAATGGTATTAAATACCAACTGATGCATTTAATGCACGTTTCTTGTACTCTGTGAGTTTACAAGATATATATTTACAGGGGGAAGCGGGCAGACGGACAGTTCAGTCCTGGGGGAGACGGAGGCAGCTGTGTCACCCTGCAGAGCCCGCGGGACAACGGAGACGGGTGCTTTTAATGTCCACTAATCCGGATTAGCTGCTCAAGGGACAGCCGAAAACATACTCTGCTCACCCTACCAAATGTATTCAGCAGGACCAATAAATAATGCACAGCACAAAGATAGCAGGCAGAGGATAACATTTGGTTACTTACTAATGCTTACAGTGAAGCTTTTATAATGGAAATGAGGGAGATTTCTTGTGGGAGAAACGGTCATATTAATTTCATGCACAATTGGCTGGTAGTCTGTTGGAGAGACACTGGGGAAAAGAACTGACGGGAGAAAGGAAGCAGCCTGTGGTTCACCTTCACATGTTCTGGCACTAGATGGCACTAGACACTATAGAAAACAAGTGGTAAGAATTCTTTGGTGAGGTGAGAAGGTTACAACAAAAAAAAATCTGAAAGTCAAACATTAGATAAAGAAATCACAGGATTTTCACAAAAGTGAAAAGGTGCAACAGATGCACAAAGAAAGGCTGTTGTAAAATATCCCTGAAGCTCATTGATCTAAATTTAGCCTTCAACATCTTCAATATGAACAAAGAGAATATTTAATCTGTGTGTTTGCAGTAGAGGCACAACATAACCAGATATGCAGCAGCACACAACTCTCAAAGCCTTCTTTACAGCCAAGGAAATGTGAAAGTGTTTTTTTAGCCTTTTGTTCTTGCAGTAAATCTGCAGTTCATGGGTTTATTTTCACTAATAAGTGGTATAAATTGCATCAAATATTGTGTTTATTGTAGCAAATGGTTCAAGAGATCTCTTTTTGTGTTTATATTACACAAAAAAAGGAGATATAAAGAAACAGCGAGTAGATTTAATAAAATAATTAGAACAAATTGGTCCAAGAAAGATTCGTTCATGAATCCGACATGACTATCACTAAAACAAATATTGATGTTATAACTGGTATTTGCCCCAGAATATGAATTATTATGTGGGCAGCTGTGTATGAGTGGAGGAAGGCATTGCTACATGACTGGTTAAAGACCTAACCACATGAATACTGGCAAATCAAACAAACACATTGAACTTTGTGAGGCAAACATGTGTTCTATTAGAATGCAGCTCAAGAGACAGGCGCTTGAATTGGACTGTGATTCACACATGTGGCTCCCGGAAGGACAAGAATGATATTTTCCCTCCAGCTGGATAACAGACATCTGCTACTGCTGTGACTGTGGTCAGGAACAAATCAAACCAGTGGTTTTGTAATGTTTGTCAAAAGTGTGTGTGTGTTCTATGAATTCATGCAGACATCTGCAGATGTATTTGTCTGGTTATTCAAAAAATCCAATGCATATGCATATATAATGCATACATGTAACTCATACAATGACTTGAGTACACTTCTTCTATGTTGAACGTTTCAGATTTTGTTGTTTGTAGGCCTTAAAAGGTGCAATAAAAAAGACCCAATTAAAAGGCTGAAAACAGTGATATTCATAATCCATTATATTTGACTTCAAAACAATAGTTCACCTTGAAAGAAAAAACTACAGATCGAAAGTTTGGAGATGCTAAGATTTTTAAAAATGTTTTTCTCATGTGGAGAGGACAAGTCTCTTATGCTGCTCTCTTATGGACAAATAAAGATTTTATATATATATATATATATATATATATATATATATATATATATATATATATATATATATATACAGTGGTGGCCAAAATGATTAGAACACTAGTATTTTCACCAGCTAAAATTGGTTTTAAATCAGTTATTTCTATCTTTTGCTGTAGTGTGTCAGTAGGAAATATCAGTTTACAATTTCAAACACTCATTTTGCCATTAATTGTAATAATCCAATGAGATCTTTGTTTGCACAAGGAGTCTGACAACAGCCAGTGCTCCACACAGAGATCTGATCTCATCATCATCCAGTCTGTCTGGAATGACACAAAGAAACAAAACAAACTGAGACGGACTAAATCCAGAAGAACTGTGGCAATGTCTCCAAGATGCTTCAAGAAACCTACCTGCGAAGCTACAGTACTGTTAAAAGTTTTAGGCACTTGTGTTAAAATGTAAAATGAGGATGCTGTCAAAAATAATGTTTTCTTTATCAATTAACTTCTATTAACTAAATAAAATAAAAATAAAAAACATTTGGTGTGACTATCCTTTGCATTTAAAGCAGCTTTTGTCCTAGGTGCACTTGCACATGGTTTTATATGTAGGTTTATACGTAGGTTTCTTGAAGCATCTTGGAGACGTTGTATTAATCATACTGACCCCACACTTTTGAATGATAGTGTATGTTTGAAAACTTTTATGATGTGTACATGGGTCTCATGCATATTCAAAGGGTTTTATAAAATACATGAAAACAACATGAAGAACTTGACCCTCCGACTTCAATTTACATTATCTTTATTTGTCATACATCCAGTTATAATGGAATAAGTGTCCTTCACTGCCTTCACTGGTTTACTACGGGCCTAAAAAAATGAGTAATAAATGTCAGACAAATTATTTGCATGGCATTACTCACTGGAAAGAGGGGGGTCTGGAATCTCCAATCCCTCCAGTTCGCTCCAAGGGTGGCGGCAGCTCTTTGTGGCTCTCTGTGCACTGAGATCCCCCATCCGAGTGTGTGCCTTCAGCCAACACCAACTACAGCCAAACACACACACACATACAATTACCCACAAAGGCTTCAGGAAGAAACTCTCCAGGCTAACTACTAGGCCTGCATAAATAAGTAGACCAGCAGAAGGAAGAGAAGAGAGTGCATTTGTTTGAGAAGACAGGAGTGTGAAACATGGACCCTTTAAGGCAAGTCAGTTCACTTGGCAGGCTTCTCAATAAAGGCCCTGGGCGGCCATTTCAACATATTTCAAATCAGCAATAAAATATGACCACAATAGTGTCATTATTGAAGTATACTTTGCTCAAATCACACACACAAAAAATCAGGTTGGTCCAGTTAAATTTCATGCAATAGAATAGCAAATATTTCTATGAGCAGTCCGACGACTCCACCTCATTTTATCAGAGAAAAAAAGGAGCCTTATGATGTGGTAAAGTGCTTTCATGATCCAAATAATAGATGGATGGTCGTAGATGAGGATACCCGAGGATATAACCTTATGAACACTGCTGTTCATTCTCTGCACAAACCAATGATAAAACCTTGAAGGCAGAAATCCAATGCACTATGTTAAAGCAGTGATCATGTTATGGTATACTGAAGGTCTCCGTGTTTGGACAGCAGGCAGTGAAGCACATATTTTAGTGCAGCACGGCTCAATGTCATGTATCTCAGCATGTCTGTGCAGCTCTCTGCAGCTGGAGGCTCGCTGGAGTCCACTAACCTGTATTTTGCACCTCACATCAGCTCTACACAACACTATAGGTATAACACCTGCTTGTAGGAGTGTAGATGTGTATTTTAGAGGCAATAATCAAATTAATTACTATGCTTTGCTTTTGCTGCCACTATCATGTGTAAATATTTAATCAGTCCTCTATTTGTATGAGGTTTACTCATACAGATTAGGTCACAGGGTTTAATTCAAATTGCCGTCCATTTTACTTTTGTAATGTGACATGAAACAGGACATATTCAATGACGAAAATGTCAGAGCGGTCTTGACTTTATCCATTGGGTAGTGATTAGATGTAGAAAAGTGGTTTATACTGTAATTGTTAAATGATTACAAGGCTTTGGTGTCATCACACAAAACAGAAAGTTTCAGAGGCAGAGCAAGTTTAACATTTTAATCAAAGATTATAAGCATAAACATCATTTACAACATGCACTGTTGACAATAAAACCAGGAGTGTGTATTAATTCAGGTTTTAACTGGTTTAAGATGGTCTCCCAGCCTAACCAAGCTGGTATTTATCTATTTACCTGGTTGGCCAACTGAAAAACGCCTGAATGATTCACAAAAAAGAGCTGAGTCACTGAGGAATTGGACTACACTAGTCACACTGTATTGGTTTAATCACTAAAAAGAAACAGTTTTTAGAGTCATTGATTGAAGAATCAGGCTACACTGGTCAGCACGTCTTGGTTTATTCACTAAAAAGAAATAGTTCGTAAGAGTCACTTGTTCAAGAATCAGACTACACTGGTCGTGCTGTATTTGTTCGATTCACTAAAATAAACCAGTTCATAAGAGACATTCGTTCAATAATCAGACAACATTAGTAGCGCTTTATTGGTTTATTCACTAAAAATAACTACTTCAATAGAGTCACTTGTTCAGGAATCAGAATACACTGGTTGTACTTTATTGGTTTATTCACTAAAAATAACTACTTCAATAGAGTCGCTTGTTCAGGAATTGGGCTACACTGGTGGTTCATAACCCGAATATCAGAAATGTTGGAACGTTTTTAAAATTTGAATACAATGAAAACTAAAAGGATTTCAAGGGCGAATCCCAATTCTCTGTCTTACCCCTTCCCCTTAGTTTTCCACGTTCACGTGAGAGTAAGGGCTATCCCAATTCTCGTTTTGATCGAGGGGTAGGGCTAAGGGGAAGTGGTAGATGCCCCTTAAAACCAAGCATTTTGTTTGCAAGCACTTCCCCTTAGCCCTTACTCTCACGTGAACATGGAAAACTAAGGGGAAGGGGTAAGACAGAGAATTGGGATTCACCCTAAATCACACGAGCCAATATTTTATTCACAATAGAACATATATAACAAATGTTTAAACTGAGAAATTTTACAATTTTATGTATAAAATGAGCTCATTTCAAATTTGATGCCTGCTACGGGTCTCAAAATAGTTGGGACGGGGGCGTGTTTACCATGGTGTAGCATCTCCTCTTCTTTTCAAAACACATTTGAAGACATCTGGGCATCGAGGTTATGAGTTTCTGGAGTTTTGGTGTTGGAATTTGGTCCCATTTTTGCCTGATATAGGTTTCCAGCTGCTGAAGAGTTTGTGGTCATCTTTGACGTATTTTTCGTTTAATGATGTGCCAAATGTTCGCTATAGGTGAAAGATCTGGACTGCTGGCAGGCCAATTCAGCACCCGGACTCTTCTACTACGAAACCATGCTGTTGTAATAGCTGCAGTATGTGGTTTTGCATTGTCCTGCTGAAATACACAAGGCCTTCCCTGAAATACACGTCGTCTGGAGGGGAGCATACGTTGCTCTAAAACCTTTATATACCTTTCAGCATTCATAGTGCCTTCCAAAACATGAAAGCTGCCCATACCGTATGCACTTATGCACCCCCATACCATCAGAGATGCTGGCTTTTGAACTGAACGCTGATAACACGCTGGAAGGTCTCTCTCCTCTTTACCCCGGAGGACACGGCGTCTGTGATTTCCAACAAGAATGTCCATTTAGTAATGTCAATGACAGAATCCTGCCGATGAGTGATGCCGTGCCATCTGAGGACCGAAGACCACGGGCATCAAACAAAGGTCTTCGGGCCTTGTCCCTTATGCACAGAGATTTATCCAGTTTCTCTTAATTTTTTGATGATGTTATGCACTGTAGATCATGAGATTTGCAAAGCCTTTGCAATTTGACATTGACAAAAAAAATTTTATGCACTCTTTCACAGATTGGAGAGCCTCTGCCTATCTTTAATTCTGAGAGACTCTGCCTTTCTAAGACATCCCTTTTATAGCTAATCATGTTACAGACCTGATGTCAATTAACGTAATTAGTCGCTAGATGTTCTCCCAGCTGAATCTTTTCAAAATTTCTTGCTTTTTCAGCCCTTTGTTGCACCCGTGCCAACTTTTTTGAGACCTGTAGCAGGCATCAAATTTAAAATGAGCTCATTTAGTATAAAAAGTGTAAAATTTCTCAGTTTAAACATTTCTGTTCTCTGTTCTATTGTGAATAAAATATTGGCTCATGTGATTTGAAAGTCTTTTAGTTTTCATTTTATTCAAATTTAAAAAACGTCCCAACATTTCCGGAATTCAGGTTGTATTTGTTTGATTCACTAAAATGAACCAGCTCATAAGAGTAATTTGTTAAGGAATTGGACTGATCGTGCTGTATTGGTTTATTCACTAAAATAAACCAGTTCATAAGAGACATTTGTTCAATAATCAGACAACACTAGTTGTGCTTTACTGGTTTATTCACTAAAAATAACTACTTCACAAAAGGTCACTTGTTCAGGAATCGGACTAAACTCGTTGTGATGTATTTGTTTGATTCACTAAATGAACCAGTCGAGACATTCGTTCAATAATCAGTTTACACTAGTGTTTTATTGGTTTATTCACTAAAAAGAACTAGTTCACAAGAGTTACTTGTTCAGTAATCCCATTACAATGGTAGTGCTGCATTTTTTTGTTTCACTAAAAAGAGGTGGTTCATGATTGCCATTTGTTCAGGAATCAGACTACACTGGTCACATTCTATTTGCTTGATTCACTAAAAAGAACCGGTTCATAAGAATCATTCATGCAGGAATTTATTCTCTGTGTATGTTCCCCTAAAGCTAGCAAACAGACTGCCCTGAGAGACCATCAAATAAGCTTAGGCTGTTTTAAGCTGTTTTAAGTTTTTTTCAGCAGGGTTGATAGTCTGATATTTCATAATGTCACAATCTGTCCAATACAGAGAGGAGGGCACCATCCGTCTCACTTACCCAGGACACCACTCTGCCATTGAAGCAGGGCAGCTTGGCGTTATCATCAGAGATTTCTTCTTTGACGACTCTGCGGGAAAGAACACAAACAGTTAGGGACTCTGTGAGACCAGCACCCAGGATTGCACACCAGTGTTCTCGTCTATTTGCAAAAGCTGAGGCATACTGAAAGCATGTCACGCTCAAACAGCGGAATTTTCCACTTAGCTCTCAACTGCTGGCTGCTCATGATGAGAATGCTGAACGCCCCTGTTGACCGACTACTCTGTTGAAAACTACTGTTTTACAACGGGCCTCATTAGTACCTCATGCACATTCCAGATTACCTACTAAAACTGCTGCTTTTGCACTGATACAGTGGCTTAGTATGAATGAAGATCTAATGTTTCTCTAAGTGTGTGAGCGTTTATGAGTATTGAGGGTCTGTACATATATACATTCAAGTGTGGGTACATTTATATGTGTGAAAGGTGCAGCAAGGGTGTCAGGGCACAAGAGGTTATTAATAGAGTGAGTGAGTGTGTTAGCAGAGTGTCCATCCCAGGCTGTAAATTCCCTACATAAATACCACACAGTTACCCTTTAACCCTCCCAGTCGAGGTTCAGCAGTCACACACCTGCTGGTCTCCTGTCACTGTGCACAGGCCTAGTCCATACACACACATACAAACCACATGAGACTGGCAAAATCCCTTAAGGCTCCATTCGCAGCCTGACAAAACAGGATTACTCGGGATGCACAATATATATGTGACTGTACTGTTAACAGTCATGAGATCATTCAGATTTCAACTGATGGTATAACAAATCCAAAAAAAAAAATTTAAGTGCCATTTTAAATGGCTTTTTTTTTTTACATATTACCTTATTTTACATATTTTCAATGCTGCATAAATGCAATCTAATAACTGACCTAATAAAATTATTGTATAGAACATATTTGCATGTGAACAAACACTAAAATTACACAGATTTCTCCCAAGTCAACAAGTATAACATATAACTACTTGCTGTTAAGTAAGTGAGTCTTAAATTGTGTGTTTACCAACCACTGATATAATGACTGATAACTGTCATTGATTCATTAAAAAGAATGGCTCTTAAGTGTCATTCCGAATCAGACTACGCTGGCTATACGGTGTTCTGATTCACTAATTCAGAAGACTCTTTCTCAGGATTCAGACTACATCGGTTGCATTGTATTTATTTGATTCACTAAAAATAACTACTTTATAAGAGTCATTTGTTTGGGAATCTATCTACACTGGCCACATTGTATGTTGTTGATTCACTAAAAGAAGAGCTAGATCATGGAGTAATTTGTTCAAGAATCAGACTACAATGGTCATGCTTCTTTTTTTTTGATTTGCTAAAAAGAACTGGTTCATTAGATTCATTTGTTTATGAGTCAGGCTATACGGGTTGCTCTGTATTTGTTTGATTCTCTCAAAAGAACTGGTTCATGAGAGTAATTGTTTGGGTATCTTAGTATATTGGTTGTGCTGTATGTTTCTGATTCACTTAAAAGAGCTAGTTCTTGAGACATTAGTACAAGAATTGTACTACACTGTGCTGTTTTTGTTTGATTCACAAAATAACAAAAAAAATGAGCCATTTTGTTTATCAGTCATTTGTTTGGGAATCGGACAACACTGGTCAAGCTGTATATGAACCTACTCATAATAATCATTTGTTTGGGAATCATACTGCAAGAAATCCTGAAAACCATTTGATTCTGAGATTTTTTCCCCTCTGTTCCCAAGCTACTTTTCAGAAAGATCCCAAAGCTTAACACCTACAATCAAAAGTGACGGATCAACATGAATTCAAACATTTCTCAAATTCTTCAAATACCAAACACCAAATATGTCAGCAATTGTCTCATAGACGAAACATCCGAGAAAGTTTCAAAGTTCACATCTAAGATATGACAACTGATGTGCAACTGATGTTCTAGATTATTAAAGGAACAATGTCTTCAAGTAGTGTAACCACAGATCTTATTTTAATCATAAATCAAACACAGCCACTCTAAAAACCCATTAGAAGTTGCTGAGGGAACACATGGCTAATTAGCCCTCCGGGTTTGCCTAGAAACAGACGTCGTACCTGAACAGCTCTTTGCAGCAACCTCCTCTCTGCTTTTTGTCACTTCTTCATCCGTGCACTAATTTTTAAAACATTTTAAACCTTTGTTAACTTCTTGTGTTACTGTCTTTTTAAGATGAACTGCCTGTGATGCAGAATTCCTCCAAATCCCCACTGGATTAAAGCATCTGCTAAATGAATAAATAAAAAATAGATGTAATATCACTAATCATATTTTGACCATAACAAAAATCAATATTGCGCAGTGCTAAAATGTGTTGACAGAACTTTATGACTTGAGAAATTCCAGCATCCTGTCGTAATTTTAACGTCTTCCTCTCCACTCCTCCAGAACTTCCAGGTCACATCACCCATTCAGCTGTGAGACCGAGGAGGTGAGTTGAGCGGGACTGAAGGATGATGATAACATGGTCTTGTTGGAAGAGTAACAAAACAAGGAGAGCTGCTGCAGTCCGTTCGAGTGCCCAGAGCCCAGCACAGGAAACTGGGGTGTAACTCTAGTCATGGGTAGGAAGTGTTTGTGTCCTCTCAAGAGGTCTTTACAATATACAGCAACATACAGCGAAGAGTGTGGGGGTGGCCATAAGGAAGTGTGGTTTGTCCAAACTCGCGAGGTAACGCCTTTGGTTACACACTGGACTATAAATCTGATCTTCTGGGTAACAATATCAGCTTTAAGCCTAAAAATGTCTAGAAACTATCCAACAAGCTTTCTTAAAGGGATAGTTCACCCAATGAAAGTTTTGTTGCCATTTACTCGTCATTCCAACTTCTGTGTAACACAAAAGAAGAATATAGCAATTGAAGTCAACGTGGTCCAATGTTGTTGAAACATTCTCCAAAATATCTTCTTTTGTGTTCTGCAGAAGAGAGAAAGTCATAGAGGTTTGGAACAACATGATGATTTTTGGGTGAACTATCTGTATATACACAAGCAAAACTATATTTACAGTCTGAGCAGTTCTAGCCTGTGCTAAACTCCCCAGCATGATGCTAGCGTGCTAAGGATGGTTGTTAAATTGTTGCTATGTGTTACTACGATGTTCCAGTGCTTTTATTGTTAACTACAACTCAAACTATTAGAAATATTTTCAATAACTTAAATAAAGCTGAAAAATAATCATAAACTATGATTATTAAAAGAAAAACTAACTTAAAAAACTAAAACAGAAATGCCGCCTTGGCAACTAACTGAAATACAAATTGAAGTACTAAAACTGAAACAAATATGAAAAGCTAAAATGAAATATTTTTTAAAAAGCTTACGTTAAAATAAAAAAAGAAGCTCAAATTTAAATTAAAAAAATTAAAACATAAAAATATTATTAAATACTGCAATATAAAATAACACTGGTTTTATAATCCGCCAAGCAGATCACTTAGAAAATAAAAAGCATACTTCTCAACAAGCCACACAATTTAATGTACAATTGATATTTGGAGCCCGAACAGCCTGAGTTGAATAATTAAGGTTAGTGAAAAGAGTAAATAGTGATGCAAGCACCACTGATAACATTCACATTGAGATCTAACAGATGAAGATCGATATATAACCATGCACATGCCCTTCTTCAGAAATCTATAGGGTTTTTCTGACTAGCAACCACATGGTCATGATATCATTTATCTACTTCAGGGATTTCCTGTGATGTGGGACCGTTCCATCTGTGAGCTGCGGCACAGCTCAGCATGATCCTATAACAAATAATGAGGGCCGAAACGAGGGCCAATCCAGTCCGATTAATGCCTGATAATCAGTCAGTGAATGAGACATGAGATTATTTCACTAAATGCATTTATTTCACCTACAAGCTGTTAAGAAGAGAGAAGCACTTCCATATCACTTCCAGTCAAATACCAACCACATCCCTCTGCGCAACACACGACAGCAGCGCTTTAAAAATTAAACACAACTGAAATCTTTCTGTGAAGTCAATGGGGGTCTAATAAAAAATACATCAACTTGGCCTGACACTGAGGAATCCATTACAGCGTAACCATTAGTTAAAACACAAGCGCCCTGTACGCAACATGTACTGAACAAAGGCTGCTTAAAAGCCAATGAAATCCATCTGGATCCCAGTCTTCATTCATACGCTCCACTGATATCTTGTTAAACACATCAGATTTATTTAAGATTATGTTATCCAACAATCACACGCAGCAGAAGCAGTGAAATGGAGGTAACTGGCACACATCGTCCCTCAGAGAGATGGTGTTTGGGTGTCTGCTGCTGCTGTCTATCCTCAAAGCCAGTTTACAGGGGTATTAACAGACTGCGGTGGATAATATCAGAAGATATTATCAGAAGCAGCAGAATGTTGTTTATTATTACGGAGGACACACACAGTAGGGATCTATGGCAGTAATAGTGGGATTAGCGATGTTTATGTTGGACACTGTAGGGCTAGTTATGATGTGATAATAAGGGGTGTGTCTCTACACTTTCCCAGAGTTCATAGGTTCATCTCATTGCTGATCTGTAAATGTACATGTAAGCTAACCCACATTACAGAGGCCCATTTTTGAGCATTTGAGATCTCAAAAGACGTGTGCTGGTTGGATTTCTTCCTGCTTTATGAATGGTTGCAGAATGAACAATGCAAGGCTGTCTAAAAATAATGTTCGCCACATTTAGCTGCACACAAAATAAATCAGCTCCCCTTGGGATGCATTTATGGTTCTGAAATGTGTCCAGATCCAAGTTGTGACTCATAGTTTTGTAGTCAGCATACTGAACCTCAAAGTAGGACTGCTTGGTTATGGCAAAAATCATAATCATGATTATTTTGCTCAATACTGCAATCATGATTTTTTTAACATGATTAGGAGACCAAAATATTATGAGTACTCCTTTTTTTGCAATAGTTCTATATATCAAGTATACAAAGGATTGCTATAACAACACAATTTTATATACCAATGAAATTTCACAGTTCTTGATGCAATTTCGATACCACAGCAGAAAAAAATACTAGGCTAATTAATGTAAGTTTTAAAAAGTCCTCAAAAATCTATTTTTGAAGAGAAGTAAATAGTCAGCAATAAAATAAAAACAAAGCAGAAAATTATAAACAATATGACAAATAAATAAAATGGAGAAATGAAAAAAATGGAAAAAAGCTTTAAGTTTGGGCTTTTAAGAAAGTATAGAAAGCACCATTTTAAAGGAAATAATAATAATTGTTTTATCTTGATTTTTCAATCATTGGAAGCAAAAATCGAAATTGAAACTAAAATTGAATTAATCGCACAGCCCAACCTCAAAGTACATGTAGGCCCATAAGGCTAGGCTCAAATTGCTACTTAGTACAACAAAGTAGCCAAGGAGAACCTACCATAGCAGCCTGGCATTGAAGGTCAAGCTTTGTTTGTTCATGCAATCTACTTGACGGTCACCAGGGCCAACTGTGCACCCAGTGCTAGGTGTGACAGGAAAGCATTGCTGTTAGTAAACTATCCTTTGTTAACAGGAAAAGCACGTTTTTTGGAAGATCGTGCTAGAACACCAACATGTGTTAATATAGCCTTCAAATTAAAATGTTGAGAAATAACCACATTTCCTACTGCAGAGGAGCATTCCTATCCTAGACATATCACTAAACATCTGTGCCTGCTGTGTGTCTTTTCAGATTAAATGAGACAGTCATCTCTGAACATAAATAATCCAGAGACTCCTTAGTAGTTAACATGGGAAGCCTAGATCAAATTGATCTATTTATCCATCCATGACATTACATTTTTTCAGATTTTGATTCTTCTAGCTGATGAATGATAAAAACATTGCCAGTCAACAGAATGTTATTGTGAAGTTGTGGACACTAATATAGTTATCATTATAGCTATAGTTATCGATCTTCTTCTTGAACAGGAATCCTTTAGTCGGTTCAATTGACTTTTGAGGAAAATAATTTAAAATAAACTCATCCAATATTGACAATCCCAGACTGCTTATTAAATGTACTATTATAGATACTAGCAGCACCCATAATTAAAGAAATAAAAAATAAAAAACCACCCAGAATTGATTATGTGGTATTTGCTTAAGTAGGCTACCAAACGAATGAATGGCTTGTAATTATGCACTGCTATTCTTATTGCTATTATAATGTAATATGTACAACAGACACTGTTTCTGTTAAGGAACACAATTTCTTGCAGAATAAACTTATTATTGTGCTACAGCTTCAGTATTGTTAGAATAATGCCCATTCAAAACACTAGGTGACCTATTATGAATGACTATGAACACTTCTCAAATTTGACTTGATTTTAAAATGAACAACATCTAACAATCACAGAAAAATAGAAAGCTGCTTGTTTTATCTGACAGCCTGTTTGCCATTTGGAAATATTAGGCAACTGATCCATTCATGTTGGGTGACACTGACAAATTAGAGAGTGACAGTTCTGCCTGACAGCTGCTGGTTCACAGTCATTCAATTCCCCTCTACTAACCTCAGTCTATTGCTGGTCATTTTGAAGTGACAGAAAATGACTGAAAATCTGCTATTCTAATGAGTTTGCTGTCTGAACAAATTAGGAGCTGTGAGATGTTCGCTGGAGTTAAAGATTATGTTTGATATTTTCTTTTGATCTGGTCAACACTGGTCAGTGCATCTGACCCATCAGTCTAGCATGGAAGTAATTCTGATCAATTTTAATTAACGTAATTGAGAGTGCTGTAGTTTTAGAGTTATAAAAGGTACTGTCACTTTCAAAGAGCGGGCTGACTTTGTCATGTCATGTTCAGATTGCGATGCCTCTGAAGGCCTGGCCTTAACTTCAAAAGCTTCAAATCGAGGGAAACCAGAGCACAAGTCACTGTCAAATGGAGTTACAACACAAGACACTGTATTAGGAAACAACCATGATATATTTGCACCATGTGGACAACTGAAGCATGCCACTGGAGTTGACAAAATTAGCTCTGTTGCAGTGCATGTGTGGTGCTGTGGCAAGCCATTTAACATTTTTCAATAAAACTAACTAGTACTTATTATGTTACTAGTAATTATTTGTAAGTAATCAAACAGCGACTGGTATCTTTCTCAATTTTACTAATAACTACTAGTACTTACTTCATTTGTGTAATTCAACCTAGTCACCAGTACTTTAGAGTCTCTTCAGAATCAGTACGCATTATTTTTGCTACTAGTCACTTAATGGTGAATATCTTAATACTGAAGTAACTTCTATTGTTGCTGGTAAAAAAAAAATTTTAAATTTTAAAAAAAGCACATTTTGTTACTTTTGTTTTGTTTGATTTTTTGTTATCTGCAGTTCAGACAGTAATAGAAACCAGTAACTGTTATAAATGTTATGGAGGGGGGAAAAAAAGAAAGAAGTTGCAATTTGTTGTCAGTGACAATTACTAGTCACTGTTGGGGAAAAATATAAGTAAAAAACACAGTAAAAAAAAAAAAAAAAAGTTTTAAGTTTATACAACAAAAATTTGAGAATCTCCCACAAAAATAAGTTGAGCAAACTCAAAAATTTGCTGAAGCTGGTTGCCTTAAAATTTGAAGTTGGCTCAACTTTTTTTTTTTTTTTTTACAGTGTAGTAGTATGTACTAAAAATCACTAAAGAGTGATGTAATCAAAACTAGTAACTACTGGAATTAGTACTAGTCCAATAAATATCCAATTAATAATGAAAATTAAACTTGAAATTGAAAGGATACTGGCCAACACTGGATTACTTACTAGTAAATACAAAATGTAACAATGTAAAGATTAGTTAGTAAGGCCTTCAAGTGCACCTGGGAAACACTCAGGTATTCGTTATTACGACACAAGCTTCACATCTGACATGTTGCTGGTACTCAGAGTCAAAGAGTCAGTGTCTGGGTGATTAGAAGTGACACTATATAAATCACACTACCAGGAGGGGTCACCTCGCGTCTCGACAAATCACTTGAATGAATGCAAGTGGAGTCAATCTAACTTAGGGGTTGTCAATGTGGGGCGTGAGAGCATGTCAGGTAGAATAATAATTAATAATTGATTACTAATTTGAATCAGTACTTTATAACGAAAACAATAAATTAAGTTAAGTTGTGACATATTGTCAAGTATGGTGACCCATACTCGAAATGGTGCTCTGCATTTAACCCATCCAAGTGCACACACACAGCAGTGAGTAGTGAACACACACACACACACACACACACACACAGTGAACACACACCCGGAGCAGTGGGCAGCCTTACTCCAGCGCCCGGGGAGCAATTAGGGGTTAGTCATGGTATCGAAAGTGGAGAGAGTGCTGTTCATTCACAATCCCCACCTTCAATTCCTGCAGGCACGGGAATCGAACCAGCAACCTTCAGGTTACAAGCCCGACTCTATAACCATTAGGCCACGACTACCCCGTATACCTTAAGGGGTTCTATTATGCTCTTTTACAAAGTCTTGATTTTGTTTTGGGGGTGTACTAGAACATGCTCTCACGCTTGGTGGTTCGAAAAACGCATTATTTTTCACTTAATTTACATTATTACAATACCTTTCTTCCCAACCTGACACAAACGGCTCGATTAGTTCCGGGTTTATGAAGGCCCGCTTTCCGAAAAAACTAAATGTGTTGTGATTGGTCAGTGACTGGCAAACAGCTTAGAGGGTGTTTCAGGGCTGTCCCGCCCCTTGCCAAAGCAGCGAGTTCGTAATATTGCCATATCGGATTCAGACCCTGAGAATACTGAACAAGAGGATCACGCAGAACCTTTGCACGCATGGATATTACAAGACATATTAGAGTGGTAACGTTATTGTTGTTTTTATTGGCTAAATCACGATTTGTGGCAGCATATATGCAAATTCATTCTCTGCGAGCAGGTAGCGCTGTTGGAGTGGTAGAGATAGAGGTTTCCCCCGGTAACGCTGTACACAAAGCAGCGCTCAGCTCACAAACGCTGCTTCATCAGACATTACATGCAAGATGAAATGAAAATGACATCCAAATTTTTCTTAAGACAGTCGATTTCCTTCAGAAATACAGTGATATAAAAACACCCGCACCGGGTTTTGATTTTGAAACGTGCAGTGCTCATGTTTATTCAACGAAGTCAACGCCTTTTGGAAAATCTATTTGAGACAGTCAGTTTTGATATTGTGGTGGGCACCACAAATAAATCAATGTATGGGAAACACTGTAGTCTCATAATTGAAGTGTAAATTCTGCAGATTACATCATTGTCCAGTACTGTACAGTCAGCAATTTATAAAAACGTTTTCATAATTGTAACATACATATTTACATACATAATTATTCAGGTGCATTTGTGCCATTGTGCCTCCAACCATTCGAAGTTCCATAGGCAGGATTTATTTTAATGATATTCTAATGGACCGCTTTGTGACATCACTAACACCCCAGAAAACAACGCTGTAGTCCAAACGAGCCGTTCATTGTAGTTCTTGAAAAGGGATTTTTTTAAAAACTAAATATCTCCCTTTGGAGTGGACTTTGAGATTTGTAACTTTGAAGATCTTTTTATGCCCAAACATACACACTACACACTGACTAAAATTCAAAAAGTGAAAAAGCATAATAGGACCCCTTTAAAAATTGAAAGCAGCAGGTTTTTGCGATCACATCATTTTAAATGATGAAAATCAAGAATTCAGTAAGCGAATTCAAACATTGTTCAACACAGCACTAATAATGTAGAGAATAGTGACTTCTGTCCAGATGTCAGTAAGTTAATCTTTTCAGCATGTATTTGGGTTAAAAGCAAGAGTGTGTTTTAGATTATGTGGCAGTCAGAGGTTAAAGGTGCACTAAGTGATTTTTGAAAAACACTTTTGACCACAGTGTCGGACCGTGTCCCAAAACATACTTGTAGCCAATCAGCAGTAAGGGGGCGTGTCTTGAAATGACAGGGAGAAGAGAACGCTCAGTTTGAGTACACAGGACGGATATTAGCAGATCGACTATAGAGAGAGAGATGGCAGATAAAAAAAAAGGAAAATATCAGAGAAAGAAAACATTAAAAAGAAGGGTTACAATCAGGCAAGAGGTAGGACCTGCGTTAAATATCGGAGCAGCGTTCCAGCGATGGAGAGAACTCAAGGACCACTCCTTGAGTTCTCTACACCGCTGGAAAGCTGCTCCGAAGGGCTCGAATCGTACGCCGAGGTTGCGTTGTTTCTTTTTGATAGGTGAGTAACGTTGATTTTGCTTCGTTTCACACAACTTATCCGTGTTGGCTTTTGTCTGAATATGCTTGTGTGTCATCTTCACTTGTTTCCGCAATCGTCGTTGCCATGGTTGTGTAGCCTACGTACGTGCGGGGCGGAGATTTCAAAATAAGGGCGAGGTCCTGTTGGGGTATGGACGTGTTTGTTTTGGTGCTTTCAAATATCAACATCGTTTGGCAAAAAACGCTTAGTGCACCTTTAAGTGATTCTGAATGGATCCATATAGTTGTACAGTCAGGTCAAGGCAGGAGGTTTAGTGGTCTTTGGCGTCTCCCTGTGGTCCTGTTTGGTATCACAGCTTGACTTGTGCTTATTTGTATTGAAAATGTTTATTATTAAATTTTGTATTGAAAACGTTTAATTATAATTAAATTATTGATTGATTGATTGTGGCACTGTACATACAATATGAATTATGAAAATTAAAAACTACATATTTATTTAATATAAATAAATAAATACATGGTGGGGGAATCTATATTATATAGATCAGTTTTTCGACACATCCCCCTCAAACGTCAAAACTCGGCAACAGGTTTATCATCTAGAATTCTTGGTTATTCATGTGCTCGGAACTAGTAATCAGGATCATTTGATACTTCCGTCTTTCACTTTAAAGGAAAACATAAATGTTAATGCGGCTTGCCACAGCGGCGGAGGGTTCTGAGGCGAGCACACGCACCCGCGCAAGAACGCGCACTTTAGAACACGGGTTCAAAGCAGGTGCCAGCAGCAACAATGTAACAATGTAGCAACGTCACAACGAACAACCAAACGTTCTAAACGCTTTCCAGGTTTGTTTGACAGCGTCTATAAGGCATGTGACTGCCATAATGCTGAGTCGATCATGGGTGTGATCGTGTTTCTTGAATAGCCTACTAAACCACACTACAATATAAGCAAATCATATTTCTCCATACTTACCCGAAATCCTGATCCATAGATTTGAAAAAGAATTTATAACTGTTGACCGGACGGTTGTTGAGGACATTTTTAAAATCCGCCAACGTGACTTTTTCCGGAGAAACCGTCAGTTTCACTAAATAAGGGGTTTCTTCTTCGTCGATATGGTATATAATTTTGGTCTCCGCCATGAGTAGGCTTATATGGGTAGGACAATCATTGACAGAAGAAAAAGCAAGGGTTGCAGCAGCGCGATTAAAAAATATATTTGTAGACTATAACTCGTCAAGTGCCATATATGCGCTATAAGGCGACATTGCTGGTTGCCGGTTTCACGTAGGCAAACAAAAATCCTGGTCTTGGACGGAGCGAGCGGTTCCAGACATAATCGGAGCTTGAGCGTCTCTATCACGGCGTCAATGTTTCTCTCTGATCGCCAGTAAAACAGGAAGGGACGGTTCACATCCCTATGAGCTGGAGTTCAGGATATTTTACCATCACAGTTTTCTCATAGAGGTAGGCTGCCCTCTAGCGGCAGACAGAGACAGAGACTGAACTGCTGTGGCTCTAAGCCAATGGCTGTTAAAAACTGAACTTCATGTGTCCTTGCAAGATGAACCTTGCAAGTTTTTACTCGTTTTTTTTTAAGTTTTTGTTTTTCGAAGAAAAAGGGTGCGGTAAATAAATACTAGCCTGTTACAAATATTATTTGTATATGTATAAGGGGTTTCAAACTTTAGATTTCAAAAGTTTACATTTAAAAAAACACACTCACAAACATAAAAACATTGATTGTTGTCTGTTCATTGACAAAACAGAGACCTACTGTCATTGATGTTATAGATTTACATATCACAGATATATCACAAAAATAATTTGTCTTGCACTACAGGCACCAAATGTTAATGTCTAAATGTTAATTTTATTTGTTTGCTTGTTTAGAACAAAACAAATTGTACAAACAAGAATATATAATCAAAAATGTCAGAGATACACTGAACAAAATTATAAACGCAACACTTTTGTTTTTGCCCCCATTTTTCATGAGCTGAACTCAAAGATCTAAGACTTTTTCTATGTACAGTACACAAAAGGCCTATTTCTCTCAAATATTGTTCACAAATCTGTCTAAATCTGTGTTAGTGAGCACTTCTCCTTTGCCGAGATACTCCTTCCACCTCACAGGTGTGGCATATCAAGATGCTGATTAGATAGCATGATTATTGCACAGGTGTGCCTTAGGCTGGCCACAATAAAAGGCCACTCTAAAATGTGCAGTTTTATCACACAGCACAATGCCACAGATGTCGCAAGTTTTGAGGGAGCGTGCAATTGGCATGCTGACTGCAGGAATGTCCACCAGAGCTGTTGCCCGTGAATTGAATGTTCATTTCTCTACCGTAAGCTGTCTCCAAAGGCGTTTCAGAGAATTTGGCAGTACATCCAACCGGCATCACAACCACAGACCACGTGTAACCACACCAGCCCAGGACCTCCACATCCAGCATCTTCACCTCCAAGATCGTCTGAGACTAGCCACCCGGACAGCTGCTGCAACAATCGGTTTGCATAACCAAAGAATTTCTGCACAAACTGTCAGAAACCATCTCAGGGAAGCTCATCTGCATGCTCGTCGTCCTCATCGGGGTCTCAACCTGACTGCAGTTTGTCATCATAACCGACGAGTGGGCGAATGCTCACATTCGATGGCATCTGGCACTTTGGAGAGGTGTTCTCTTCACTGATGAATCCCGGTTTTCACTGTACAGGGCAGATGGCAGACAGCGTGTATGGCGTTGTGTGGGTGAGTGGTTTGCTGATGTCAACGTTGTGGATCGAGTGGCCCATGGTGGTGGTGGGGTTATGGCATGGGCAGGCGTATGTTATGGACAATGAACACAGGTGCATATTATTGATGGCATTTTGAATGCACAGAGATACCGTGACGAGATCCTGAGGCCCATTGTTGTGCCATTCATCCACGACCATCACCTCATGTTGCAGCATGATAATGCACGGCCCCATGTTGCAAGGATCTGTACACAATTCCTGGAAGCTGAAAACATCCCAGTTCTTGCATGGCCTGCATACTCACCAGACATGTCACCCATTGAGCATGTTTGGGATGCTCTGGATCGGCGTATACGACAGCGTGTTCCAGTTCCTGCCAATATCCAGCAACTTCCCACAGCCATTGAAGAGGAGTGGACATTCCACAGGCCACAATCAACAACCTGATCAACTCTATGCGAAGGAGATGTGTTGCACTGCGTGAGGCAAATGGTGGTCACACCAGATACTGACTGATTTTCGAACCCCCCGGACCCATACAGTAAAACTGCACATTTTAGAGTGGCCTTTTATTGTGGCCAGCCTAAGGCACACCTGTGCAATAATCATGCTGTCTAATCAGCATCTTGATATGCCACACCTGTGAGGTGGATGGATTATCTCGGCAAAGGAGAAGTGCTCACTAACACAGATTTAGACAGATTTGTGAACAATATTTGAGAGAAATAGGCCTTTTGTGTACATAGAAAAAGTCTTAGATCTTTGAGTTCAGCTCATGAAAAATGGGGGAAAAAACAAAAGTGTTGTGTTTATAATTTTGCTCAGTGCATATAGGAAAACTACAGAACTAGATGCAATGAGCAAAATTATAAACGCAACACTTTTGTTTTTGCCCCCATTTTTCATGAGCTGAACTCAAAGATCTAAGACTTTTTCAACATTTATACAAATGAAACAGTTACATTCTTTTTATTGCTTTCAGGGTTTTACTTTTAGATATTGTTTCCATTGTTTCTTTTTAATGTCAGTTTTAAATGGTTTAAACATATAGATTTTTCCATTCCATTTGCCTTTACGAATATATAATAACAAGGAATTATTATAATTAAATCAAACATATTAGATTTGTCTCAAAATCCAATGAGGAACACATTACATCATCTAACAACAACCATGTACCTTAGAACATTCCCAAAATAAACTAATAATATTTTTTACAAATAATAGGCTGTTAACTTTTACAGTTAATTTTATTGCTATATTGCAAAGTTCTACAAATCAGTCTTTCAAAACTGTATTTGAATAGAACATAAATGGACAATAAAATGAATGAAAAATATTAAATGTTTAACTATTATTAACATTTCATAAATTTTGAGAGAGATGATGGATGGATGGATGGATAGATAGAATAAATGTTCTGAAGTTGTGCAAGCAAGCATGAGAATCAGGTAGAGACATTTTGGGTCATTTTACATTTTCTAACAGCAGGGGGCAGCTCTGTTCTTTATACTTCCTGTATGTATTCCTTAAATTATTTGAATATTGTTTAGGAAACACCTACAGGCCAATTTATTGCAAACTCCAGGCCCAATCAGAGTCAATTAAACTCAGTGCTCATATTCTACATTTCACACTCTGCCTCACTGCACAGGACAAATAAAGTGTGCTTACTGTATTTATTAAACTTACTGGAGTTCAGTATTCTGAAGGATTCCACTGGCTCATGGATTTAGTCAATCAAAACAACTTTTTGCAAAGTACATTCTTTTTCTTTGCTCAGTTTGTACTTAAAGTACCAATTTGTCTCCTGAAATGCGCTGCTCAACATTTACAGCGAATAACTGAGTTGGATGAACTTGTGAGTTTAATGAACTTCCTAAAGCAGTTAAAATGATTTATTGCTCCACAGTTTCAGGTTACAGCAAACATTTTAGCCAATGGCTTAAAATACTGGATTTCTAGATTATTATTATTAGACATAATTTTGTATTTTTAGTTTACATTTTCCATAAGCTACATAAATGTAATACTAAAAAAATTACAAAACATAGCTTGTTTTAAGTATTGCACACAGGCACAGCTACAGTTCCCCATTCCTGTGGGACGTATGATATCAATTAAGACATTGCGATCCGAATCTGGTAACAGTGGGGCTGAACATTTGTTACTGGGCACTTTGTCAAGTAAAGAATGGAGATAATAGAGCTACAATGCCTTACATATAGAAAGAATGAATCTTAATTACACAAAATATTTCAGAATAAACTTTAATATATTTGTACATTGGTCCCATTGTATACCAACAAGATCATTTATTGCCATTTTAAAGATAAATGTACACTCCAGATCATATAAAAACTACTGCATAAATGCTTCATAACCTATGTAAATAAACATCACTGACCAAGGAAATTGCTGAAAAACTGATGATGGAAAAAGATAAATGGGACTTGCTCATATTGCAAAAGAAAATAAACTACAACTGTACCATCTACATAATGCTGTAAAACAAAGACTGTAAAAAGACAATGGACCAAAGAAGTCCGGGTCAACAGGGCTCAAAATAACATATACTGTAGATACACATACATCAGAATAACAAGCACATTTAATTGCCTTTGAGGTTCACCTTCGTACCATCTTTTACTATTTTAACCTGAAGCCACAGCTATTTGTTTGCTTCCTGAGTTTTATAAGAAATTTCCATTCAGATTCAGACACTTACAGTGGTTTCTACCACACAGATTTTGAGCAAATTAACTTAGAACTTTTTAAATTTAGAAATCTAACATAGAAGAGTACCAAATGCTGAATTCAGCAAACTGCTCTACCACATTTTACATATGTTTAACTTGAATTCAATAGATTACCATTACGGTACACTGCGATTATGATAAGAAAAATATATCAATTAAATTGACTTACCAATACCAACAGAATTTGAGTATTATAAGATCATGTAAGCAGTAATTATACTGTAGAAAGACAGTAATTCCATTCCTTTTCTCAATGTAAATGTAAAGTCCTTGATTCTCTTCTCATTCAGCACGCTCTGGACCAGCCAGCAGCTAACTATGAATCACTTCCATGACATTCTCTCCATTTCTTCAGTTGAGAAAGAGGAAGACAGAGGAAGAGTGTGTAAATACATCACAATGCATCTGGTTGTCTGGAACGAGATTCACTAATTGAGACCACATTACCTCTGTTCAGATCAATAACTTTTGGAGAGGGATAGTTGTTTGCCGCTGCCCTTTCTTTTATTATGTTGTTCTTGTAGTCTAAATAAAAATACAAGGATTTCTTCAATATATGCTGACATAAATATGAAAACATGACAAATGATGGCAAATCACTATCTATTAATATACATCAGATGAGACATATTCAGTAAAATAAAATACAAAAAAATTCCTTGTTAAAAAACAATAATAAAAATCCTCAAGTAATTTAAAACAAGAGTTTGAAGAATCATTCTTGCAAACCAAATCACACTTCTTTAAGATTTTCCAGAGCACTAGTTACAGCATCTTCAGTCTTTTCTGGTTATTTTCATAAAGTCTTGATTTTTAAATGACCTACTTCAGCTTTAAGAGAAATCATGGAAAATGTGGTTGCACTTACCCAGTCGCAAGTCCTCCTGATTGTAGGGTTGCAGTTCTGTGGCATCGAGCTCAATGGATGTCCTCCGACCCCTGCCAAGTAAAGCAAAAGTTATGCTTTTTATGTATTAGCGAGTGTAAAATGATTATTGTGGATTTTGATTTGACTCAAAAACACTGAATCAAAAACTGTGAAGCTGAATTGACAAAACTGGAGAACTTTATCAGTAATCTTTATTGTTAATCTTTACCGTTCAGACCATCGAACCTCAAACTCAGGCCCTGAAACAGATATAATATGAAATGTCAAAAGAAAGTTCAGTAAGATTCAAGCCTATAGTCTCAAAGGTACTAATTATATATTTAAATGTTTCAGTTCACTAATCATCCACATGATCCTACTTTTTTTTCTGCAGTGCCTCGTGGTCATAACGATGCCGATGAGCATTAACAGAAGCAGCAGGAAGACTGCCAGGATGTAGCCCACTTGGTGCAAGAGGTGAGTTTGATTCTCAGGCAGAATTACATTGAGGACGTGAGGCGCTTCGACCATGTTTGTATCTTCTCACCAAGAAGAAAAAGAAAACATGAGAAGACAAGATGAATGAGAACTCTTAAATATCTGATTTGAAAACATTTAACTACTTTATGCTGTACTAAAAGGCAAGAAAGAAAGATTACTAGTTTGTTTTTCCCATTTCACCCAAGCCTGGCAGGCGAGAGGGGAGAGGGACAAGGTTTCATGTCAGAATGGCCAAAGCAGACATAATGAGTTCCAGACCTGATGTCATGCCGCAGCAATGGAGAAAAAAACACAAACCACAAGAACGGGAAGCGATAGTGCAGGCGGAGAGAAATACCACCACTTCATGGTCAGTCTGTCTGGAGACATTTTCCACTTATTTAGTGCCCCACAATAACAGGGAGAACTTAGATTTAGTCTGCTAAATTTTCAGGGATTGCATGTCAGTAGTGCTTATACGACCAAATAAACCAAACAAACTCACTGAATGCTGCTGTTTGTGTGTTTTACAGTATTGTAAATCTTGTTCTTGGCTTAACAACACAAAGAAATGACTTCTTCATCCTAAAACTAACAGACATTATGATTACTTCATGAGTCATTATGTCTCATCATCGCAATGAACAATGAAGCATCAAATGAGTCACACATGCTGCTAAGATTGTTCATATTTGTATAATACTGAAGTGTATTGGAATACAACACGTATAAACATTTTGTGTATTATTTATAATGCTTTTTTAGTTCATTGTGTAGAGGACAGCCAGAGAGAACAAAAGTGGGAAAAAAAATTGATTGGGATACAACACGGATTTTAACTCATCCAAGTTAAATTGTTGCATGTGCATTGACCTCTAGATGTAGGTTAAAAATATATATATTATTTAATATCCTTAAAAAATAGCAATATTAATATTTACAGGTATATCACAAATATTATGTGAAATAAAATTTAAAAAACTGAAAAATTAATAAATAAAAAATGATTAAAAATACATTTATTTATAACTATTTTTAAATAAAAATGGCTAGTTTTCTTCCCATTTAAAAATTACAAAGTCACATTCAGACAATGCACTAAATCTATAGGATAGCTGACTGATACCGTCACATCTTTTTCTACTTATAGTAGAGTGAGGCAAAATGTTTACAGACATGTGAAGATGTGAATCTAACACAGACCATTCCCGCTTTTCGCTTTCGTGTTACAGCGGGCCAGATGTTGTACAGATGTGGCTTTTCGTGTCAAAAACCAGCCCACTGCCAATGTAAGATGGGGAATATTGTCTGAGCAATGATGGTAAAATCTGCAAACCCCAGAAGAAAGCAAGACGTTGCTGTGACCTTTTCTGGGGCTGTTATAGTTTATAAAGTGAGCTCAGCCATTGCTAAGCAGGGGAAATATGAAGCACTCTTCCAATAAAACCTCCTCCACCTCCTTTATGACCTATTCACTACATTTCTGTTGAAAACATTCACTCGTACAAACTCATCTTTACAAGTGTTTTGTAACACAGAGACGGCAATGACAAAGCCAAAATGACTTGAGTCAGTCAATCTGAACAAAGACAAAGGCATTTTGTTTTTTCTCAAAAAAGAAAAAACAAAGAGAGAGATGGAAAGATTACTGTCAAATTCCCATTGCATAATGGAGAATACAGAGCAGAAAAGTAAACAGACAGAAAAAGGCAGGAAGTAAATGTAGTTCTTAAACAACATTCCTCCCACAAACCCAAATATACATGTAAAAGGAAGAGCAAAGGAGCTGATTAGGAAAACACAGACATATATGTTTAAAACTTACAAGCTAGGAGAGGGAAAAGTGCACCGTTTTGCAAAAGAATAGTTTTCTCTAAGTCCTTTTCCTAGCATGCAACAAAAAAAGAAAATATGCAGTTTTTTGAATAATCATTTGACAGATCTTCTGTTCATAATGAACAAAAAGAAAAAAGCACCATAAACGTGATCCATACAACTTCAGCACTATATTCCAAGTCCTCCAAAGCCATATAATAGCCTTGTGTTGGAACGACCCCCACCCCCCCAAATGTAAGTATTTATTCACTGATAATAATCACCTCAAAAATGGCACATCAACTTTATAAAAACCAAATGGCATTGGTTTAAAGCTATCATGTGTCTTGAATATAATGCATAAGTTGCATAAGTATGGACCATTTTTATGGTGATTTTATTGGATCTTGACATTCCTTTGTCACTTTAAGATCAACAGCTTCATAAAAGTTATTCAAAAACTAATGAATTCAAATAAATTACACCATTCAGAACTAAACAAAATTAAGAGTAAACAATGACAGATTTTGCAATTTTTTTCCAAAAAATCAAAGGTGCAAAAAATAAAAGACCTAAATCACATTAAAAAAATATTCTCTTGTCGGCGCCGATAGCCTCGTGGGCAGCGCGTCGACATGTAGCGCCGTTGCGCTTCAGGCGTCCCGTGTTCGAGGCCCCGGCTCGCAGACCTTTCCCGATCCCATCCCCCCTCTCTCTCTCCAACTTCATTTCCTGTCTACCTACTGTCCTATCAAATAAAAGGCAAAACAAATCTTTAAAAAATTAAATAAAATATTCTCTTACTTGGGTCATTAGCAGGTGGGACAGGATAAGAAGAATGAGTTTTTGGTGCATCAGTAGAGGCACGTGCTGGAGGCGAAGTCTGGACAGAAGGCCCGACGATCACCCTAAAGATTCGTCTTTCATGTAGGCCACAGTAGTGATGGTGAAGGTGGCAGGAATACAGGCCTTTATCAGAGGGCTGAATGTTGTGGACGCTCAGGGAGAAATCCCCCATGGAGAAGGCATCGGTTGAGATGTTCATCTTATTCCGGAGGAAGAGCGGCCCGTATTGCCGGTTCTCTCCAGAAGCGTACATATCAATGAGGCGGTCTGCTCGGTCACGGGTGACCCCAGGTGCCTGCCAGTCCCAGTGGACCACCTGCTGCTGGCCCTCGTCCCTCTGACTGTCTGTCCACAATTGTCTGCGGTTCACACAGGGAAGCACCACACTCTTCCCCACCAGAACCACAAACACGGATTTTTCACCATCCCAGACACGTTTTTCCTTTCGAGCTGCAGAGATTGACATTTTTGGAAATAGTAATAATGTTTAATATATTGTGTTAAATTAAAAATATTATTAAAAAATTACATTTGAAAATCATAATTTTTTATGCTCAACTTGGTTGATGTGATGTGAAATGACACACTTCAGCTTAACGTAAACATGCCTAAAACTATGGAAGCCTAGAAGTGTAGAAGAAGAAGCCTAGAAGAATTATGATAAATAAGTCATATTGTGGGATAAAATATTCATAATTGTGAGATATAGTCATTTTGTGAAATGTAAAGACAAATTGCATAATAAAAAGTCAAAATTGTGAGATATAAAGTCATTTTGTGAAATATAAAGTCACAGCTTTTAGATATAAAGTCATGACTGAGAAATAAACATTCTTAAATGCGTAAAATAAAGTTCGCAGTAGTGAGATGTATAGTTGCAATCACTTTTTTTGAATTTTGAGGTGAAAAAAAGCTTGCTTTCTTCTGTTTTCAGTTTATAAACAAACAATAAATGTGAAGTTTATTCTCTTACGTGATTTAGTGACGTTGAGCTGGATTTGAATGGACTGGTGGACCTTGCAATAGTGGTGGTGTAGGTTGCAGGTATAGATACCTTTATCATTCACGTCCACATCTGCACAAACAAAAGAGAAGAATGGCAGGTATTAAATATCACAAGAAAAAATCAAAAGAGTGACATGGTCATGGTCTAAAAGGATGAACCTACTATTAATAACTAGTGAAAAATTTCCATCGCTGAAGGCGTCTTTTGAAATAGTAATTCGGCCCCTGTTGTAGTCGTTGTACAAGCGCTCTCTACCCTCTGAGGACATATCTAAAATGCGCTCCACAGTGTAATCGGGTTGGTTCCGGATCAGGTCCCAGTGCACGACACGCTGACGGTCCCGCAGGCGATCCTGTCTCCAAACCATCCGCTGGTTATGACACGGCAGAAGAACATCAGACCCGGCTGGAACAGTAATGTTCCTTGCCTCCACAACCACACTTGGCATGTTGTTTTGTGCCCAGGCTAAAAGACATGCACATACATTACATTATATCTTCATTTGGGTTTATGCAGTATGAAAAAATATTGGGAAACTGCGACCAATCAACTGTTTTGTTGCTTACTCACCACATGGTAAGATCAAGGCAGTCCAGACTGAAATGAGAACAAGAACACAAATCTTAGGATTATTGAAGGTGTAAGTCACATTTAATGACATCATCTGAATATGTAAATTTGGCATCTGCCCTGTAGATGTTTCAAACACTGAACTCCGCCCATCAGTCAGTGTTCATGTTGTAAATGCAGACACATTAAAACAGTTCAGAACTGCATAAGACTTATTACTAAATTCTGCATTTGCTGCTATGCCAACACAAAGAAGAACAGCACAGAGGATCCATTCATTCCCTCTCAGCAGTCAGATCTGTAATCCAGAAGATAAATACTGACTTTCTGAAGGCCTCTCCATAACCATCACTAAAACTACAGTAAATGTCATCTAATCAGAAAAAAAAAAAAAAAAATCTATCTATGGTCAAGGTCACAGATGTGTAATCATGTGAGGAATGCAAGAAGCGTTCATTTTTTCTTGTCTATACAACATTGACGTGTCTTGCCACATTAAATCTATATCTATAAATCTATAAAATGAAATAATACAATTTATATACTAATGAATTCATTAAAAAACAAAACAAAAAAAAAACAATGCAAGACGAGCAAAAAATGACTATCTGCCTCTGTAATTCAATTAAATATATTGAAGTCAAGAAACAAAACAGGTCAATGACATATTTTTTGTTATAATGCAAAGAAAGAAAGAAAGAAACACTTAAACGCTAAAAAAAAATCCCATTAAGAGTCAAGTAAAAACTAACTTATATGAATGAAAGAGAGATTATGTTTAGGAGGGTGGTGTTTTATAAGAGCCTAAAAACTGAGCTGGAAAGCAAAGTATGGCCACAAAGAAAATAAAAAAATCAAAACCCCAAACCCTGTAATTGTCTTTACACGCATGACAGTGTTTAAACAAGGAGACTATTAAACATTGACGTGTCTTTCCACACAAAAGACTACAATAAAACATTTAAAAAACAGAATGCAAGGAGAGCAAAAATAACTTTTTGATTTTCCCCATCTGTAATGCAACTTGATTTATATTCTCAGACCAGGTTTTATACTCTTTTAACAGAAATAAAAGAGAATTCATGAAGAAAACATTGCTAAAAATTTCCCTGACAAACCTGAGAAGTGGAGGAAAACACATCATCGTTTACTACTGCTGATGTTGCAGAATGACGATGGTGACTCACTGAATCGTTCATAACTAATAAACAGACCTGACTTTAGTTAGAGTGAAGCCATAATTTAGTGAAGCACAACAATACACACTCTTTAAATCAGACCCAGCTAATCTAAAATCTAATCTTAATCTAAACCGTTATGCCAAATATATAGACAAATTAGCATATATTTTTAACAAAGAAAATTGAAAAACAAAGGGAAGGAGAGTTGGCAGGACGCCAGCACGAGACTTACTAAAGGCAAAATTGAATGCACAATTCCACATTTACTGTTAAGGATGTAACACAGAAGACGTTTGGAGTGTTGTGAAGGTAAAAAAGTAGTATTAAATAAGTATGGGAATTCGTAAAAATTATTTGGCTACTTACTGTATGGCACAAGAAACATGTCCGAAAAGTGGTGAAGATATTTGTTATTTCTGGAGCGCGATGAAACTGATTTTTTTGTTGTTGTTTTGTTTGTTTTTCAAAGAACTGTTACCTCACCTCAAGTTTCGTCGACCAGCGACAGAAAACTAAATCTTTGCCGTTTGCTAGTCTGGACGACCAACATGCTCCTCCTCCAGAATATTTAACATCATGAAATACTAAACTCTCTCACATTACCTGCAAAAATTTCATAAATTATACCGGGTTTCAACAGCAACGCAGGATCATATCTACATAATAAAAACGTATTCGGGTATTTGACCAAAATAAGAAACTAAACAATATATGTATATATTTCTACAACAAATATTAAACTTACTATTTTTGATATACATATAAACGCTATTTTAAACGATTATTTAATTATACACGCAGTATCAATTAACTCATATTAATTACATGGAATACTTGCATTTTATTCATTTCAAAATATATTTAATGAACATCTAATAAGATATATTAAAACGGTGGTAGACAACGTACACGTAATACATTAATAGTACAAACTATTTAGTAAAATACTATAATTAACTAAAATAAAACACATCTGACATTTTACAGGTTATTGCATAGCATTATAGACAGAAAATTATTATTATTATTTTTTTTGTTGTTGTTGTTGGTTTGGAATGAGCAGTGTTGGGCAGCAACTAGTTACTAGTAATTTAGTTACTGTAATATTATTACTTTTTGCAGTAACTAGAAGTGTAACTAATTACTAATAAGATTTCAGTAATAATATTACAGTTACTTTCCATAAAACAGCTTAGTTACTTTTGATGCCTCAACCCCACTGATTTAAAATCTAACAATCAAATAATTCCTAGATTTATTTTCATAATTCGCACATGCATGTGATGTCCCCAGTGCAGCAGGCAAGCTTGGAATATGGAAAAGCTTACATTCAGCAGATAGAAATATTGCATTATATTGATTTTGTCAGGAAAAAAGATCTGTTGTGTAAGTTGTGGCTTTACTTTACTCTGGCATTACATCCCTCTGATCAGCATGTGGTAAATTATATTAATATAATTAAAAATATTTTAGGAAAATTAAACAGTTTCTTACAAATTCATGTGATTTGATAAAATACATAACGAAATTTAATCACATATGGGTAACGGAAAAATTACTTCAAGCTACACATTACAATTAATGAGATGAATACAACACTTCTACTTGAATGGCACTATCAATCACTATTGAGTGTTTGTGATAACTTCTGACTGCGATCCAATGTGGATTTTGGTCAAATGATGAGGCAGAAATATGTTGTTAGTAACATTCTAGAAGAATTTTATCTGGAAGATACACAGTTACAAATTCTGTGGGGTGTGAAGAAAAAGTAATGTAACTAGTAGTGTAACTAATTTATGTTGCCAGAAAGTAATAAGTAAATCCAGAAGATGTTTGGAATAGAGAAATATTACTTTTGAAAGGAGTAACTAGTAATAAGTAATATATTACATTCTTTGAGTAACTAGCCCAACACTGGGAATGAGGCCTGTAAACCTCAGGACTAAGAAGATACACTACAGTATAGTAAATAGACTACACTACAGTAGGCATGGAGATGATTTGCTTCACCCTAGTGGTGACTGGAGAATATAGTTTAAAAAAAAAATGGAGATGGGTTTTGTTTGTGTCGTTCTTGTGTCATATAAGGTGTAGGTAGGTGATATGGGCTGTTAAAACATTGCACAACTAAGAGGTGGGAGATGAGGCCTTTTTATTGCAGTAATGAGTACATATACAGTGCATACGGATTTCAGGTCACTGTTTTGCTCCAGATGCAGTAACAGTAGAGTGAATGGCATTATGAACAAACACAAGTCAAAAAAATATTTAAATAGCACAATGTTAATTAATCTGTTTTAGTCTGACTCGCTCTGACATAGACTTGGGGTGCTGTCCATGCATCTGGGGCTCTCTTCAGTCCAGCTCGCCTAACGATTCGGGCAAGGTCTCTCTCAAACTTAACCTGAAAATTTAAGAAATAAATTGAATGGAACACAATACATCAGTATGGTCTCTAAATGTAAATGTCTTGTATTTGCAAAACACTTCAGAGTTTGAAAATACAACTTCCAACAGATACCAGTTTCTTTTTAATAGACTTCAACCAAAAAAAAAATACACACAGCTTATGACTTGTGAATACCTCTGTCTGCACCCATCCACTAGAGTAAGGAAATAACTTTTACAGCACCTTCTGTTCACACTGCAAAAAAGTGATGTTCCTCAGTATTTGTCTTGTTTTTCAGTGCAAATGTCTAAAGAATCTTAAATCAAGATACATTCACTTCAGAAGCATGTTTTTTGAGAAACTGAGCTTGATTAAAAAGTGAGAAAGTGAGGTAATGATTAAAGCAAGAACAAATATTTACCAGTGGGTTTAGAAAATATTTATTCAAAGGGAAAACAAGTGTTCATACCCCAATGACAGATATTTGTTTTTATTTTAAGAATAAGATCACTTAATTTTGTTAGATTTCTCAGAAAACACGCTTTCCTATGTTAAATTTGCATATGAGTAAATGTATCTTGATTTAAGAATGTTTCAATATATACTGTATGTACTGGAAAACAAAACAAAAATACTTAGTTTTTTTGCAGTTTATGCAAAATTTAATGCCAAGACATAATGAATTTAAGACCTTACACTCCGATTTATGACCTTTTTAGGCCTTAATTTGTTGAAGGGTGAATTTAGACTTTTTACGATATATTTAACACCCTGAATATACTTAGCACTTGAAAAAGTTATATTTTAAATCACATAACAAAGAAGTACATTCTAAAAAGTACATATAAAAGTATTTACCCTTGTTGTCTAGATGACTAACATAACTGACCTGTTTTTTATTCCTCCTGACATCTTTCACCCTCCTCCTCAGGAACTTGGTCCGTTTTAGCAGCTTCTTGTATTTGTGCCTGTTCATCTTCCTTCGTCGGATCTGCAGCACATTCTTGCAGTTCAGTGGTGTCGAGCTTTCCCCATCCTCTAGTAATGGCACCGCAAATGGAGGCAGCACCATGGATTTTCCCACAATCTCACCTTCATCCAGAGGCGGTGAAGCCTCCAGTAATGGGGGGAGAGAGTAGCGCAGAGAAAGCCAGCTTTCCAAGGGTGAAACTGATAGTTTACGGGGCACAAGAACCTCCTCTAACTCTGGCTCAAGAGGTGTCCATAGTTTGGGTGGAAGTTTGTTGTCAGCAGCTGAAGTGAAGCATCTGTTTGAATATTTAAGAGCTCTGAAATGAGTAGAATGACAGTGTTGCACAACACTGCATAACGCCTGGCTCTGGTTCTGCAATGAACCTGGAAAACAAAAGACAAAAGTATGGGACTTTGTAAAACTATCTAGAAAAATTAAATGTGTTATTGATGAAAAAAATTGAATAAGCTTTACCAGACACTTTGGAAAGCAGGTTCAGCCGTGAAACCACCCTTGGAAGAAACATGGTTTACAGTCCTATGGCCGTTGCACCCTCAAGAGCATCATGGACTGAAAATATAAGATAGAATATATACAGTTGTGTAGCTTCCAAATGGGTGTTTCTTTAACCACAAAAAAATTGTATGTCCCAGAGATGATTTTTACAGATTTACTTTGCAATATGTAAAGGTCACGTTAAAGCTGCCTTGGAAACTAATTATTTGCAAAGCAATGCATGTATCTTAAGCATAAACACATAAAATACCTTTAAATGTATACATTTTTACTACTACTATCCCTCAGTTGTGGTTTCCATCACGACCAACAACTTAAGTATTTCTAAAGTTAGTGTATTTTAAACCAAAAAGACATGTCAGTGAATAAACAGCATGTTTTAGATGAAATACGAAACGTGTGAAGAAAAGGTCAAAATTTTAAAAAAAGCGTGAAAATATTATGTATTTAAGATAGATAAAATTGCTGTAACGTTAGCCTTAGCAACAGCAACACTGTAATCACGGTACAACTAATAAAATCACTAAACGCTTTGTCGCTAAAGTGTCGAAACTGATAATATACTGACAGGAATGTCACGGTAGAGACTACGCTATACTATACTATGCAGTTCATGCTGGAGGAGTCTTTCATTCCGCTTTCATTCAAAGCAGCTGTAAGCTTGGCTTCATGGCTTAAAATGATAACCGTTAGTATTGGGTGATAAGTATATAGACATTAATACATCTGTAAACAAGAAGGCAACTCTTATGCTCTTTTAAGAAATACCAATCAGATTACATACCTTGCCAGTTCAAAAATGTTCAATGTGACTCTGTCTATTTCCGGTCCACTGAATATGGAGGTTCCCCTTAGAACGGATTTAACCTTCAAAGGTTCCGAGCCAGATATGTTGCGCTACAAATAGCTGTTGTTCCGTAGGTTATGTCTGAGTAGAATCATATATTTGCCTGTGTCAAATCAGACTGAACGGATCATTACGGTTGTTTTGGGAAGTGTAAATATCACCAAAATATGGTGAAATATGAACGGAAAATTGTTATTGTTGTGGAAAAAAACGAATGAAATATCCAGTTATTCTCAAAACTTTAAAAATAAAATAATAGAATTGTTTTGTAAAACAATCTTTTTTTTTTTTTTTTTTTTTAAACAATCTAACATTTTCAAAAAAGAGAATGAGTGTCTTTCTCACGTCTTGCTATGTCATGTTTCTCCTAATGGTGTCGCAGTTTTCCCAGAATCTAAAACCGTGCTACTGTCATTTATTTTTTACAAATAATATTTACAACAAACTACAACAAATATACAAGAAGGGATCATTTTAAAATACACAATAATATATATATATATATATATATATATATATATATATATATATATATATATATATATATATATATATATATATATATATATGTGTGTGTGTGTGTGTGTGTATATATATATATATATATATATATATGTGTGTGTGTGTGTGTGTATATATATATATATATATATATATATATATATATATATATGTGTGTGTGTATATATATATATATATATATATATATATATATGTATGTATATATAGAATAAGTAAAACAGAAGATAGATAGATAGACGGACGGACGGACGGATAGATAGATAGATAGATAGATAGATAGATAGATAGATAGATAGATAGATAGATAGATAGATAGATAGATAGATAGATAGATAGATAGATAGATAGATAGATAGATAGATAGATAGATAGATAGATAGATAGATATCTTGTTATTATTATTTTGTTTAATTTCTTGCATAGGTCTATGATGCCTTGTGTTTGTATTTATTGCTCTTATTGCAATTTATTTATTTATATCTGTGTTAACTACTGTTGTACTGATACAGTAAATAGTCTGTGTCATCTTTTCTAAAATAATAATAATAATAATAATAAATAGGTTCATTGAGAGGTTAATTGAGAATAAGCCTTTTCTCATTCTAAATAGGCATATGAGAAATACATTTATTTATACAATATTTCAATGTATTTAAAATGATGTATACAATATTTATTAAAATATATTCAAGAACATATCAGTGAACATTCCACTTAATTGAATAAATATTGGCACTTGTGTCATTATAACCATGAAACTCATATCCAGTATTGCTTTAGCTGGCAGCACCATTGCACACCCCCTGCTTATGTAATAAAAGTGGTCTGTTGCTTGTTGTGTACCTTTGGTGGATCCAAAAGGCAAAACTCTGACCATGAAGGTCATGAACTGTCTGAACTCAGTACCATAAATCTGCAAGAATTTGGAACAGAATCAAACACCAGGACATCTCAGTCATTTTATATTTGATATTCCCTTGGAGAGATAAGCAGCTAAGATTAATTTCTAGCTAATATTAGATCCACGCTGTCTCATCTGAGGTGTTCTGAAGATAGAATTCATATGTGATGGTATTATAACTTGCCAAATCATGTTATGTAAGTAAGGTGTCATTAAAATTCATGTGGCCAAAAAAAGGCATGTGGCCAGAAACACCCACAGAACTGTCAGCACAGTAAAGTAACTATAATTAAGTCTTGTTGTTTTTAATGTCTTATATTTAGAAATTAAAATTTAGTACATTAAATGTGTAGTGAACACAATCAGAACTGAAAAAATAAATAATATTTTTTTTTTTTTAAACAAAGCAGTTAAACAAAAACAGAGCAGAAGTGGTCGTAATATCTGCAAGGCAAGGTGGATATATCTGGAATAACTAGTCCTACAGGATGTCTATATAAGTCAACTATAAATATTTACTGCAGCCTTAAAATGAAAACAATAGAGAACTTTAGGTGTTTTTCTGTAGGGGGTTTATTATTAACCAGTGGATATCTTCAACAAGATGATGATAGTGTTTACGTTTCTTTTTCTTTTCTTTTTTTCGGCTATCCAGCATAATTAGCAAACAGAGTGCTGTGTCAACTCTCAATGACCCACTTACCAGTACTTAGTTAATAGGTGTGGTGTTAGATTTTTGTACCTCCATCCCCTCACACACCCCCTCTTCTCATTGGCTGCTTTGCTTGTTGCAGCTTGTCTGTCCAATTATGTTTTTTTACATGAGTGCTGGATATGGTGTCATATTCACTCCACAATTAACAACAGATATGCTGCAGGAGTCTCCACCATTTTAGTTTGAATATTTTGGCAAATTATGCATTAGGGTGCTCTACAGGGGAAAAAAAATACATTTTGAATTTGCAAAAATTAATCATATTTACATTAAAGAATTAAGCACGTGGCACTGCAGATATTAATTAAATAAATTCATGAAATTAGTAATTTATGACCATATTACTCCTATTTTAATGTCCCTACACTGGCTCCCTGTCAAGTATAGGATTGATTTTAAAATCTTATTATTTGTTTACAAAGCCCTCAATAACCTGGCTCCCTATTACTTAACTGATTTGCTGCTTCCGTATACCCCGTCTAGAACCTTGAGATCTTGTGACCTTGGCCTACTCATAGTCCCTAGAGTTAAACTTAAAAATCGTGGTGAACGCACCTTCGCTACTGCGGGACTGAAGCTTTGGAATAGCCTTCCTCCCTTCATCAGACGTGCCCCATCTATTAGTATTTTTAAATCTTATCTAAAGACTTTTTTTTTTACCCTGGCTCATAACACTCCTTAGTATGTGTCCTGTTTTTTTTAGTTTTTTAGTTTTTTTGATGATCTTATTTGTCTGCTGATTTCCTTGTTACTTTTATTCTTATTATTTGTGTTTTACTCTTTGTAAAGCACTTTGGTCAACCTTGGTTGTGTTTAAATGTGCTCTATAAATAAACGTTGTTGTTGTTGTTGTTGTTGATGATGAAATAAATTACGAAATAAAAATTATTGACTGTGTTTTTTGTGTATTTAACCTTTTATACACTGTAAAATGTTACATATGATATTAAATAGCTAAATATACTCAAGCTTACCTCTAAAATCCCAATAGCTATTCATTTCAAATCAAAACAAAAAGTTTCAAACTTACAGGGTTCATTGAGTCCCCGAGTTTCATGTTCATGAATACAGGAAATATAGGAAATATGCTATAGAATATAGGAAAAGATTGATTAATCTTGCATTTTAAAGTGTTTTTGGCTTTAAAGAACTGTAGAACTATATGGAACTATACAGATTCAATAAAAATGACTGATTGCGAATTTATCCCTATTTAACCTTTTATATATCGCAGAATGTCACACGTGCCGAATATTCTGCAACAGTTTAATTTTACAATTTGTTTGTGCATAAACCGATGGCGTGACGTCATGGACAACACCCCCGGCCAGCCCCTATGACGTGAGTCCAGGGTACTTCTCTCGAGCTCTGCGCGTTATCTGGGTTTAAAGCTAAAGAAGCCGGTAGCCGAGCACTATCAGGCCGCTGGCCTAAAGCAACTACGTTTAGTTTTTTATTTTAAGTCTAACGTTTTTGTGAGGTACGATGGTTCTTTGAAATGGCGCAGAAAGACACGCTGTTACATCTCTTCGCGGGGGGGTGAGTGGAAATTGACTTTTATATTCATTTGAAACCGAGGATGACGGTCCCCAGACTGGAAGGTCGATAGCAGCTTTAAACGCAATGCGGCGTTTTGACCTTAATGTCACACTTATCTCAGACGAGAAGTCAATTTTAATACCGTTTTTCTGTTATTAATATCTCCTCTGTGATATTTTGAAGAGGAGTTCAAATGAAGACCGCTCTTGTTAGCTTTTAGCTAGCGGCGGTGAAACTAGCCAGCGCAGCATCCAGTCACGCGACCGAAGCGTTCTAGATTACGTTTAAATACGCGAGCAGGTTTAGTGCTCAGATCACATGACTATAGGTTGTTGATACTTTTTATTTACTGTTGTAAAATGTTGCCTGGAGAGTAAAAACTTAATTCAGATCTAGCCTGTCAAAGACACAGAGCAGTGTGTTGCGTTACGTAATAATGTCCTGAGCCACGAGACGAGTTTCATCTCTGGCGAGCTCTTCGCACAAATTGAAATATGCGCATATGCATGTGAAATGTTGATTTATAAAATTACTAGATAATCGTCTACGCAGAGCTAGTTTGCTTTAGCATATGTATATTTAAATAGAAGCGTCTTGCTTTACATAAATGCATCCAAGGTCATTCCGCAATTATTTACGTCCCCCGACCCGTATTTGATATCAGTACTTATCTACTACTCCTTAAAAAGACTGATATTGATTTATTGGTGTCATTTTGCAGTCGTGAATGTCATACTTTCTCAAGAACGCGCCTGTGTTTTGTGCGCATTTCAATGCGTTGGCTTTGCGCAGGCTGTTAAATGCCACCTGCTCTTAGTAAAAATGTAGCTGGAGAAGTGCTTGCTTCTTTCAAGGACAGAGAGCTTCATACTCATGTCAAGAATGCAAGCATGTGTACTAGACTAGAGAGTAATGAATGTAGGTGAACGAGTGACTGCTATTTTAAAAAAAAAAAAGCACAATTGAAGTGCACATGTTTTTAGCTTAAGATTTCCTATGCGTTTTCATAAGTGTTTGAAATAGGGTTGAAATAAAGCATAATAATTTTTGTTTTCATGTATACAGACCCATTAATACGATTTGTGAAATTATGAAGTGATTTTGTAAAGTCGAAATATTGCACAATAATTAAATATTAGTCTTTTAGTTATTGTACTGTTGGCAAAACATTTGACAGATTTTAGTTTGTATTATTTGGATTGAATTTTCTTATTAATATTAGGATATAATAAAAACGTTCTTTGATTTAAAATATTGTATAGTGCTCATAATAAATATAATTTATTGTGAAAATAAATGCAGCGGCTTTGCAGAACATTTTGTGTGTATATATATATATATACACACACACACACACACACACACACACACACACACACACACACACACACACGCATACAAAGTTTTAGATTTATTTTGATTTTCTCAAATGAGGTCAGAAAAAAACTTTAATGTAATTGTAATTTTCCTGCTGTTTTCATATGGTGAAAGCTTTATAGGCATAGATGTTACCACATCAGGTTTTGCATGTTGCCTGTTATTTTTCAGTTATATAACTGAAGTTATAAGTTAATAATTTCAGGTTTTGAGCTAATTTAAACATTAGTTAGATTCAGGTGACTTGATGTGAAGGGCATAGACATCTGCATGTTTGTTTTATTCAAACATGGGCATTACATAATCATGCCCCAAGCTTTGTTTGTGTTACAAAACGGTCTATTATAAAAACATGGATGAGAAGGCAAGCTGTGGGAAGTAAGTCAAGAGGAGACTTGCATCAGTGTTGGGCTTAAGGCTTTTGTTGAGGACGTCTGCCCTTGTTACTGAATGTGCTTCTCAGACAGATTTGTGATTAATCTGTCCTTTATTTGATGTCCTGAGGTCTGAGGTATTGTGTTCTTCACGTCTTGTACTTCTCTAACACGATCCGTGACCTATGTCAACTTCTGTGTTTTGACTTCTGTGAAACATGATCTGTTATTTTGAGATCTTGTAATTTATTTGCCTCAAGTCTCACTAGAAATAAACAAGACACATAACAGTTGATTAAGTGTAATTACTTTGTACTCTGGTTATAAAAATGTCTTGCAGATTGGACTGGATTTTTCCTGGTTCATTAGTTAGCTTTGTTGTTTTTTTTTTTCATTTTTTTTCATTTATTTACATGGTCATGTTCTTCAATCATCCGTTTTATTTGATTTGATTTGGAACCAATTAGGTTAAACCAGTGTATGACTCTAATCCTTTTATTTTGTAATATGAATTGCGATCAATGTCACCTGCGTCACATTGTATAATTTTGATGAAGTTCAGTTTGTTTTCCTTGACCTCACTCTTAAAGCAGCCAGGAAGGCTGGCCACAAGCATTGCTGACGCGCACACATATATTTGCGTCTAAAGTTTAGTTTGAACTAGATTTTAGTGTTACCTCAAACAGCAAACGTAACAGCAACCTTTATCAAATTTTGTACTCGCAAGCTTATTTCTGTTTATTTAATCTTGAGGTCCTCAACCTTTTTTGGACCCAGCCCAATTTTTAGGTTGCAGAATTCTTTAGAATTTATATTATTTAAACTATTTTTTTTAATCATTATTAGTTATATACAATATTTCTTTGCATATTTTTGACCTTTATTTATATTAGTTATTTTAGATAGCCTATACGTTACAGATATTGATACTCTATTCAATAGTTTGGGGTTGGTAAGATTATTGGCATTTATTTGATCAAAAATACAGTAAAAACAGAAATATTTTTTATAATTTAAAATAGCTGGTTTCTGTTTGAATATAATTTAAAACGTAATTTATTCCTGTGATTGCAAGGCTGAATTTTTAGCAGTCATTACTCCATTCTTCAGGTTCACATGATCCTTCAGAAATTATTCTAAAATGATGATTTGGTGCTCAAGAAACATTTCTATTTATCAATGCTGAAACTTTTGTGCTATTTAATTAATTTATTTTTTGTCATGATTCTTTGATGAAATGAAAGTTCAGAAGAACAACATTTATTCGAAAGAATCTTTCCTGTTACATGTCATGAATTTAGTTGCTTAATAAAAGTATTTATTTTCTCCACAGATGTGGTGGAACCGTAGGTGCCATCATGACCTGCCCCCTGGAGGTGTTAAAAACCAGACTACAGTCATCTGGCCTCACCCTCAGACCTGTTTTCCAGGTCCAGCTGGGCACATTCAATGGTGCTGGCGTCATTAGACCGGGACCTGTCACCCCAGGCTTGCTACAGGTGTTACGGTAAGCAAGGAAGTACAAACAATATGACGCAATCATCCACCCTAAACGTAGATCCGGAACCTCTGTGGGGCGGCACCGCTTGATGTCTGAAGTCTTGTTATGTAGATTCATTTAGCAAATGGATTTGATCTTCTAAATGAACGCAGATTAAAGCAGCTCTTATCCTGCTGTTAGCTGCTGCAGTTGATGATGATAAGGGGCAGGGTTTGTCTTATGTAAAGGCAAAAGAGATTGCAAGTGTTCCCTGTCAATGCCTATTTTGGGTAATTGGGCACAGCATGGCATTGCTCTCATGAACCGGCACTGTCACATGATGCCTTCTTGCTGTGCTCGAATTACTAGCCGCAAACACGAGGTGTCCCTGACTGAGCGTCTCTGAGGGAGTGTACGGGTCTACGTGACTTCCAAAACTTCAAGAGAGCCATTTCAATTTAGTCGAACTGTTCAATATCTATCTTGGAAAAGGACACTATATTTAGCCTTTATTTAACATGAGGAAGCATTTCCCGTGTGACTCATTTTTAATAGTTTCTAGTTTAAGGAAAAAGTGTTGAAGTAGATGTTTGAATGGCTTTTCCTTTCAGGAAGTGATATATTACCTGTAATTACAAAAAGAACTTCTGGAAAGTCGCTTTGTGAGAAGCATGATTCATTACTGTCAACATTCAGTATTTATCTGGTAAAGATGTTTGTTCCATATGGGTGGCTTATGAAGGAAATTAATTTGTGTAAAGGTGTCACTAGTTGTGCGGCATAATTGCAGTGTTCAAAACAAGCTGTGTAGGTGGATTATAAACTGGTCTCATGCAGTCTGACTGAAATGCCTCACAGTAGTGCTACATCTGTCTAAATCTCATCTCTCTGTCCTCATCAGGTCAATTCTAGAGAAAGAGGGACCAAAATCTCTATTCAGAGGACTGGGCCCAAATCTTGTTGGTGTTGCACCCTCAAGGTAATGGTTCAATTAGATTTTTTCCAAATCAAGGTTAGATTATAAATTATCCACTCTACAATTTGTTACACATGCGTATGTAATATATACATACATGCATACTTCAAAAAAAATATATTATATATATATATATATATATATTTTTTTTTTTTTACTATCTAACAATAACAATGCCTTTCCTTGTAGCGTGAATTTTGAATTTAGGAAAAAAGAAGTTGGAGTTGTCACTTTTTTTCCATATGTGTATTCACAATCATAATACTATAATATACAATAATAAAACTGCAATGTAATTGTATACAAAATTTCTCCATAACAATAACTTTACCTTTCCGTCTAACTTTTGTTTGAATTAGGAAAAGTAGTTGATGTTTAGATAAGGTAAAAAAAGTGACAAAATTCTTAGTAGAAACAAGAAGTATTGGTAATTTATTTCTTATTGAGAATTTTCTCAGGAACAATAGCCATACATTTCTTATGCTAGCTTGCTAAATTACATTCAAATTAAAATGAGTTAGCTAGAATTTTTTTCTTCACTCCTCTAGGATGTACTTATTCTCTGAAAATGCAATCATTGTTTCCCACAGTCATCATGGCATTAGATCTGGGTGCTTATTCAGCTCTTTGTGCAGTTTGTTCCAGACATTCAGCACAGAGAACGCACTGCACTGTCAGGAACTCTCACTGCAAGCTGTTTGGCTTGATAAAACATTGGCAGCCTTTCAGTGCGAACGGCCCTTTTTCATATTAAAATGAACTCTGGACTGTCATGCGTGGAGAGAGGAAGCAGGGGGTGTCGAGTTCAACAGAGTAAAGGCACTGATATTGTTCTCCTTCTGTTCTTCTTCAGGGCGATCTATTTTGCAGCTTATTCAAAGTCAAAAGAGACCTTCAATGGCATCTTTGTCCCAAACAGTGGAATTGTCCACATGTCCTCGGCTGGCTTTGCAGGTGATGCCTTAAGGTTTTTAAAAGAACATTTATGCAACATTGCAGATAACGTTTCTCAGAACTGTTTGATGGTTTCTAAGAAAGTGGGTGTTTGAATCCCTAATTGCATTGTTTTTCTTACAGCATTCGTCACAAACTCCCTGATGAATCCCATCTGGATGGTCAAAACAAGAATGCAGCTTGAGAGGAAGTATGTTAATGCTGTAGACTTTCACCTTGCTTTACCCTCAACAGGGAACTTGCATGAGGACATGACGCATATCTGTATCAGACTTGTATTGAGTTGTGGCCTTTTGCATGTGAGGGTAATACATCCCTAGATACTGTGAGGGTAATGAGTTTTTTAGGATGGGGGTGTACAAACAATTAGCACTCTCTCTGTTACATAAATGTCATGATGATTAGCATGTGATCCAATCTGCTGCAGTGCAAATATCCACCTTGACGCAGCCGTCGGGGCTTAGCAGGCATGTTCTATATTTGCGCTATAAAGAGCGCCGGCAGTAAACTGCTAGAGTCAGATGAGAGAAGTATGTCAGATGGTACAGTCTGAAAATAGTCTGCCATTTAATTCTCCCTCCCACTCTACATGCAAACCACATTGTGCAATGTAAATTAAAGTTGCAAGTGAACCTTTCGAAGTCTTTGACCTTGATTTTAGTATTCAATGCATAAGCTAGGTTTTAAAAGCAGAACGGTTACCTCAGAGTTAATCATGTTAAATTCTTGACCTTTTGTAATCCATTTCTTCCTGATCACATGACCGACTGTCTCTTTGTCCTCCAGGGCACGTGAGGAGAAGAAAATGAACGCGTTACAATGTGCGCGGTATGTTTATAAGACGGAAGGTGTGCGAGGTTTTTACCGGGGCCTGACGGCATCGTACGCTGGTATCTCAGAGACCATGATCTGCTTCCTTATTTACGAGACGCTGAAGAAGTACCTGGCGCAGAGTCGATTCACCACACCTGACACAGACACAGAAAAAGGCGCTTCAGATTTCCTGGGCCTCATGGTTGCTGCTGCATTTGCCAAGGGTTGCGCCTCCTGCATAGCTTATCCACATGGTAGGTTGTTATTACGTGTCAGCCAGTGTAAACTAGCATCAGCCAGTCTCTGTCTAAAGATAAACATAGATTGCTCCCTCTTTAGCAGTAAGACCCGCACTTTTATGACAGGACTTGGAGTTCATGAGAAATACAGTAAAATAACATTTTGATAGTTAAAAAAACAAATATGAATTTAGAGTTTTGTTGGTTATTACAACAACATGCAGTTATTCATAATGGAATTAACTGCTAAAAACAGCTGTAATGTTCTTTTGAACTTGTTCATCCAAAAACAATTAATAAATCAGTTTCCACAAAATATTAAGAAGCACAACTTTTTTCAATATTGATAATAATAAGAAATCTTTCTTAAGCACCAAGTCAGCATAATACAATGATTTCTGAAGGCTCATGTGACACTGAAGACTAGAGTGATGGTAAAACTCAGCTTTGTCATTACAGGAATAAATTACATTTTAAAATATATTACCTTAGAAAACAGTTATTTCAAATTGCAATAATATTTCACTATTTTAATAATACTGATGTGTGTTTTTTTTTTTTTAATCAAATAAATGCAGCTGTGGTGAGCATAAGAGACTTCTTTCAAAAACATTTAAAAAAAATCTTACCATCCCCAAATATTTGAATGGTAGTGTATAAAAATATACATTTTAATGAAAAGACTAAAAAAAAAAAAAACCTTAAAAACAATTACATACACTCCCACTCGAAAGTTGGGGGTCAGTAAGATTTAAAAAAAAAATGCCTTTATTCAACAAGGATGCATGAAATTGGTCAAAAGAGACAGGGAAAAACCCTTTTTTTTTTTTTTTTTTTTTTTTTTTACAAAAGCTTGTATTTAATATATTAATAAATAAAATTCAGGAAATTTGGTAAGATTTTAAGAACAAGGATTTGCAGAAGCTTCTACGTCTCCTCATTTTTAATGACCAACCTTTCTTGATGTGTTTTCCAGAGGTAATTCGGACAAGACTAAGAGAAGAGGGAAGCAAATACAAGTACTTCTTTCAGACGGCGCGCCTTGTGGCGGTGGAAGAGGGATACGCAGCTTTTTACAGAGGACTCATTCCACAGCTCATCAGACAGATCCCCAACACGGCCATAGTGCTGTCCACCTATGAGCTCATTGTCCATCTGCTGGGAGAACCCTCCAAATGAAGCTGAACACTACAAGCACAATGATACTTTTTACCTGCAGCTAAAGTGGACAGAAAAGAATCCATTGTGAACAGGGATGTTTATTTGAATTACCCAAAGACTTTAAATAGCTTTTTTATTTTGCGTTGACTGCATATGTTATCAGAACTGTTTTGCTTGTTTGTGTGTTATGTTAATGGCGCATATTGCATAGCTACTCCAAGATGTTTGTGTATACTGTATCAGTGTACAGCAAAAAGTCATCTGAATATACAAATAGTGCTTTTAAGTTAACTAAATTATTATTCTTATAAGTAGCAGCCTTTTGTTTTTTTGACTCTGGAATTCTTTGGATCTATGATATGGTACATGTCCAAGAGTTTTGGAGTTAATCATTAGTAGATCCGGGTTTTATTATGAAGTTCTTAGAAGGAATGCAAATGATACTGTAATGGGGGCATAGAATAGCTGGTTAGGAGCCGATATTTTGTAACACTTTCCTGCTTCATGACAACTAGTAGCACTGGAATCTGACCAATCAATTCCATTCACCTCTTTACTAGAAACCTATCATCTTGTTTACTGTATGTGAAAATGAGGGCATTGATGCATATGCTGCTGTTGGTTTAATAAATTAAATTATGGAAGTTATTTTTTCCTTGCTGGAAATGCACAGATAAAATGAGCCACATTAAATTAAATATACCTTTTTAAGTCTGTTTGGATGAATTTTATGATTGTTAGCAAGACTTTGAAAACAAAGGAAGGAGTCAATAATCCCAGGATCCCAGCTGTTTACTTGAAGGTTCCAAAACATGAAGAAAGAACATGATCTTTGAGCCTTCTAGTAGATTATGTATTATCTCTTGTGCCACAATGCAGTACAAAGTGAGAGGAATGTATGAATCGGTTATGTTGAAGATGATGATTAAGTAATGTCCACACACATGTTTTTAAGCATGTTATCTTATGTTAATTACGATTCAACTTGTGATTACTGATAATATTTTGTACACAACTTTAAGGTGACTGAAAGATGAGAATCCACTGTTCAGGGAAAAAAGTTTTTAATATGTTGTAATGTCTTGGTAAAGCTTGTGAATGGCTGTTACATACGTTGCCTCAAGAGGGCAGGTTTATACCATATAAACCTGCTTCAGTTCATTTTCTAGAACAGGCAAGATTTTATTTATTGAAGGCACTGCGTATAGCAGTAATTAAAAAAGTACTTTCTGCAAATTTCAGAGTAAACAGAGATAGAACACAGATAAAGCTAATGGTTAAATGTTAAAAAAAGATGAATGAAAAATTCAAAATGTATAAATCATGAAAATAATGCAAAAATTAATTCCTGTGAAACGGGTATGGAGTGTACAAAAAATATTTTTAATTTAAGAATAGATAACTTATGTCAGTTATTACATTAATTATAAATTTATATTATACATTTTAATGTTTTATATCTTACTATTTGATGTATATAATTAACAAATAATTATTTTACATTATTATTATTATTTTCCGTTTAGAAGTGCAACTTTTATTTTGACAGCTCTTGATATCGCTCTCATGACCTGGATATGGCCATGTTGTAGATTGATGCGCGCTTCTGTTGCCGCATGCTCTACACCAGCGTGTGGCCCCTTGTGAATAACACTACAGTCATTTTGCAATGGACGCCTTTAACCAAATTTTACTACAGTACCCGCCATTTGTAGTCGTAGGTGTTGGAGCAACGGCGATCGCTGCAGGAGGAGCGCTTATCTACAGAATTGCAAACAGGTATTGTGTCCCTGCCCATAAGATGTCGCTGGGCCTCGTATAACAGACATGAATGTTTAGCTAGGGCTACGGAACTACACTGCACTTTCACGGTTTCCAATATAATGATCATAAATTGGCAGTAGTATTTTCAACAGCTCGGCCATGAAAAATACTTGTGCACGCGCGGAGCTATTGAACGCGCGCGCTATACAAACAAGCGCGCGAGATCTCGCAAAATGGCTTAGGCATGCTGTCTGTGGTACTTAAAACAGACAGAAACTCACAGTTATAGTAGTATTTTTCACCAAAAATATCACAAGTAATACAGTTATTGTTACTTCTGTAAATCAATGATTAATGAATGTATTAATTCCTTCAGTGTTTTCATTCATTTATTTTTATTTAATTTTTTTTGGTGGTTTTTGTTAATGACACCTATTCCAAGTTAATTATGTTATTTTGACAGAAAACTAAATTACCTTGGTAAGAGCAACTTGAAAATGTCAAAATGATGCTAGACTTAAAGCAAAAGTGCAAGATTCCAGCTTCTTTTATTGGTATTACACAAATGCTGTGCTCTTATAATAAATGAATCAGTCATAATTTGTCTAGTAGTACAACAAGGTATTCATTTTCACCATTTAGTAGACTGTGGAGTAGTAAGATACGCAATTCATTTCCAGGATGTTAGTTCTTTTGAAATTTCTAAGTAATATTAAACATGCAAAAACTTGCCAAGCATCTATCAGTCTGTAAATAGAAACTCTATTCATGCTACTGTTAGGTAATCAGTCTCAGGTCCTGAGACATTGAATGTGCTGTCTGGAAAAACAAAATCTCAGTTTTACATTAGATTCAATGCTCAGGCTTGACATTAGTTTCCACTGAATATCTTGCATGTTCCATGGAAACTGATACAACTTGTCCAAGTTTTTAGATTGCAGGATTATTGTCTGTCCGCAGAACAGGCTTGTAACCTGTTAATTGAGAACCGGTGTAGTGGTCTGTTGACTCAGTGTTAATAGGAGTATTGTATTACAGTTGTTTTCTGTTATTAATGCATGGTAATTTGCAGCAGTGATCTTGAATCCAACCCTTTTTATTCGACAGGAAAAAACCAACTCATGTCAATGTGAATTGTTGGTTCTGCAATCAGGACACAATTGTCCCCTATGGGAACAGAAACTGCTGGGATTGTCCATACTGTGAACAGTATAATGGCTTTCAGGAGGTATGTTTATAAGATTTGTTTGTTGTTTTGAAAAGACAAAAATATTACGTTACATGTTTATTTATACACTACCTTTCAAAGTTTGGGGTTGGTAAGAAGTTTTTGAAAGAAGTCTCTTATGCTCACCAAGAATGAATTTATTTAATCAGAAATACAGTAAAAACAGTAATATTCTGAAATATTACATTTTAAGATAACTTTTGAAAATGTATTGTATTACAGTTGTGGCAAAGCTGAATTTTCAGCAAGCATTTTCATTATTTCAGAAATCATTCTAATATGCTGATTAGTAAATATTAATTATTATTATTATCGTCAATGATGAAAACGCTTGTGCAGCTTAATATTTTTTGTGGAAACTGATACAGTTTTTTCAGGATTTTTTTTGATGAATAGAAAGTTCAGAAGAACAACAAATTTTCTATGTTAAATTACTGTGTTGCTGATGCAGCTTTTGAATATGCTATAAATGTACTTTTAGTTGGTGTCAAGTAATTAAGTGTTTGTTTTGTGCTTGTTTTTGTAGAACGGGGACTACAACAAACCCATCCCTGCTCAATACATGGAGCATCTCAACCATGGCATTTCGGCCGGTGTCCCGGAGTCACCGAAGACTCTGCAGTGGGTCAACTGTCAAATGCTTCTGTGCAAGAAGTGCAACAACAACCAGACTCTGAAGATTAAGCAGCTGGCCTCGTTCATCCCCAGGGATGATGTAGGTTTATAATTCACCCATTTAATGTCTTAATTTCAAGACGGCCAAGATCTAAAGCTCGTTTCTGAATTAAGATTTGTTTTTATGCTTTTTATACCAGTTTGAGACAGAAATGGCATATATTAAATATGGCATTTAGCAGGCATCTATACATACTTGAAAGTCGTATTTATTTGAGCTAGAATAAACAGCTTAAATTATTTTTAAAATGTGAAAAGCATCAGCTTAAAAACATGCATTTTCAAATTTTAATGCACTGTGTTCACCATAATGGCAGGAAAACTATGATGAGGAGATCGAGGTATATAAGCACCACCTTGAGCAGACCTACAAGTTGTGCCGGCCGTGCCAGACGGCGGTGGAGTACTACATCAAACACCAGAACCGACAGCTGCGGGCTCTGCTCTTCAACCACCAGCTCAGACGCAGTCGGGATGCTGATAAAGCCTTTATTAAGGTGGTGATCTCTATATATTTATAAGGTTTCAAATCAAGCCACAAGACTTGACATGAAAAATACAGAGGATTCCCCTTTTGTAGTACTCTGAAGTGTATGTTCTAGAAATCTAAGAGATTGATTAAGTGCCAAGGGCTTGACATGGAAAAACTGCATTGAATTTAGATGTTGCCCAGATAAAACTGCAATTTTACTACAACCGTTTGTTACATGCATCAAGTGTGATTAATGACCAGTCTGTTACTAGTGTTTTCTTAAACCGCAGATAAATGTGTGGAATTGATTGCCAGAGATAAGGAAAGACCTGTTCTCGCTTGCTTCTTTTGTGTCCTGAGTATTTTATTATGCAGTTACTGTTGAGTCAAGTGTAGTTTTTAATCAAGCTTGGCATGCAAGTATCAAATGCTATTCCCATATCAAGTGATCTTTTTTTTATTTATTTATTTTTTTTATCCTTTTCTTCAGAACACCTACTCACTCGCCACACCAGCCTGGTTGATCTTGCTCAGAGTCCTTGCATTTCTCGCCTGTGCCTTCCTTGTAGCTGTGGCTTTGTCTGGAGATGTGGCTTCCTCCATCTCGCAGACATTAAGCGGAGGAGTCAACCCACCTAAACGCCCCCTCCAAAATAACAGTGAAAGCAAGGCTGAGGAGGGCAGCATGATGTGGGATGATCTGGTGGGTCTTCTGCCGGAAAAGGCTGTGGAGAACGCTCGACTCGTCTGGCAGTCCGGAAGCGACCATCAGATGGCCGTAGCCTCTGTTGGTCTCCTAACTTGCATCACAAGTGTCTTAATGGCAGGACCTGTCAGGTGAACCAATTAAATTTTCATGATACAAAAATACATTTACCAATTTGTACGTATTTTTTACATTTATTTGACACATTAAGTGTGTGTGTGTATATTTATATATATATATACACACGTGTGTGTGTGTGTGTGTATATATATATATATATATATATATATATATATATATATATATATATAATACTTTGCGCGATATTATGTGATGAAAGAATGTGAAACGGATAAATATATTTTTATAATTAATGTATGAATAAATGTTTGTATATGTGTATGTTTTATACACACACATTAATATAAATTCATAAATATATATTGGTTGACCTAAATTGGTATTATCTAATTGTGTACTTAAATTTAACAGCTGACTGTTAAATATAGGATATATATATATATATATATATATATATATATATATATATATATATATATATATATATATATATATATATGATAAATTGATAAATATATTTGAAATTACTATATAAATGAATGTGTACATATATGTAAACTTATTTTAATTTTAAATTAAAAATATTTCTCCTCTTCTCAAGGTTGAGGAGGATTGACGCTGTGGCCTCTGTGCTTTGGCTCCTGGTGATATGTTTTTACCTGGTCGAGTGTTACCTCAAGACGGACATCCCTGATTGGTTGGAAACGGTCAAGTTGGGCATCACTTCTGTGTGTTGTCTGGTGGGATTCACTGCCGCTGTGGCAACACGCAAATCCACGAGTCAGAGAAGAGCCAGAGGTCGCAGGTCAGAATCTGAGCAGTGACACTAAGATAAGATATTTTATGGCATCTGTAATCGAGGACACTTTTGGGACAAGGGTTTGATGATTTTTTTTTTTTTTTTCTCAGATTGGGAACATTTTCCTCCCAACTGTCTTCAATTTACACTAACTAACTAATGCACTCATTATAAACCTCCATGGCCAAAATACATGCTAAATAGGCCTTTTAAACGCCATGCTAATATATATATATATATATATATATATATATATATATATATATATATATATATATATATATATATATATAAAAATAGTCTGTGTGGATGAGCTTGCTCAAAGTACTAGAAAAGGATTGTTTAGTGCCTTTTTTGTAGTGCTTGACATTACCACCATGCCCCTAATGTGACAATTCAGAATATGTCAATTTTACATTTGTTTTGGTGCAGGTTGAATTCACAGATTTGGGGTAGCTTGTAAAAATACAGACTAGTTCATGAGTGAATGATTTTTTTTATGCATCTAGCGGTGTGTAATGATGTTTTTGCATTGAAATAGAAAATGCATTGTTCAACAAGAAATTGTAATGGTGCTTAGGGATTTGGGGATATTTTTTTTCCCTGATCCATTGCATCATTTAATTTACCGTCTAAAACTATACCCATTACCCACTATACCAAACTGTAACAAAAATACTGTATTATGCTTACACTGCTCCGATCTCATATTTGCAATCTCATAACAAAAGTGATGATATCAGTATTTAGTTGCTAAAAACATACCAATATGTTAGACTTCTGCTATATTTTAGCTCAAGTACTCAGCGTTCAGTTTTGAGGTTAAGCTACAGCTGAACACATTTAAGAGAGTCTCAAAATATTTGTCTCTCTTCGTGTTGATTCTTAATTAACTTAAATTTCAAGTCTGTCTCCACCACCGGGGTTGATTTTGTAATCGTTACCTCAGTACAGAATTTATGCAATTTGTATGCAAAATTAGCTAACTTTGCATAGCACTATGCTTATTATATTATGAACTTTATATTTACTATATTGTAAAGTGTTATAGGTGCACTACATTGTATTACATGCCATTTAGTTTGAATACTACTAACCACACTAAAGCTCTATAATACATAGCCATCTCTTTCAAGTGTCTAACAAAAAGAGACATTTTCAAAACTTGTAAAAATAAAGCTTTGTAGGGATTGTGTGGAAAACTAAACGTATTGTATTTTAGCTGTGGTCTAGAAACGTGTGACATTGTGATAGTACGACTATAGATTGTATGTTTTTGTAGGTTTGCATCACTGTATTTTCCCAAGTTACTGTATGCATGTGGCATATGCTGTGAAGATCGTTTTTTGCTGTGATCAAAGTACTAATGTGACTTAGACACTTACTGTCTGCAACTTTTCTGTTATTTAAATTAATTATGTTCATTTCCATTAGATGTGTATCAACCTCAAATCAAATCTTTGGTACCTGTCCACCTCCGATGAGCTTTAATATTTATAATTTTGTATTACCAAGAGGTGAAACGTGCCTAATGTAAAGCTTCATTAACTTTTTTTTATAATGACTGGTGGCACATTTCACTTATTTGAGTATTTAACTGTAGACATCAGTATCGTTGAATATTTAGTATCCTCATTGTCATAGTTTTGTTTGCCAAAGCTGATGGTTGGTAAATACAAATAATAATGTGTATTTAGACTTGGCATTGAAACAAGTATCTATTTATGATGTATAACATTTATTTAGAACAGCATTGTATTTTTGGGAGTATACTTGATCCTTTATTGACTTTATTTCACTTCTAGACAAATTTAGATTGTCCGGAAGTATGTTGCCTCCCCAATTTTCATATGATTTCAAATGTGAGTAAATAAGTAAACCTGAATTTAGCACTGAGGAAATAATGTGGTAGGACCTGTCAAAGTGAAATCACAGATCTGTGCATGTTGTATCAGAAGGTGCATGGTGATGTCCGAGATTGATTGGAAGGAAAGTCATTGGGTTTAAGGAATATTATCTTGGTACTGTATCTTGTCAAATCCAGTTTTTTACTAAGTTAAGACTCTGATTTGGACCAGTTTAGGACCAGCTCAATTACCATAAAACAATAAACTCGAATCTCAAGTACATCTGAATGTTTTGTGGCCTCTTGACCACTACAAATCTAAAAATCTATTTGGAGCTTTTTGATACTTTTTTTGCCCACAGGCTGGAAATAGTTGTCTGACTTTGAGAAACCCCCAAATAATCGATTTGTGGCATTGCTGTGCTTTTTCTGGTATATCATCACCTGATCAGTGGTTTCTGGTGATTTTGACATGGAATGACCCCAAAGATATAATGTGAAATGAACAACTGCATTCTAGAATAGTGTGACACGGTTTCCGTCCAGAAACGTAAGCTCAGATATGTTGTTGTAATGTTGTGTTTTGAGTAAAGCAGCACGTTGGAGCTGTACACTTGGGTTGTATTGCATCCTTTTATACTTGTATTATTTAACCCTATTATGAAAGTGAAATAAACGCTGATAAAATGCGAACTGTGTGTTTGCCATTTCTTTTATTTATTTAGGTTACATTAAAGGTTGTTTGAGATGGAAGCTTGTTGTGCTTTTATAAATTGGAGAAACAGAAAACCAAGAAATTAGCGTGACCGCATCAAATGTTTGAACTGGAGCTCTATTACTAATGTACGATTTCTTAAATTGTTATTATTTATTATCTGCAATGAAGTCTTTACATCACTGAAATCTACTACATTCAAATGAGGAGCCATAATCAGATGACAGAATCAACATACTTTTTTCATTTATTTTCTCTGTCTTCAGGCTTTTAAATTCTGTTGAAGTCTGCAGAGTTTTTTGCAGTTAACTACTTTAAGTGAAACAGAATACAGTGTTCCTCCATAGCAGTAACTGAAGAGATATTTGCTCCATGAAACTCAGCAGTGGACCGATTCTCTTCTGTTTGTTGCAGGTATCTGTCTGGCAGTTCTCCTGGGCCGTACTACAGTAATCCCTGTCCGTCGCTGTCTGCACCTGTGTCTGGATCATCTACCTTCATCCCAACGCCTCCCCCCAACCTGTCACAGCTGCTCATCCGCCAGCAAATCCACAGAACACGCAAAGCCTCGCCCTCCTCACTGCCTGGGCGACTCAACAGGGCCCTCTCTTTGGGAACTATCCCCTCCCTCGCACGAGCAGGTAAAGCATAAGCTAGATTCACATTGTCATCTAATATATATTTTTTTTAATCAATAAATTATCAAAAAATATATTGATCAAAATACAGTAACATGTTTAGTTTTATTCCCTTGATGCTAAAGCTGACTTTTCAGCATCATTACTCCAGTCTTCAGTGCCACGTGATCCTTCAGAAATCATTCTAATATGCTGATTTGCTGCTCAAGAAACATTTCTTATTATTATCAATGTTAGAACCAGTTTTTGCTACTTAATATTTTTGTGGAAACTGTGATACACTACTATTCAAAACTTTGGGGAAAGTAAAATTTAATAAAAAATGGTTTTATTCAGCAAATACAAATAAAATTGATCACAGAAGTAAATATATTTATGATGTTATAAAAGATTTATATTTCAAATAAATGCTGTTCTTTTGAACTTTCTATTCATCAGAAAATCTTGAGAATTGTATTATGGTTTCCACCAAAATATTGAGCAGTTTCCAACATTGATAATAATATTAAAATTAACCACCAATAATATATATATATATATATATATATATATATATATATATATATAAATAAATATACTTTTTTTTTTTTTAGGCAACACTGAATACTGGAGTAATGGCTACTGAAAATTCAAATTTGCCATCACAGAAATAATTACATTTTAAAATATATTAAAATAGAAAACGTTTATTTTAAACTTTAATTTTACTTTTTTTTTTTTTACAACATTACTGTTTTTGCTGTATTTTTGATAAAATAAATGCAACTGTTTTAACCATGCATAAAGCCTGCTGATATATTTCAATATATTTTTATATTTTATAAAGCCAATTATAATTAAATAGATATCGCAAATTAAAAATTAATGGGCTGTGCAGTGAAATGGGCTTTTTGTAAAATAGTTGTAACAGTCATATAATGTAGAAAAATTAGTTTGTGAAGTTAAGAGCAGTGCTGCTATAGTGAGGGGCCCCAGGTGCTGTTTTGTGGAACCAGTGCAGAAGTGCATGATGGGAAAGATGTGGGTCACTGACTGACTGAATTCATGATACAAGGAACTCGGCTCACTCTTCACCCCAGACAGTGCCGCACCTTGCAGGGGAATTTTGCCAACTGCCAAAGAAAACTGCAAAGTGATTGAGAAATAGTCTGTTCAGTATCTCCAGCTACCTGCATGCTACAGGGATTTTCCCACTGCTGATGAGTTTAGAGTTACAGGAAGTGACTAATTTATTATTTTATTAAAAGCTTCTCTGTTTTATCTTTATATTTAAAAGAATGGTGAACCTATAAATAAAATGTGTCATTATTCACTCACCGTCATGCTGTTCCAAAGCTGTTTGCTGTTATTTTTTCAGTGGAACAATTTTTCTTTGTCCAGTGACATATATTGACCACAGGCTCAATATATACATTGACCAGAGTTGTGTGAAGAACATTATTCACTGATAATGCCCTCCATGTCAGGGGTCCGTTCTTCATACGTCGCTAACTCAGCTGGATTTGATTGTTGCTGATTTCGCTTGATCTTGGATCATTTGGTTCTTCGAAGCTCATCCTGGACTTGCTGTCATAACAGGTCCGTTAGCTAAAACCTGCTCGGGAGCACGCTTATTTCATGTAAATAGGATTAGATTGCATCTTTTTAAATGGAATTAATACTTAAAATCTGTCCTAGCCACTGCTACTTTATTAGAAGAGTACCCTACTGATCCAGGGACAATAATTTAAAATAATAATAATAAAAATATTTTAAAAATAATCTAATAATGTTGTGTAGTCTATAATCATATAGACAGCCAGTTTTACTCATTGATATATTTATTCATGATAAAATTATAACTTTATAACTGTATTGGAGTCTTACACACATGCTATACAGTTAATCTGAGTCGTGCATTAATTTGAGCGGTGACAGTGATTATGGGAGTGGCTTGATGGAGTGCAGGAGATGCAGATCATTTGATCTTGACCCTTAAAAACTTTAATGCTGTCACGTAACAAATCTGCTTCAAAGATAAAATTAAATGAATAGCTAATTACAACATAAAAATAAAAATGTAAAGCCTGTACAAATACTAGATATAAATCATTGGGAATCATGCAAAATGCACATTTCGTTTATCTGTTATAACATTTAGTTTTGTTTGCTTCGCTGTTTCCTTATAAAGGTCCAGAAATTTGTCAACTTTTTGCATCAGGTGTCTTTTTTAATTATATGATGTCATTAAGTTGCTGTCTTGCTGCCAGCCAATCGCTGCATTGCTGATCGTGGTTTCGAGGATCGATACATCTGCCCTTTTCGAGGAACACGAGAACGCACAGTAATCTAAGACAACTTAATCCAGATATTTTAATCTAATACGCAAATTCGTTTGAAGAACCAAATTAGCCAGAGGTCAGTTATCAGGATTAGAAGATCTGGAATCTTTCAAATCATCTCCGATGTATTAAGCAAGGTACGAAGAACGGACCCCAGCTCTCATATCAAATATGATACAGATCAATATGAACTATCAGTGTATGGAAAATATATTTTTTTAAAAAGTCACATTTTGCAGCAAAATGAGTAAAAAACTGAAATGTAATTTTTCGATGAACTATTCCTTTAACAATAATGTTTTGATTCATGTTTATGCATTTAAAAAAAAAATAGTTTACCTAATTGACTCAAAGTTTTGACTCTGCATAACCTACCAACATATTGTTCATACTGCATATCAAAAGGGATGGCAGGGGCAACAGCTTGCTTTGCCATGGCTTTTAACTTTGACCCGTCAGTAAACGGGACTTTGTAATACACACAGGCTTTTAAAGCCTGGGATCAGGGTGATGTCGGGAGTGGTGTTTAAATGACTGTTGTGAGACGGTAGAAGAATCATGGTTCGTTTCATGTGTGGATCTTCAGACGAGACCAGATGAGATGGCAAACGTCAGCCTCCTATAATCAGATGCAGTGGTTTCGGCAGGTGTGATAAAAAGGGCCAGAGCTTGATCTTTACGTGTGATTTAATCACACACGCTTGTCTGAGAAATCTCAGCGTTTGATTCATTTCCACCTCATTGCGTTATATAGAGATGGATATGTAATTGTGATCTTCAACAGCTAACAAAAGTTGTATTTTTAAGAAATATGAGATCTCTCACAGCTCATTTTTACAGAAGCATTAGAGTATCACTCATCTCTCCGTCACACTTCCACAGGAGGTCTTGAAAAGGCTTTTGTGTGAGCAGGGCCGGTACCTGCTCCATCATGTACCTTCACCCATCTGCTCTATAATGCTCTTTAATGGTGCTGCTCCTCTACAGCTGCAGCTGTGTTGGCTGCACATATGGAGACATTCCTGGAATGACAGAATGAGTGTGTTAAATGTCTCTACTTTGCAGTTGGATGCTTGTGTTGTATCATGAAAATTGCTAGGAATTTCTATCAGTCTTTTGTGCGATAGCTACCTTTCACTTTTTGAGAAAGTAGCCATGGAAATGTTTCAAATAATAAACTGCAGTTGTACTACTGTTCAAAAATTTGGGGTTTTATTCAGCAAGGACGCTTTAAATTGATCCAAAATGACAGTAAATACATTTATAATGTTACAAAACATTTCTGTTTCAAATAAGTGCTGTTCTTGTAAACTTTCAATTTTTCAGAGAATCTGGAAAAAAAAATGTCAGTTTTCACAGAAATATTAAGCAGCAGAACTCTTCTTAACATTGATAATAATGAGCACTGAATGATTTCTGAAGGATCATGTGACTGAAGACTGATGCTGAAAATTCAGCTTTGCATCACAAGAATAAAATGCATTTAAAAAATGGAAAACAGTTATTTGAGATGGTAATAAAAATACTTCACAGCATTACCACTTTTACTGTGTTTTCGATCAAGTAAAACAATTGTGCTGATTTATTCTTTTACTTGTAGATTCAGGTTTCCTGTTCAGTGGGAGTAGACCATCTTCACAGTGTAAAGACTCTCCGCCTTCAGGTAACTCCGAAGAAGTGAAGGAATTGTTGTATGCATCTTTATGAACTCAAACCAGATAAATGTGTATGATAATTGTCTACTACTTATCAGTCACATCGCCATTTGATGAACACGGTGAAACTAATTTCTTTCATTTTTCAATAGATTACTACTCCCTAAAATCTGGAAGCCGACCCTCCTCTCCTGGACAGTCTCCAACTCCTTCCGTGGCAGGATCTGTCACTTCCACCTCCAGCTCCGCCAGGCAGCGGCGGCCACTCATCAGTCCGGCCAGACTCAACATCAGTGGGCAAAAGCTGCGGCTCTTTTCCTCTCCTCTGGAGCCATTAAGTTTGGCCTCACCGCCTCCGTTTCTTTCAGAGCAAAGCCACGTGCACAGCGGAGGATTCTTGCCTGATGTTCCACACTTCCATTCACAGAATCATGGTATAGGACACTTTTGGATGTATTTTTAATCTACATGAATGTCCTAAAGTTTCTGTCAACGATTTGAGCTGATTGATAATATAAAGTGGCCCTAAAATTTTACCCAACTTGAAAAGTGACTGATTTTTTTTTTTTTTTTTTCTTTCAACTTTTTGTTACCTTTTTTCTTAAGTTTCAAATGCTTTGTTGAGGACAACATACTAATGCTATTTTTAAGGTGCAATCTTCAATCTACTTATTTACTAGTGTTACTTGAAAATTATATTGTACTACTAATAACTGAAGTTTAGAAACCTCCGTTTCTTAAGTTAAAAACCTCATATCATTCAAGTCTGTTGGTTTTATGGGCAAATGTTATTTATATGTTCTGTTCTCAGTATTCTTGAACTTTTAAGATTGATAAAGATATGATTTTGTTTGAGATTCAGGTTCACTGATCGATGAGGGGAGTGTGTTTGAGCATGTGGAGAAGCGAATGGGCAGTTCCTCTACGTCTTCAAACTGCCATGTAGACACGACCACAGGAAATGGAACTGACAGCAAGCCTGGATGGAAAGGTGCGAATAGGAAGTTCAGCATTTAAACTAACCGAGTTACTCTGTTCTGCATAATTATTTATTGTTCGAATGTTTTTGTCTTTTTCACAGGGTTTTTGGGCATGACGCTTTGGCCTGGTCTACTGTTTGCCAGCCTGACCATTAACTTAACCTTCATCGGTTTCTATCTTTATTACAATTAGAGATAAGCATATATAGAAAAGACCTCAGGAGTTCAAGGTCAAACTGGGATGTACACTGGTCTTTGTCACCTGCGTGCTCAGTCAATCTGGGACCTTTACAGGAAATACGTAGATAGAATTTCCCTTAGGTGACGGCTACAACTTTATTCTTGCTGCTCAACAATTGTGGATATAAAAATAGAGATTCTCAAATAAATTAGAAGACCGTATTTTCTTAACTTAAGCTCTGTTAAATGCAGCTTAGATTCTACATTATGCCGCAAAGTATGATGTGAGCTTTGTAAAACATGTTTTTGTGCATGTTCAATCATTATTTGTGTTTTTAAACACTGGATGTGTTTCAGACTGAATGATTGTGCTGTTTAGTTTAACTGAATGATGTCTGTTGGGCATGTGATGCATCTTTATAAAAAATGTATTTGACGACTTTGCCATATTGCTGTACATTTAAGTGTTTCTGGTTATCCTACATCCTGAAAGAAGAATTCCATGTCATGTCATTATTTTAATGATGTGATATTATAAAGTGCAATATGTTTGTGTTGATCTACTTTTGTCAACAATGTGACACTGAAAGGTTTGGTTTAGCAAATGTCTGTTACTGTGTCCATTGAGCCTCTGACTCTGTTTTATGATTCAACTCATAATGTCAAGGGAAAACAGGATAATTGAATATTTTGTACATAAAATAAAGGTGTTTCAATTACCAGATTGAAATAAATCTCCATTGTAATAGTTATACATTGGTTTTGGTGTCTTCTGTATTTTATGTTAAAAAAATAATGATGATGAAATATCTTCTGAATTTCTCCTTTTCTCTAGATTGCTTCATAATCTCTGACATTGTATAATAGAAATATTGTTGGCTACTTGACAAATTTCTTATACTCCTGTTTTGTAAGTCGCTTTGAATAAAAGCATCTGCTAAATGTGTAAATGTAAATTTAAAACGTTCTCTTTCAACATTCAGAAATTCTGAGCATGAAGGTAGTTGGGAAGGGTTTTCCTTGATCTTCTTGATAAGTTAAATTTTGTGTATCAGTTCCCATATTATGATGTATTTGAAACATTCAGTTGTTCTTGCATGTTGCACTTTTGAATTGTGTTAGAGAACGATGCAATCATTTACATTCTCAAAAAGTGTAAGGAAAAATATACAATGGGAACTGAAAGTAAATAATGAAAAGTACTCCAGAGTACCAGAGTTTATCTTTCTCCATCACTGGCTGGGTGTAGACAGTCTGTCTCCTAAAAGAATGATAACAATCTGGATTCTCTCAGTATAGGACTTTATACAGCTCAGAGTGGGTGGTTATTTGAGAGATGATTAGGTTGTCAATGTCCATTTTCCAAAAAAAATAAAGAACAGAATGCAAATTCATTTTAATTACAAGCCATTAATGTGTTTTGCAAATGGTTTAGAAGATGGATTTCTGATGTATTTACTCTTAATGAATGTGCTGTCTTTAATGGAGGTAACTGAAGATCTGAAGCACTGTAGTTAGCAATGTATTTGTTGATGCACATAAAGATGAAACTGGCAGAGTGGGAACCCCCCCAAAAAGGCAAGTTAATACATGCATCTTGCTGTAAGAATGTTTTATGTTATTGTAAGACACATTCAGACTAAGGACATTACAGCCTGTGGTCAATTACATATACTGCACATTCCATAAGTCACTGTGATCTTACGACAATTTTGCAATAAATCACATAAATACATTTTCAGAAACAAATATTTTTGCACTTACATGGAAAAGTGCAGGTTTATTAGAGAATTTTTAATTTTAATTGGTCAAACCTGTTAAGAATAATGTTCAAAAATGCTGATATGAACATTAACAATTTCCCAAACAGTATTCATTTATCTTATTTATTTATTGAAAACAATGTCTCTGAGCTCAAGATTCATCCAATGACAATATGCAGAAAATTTCACACTTCAGTTATTAAAATGATAGGTAACACTCAATACTGGTTCCATTAACCTTCGTTATTAGTTACATATAACAATAAATGGTAACACTTTACAATAAGTGTACATGGATAATCATGTACTAATTATCATGTATTAAAGGAGTTAACTAATTATGAACTAACGAAGAGCTATCCTTAACTACGACTGGAGTCATACTGATTCATGCATGAATAACGGCAGCCTTAACTACATGTTAGTAACATCAACTAGCTTGTTAAAGTTGATTTCGACATGACTTTACTTGAGGGGGCCCAATCATAATGAATTCACTGTTAACTACTTACTAAACTCAGCTCATGATTTATGTTATACGTTCTATCTAACACACATGTACTAACACAGTGAGTATTCAGCCCGGTTAAGAGATGCTGTGTGGATTTTCAAGAAGTCAGAGAGCGGAGGTACAGGATCATCACGGCTGTGTCTGGATGGACAGTGAACTCTTTCCAGTTCGAGCATTTCTTTAGGAATTGTTCTACAAATGTTCTTTGTGGGTTTTTATTAATCTGTGTATAAGTCACAATAGGGTGAGTTTAAAGGGAAAGAGAAGAACATAAAACAGACAAGATCAGTCATTAGTGTATTTAGTATTTTCTACACTTGATGAGGAGGATCAACGCTGAAGATATCAAATGCTCAAATTATGATAGTATTAAATTACTAAAATTGATTTCAAAGTCAGAGCATTTCTTACTCCTGCTTAAAGAGGCTGTTTGATTTAGTTTACCCATAAATTTTAATTAATGCATTAACTAAACATGTACTAACACGTAGTTAAGGCTGTCTGTATTCATGCATGAATCCCTATGACTCCAGTTGTAGTTAAGGATAGCTCTTCGTTAGTTCATAATTAGTTAACTCGATGAATGATGAATTAAGTATTAATTTAGGCATTAGTACATGTACCCTTATTGTAAAGTGTTACCCAATAAATAACTATGCATGAACTAACAATTATAAAATAAATACTGATAAAGCATGTATTAATCTTAGTTATATTATATACATTATATATAGCCTATAGTATTAAAAACAAAAGTTGTATCTGTTAATATTATTTAATGGACCTGAGCTGGAACTAACAATGAACTGACATTAAAAAACAATAAATATCGTAATAAATGTATTGCTATAATTGTTTAACTTACTAAATAGCCTTCCTTTTAGGGAACCCATATTTCTCGAAAAAAAAAAATTTCACATCAACAAATATAAAGTTATAAAATAGGCAGTATGTTTTGCATATAGACGTATATGATATTATGCTGAGAATACAGCCTCATCAAATAAGGTCTTAACAAGGCGGCACCTTTGATGGCATGTTTCATATATTTGATTGGACGGAGCAGTTGTGGGAATACTGTGAAGAGGATGAAGTTTACAAATCAGATGCTCTTTGTTCTTAACACACGCAGTCCACAAAATCCCTAAATGCGTTAGTTAGTTAAATGTGTTTAAATGTTATATATGTGTCTATATGTGATTATTTAGGCCTTTTTTAGGGGGGGGGAGAAAAAGGACAGAATGATTTGCAATGTGTTTTGACATTGCAAAATTTAACCTACAGTTTCTATATTTATTCTAATATTTGAAATTCATTTACACGATCAATTCACAACATAAATAATACGAATAAAAAGAAAACATATTATTCTTATTTTATTAACGTTGACTTGACGCAGTTAGCAAGTGTTTTTAATGCCGGCGACATCAAACAGATGTTTACTATAACATTTACCAAGCAGTCAAAATACGTCTGCGACCCTCGCGCGCCTCTTTCATGTTGAATTCGCGAACTTTTGACCTCTATTTCAGGATACCGACAGGAGGCAGGGCAGGTAGGTGGAGACTAAAGCAAATCCGAAGCACACCTGGTCACTTTTAACTTTACACCTGTGCTGTTCGCTACAGACAATCTCGCCTTTTGATTCATCCAGCTCAAGCCCATCTCATGGATCGCAGCGCGGGGTCTGATAACCTGCAATCCCGCGACCCCGCAGAGGACGGCCAGGGTACCGCAGGGGATGGAGGAGCCGCTCCAGCAGCAGAAAAGCCTCCTTATTCGTACGTGGCTCTCATTGCAATGGCCATCAGAGAAAGCGAGGAGAAGAAGCTGACCCTGAATGACATCTACAGCTTCATCATATCCAAGTTTCCATACTACGAGAAGAACAAAAAGGGATGGCAGAACAGCATCAGGCACAATCTGAGCCTCAACGAGTGCTTCGTGAAGATTCCCCGAGAGAGTGGCGGGGAGAGAAAGGGGAACTTCTGGACGCTAGACCCAGCGTTTAGCGACATGTTTGACAAGGGTAATTACAGGCGCAGGAGGCGCGTCAAGAGACCCTACCGACCACCACCCTTACCGTCTGGATTTAACTTCACCGACTCGTACTGCCTGCAACAGGAGCCCGTTTACTGGCAAAGCCCGTTCGTCAGCACCAGCTCCTGGAGCCACCAGTCCAGCTCTCCGACGCACATCTCCAGCTACCTGCAGCCCATGCTTGGTAACGCGCGCCCTCTGTCTCCAAACGATTACGCCAACTCTCCCGTGAGTTATTACCACGGTCAACACCATCACCTTCACCCGTCCTACAGACCGTACCACCGGCATCCTAATGCTCTGGTGCCTCTGAGCGGCATGACTCCTCCGGTGAGCCCTGGCGGAAGCTCCATCTCCGCCTGCAGCTACCCGCCGCACAACGGCCATCCCGAACTGATGCATCACCCGTTTGACTGATGGACAGACACGTGAAAACTTAAAATAAGTAGGCTAAAATTTTCATTTGGATCTAGATTTGCTGTTTTTGTTATGTTAACCTTTGGAAATGTTAAACGTGCCTTTTCAAGCCAGACTGGATGTTTGAAATTAAATGTTGCATTTGCTGCACACATAAGTTTACTGTATAACTGATGGGTTTACAGTTGTGTTTTGTGGATTTTCATGAATGAAAAATTGTTACATTGTTAAACTATTGTTCACTTAAAAGTCAAGAGACGAAGAGCTGTTCAAATGCACTTGGTTGTTGGCAAGTTGTCAGTTTCCATAAATTTCAGCAAATGTTTAGAAAGCATCAAGATACATAAGCATATTTATTTTTACCATGTATTGAGATAATTGTGAATTAAGGATCTTAAAATGGATGTATGGTTTGCATACCGTTTAAAAATGTTTTATGAATATTTTATTTGGTGGAAACTCTTTGCACAAGTTGTTTACAGTCTTCTTTACATATGCAAAGGTGTATTTTCTTTAAAAATTATTTTGTATATTGAATAGACATGTTTAGTGTCTGCATTTCTGGAATTTGAAAATATTTTTTTATATGTAAATGTTCATAACCTGTTCGAATTTTTCTCTGATAAAATTCTGATAACTAGTCATGCAAGTCTCATTTATTTGACTATTTATTTTATATATTAGGCTACTAATTGAATTTGATAAAACTTAATTAAAGAAATAATAATAATATTTGAAATTAAAAACATATTTGTAGAGAAAAAAATAGGCCTATTGCTGATTGCTAATTGTTTTATTTGAAAAAGGCACAAAATGCCAGGAAAATCACTGCTTCAATATCTAAATGTCTGTGTAAATGCTAAGTGCAGTGAAAATACTTAATTATAATGAACATTCATGATTAATGGTGATTAAAATTATGAGATGATTATTCCAAAATATGGAGCAAGATCATGGTTATGTGTAATTCTAACTCCATAATGCACCGTTTAGCTAAATTGCGCCCCCTTGTGGCCTTTTGACCTATTATCTTTTAAAAGATGATAGAGTATTTCATTTTTCATACTAACAGTTTATATAGAAAGATTATGTTGATTGACCATGACCACTGCTTATATAATTAATCTGAACATATTTTATTATATAAAATGTATATATATATATATATATATATATATATATATATATATATATATTGATATGTGGCGGTCACCTTCTCTTAACTTGTTTCTGAGAATCCATTTATTGGATTTACAGAAAAAGGCATGAGATATTCTATAATAGTTGACATGAGATGTGTCTATTCCTTGTTATTATGCAAATCTTAGTCTACTGACCTCAATTTAGGTCAGACATGTGATGAGCAAAACACCCACTACAGCTTAAACTTGTCATTCCCTTACCTAAAAGTGCCTTTGAACAGAGAAATATAATATCATAGTTTTATCTTGACATAAAAACCAGCCCATATTCAAATACAAGCTGCTGGATGAACAAACAAGAGATCATTTGTAAAGAAAGACAGAGTGTCAGAATCCCAAGGCTACACAAGGCTCTGAAACTGTTGCCATGGTGAGGAAAGACTGTTACTTTAACAGCTACATTTTAAAGAAGTGTTTGATGCATTGTAAGTATAATATGAATATTAGACCATGGTCTCAGACGTAGGGCTGTAGGTCCATCCATAATTTCCCTTAAAGGCATCTGAGGCCTCTTTCTACAGCTTGATTTGATTATTTCAGGGGCTGTAATGATATTGCATGTGTTTGGTTTTCCCCATCACCTCCAGTAACTTCCCTGCGGTGATCGGCTGTCTGGCAGCATAGTGCACTTTGGCCTGCAATGACTGGTGGGCAGGGGGTGAAGGTGGGCGGATGTGGGCACAGGGGTCTTTGGCTTTATTTCACTCTGAGTTTCTGTTCTGCACATACACTTCCTGTTTTCACAACCTGCGAGCTTTCAATGGTGCAGTGCATTTTAAAAGCTTGTTATCATCCCAGCACCACTATATTCTTTCAGATGGCTAAAAAGAAGACCTATAAATGTCTGTGCAGATGATTAAACAGCATGTGGCTAATTACAAGCGGTTCCAGGTCTTGGATTCAATGGTGATTTCATAAATGGGCCAGAGATCGTGCTCTATTTGGATTACAGGATATGTATTTTATTATAAATGCATTGCAAAGCTTTATAATTTGTTCTCAGGAATAAAATAATAGCCTTTTACTAGACGTCTCCTTGCTGAAAGCAGACGGTTTTATTTGACTGAATGACTGGCGCTTTTAAGTGACTTCCCCATGGACCCACAATCGTTATTCGCTGTCAGTGGCATCCAGAATTAGAGCTTCCTTACTCTTTCACAGGAAGACACGTCTGACCGGTTTTATTTAAAAATGAGGAAATAATAAGTTCAGTAATTCAGCACGTTATGTAGGCTACAGTATTTACCCATACTGGTATCACGTGATATCTGGTGTCGGATAATAGTAGTAAACATACTCTACTACAGTTTTGTTGTAAACTAATCGGTGATTTTGAATGTATAATTTAATCGAGTCCTTCTACAGTTTATTCTAGCGTGACACCGCCCACCTTCAAAGACTGACTACAACATGAGCCAATAGCATTCGAGTACGGGCTTTAACGGAGCATTTCATTGGTTGTACTTACTAACGAATACGCCCCCAAGAGTGAACCAGTAGTCTAAACAAGACTCGACCTTGAACCAGAGCTCCTATGAGGATATTTTGAGCGACTGAACGAAAATGGTAATTTAAGACAGTCTCATTCACAACAATTAGAGAAAGCGGCTAAAGAACTACGATTGTATAAAACGACCAATACGCTATTCAAATTAACTGAAACGTGACCGACTCGGTGTCTTTGGCGAATCGGTTGAGTAAATGATTCAGTGACTCACTCGTAAAACTGGTCCGCACTACTAGCGTAAATTGGATTTTGGTGAACAGATTCAAAAGAGTCGAGTCACTGGGATGAATTAAAAGCCACATACATGGATTATATTTTATTTCTGCAAATTGATAGCTCATAATTCATAAATATGATTGAGGAGAGTTAAATAATCACAGAGACGGTTTCAAATGAATGCAGCACGTCGCACGCGTGGAAACAGACCTCAGAAGCAGAGGAAGCCAGACGGTGATGTGCCGAGGAAGAGTTAGGGACCGTTAATATTGTTTCGAACCGTTCTGAAAAGTGCAAACATTTATTACGTATGTATGAAAGTTAAAATCATAACATTTTTAAGTAATGGATAAAATGGTGCCAGTTAATTTAATGTCGTAAATCATCAAAACATAAAATATCTTTGATGTTATACTGTAACGCTTTCTTCAAACATATTCATTCCATTTCTCTCTGAATGAAGGATTTCATGACACGCAGACATTTTTATTGTCAGTAGTATGCCGTGCATGAATGACAACAAGGGACAGAAAGAAAGAGAGAGAGAGAGAGAGAAAGGAGGAGGAAGCAAGTGAGCGCGAGAAAGAGGAAGAGAGAGAGAGAGAGACACACTACACAACTATGTCGATGATCCCTACGAGTTAGGAACGCGCAGTGCAGACGGCCACTTTAACACCTCCAATCACTAAAGGATTATCAACACTTCTGCTGACATTTCAGACCATTCAAATACTGGCGTCTTGATCGCTGACCGAAATCCAGGACGATATTAATTTTCAATGTCAAAGTAAAGGAGCATCGCTGATTCTGAAGATGGAGAAATGAGCCACCGGTGAGGCTTGAAGGTAAGTTCGCGCTGTCACATTGTCATATTTTGTTTCATGTTTCCCATCACGAGAAAATGAAACGAGCAGAGGTTTATTCATGGTGGCTTACGCAAAAATGTGTTAACACCTGCCATTTTAAAAATGCATCATAAATAACGTGCTATTTTTAATCGCTACGACTTTATATACACCATATATTGTCGACAGACGCATAGTTTAAAATATAGTGTAACATTTGTGAAATTGCCATGTTGATGTGAGATGATGTGCGCCACGTTTCTCGGATATTGGCCCTCCGGCCGGCTTTGTAACCCTAGACAGTCCGACAATTCATCACAGAGCTGCAGTGTGTGCTTCAGACACATGCATAGCATATATGATATTAGATATTGATTAATACGATATAATGTAAAATCTCATGTCAGGAACACCATACATTTCTGTTCATGATTAACAGCAATTGAAATGGGCTTTAAATTGATTTTTCAGTTGTCATTTTTTTCATTGATAATGTAAAGTATAACTGTATTGTATTGTGCAGATAAACAAATTTATGCAATTCAATGACCTGTCTGCCTATACAAGAGATTGATATTAGTTTGTTTTGACTGTATTTATTATACACCCTAGTATGCACAGCTTTCATTTTTTTTAGCAGGTCATTGGGTTGATACAAACCATTGTACAATGTTATATTGTATAAAATAGTATATATATTGTGAGAAGAGAAGAAGTGTGAATATGCTGCATAGGACATTCTAAATGTTAAATATTTAGCACAAAAAAAAAAAAAATTCTATATTGAAAAATAGTCATTAAAATAATGTATTCTATAATAATTTTAAAGCTCATCTGCAACATAACTTGTTTATTTCTACGTTTTCTCTTTTAACAGTGTACTTGTTGAGGTTTAGAATTATGATAATATTTTGTAAAAGTCGTTGTGATTTAAGTATTCTGTAATTATTCAATACAATTATTCTGAATTATTTCCTCTTACTTATGCATTCGATAGCTACTAGCCTTTATATAAAGTGATATTAATCATAACATGAAGGATATATTTTTTAAAGAGCATGTGCTGCACATTTACAAGCAAAGTGTCTTAATAATTATTTATTATGCAGCATATGTTACACGCTCTCTCTCTTCTCGCTGAATATTAATTGAGCATCTCGAGGTCACTCCCTGCCTCTGTAATTGGTTCAGTGGGTTGTAACAGCTAGTAAACACTTCATGCATGTTCAGTATTGTATGACTTGATCTGTTGTAAACATCTATCTGTGTTCATCAGTGGGGTCAGCTGTAGATGATCTTCCTGCACCATGCCGCCGGGGGTCTACGGCATGCAGGATGTGTGGGAGAGGGAGGGTCGGCAACATATCAACATAGAGTTCCTCCTCCCCACGGGGATCTACCTCAACTTTCCCGTAGCATGCAGTGACACCATTAGTACCATCAAGAAGGTGAGAAGACCCTCTGATCACATGCGAACACCAAACATGCTAATTTGCAGACGTGGGTAGTTGACCAATAACATGGACTGTTTGTAATGAGCATGATGATTTTAGGTTAAAAAGGTTCACAAAATGGTCTGAATGATCTGTTCATGAGGTCAATGTTAAACAAACTGCTGCTTTAATATGAGGTCATAAAACTGCATCTGTAATAATTAAAATAACAAATAATAATAATTTTTAAAAAATGAGCAAACTGTTGTTTAAATACATTGCAGGACATTTTAAGTACACAAACGTATTTGATTGATGGTAGTTAAAAATCTAGTATATATATGTATATATTTGATTTTATTATTAAATTTGCTGGTTATTATATTCATGATGTCAGATGGTTTTTAAAATATGATATTAAAATGTATTTGGTATTAAAATGTATTAGATGATATCTACAGTAGACATTTGAAAGCAATGCAGTTGTTTAAGATGTAAACAATTTTTTTATACAGTTTTTCCCGTTCGTTACTTTCTATATACCCCTGACGTGTTTTGTTATATGTAGTCTTGTTTGTACAAAATGCTTGGTTCTCAACAAAAAAAGTACTTGATTGAATGGATGAATTAGCACACAATAATACAATCAGTTTGCTTAGTAAACCATCAGTCACACTACTGATGATAATGGACAAGTTGAAGACTTCCCTTCTTGGAAGACTATTTCTGTGCTGGTTTGGTGCTGGTAGACGACTGTAGGCGTGATGTTGTTCGCCACCACTAAATGCATGGTTTTTCTAGTGAAGCTGGTTAACTTAGGAAATCTTACTGGTTGAGATGGTATGCTGGGTAATATAATTAAAAACACAGCATATATTGGTATTAGATTCTCTGCAATAAAATTATAGGAATGAACTGCAGTCAAACCCACTGGCCACATTAAAATCTTGATTTGTGGCTTGTGCCTTAGATGGTGTGGAAGAATGCCAGGAACGAGCCTCTGTTCAGTGCCCTGAGTGACCCGGACGCCTATGTCTTCACCTGCATCAACATGACCGCGGAGCGGGAGGAGCTGGAAGACGAGCAGCGCCGCCTGTGTGACGTTCGGCCATTCATGCCAATTCTCAGGCTGGTGGCCCGGGAAGGCGACCGAGTCGAGAAGCTCATCACCACCCAGATCAGTCTGCTTATAGGAAAAGGTTTGTGTCACACCGGTCGTCAGCTGGCCTCAGAGCTGTTTTAGCGACTCACAATGGGAACAGCTTAGCGTTTACTCACCACTGCAGCAGAATTATACGGTTTTGGCAGCTGTTCAGCACTTAAGAAGAATTTGTTTATTTAAACTAAAAAAATGATGAACATCACGGCCTGATTCAGAAAGTCTGGTTTCTAAATGTCTCTTGGTTTTGATCATTTCCCCTTTTTGAGAAGTCTTTTATTACCTTGGGTAGTTTTTGAGGATTGTCACGCAATCTGTTCATGTTGCCTTGTGCCTAATTCGACTAGCATCTAGATGAATTTGTGCCAAAATTCTCTAGATGTTGGCCAACTAAAGATATGGAAGGTATTTTATTCTCTCTTTTAAAAGTCAATTTAAGCCTTTTTATTTTGCTGTCCTAAAAACTCATGATTATATGATTTATTGGATTTTATTATTCGCTTTTAGCTTTGTTCTTCCCTGCTAATAATTCTACATTCTGCTCTGTGTTATTAGAGCAGAGCCGTTTTTGTCTCAGAGAGTTTTATTATTGGTAATTTTTTCATAATGAATGTTGACAGTGCAGTTGTAGCATTCTGACTTTGTTCTAAGTGGCAAAAAATCTTCTTCTCCACAGGTCACCATGAATTTGACTCCCAAAAGAACCATGAGGTGAATGAATTCCGAACAAAAATGCGGACGTTTTGTGAAGAGCGTGCTCAGGAGCGTCAGATGTTGCCTTGGGAACCATGGATGAAGTTCAACTTCCCGTGGGACTTGGAGCCGTGCTCTGTAGTGGCGCAATCAGGGAAATCGCGCAGCGTCAAAAAGATTTTGGTCAATGTGAAGTTTGAGGGCAGTGAGGTGAGTGAAGTCAAATTTTACGTGAGTTCATATTAATATACAATTCTTTTATGCATTCTGGGAATTCATTTCTTTAGTATAATGCTATGTATTTGCTTTCTGTTTGTGCTGATAATGTGAAATGAGCAGCATGTTATGTAGTCGTTGACTATTTAATCCTCTCATGCAAAAGTCTAATTTTAGACTGACATATTTTCTGCCTTTGATATCACAAATCGTAACAGTCAGGAGACGTTTACACGGTGATGATGTCACTGCAGCATCTGCAGGCACACATGGCTCTCACTGACCCAGTTTTCCAGAGTGAAGCCTTTGATAGTATTTATGTGTGTTGTGTTGCCTGTCAATCCCCCACCCACTCAAAATGAATGTTATTTACCTATGATCTTTAACCTTGTAATGAGTCTGAAGCGTGCAAAAAAAAACCTCCAGCAGCACTTGTTTTTATAATGCATGACATGGATCAAAAGCCAGACTGTTTCGACACCGCATTTGCAGAGAAAAACAATCACATTATGAGTAATTAATCATACTATAGTGAGTTAACCTATGCACATGAGGGAGTTTTCTGCTTTTTTACTATAACTAGAGCATGTTTTCTGTAACTTTTTTTTGAACCAAGTACCCCTTTCATAACACAAACTGTTCAAAGACCCCAGAGAAGTCGCTGTTACCATGGAAATGAGAATCATGGCAACCATGACCACCCACTCCCATAAAGCATAGTCTCCCCACACTCTCAATCAACAGTTTTTGTATATATTTGGATGCAAAATTTGTATATAATGCAGTACCATTCAAATGTTTGGGGTTGATATTTTTAAAGATTTTTGAGAGAAGTCTCTTAAAATAACTGTTTTCTATTCGAATATAGTCTAAAATGTGCTTGCAAAGCTGAATTTTCAGTATCGTTACAGATACGGTGTCACGTGGTCCTTCAGAAATCATTCTAATATGCTGATTTACTGTGCAAGAAACATTTCTTATTATGTCATATTATGGTGTGCTGCTTAATATTTTTGTGGATACTGTGTCTCAATAAAAGTTTTAGTAAATGCATTTATGCAAAATAGAAAAATACAATGTACAAGTCTCATGTTAGATCAATTTAATTAATCCTTACTGAAACAAAAATCTTACTGACCTCAAACGTATCTATATTATGTTTTTGGATTATAGTTATGACTTAACCTAAATTGTAGGCTTACTTTTTTTCTAATGAAAGAATGTCAATGTGTTGGTTATGCATTTCACATTTTTACTTTGTAGGAGACCTTCGTTCTCCAGCAAGATCCACATGACCTGCCGATGGTTCTGAAACAGAACGCCTTGAGAAAGAAGTCCAACGTGTTCCGATCGACCAAGCAGGAGAAGCCAGAGGACTACACCCTTCAGGTTAACGGGACATGGGAGTTCATTTATGGAGAATATCCACTCTGCCAGTTTAAAGTAAGTCTGAAAGTCACAACATCATCTAGACTTTCCAGCTACATTTTCTTTCAAATTTACCACACTTTCAGACTCAAGGCTGCATGTCTTTTTAAATCTCGTCCAATTGTTTTGCTGTGTGTGTATATATATATATATATATATATATATATATATATATATTCCATTTTACTGCAATATAAAGTTTGTCAGAGGTCTTGATTTGAATTCATAGTAGGACTTCACGGCTCTGTAGCAGTTGTTGATTTAGAAACTGCTTGTACCTGCAAAGATGAGTCATACATCTCTACCAGCCTTCAAAACATCAACTACGTTAAGGATAATGTGATTTCAGCTGCATTATGCTACCTAAATGAACAGGCCGCAGGATCTGATGATGATTAGTCCAGGAGTACTGGATCTGGTCCGGTCTTTATAGTGTACTTTTTGGAAAACAGGGACTGATAAAACCATCTGTACCTCGGCTACCATTTCCATCCCTCGCTGTCTGTCTCTTATTGTCCGTTTACGAAAAAACATTAATTTTGTGCTTTACCTCATTCTTTTTTTATTTTGGGGCTTTTGTAATTTTTTTTGATAGCATCGCATATGAACTTGTGTCTCCCATATAAGTACCATAACTCAATGTGTCTTGAACATATGAGCTAATTATTTATTTATTTATTTTTTCGCAGTATATTTTTACATGTTTGCATGGAGGTATTACCCCACACCTGACTATGGTGCATCATTCAGTCATCATCAAGTACCAGGAGGAACAGGGTGGCCTCAGTAACCAGGTGTCCAGAACTCGTGCTCAGTCCAAACCGCCCCCACTGCCTTTGAAAAGGGTGAGAAGGCACTTTTGCACCGGAACACAATCTGTTATTAACAGAGGAACTACTTGTCATGTTACTCTTGTAGCTTGTGTTGTAGACTTCAACCTCTGTGAACTCGATTTGCAATGTGACATACTCGCAATCATTTACCCATGGTGACTTTTTGATCATCTGTGACCCCTTCATGGAAGTGCTTTGAATGAATGAGATGGAGCATAAAGTGTTTCTTCCTTGCTAGTTGTATATGCTTCCAGAATTAAAAAAAATGTAAATAATTAATTGTAGCAACTCTACAAGCTAGTTTTAATTAACATGACAATAGCTCAGCTTTAAAACAAGCTACATTTTCGAATGGACTGTCACGACAGTTTGTAACTATTTCATGCTTCGGTGGCTAATTTGTTCGATCTTATGTTTTTGTATAATCTACTTATGCCATACCAAAAATTAGGTTTAGGGGTGAACTTTCTTGCTCGTACATTTTTTTTTCTAAAACCATATGTTTTCATACAAATCATGTCGTCTGAGTTCAAACAAAATCGCAAAATAGTTACTTTTTTAAATATTTTTTTTTTACATTTATTATATAGTGACAAAACGCTTCATTGCTAATGTTTGCCATGTTGTTTTGGGAAGTATGTTTCTTTGTAGTGAATTGGTTCATTTGGATAGTTTATTTAAATAGACTGGTTAAGCAGTGATTCACTGAACGGACATCCCTGTGCCTTTTTTAATTTAATTAATATTCTAGTTAAATATGGCTGTTTTTCAACACATTCATATAAATAAGGGTGTTTTCTATTTTTATTGTTGTATTTAGTGTAAATCTATAAACTAATAAATTTAATGCAGCCATTTGAGATCCTCATTGTTTTTGTTGCAGATAAATGTTGTAAAAATAAATTGTAGCCTATATCATTACAGTTATGCATTTATAAAGATATTTCACCCTAAAATAGCTTCAATATAATCTATTTTATTAGCTGCTTGTAGTGGAGCTAACTACAGTTTTAATCAGGTAGCTGTTTCAAATCAACTTCCCAACACTACTAAGTATGTACATTTCCCCTGTGGTTGTCTGATGTACCTGATATACAATTTGATGAAAGATGTTACTGAACCAAAACGAGCGGCTTGGTTTACTTTCACAACATTAGATTCACACTCATGTTAGTTCCTCATTCTATTGTTTGGTTTTGGTTTCTCGGTAACTGTCAAGCATGCTTGCACATATTTTTGTTAGCTTGCAATGAAAATGCAAACATATGATGAAGAAAATGTTTAAAATGTTTACTTTTTTTTTTTTCTCAACAGCAAAACACATCTTCGCTGTGGTCCATCCATGAGCCTTTTTATATATACCTCCTACAGGGCAGCCGAGTGAATGCAGATGAAGGCATGAAGGTAAAACTGCTTTTTTATTTATTTGTTTGTTTGTTTGTTTATCTGCATTTGCAATTGTTAGTAGGATGTGAGTGCCATGTTGTTTAGCGTCTCAACTGTGGCAGGTAGTGAGGGGTGAAATCATGAACACTGTGGTCATGTGACCCTGACCACATATTTCCCATAATTCATCAGAAGCGGTTAAGTGAAACATCAAAACAGGAAGTGGGGAGTGACTATCTGGCTTTACGGCTCTGTCTTGGGCCTAGATTCTTAGAAAAGGCCAGACCTTTTGCTTATGTTCACCGCTTGCATCTCCTTTTTTGCTTGTCGGAGAAGTCAACAGTCATTGAACGGTTGTTTCTATTTTAAAAAACTTCATGAGAAACACATGTAGACCGGTTCGATTTTTTTTTTATTTTTTTTTTCTCATTTAGACTGAGGAACAATTATTGCTGTGGTGGACGATGTTAAATATGTTTGCATGACACAGCATTTTATCATGCAAAATCTTTCATGTAATTTTTCCTCGCAGCAAATTGTTTAAAAAATAAATAAAAATTCTGGCTTTCAAAAAGGAACTCGCAATGTCAGAATGATATTTTGACATGAGTTCGACAGGATTCGTGTGAATAATGCTCTGAACACATTTTCATTTAATTGAATTTCATTGTTCACAGTATTCTGTTCACTTTATTCTCAATGTTTATTGTTCTGCAGTTCTTGCCACAGAGCATCAGTCTTGTTCTCAGTCTTTTAGTCTTAAAGGAAGCTTTTACACATTTATTTGTGCTCTAGTAAGTGAAAACTGCTGAGTTTTAAACCCAGTTATGACTGAGCTAAATGGATAAAGGTTAAGTTCTGGTGTAATTTTTTCACACACTTAATTTCTATTAAACGTTTTCATCATCATTGTTCACAAAAAATATACAATCTGTTGTCTTATTATATTGTGAAAGGTGTAACAAAGGGAATGCCTTTAAATAGTAAAAAATAATGAAAGAAATTCTGTATAAAATGTGGCTTACGAAAGTACCAAACCATCAAGCAACTGTATAAAATGAAAACATTTAAAAAATGTGTTTATGAAAAATGCACTTGTCCTGAGGACACACAGTTCAAACTTTCAGTTGAAATCTATCTTTTTTTATTTTAATAATATTAAAAATATGATTATATTGTAAGTTTAAGTTTGGAGGATAAAGTTCACAAACATTACATTTTTATAATTATAAATGATAAGAATATAGTTCGTTTTGAACCCTTTTTTTTTTTGAACAAACGAAACCACTGCTAGAGAAAAACACATTTATTTATTGTGACAACTGTCCCGTGTAACAAGTTACTCAGCATGCTTTTTATGCCAGACATTCACTTACTTCCTCATACATTACTCACTTCGTTCATTCATACATTCTTTTATTTCAGAAAATTGAAAGTAAGTTCCCTCTTCTTAAAACTGTAGTCTTTATGGCTGATTTGGGACTAATTTCCAGCGCTGCAATCATTATCTTTCTCTCAGCTGGTGGTTCAGGCTGGCCTCTTCCATGGCAGTGAGCTCCTGTGCAAAGTGGTGACCAGTAATGAGGTCAGTGTTTGCTCTGAACCTGTATGGGACCAGAAACTAGTGTTTGACATCGGCGTGAGTGACCTGCCTCGAATGAGCCGCCTCTGCTTTGCCCTCTACGGTGTCATCGAGAAGACCAAAAAGCGTCCTACCAAGAAGAAAAACAAAAGAGCGGTATGATTCAGTTCATTTCAACAGCAAACAAGTCACTTAGCAACCAACACACTGACTGAAGAGAGATGAGACACCTAACAGATGCTATACTTGGAGGGTTTGACATGCATGGCTGCCGAACACGTTCACAGTGAATGTTGTTTCCAAGTCAAAAACACAAAACACTATTGGTAGTATAGTCAGCATGATGCAATATTATTTAAACCCTCATAACAGGATATTGTGGTCCATTGCCTGTTTAATGCGAGTAAACCAAATGAAATGTTAGGACAGAGCAGCAACTTTGTCAAATCAGAACTCGCCAGCCCGCCTTTTCGTGGCCCTGTCTCTGTCATATAGTGTGCGGTGTCAACTGAATGTGCAGTGTTGAAATTCCCAGGTGTCAAGAGTGTGTGTGTGTGTGTATGGTGGGCTGATGTTGGCAACACCAACGCATCCACTTCTGCTTTCAGTGTTACTTCTCTTTCAGCGAACTAGAGAAGAAGTCCACATGGGTGTGAGACATAAAGAGAAAAAAAGTATTTGTACTAGTTCTGCTGGACACCCATATTTGACCATCTTGAAATTTAAATGTATTGTTTATCTCTAGATTCTGATTAAATATTCACTTGTAGATGCAGGTTAATAGAAATAAAAAAACCTATAAAACCCTATAAAATTATATTTTTAATTGTTCTGTAAATTAGTCTTTATTCTTTATGAATTGTAATTTTTTGTGAAATTGTATTTACAATATTTATAATTAATTATAAATGAAATATAAATTATTTTATTTCAAATTATTTTAAAATTGATTAAAATAATTTCTGAAATTATTTTAAGATTTTAAAATATATTTAAATAATATAATAATAATGTATTTAATGATATTTAATAAATATTATTAAAGTATACTATATACTGTTACTATGTAGATTTAGGCAACATTGAATTGATATGTGGATTTTTTAACCTTTTTTAGTTAAATATTGTTAAAATGTGCAGCTATTTGCAGCAAGCTTTTATTTATCAATTTTTTTTTAACATATTACTTTTACCTTTTATATTTGTTTTGAATCTCTTCACAAACAGCACTTCTAAAAATACTATTGATTGCAGTAATGTCTGTCTACACAAATAGAAGCACTTAACTTGACAACTGGACTACATTTTCAATCATACACAGGAAGTATTAGATCTGTTTTATGGGTATATTGGAAATCACTGCTGTTGTGGTTGGAATATTTGGTTAGTCAGTTGAATTGTCACCTCCCACAACAGAGGCATTAGTGTACAGCGCTGTTTAGATGACAGTATTGTCTCTCCCACATTAAATTACTATTGTGTAATGCCAATACAGTTAATAAACCTCCAAATGATCCCTCTTTCTACAGGACTGCCCACTGGCCTGGGTTAACACGATGGTGTTTGACTACAAGGACCAGCTAAAAACTGGAGAATTTTCCCTGTCCACATGGCCATCAGTCCCAGGTACTTTAAAATGAATTGTTAAGTCTTGTAAGTCTTTTTTTGAATAGTAATTTTTGGTTATTTCATATCAGGATTAGGGACCTCAATTAAGGTTTTAACAGCTCAGTTGTTTTATTTTTAGATGATAAAGGGGATTTGTTGAATCCTATGGGCACTGTTGAGAAAAATCCAAACATTGACAGCACGGCTGGTCTCCTTATTCGATTTCCCAACATCAGACCACACCCCCTGTATTATCCTCCAATTGAAAAGGTGCATTTTTGTGGTTCTCCTTAATGCTTGCACGTTTCTCGTAATGTCTGTACATTTTATGGAAATGCCATATAAATGCTCAGTCATTATCTTCTATTGTTTTCAGCTAAATGAGCTGTGTACGAATGGTGAAAAAGTTGTTGCTACAAAAGAAGAGGTAAGAAATCAAATGTATTGGTCTGTTAGAGGAGAAACATGCATATATGTCAGTCATGAAATGGAAATGGTTGCTACATTAGGGCCTGTATTTCTACAGCACTGTTAAGAGTTGTGGTTTGCTGAAGCATTGAACATTTTCCAATGATTGATTCATATCACTAGAGGCCAAAGCATTAAAACGACTTTAATGAACTTTAATCTATAACAAATGTGATTGTCTTCTTTCAGCACCTGAAACTGAAAGAGATTGTGGACAATAAAAACTACACAGAGTTCTTTGAGGACGAGAAGGAGCTTCTGTGGAAGTTACGTGAAGAGGTGAGGCAGCGATACCCAGAGAGCCTCCCCAAACTCCTCCTCATCACTAAGTGGAACAAACACGAGGACGTGGCTCAGGTATGTTGAACCACTAGTTCCTCGGGATATGATTATTTTTAGACATTGAAAAATGTAACCCTTTCGTTATGCTAAAAAAAAAAATTGCTTGTAAATCTCTCATTATGTTATATAATCCCCAAATCCTGAATTAAATAGTTTTTGTCAATGGCAATTTTGGCAACATTCACTCAAAAGCTGAGGCCCAATGTGATCATTTTCGGCAAATTAAGATCTTCTCTGGGTCAAAATGACTGGAACACGGCACAAGGGTTAATTATTCAAGGAATACCATATAAAAGGCACATTTAAAATAATTGAATAATTCCTTGTAGCCTACATCTGATGTACTACTTTTGACATTTACATTTTTGTATGAATTTATTTGATTTATTTTTGCAGGTAAATGGTCAGTGTAGAATCAAGCAAGTGTCAAAAAAGCAAAACAAAATAAATAATTGATTATATAAATAAAAGCATTAATCCTTTTATTTCATGTCATTTGTTTTATTGTTAAAAAAAGTATTCTTTTGAAAATAAAAAAGTAAAAGTACTTCCAAATTAAATGAAATATTAACAGAATAACTGACAACATTGATTCAGTTTCCTTCTTCAGGATTGATTTGCTCATCATACCACATCTCTCACACATCTTTACCACCATCCAGAGCGCTTTCCGTTCAGACTTTATGGCTTGTGAGTGCATTTTCTTTTTTCTTTTCTCAGATGGTTGGTTTGTTGCGGAAATGGCCAGAATTGCCTGCTTTACATGCTTTAGAACTTCTGGACTACAGTTTCCCTGACCCTCATGTCCGCTCCTTCACCATCCGCTGCCTCAGGAAGTTGTGGTGGGTGGTACCTCTTCTATAATCAACACCTGCTCTTGAGAGCTTTAAAAAAAAAAGTAGCAGGGATGTCTGCACAGGCTCTGTCATGTATATGTATCAAAATCAGAGGAAAAAACACTTAACAATTAACATTTGTAGAGACATTCAAATAAGCGCTTGCAAGTATTTGATACATAATTTAAATAATTCATTTTATTAATATTTAATTTGCATGTCAAGAGAGCCTTGTCTGAATTGAATATTTACGAGGGATTTTATTTTATATTCAAGTTAAAAAACGGCTTATCTGCAATTTCTCATCTAATGTGTTTTTTTCTTCTCAACAGTGACGACGAGCTCTTTCAGTACCTCTTGCAACTGGTACAGGTTCTGAAGTATGAATCCTACCTGGATTGTGACTTGACCTGTTTCTTGCTTAAGAGAGCCCTGGCCAACAAGAAAATAGGTCACTTCTTGTTTTGGCACCTCAGGTATAAATCCATCTTCTTAAAGTGCTCTACAGCAATGCGCCCCCATTTCTTTCAATGTAATTTAGGCTTTGTTTTTGCTTTCTCTAAAGGTCAGAAATGCATGTGCCCTCAGTCAGCTTGAGATTTGGACTTATTCTGGAGGCGTACTGTCGTGGGAGCATCTTTCACATCAAGAGCTTGATGAAGCAGGTTTGTTGCATTTATTCCTTATGTGAAAAGCAAATTAAGTTTTTATAGCACATATATTTTATTGCATATGTGCTGTGATGCAGTTTATCAACCTAAGGTGAGCTATTTGTTTTTTCTTGTGTTTTGCTTTCCGGGGCCCTTTTTGACACTTGGGGCCAAAATTTAGCACTTGACTTGTTTTCTCAGTTACTCGTTCTTGTAATTGTCACATTGCGCTGTGCCTTTTCTTGTAAGAAACGCCAGTTCGCCAGTTCGTTCTGGTACATAAATGTACGTGTTTAAATATAGGAAGTAAGCACAAGGGTGCTGGACTATGTTTTTCTTTGCAGCAGCAGTTCCACAGTGACTGTGCTCAGAACTCGTCTTCTTTTGAATGTTTAATAATAGCCAAACCACTGGAAGGAAGGGGAACTGCACTACACTGCTCAAAGTTTGCAGCTGTTTTTACATGCCTTCTCAAATATTAATTATCACACCATGCTAAATGCATACTGCTTTAATTCAGTCCAGTTTTGTCTCCAAATTTAATGTGTGTGCATATGGATTTGTATGTACTTACACACAGTATATACTTATTATCTCCTTCTCCTACAGAATGAGGCTCTGAATAAAATGAAGGCTCTCAATGACTTTGTGAAATCAGCCAGTCAGAAGGCAACCAGGATACAGACTACAGAGGACATGAAAGTGTGCATCAAACAGGACACTTACATGGAGGCGCTTTCGGATGTCTTTTCCCCTCTCAACCCAAGCATTGTGCTGTGTGAACTATGGTACCATTCACATTCATATTAATAAAGTAGATTTCTAATAAAGTCTCTTAAATGCAGTTAATATAAAATAACACATCTTGAGAGATTTTAGAGGCTGTTGCATCAGCTCTTGTTAACAAATGATATTTCTTTGGTTAACATCCTACAGATGTGGTGTTATTTAGCAATGTAGATTTTGCGATAACTGGAATGATTATGCAAAACACTTTTTAAATAACCCCTCATTATGCAGTTTTTAAGGTTTCATGGGTCGTTTTAGGTTTTTAAGCTGTAACTGAATGTACGACATGATGTAATGTTACAGAAGCAATCATTTTAATTCAGTAATCCCGCTAAATGATCAGGTGCATTGCATACAAGTCATGTAAAAGCAGTTACCAGAAAGCGAAAACAAAGCCTGTTTTGCAACCCTTTGTGTATGTGTGCCATTTCTTGATGCTAATCTTTTTTGTTTCAGTGCAGACAAATGTAAGTTCATGGACTCCAAAATGAAACCTCTGTGGCTGATGTATAAGAACAAATATGATCATGTGGGCATTATCTTCAAAAATGGAGACGGTATGGACAAAAAGTCAAAGATCCCTCCCCCCCCTTCCCCGCCCATGTTTTACTTTTATAAATAAAGACTGTGACCATTATATCTTTATTTATTTTTTTAGATCTGCGGCAGGATATGCTAACCCTTCAGATGATTCAGCTAATGGATGTTTTGTGGAAAACCGAAGGTCTTGACCTCAGGTTTGTATAGTTAACTTTGTTCCGCTGAGATGATCAATTAGCAGAAAATGTGTGCAGTGTATAAGCATCTATCTATATATATATATATATATAATCTATATACACACACACACATACATATTACATAAATATAAATAGAATTTATTAAATTTTTTATTTCAAAAGAGAGAGAGAGAGAGAGAGAGAGAGAGAGAGAGAGATCCTGTGGGAAAAAAAAAAATCAAAATAAATAATTTCTGTTTCTGTTTATTTGTTGGATCCCAGAATGCTGCCCTATGGATGCCTGTCAACCGGGAACAAAACGGGTCTCATCGAGGTGGTGAAAAACTCAGACACTATCGCCAACATCCAGAGAAACAACAGCAACAGTGCAGCCACCGCTGCCTTCAACAAGGACGCTCTTCTCAACTGGCTCAAATCCAAAAACCCAGGGTGAGCAGCACAGTCTCTAATCTTACACCACGCCACAGCCCATGTGGTCTGATTGCTGAAAGCGAGTGTAGCGTAGCCAACAAATTTTGCATCATTTGATGATTATGCATGAGCCATGCATGCTGTTTTCTACTCTCAAACCTCACTCTCAGGGTTAAACCTCTCTTGGCTCTTTTGACCTTTTGGTTTATATGAAACTATAGTGTAACATCAAATGCACTTTGGTAGCAGAAGTTGCAGCAGTGGAGTAAATTTACCCCATGTTATGCTGCGTTTACAATTTCATTTGTTCTTGGCAGGTGTTTTCTACCAAAGTGGCTTGATGTGCATATTGGTTTTTGTGATAACGGCTAAGTATACAAGCTGAGCACTAAGAAGAAACCACAACGCATGTTGCATTGTGTAACAGTCGCCTTTTGCAAGTTGTCGATCCTGTCAGAATGGGAAAAAAATGACCTTTTCAGAAATGCACTGGTTTAGAGAAGTCTGAGTGTTGGGGTCTTTTTGGGGTCAAACTAACCTTCAGCATCAGCACTTATTCACAATGTACTTGCGGACATGACTGATCTTTAATTCACTTCTGTGTGAAGCATTTAGGCAACTAACAAAACTAACCAGCTACTTACTATGATGCATGCATGATTTTTCTTCAAGTATCCTGTTTATACATGAACTCTTGAAACTAGAGTGCAATAAACTGAAGACGCTGATGGCTTGTCTGAAATAGATATATGTCCCCTGTGGACATATCCAGTTCTGTTCACTGGTTGTCCACTTACTGTAAATGTTATGCTATATTGTAAGGAATAACAGAGTATGGGACACTCATAATAGGTCCTGTCCATTGCTTACAGATTGGATGATGTTGTTTGGTGTTTTGATGTTACATTTTGGTCTTTAAGAAATGAAGGCATTCATAAAGAAGTACATTATTTGCTGAGCAGTTTACTGAGTCTGTGTCTAAAGTACAGATGTATCTTTTTGCCCAGCATGCCAATATATATATATATATATATATATATGTCATGTTCCATTGTTCTTTTATTTTAATTAACTGCATTGTTTTCTTGCACTTTTGTGACAAACAGTGCAGTAATTGTGTTAAACACTGCATAATACACAAAAAGAGTTTTCACTGCAACTGTCAAAAAATGTTCCTCATTTTATTTTTATGATCTGAAGTGAGGGTTTTTTTTACTCAACAATTTTTACCCTCATTTAGCATTTACTATATTAATTTTAGACACTGTGTCCAGCTATTGAATGCCTTTTGATCAAATTGAAAGTCTTTCTAGTATGGCTTCTTATGGAATCTGAGCTAATGTGGAAAGAGGTTTGAACAGGAAGACGCATTACACATTCACCCAGCAATATTAATGTTAAATGTCTCAGGTGAGTCATAGAGTGACTGAAAATTATCAGACAGAAACAAAGCAGAAAATATTTAACACTATGAGAAGGGCAACCCTCAGTGACTCAACATTTAAATCTATCTGTCTGTCTATCTATCTATCTATCTATCTAATATGTTTGTATGCACACATACAGTAAATGTGTGTGCTCATGAGTTAGCAAACGGGAAGATAGATAATGGGTTATGAATTCAAATATCAATTTTTATTTTATTTTTTTTCAGGGATAAACTGGATCAAGCCATTGAGGAATTCACCCTCTCCTGCGCAGGCTACTGTGTAGCCACATATGTTCTCGGAATAGGGGACCGTCACAGTGACAATATAATGATCAGGGAAACGGGTCAGGTGAGAGTGAACTCGGTGACCTAGCAGTGCTGTGTAATCATAAATTGTATCACAAGATGGCACCAGCCATCCATATGAGTGCTATCCATATGAGAATGGGTTGCACTTATCCTATTTCACATACTCTGAATTGTTTGCAGTTATTCCATATAGACTTCGGGCACTTTTTGGGGAACTTTAAGAGCAAATTCGGGATCAACAGAGAACGTGTGCCTTTCATTCTGACATACGACTTTGTCCATGTAATCCAAGAGGGCCGGACCAACAACAGCGAGAAATTTGAACGGTTAGTACATATGTTTTTTAACTTTAATGCCAGAAAGCTAGTTTAGCTAGTTCTGACTTTCGTTTAGTGTTTTGTTCTAAACTATAACCATTCAAAACTAGTCTTTTTTTTTTATAGCATACTTCCATTTTTATCAGCTGCATTTATCAAACGTTCAACACCTGTGTAAAACTGTCACACAAAAATAAGTATTAGGAAGGCTTCTATGCTTTTCAACAGAAAGTATTTTTTACATTCCTCTGTAATGTATGGAAACTGCTGACTGTTTATAACCTTGACAGACTGCATTTATATGTAACCTGCTAATAAATGTAAGGTTTTGTGAGGAAAGAGACTATGTAAAATTCATTGCTGAATAAGGAAAGAGTTTGTGTGTTCTTATCTTTGCCAGGTTTCGCGAGTGCTGCGAACAAGCCTATAAAATCCTTTGCCGGAATGGGACTCTTTTTGTGAATCTTTTTGCCTTGATGAAAGCTGCAGGACTCCCTGAGCTCAGTTCTTCCAAAGACATCCAGTATCTCAAGGTAAGAATTGCACAGACAGTTATTATTTATTACCCACGAGATGGGTAATATTTGCAGTTTCTCTAGTGTTTTACAACCATGAAATATCAAATCCAAAAGGAGGACATCTAAAGACACTGTTATGTATGGGATTTGTTTTTAGAGCAAGGCTAAAACAAAATGTTACCTATAATTCTTCATATAGAGTTCACCCAAAGATTGTCATTATATTGTCAAACCTTTGCTACTTTCTTTTTTTTTTTTTGAAAAAACAAAAAAGGGTAATTTGAAGAGTTTATTGTATGATATAGTATGGACAAAAAGAGAGGGAGACAAAACAATGGCAATTTTTTTTTCTGGGTGAATTGTCCCTTTAAAAGGATGATTCACCCAAAAATTAATATTTGCTGAACATTTTCTTCATCTAAACAGATTTGAGAAATTTTGCATTGCATCACTTGCTCTCCAATGGATCCTCTGTAGTGAATGGGTGCCGTCAGAATGAGAGTCCAGACAGATGATAAAAACATGACAGTAATCCACGTGTCTTAATGTCTTGTGAATTGAAAATCTGTGTGTTTGTAAGAAACAAATTCATCAAGATGTTTTTAACTTCCGGCTAAAATCCTCTAAAATAGTCCTCTATCTATAATGTTGTCTTTTCTGAATCAGGAGAGGAATATGCATAGATCAAGGACTATTTACAAGTACCATGTAAACCGTCCAAAACAGTCCTAAACAAATATATTGGTGGATTTTGATGTGGACAACAGTGGATGGGATTTTTCACGGGAGGAAGTGTTATCATGGACATGTATTTTGGACATGTATTTCCCTTAATGATGGATTTGTTTCTTACAAACACACAGTTTTTAGATTTGCAAGATGCTAGTTGATAGATTGAAGTGGTGTGGATTATTGTGATGTTTTTATCAGCTGTTTGGACTCTCATTCTGATGGCACCCATTCACTGCAGATTATCCATTATTGAGGAAGTGATGTAATGCTATATTTATCTAAATTCGTCATGATGTAGAAACAAACTCATCTACACCTTGGGTGAGAAAATTAAGCGAGTTGTCATCTTTGGGTTAACTATTCCTTGAAGAGTCTCATTCATTAGAGGAATAATGAATGTCATAACTAGGTGGATACAGAATATGTTCAGTGTTGACATTCCACCTCCATCATGACGGATTGTTCTTTTTCTCACAGGACTCTTTGGCACTGGGGAAATCTGAGGAGGAAGCACTGAAGAACTTTAAAGTGAAATTTAATGAAGCTCTAAGAGAGAGCTGGAAGACCAAGGTGAACTGGATGATGCACACTTTTGCCAAAGATAACAGATAAATGGCATTCGATCACAGGAGACCCACTGTAAACCTCTTGATGCTGAGTTTTGATTTAAACCAATGCAGCTTTGAACACAATATATGTTGCACTGCTGTCTGGCATTTATGGCATTATACTTCCATGCAAAGGCAAAATGCCGTAACTAAACAGTTTGTTAAAACTGAGTTATCAACAATATCATAGGTCAAATGCGACTAGATTCTGTGTTTAAAATCCAGAAATTCTGCGTTTTGCCTTTACAGGGCAGTATATACATCAACAGCTGTTTAGCGAATGTTTACATCTGTGACGTAATAGTAAATATTTCTATACATTTGTTTTAGTGAGACCTACTGCTTGAAATTAGAGTAATTTCAGATACATGTTGTATTTGCAACACACTGCACTGGGAATCGAAGCTACTAATTTAACAAACTATTGGCGTGCCACTAATTTAACTAGCATCTCTGGTTTGTTTCCATCACATTTGTATACCTGCAAAGAGAAAAGCTCAGAGCAATTGAGATTAATGTATTTATCATTTCTAACTGTACAGCATAGGTGACTTTTGTTCTGGAGAAGAAAGCACTTCGTGTTTTCATAAGGTTTACATTTTTGTTTCAGGATTTTTGTTTCTCTGTTTACATGAATTTGTTTGGTTGTACATATTCTTTAGTGTATCATACGTATATTTACATTCCTTAAAACAGTATTTTTTAATTTTAATGATTTGTATACTAGGAAAATTGTTCATCAGGAAAGCCTTTGTATAGTGGTGTACATGAGAAGACATTTTGTATGGCAGTGTAGAAATGAGCCTTAAATATTTTGTATTTGTGGGGTATTCTGTGCCTTTGGGATAAGACACAAGCCATCTTGAAGTCATGTCCAAAGAGTTTGCTTTTTGTTCAGTGAAATGTGTGCAAAGGATTTATGCCTTGTGCTACTGTACTATAAATCAGGGCAAAAGTGGAATATTATTGCTCTGTAGAACAATGCGCTGTTAATTGTGTGCCTATTTTGAATATAGAGTCGGTCAGGCTTGTGTTTTCTCTTCCGGTAAACCTTAATCAATTCCAGAATGTATCACCACAGTATTCTCTGACTGAATCCACTGCTACCTGATTCATGAAGATACTTTTTCTCAACAGATGCTTAAATGCTGTTTGTTTTGAATCTTTAAATATCCTCTAGAATGTGAATTTTTAAAAGAGATTTAAAGCTAAATCCACCTAATCTTTATATATGAAAGTCCTATAAACACCCACTGCATATCATTTTAATAATGTACGGAAGATTAGTGTACAGAGGGATAACTTTCACATAATGGATTTTAGCATTGGTGTAGGTATTGATGAGTATCTATTGGACTACTAACTCAGTATCTCTCATGCTGTGGTCTTGTCCAAGCCTTCATTAATTTGTTTTTGATTATGTGTTTTTGATATGATCTTTAGTCACTTCACAGAGTGAAACGCTAGGATCTTTAATTTCTCAGTTTACTAATGTATTGTTTGTTTTTAAACATGACTGCTTTATGAAGTTTTCAGAGATATGAGTTATGTAGAGTGTTCTTCTTTCTCATGTATGCTATAAATTATTGATTACGAAATTGATTTGTGGGTTATTTATTTGTTTTTGTTAAATGAGTGGTTTTTGATAGCTACACAGAGGCACTGAGAAAGGAGCCAGACCTTTAGCTGTCTATGTATCTGCCATCTCCCAGGGAGGAAAATAATAAATTGGTGCGTTTTTCTGACATTAAACGAATAGTTCAACCCCAGGCCATCTTTGAATGTAGATGTAGTTTGTGTCTTCATCTGAACAGATTTGGAGAAATTTAGCATGATATCACTTGCTCTCCAATGGATCCTCTGCAGTGAATGGGTGCCGTCAGAATGAGAGTCCAAACAGATGATAAAAAACAATAATCCACATGACTCAAGTATCAATTAACATCTTGTGAAAAGTAAAAAGCTGTGTGTTTGTAAGAAACAAATCCATCAAGAAGTCTGCTTCCTCTACAATATTGCTTTCTCAGGCGAAAAAGTAGTTTCCTCTGAATCAAGATAGAAATATGCACAGATCAAGCACCGTTTATAAGTAAAGATTGTTCAAAACAGTTCAAAACAAATATGTTAGTGGATTTTAATGTGAGAGAACAGCGGGCAATGGATTTTTTGGGAAGCATAATTATGGATTACAGACTCATATTTTGGCCAAAAGTGGTTTAAATTAACAATACCTTAATAATGGATTTGTTTCGTATAAACACACAGCTTTTTTACATCGCAAGACATTAATTGACATAGAGGAGTTGTGGATTATTGTGATGTTTTTATCAGCTGTTTGGATACTCATTCTGACGGCACCCATTCACTGCAGAGGATCCATTGGTGAGCAAGTGACGTGAAGCTAAATTTCTCCAAATTTGTTTTGATGAGGAAACAAACTCGTATACATCTCGGATGGCCTGAGGTTGGGTACATTTTCAGCAAATTTAGATTTTTGGATGAACTGTTCCTTTAAGGTGGCTGTCACAATGTGGCTGATTTACCCGAATTCACCCTACTTAATTTCCAGAATTCAGACTAGTGTGGGACAGGAAGTTAAATACGCCTGATCGGCATTTGAATGTTATTATTGTATGTGTTGGAGAAATATAAACAGCGAAAATGAAACGGAGATAAAAGGGGAAGTGGAAGCTGCATGAGACCTCAATCTTTATTGTGTAATGAATGATAAACGAGGTTTTCCCAGTGTGAGGAGTACAGTAAATGAGACTGCTGGGAAACTCTCAGTAACATATGCTCTGAGACTAGGGCTTAGAAACAGTGGTGATAACAGTAAGAACAATGAATTCTGTTTTAGTTCAGTTGAAGGATTTTCTGTAATACGGCAATCAGTATTTAATCCTGAGAAACAGAAATCCCACTCAGGCACCTTAATGGTTTATTGTAAAAGCTAATTATACAGTAACACATTTACTCTAAATAACTGCAAATTTATTGTTAAGCCAAACTTTAAGGTGATATGCTGTGTAAGGTTTATGTCAATCATAGGAATATACAATGAAACTGTAAAATCCCATTAAATGTCTCTTTTGCTACAGTATTTATAGAAAGAAAAAGATTGAATTGATAATATTTTGTCGAAAAATAGCTGAAGAATGCAATCAAAAGAACTTCAGAGAGTACACGAGATGGCCACAAAAGTGCTTTTTAGATAAAGTAGCTATACTAAAACTGAAAAATAGTATGACCTATTACATTGGCCTGTTTATGAGTGGTGTCAGTTTAATGCTTAGGTTACTTTTTAGACTGTTATGTAGATTTTCATTCCTCTTGTAATAATACATTAAAAATAAAGATAAGTATTAGATCAGTGCTTTTTACATTTATTCTCAGAATGTGATTTTTCATTCCTCTTGTTATACTAAAATGATCTATAATAAATACACTATATTGCCAAAAGTATTGGGTCACCCCCTTCTAATGAACAGGTTTGACTACTTCCATGAGTACAAATCTTAATGTTAAAGCATATAATGATATTCTAGGGAATAGTGTGCTTCTAATTTTAAAGCAACAGTTTGGACAGGACCCTTTTCTCTTCTAACATGACAATGCCTCTGTGTATAACACAAGGTTCAAAAAGAAATGATTGATTTAGCCAGTGTGGAAGAACCTGACTGGTCTGCAGAAAGCCAAGTCCTAATCCAAGCTGAACACCTCTGGTGTGACTTTAAATGCAGATCTTGAGCCAAAAACTCTTTACCAAACACCAATGACTTGTAACACTGCTTAAACATTAAGATTTGTACTCATGGAAATGACTAAAGTAGTCAAACCTGTTCATTAGAAGGGGGTGACCCAATACTTTTGGCAATATAGTGTATATCAAACCCCCCTCTTTGCTTGCTCACCGATCACTAGTAAGATATTGGCAGCGTCACAGCGCCCTCTGATGGCGACGGCCGCGCGTCGCACCGGCAGGAACTGAATCAGCAGCGGCGCGTTTACGCTCTCGAGTCACTCCAGCGCTGCCGACTGTCGGGATGTGACCCCGGAACAGGACGCCTCCTTATACACAACACAGCTCTCAGATACAACAAAAACGACATAATCCTGGACCAGGAGAGGTAAGTCGTCAAAGCGGAGGTGTTTGAGGCAGCATATGAAAATTACGCCCCAAAACGAGGCGTGAATTGTAGCGGTTTGGCTGTTTTTCTGTTGCTAGCGAGCTAATGTGTGTGTGTATGTGAATGGGAATTGTGGGAACTTCATTCAGGGCTTTGTTACAGCTCCACTATCCAGTTTGTCTGTTAAAACACCCACTGTATCTTACGCACACTAACTTTTCTCCTTTAAACACTATAGTCGTAGATAAAAGACCGTTTGTTTTACTGACAATCTTCATTTTAAAGATAAATGAGAGATATATGCGCGCGTTTTGCCACAGGAAGAGAGAAGAGGACTTGAGTCATTCCAGTCCGCTAACTGACTGCTGTACTAGTTCAGTATTAGAACAGATACTTTGTACGCTTAAAATGTAATTGTAAGCTCATTTGCATATTAATGACGTCGTTTATGATCTATACACGTTGTACTGTTTACCTTCATTGCTTTTAGCACCCTTTCAGCACATGAATCTGCTGCTGTGAATGCACAGATATGTTTAAATGCTCATTGTGGTTGTATTAATGCTTTTAATGAAGAAAAAAATAATAATAATTCCCCCACCTGATTCTATAAATGCAGCACTTTTATGATGAGTTTTTGTGTTTGCTTGCATCAATTTAATATTTATAGGTTTATTTGTTCATCTTAGACTCTCAGTTCAGAAAGAATCTCAGTCACTTGTGCCACATTATCATGTCTTAGTGGCAATGATAGGCTATTTTTAGTCTCTCCACACCCTAAACTCATTGTGAATACAGAATACATCTGTCTGGCTCGCATTTGGCTATGAAACTGGCAGTCTGCCTGTAGTGGGCACTTGAACCGCGCTGGGCTTCGAGAGCTGACGGGACAGGGCAGGGCCAGCTACTTGTGAACTTGGAAGTCAAACTGTATTTTCTTCAGTCTTCACATTCTCCTGAGGGATCCTGACTCTTTGAATCCAAGAAAGACGGTTCTCCTCCTTTATGGCGGGGGGGCAGGTGCGGCTCATGGACCGCTCAACCGCTGCGTCCCGAAGGGAGATCATCAGCTGCCTTTGAGCTACAAGCTTAGGCATGGACTCAGACCTCCTGCCAAGCCAAGCTTCCTCACATTTTTTTTTGTTGTTGTTGTGGGGAGCCCAGCCCCCCTGGTGTCGCTTGGCATCCCCCCACCCCCACTTTTTTGTGTCCGTCAGACACAACACAGGCCGGGTTTATGCCTTTAAGGCATGCTCCTACTTGATCAAGGCTGGGATCCAGGCTTAAATCAGCCTCGCTGGCTGCAAATGTGGCTTCTTTCTGTGGCAATTAGCGAAATCCTCTTTGGCTTGCTTAAATTTTCAGTGGTTGGCTTCCTTTGACTTTGAAGAATTTTGCTTACACACTATTAATGATCTCAACCCTCTTCTTGCATTTTAACATTATACAAAAAATGTAAAAAGTATGTGTGTGTATAGGTATATATATATATATATATACTTTTTTAATTTTGTATATATATTGTGTGTGTGTTAAAAAAATTTAATAAAATATATGAACAATATATAGAAATATATATTGTTTATATATTTTATTTTATTTACATTTTTTTTACCTGGTTTAAATCTCAGACAAATTAGCCACACCTTATGAGGAAAGGCCTGACTTCCTGCCTTGAAATATAGTGTTTAAGCCTATTTAGTTGAAGTTTTCTTAAATCGTATTATGGAGAGAATTGTCTTGTCATAGTTTCATATAGCTGTATATCTCTGACAGCCGGTGCAGAAGTGATCCCAAAGGGAGCTTCTTACTGCAGTGGGTTTTGTATTGTGATTCATGACAAGCGCTCTGGTGCATGACAACCATCTTGTGAAACACTTATACTAGATGGATTTAAATACCAAGGAGATGCATTGACAAAATAAACCTTAGAAAACTTCAGTAATATTTGAACCCCTTTACACCCTGTCATAAAAACTTTGTTGTGACTAAACTTATGGTGAAATGAATTTTTTTAATTTACACTCAATGTGTACTAAGCTGAAATTCCAAAGTATCATTCCCTATCTGCTTTTCAACTATGTAGACTTTTTTTTTTTTTAAATAGTTAATTAAAATCAACTTATTTTTATATTGACTGTTTTTGAATTTACAGGGATTGCATTGCTGGGTCATGCTTCATGCATTGCTAACGAGTCATGACCTAGTTATCAGTCATACCGGCTCTGGCTGCCTCATCTCTATTGTTGTCAAATACACTTAACTATTGTTTCCACACTGTATATGGCTAGTTTACCTTAAAATCTGCTGGCAAGTGATTCAGTCATATCCATACTTGGACTTTATAGTGGCTAAACATTGCAATTAAACTATATTTTCTGTCATAATTACCTCTGCATGTCTTTTATTTTATTGTTTCGTTCAAAGTAGACGGGAATGTGGAGGCAGAATGAAGGGGAAGAAAGCTAAGGACAGTCAAACCAGTTTGTTGTTTGTTGTAGGTGGTTTCCAGTTGTAATTATAATCCGATTATAACCCACTGGATGTCGACTGGTCCAGTTAGTTTTTGATCATGTAAATGGATTTCAGTTAGGTCAAGGCTTGGCGGTTGAGATGTAAAAGAGATCTCTAAAACAGTGCCCTCTGCTGAATCACCATTCCCTCAGGTAAAACGGAAAAAATCTCCTTTCATCACATTTAGTATTAGTTTATTTTTTACTCATTCAGTCCAGCTGCTCATGGAGGGGACATGATGTTATTCTGCTGTCGCTGACAGAATTACTTTGGCCGTACAATTAGTTTTGGGGTTTGGTAGTTAGTCTTATCCAATAATTCAAGTCAGCATCATCTGTTTCCACTGACAGGCAAAGGTTGTGTAACATCCTATGATCCAAAGAAAATCCACTGTGTCTTGGGAATTTGTTATACCATGGAAAACCATTTGTGCCAATTATGTTTTAGATGGTGATTGGTTAACATTCTGGCTGCAAATACAGTAGGTTGTTTGTTTATTCTCATATTGAAGCAAGTCTTGTTGAATTTTTTTTGTCTTTTGAGGGCATCTTTTTTGATGAGCTGAATTAGTTATGGTCAGCAGACAGATTTTGATTGCTTTGCATACATTACACGGCTTAAAAAATATGTACAGACCCAAACAACGTTTCTTAATTTCTAAACCATGTGTATTTCTAAAGGAGTTGGTCCTCCCTAACATCTTCCACTCTTCTCGGAAGGCTTTTCACTAGATGTTGGAACATGGCTGCAGGGATTTGCTCCCGTTCCAACACAAGCATCAGTGATGTCTGCCATACTGATTTTTGCATACTAAATAGAATGGAAGTGCGCATAGTATGTTTCTTACTGAACTAATGCAAAAGATGTTTCTTGAATTGAAGATAAATTCTTTCTGATGCATGTTTTCTATCACGTTCAAACAATTGAGGAATCTTTCTCAGCAAGCTGTTTGTAAAGATTCAAATGACTTGATGAGTCTATAAATAGAACTGCTATCTGGATTGTGGATCTCCTTCCAGAGCTTCTGCACCTTCCCTACATGGATAGTGGCAGGAGTCACTGATAAACTGATCTTTTGCAGTATCGTTGCTTTGGCTCAGTTGCTTATGACCTTGCAGCAGTGAAATAACATCCAGTCAGTGACCCAACTGAGACTAAAACACTTTGGTTTTATCTGCTTTTAAAACAGGAGCTCCATGTTGTGATCTGAATTGAGCTCCAATTAAACTCATGGGAAACCAAATGACACTAACTTGAGCCTCAGTGCAGGCTGGGTCATGACTGAACCAGAGGATAGGTGTTCTATATTTAGCCCATCGCCACATGATTTGACATCTTCCACCGTGAAATCAGGAAAAGTCTAAAATGACATCTGTTGGCAATAGCACTGATTAGTGAGTGTTTTTTTTCTCTGTTGGAACTTATATATACATAATCGTATAGGATTTAAAACAGAATAAATCTTAGAATTGTACAGGAAATGCTATAGTATACCTAAAAGACAGGAATAAATATAATTGTTTTTATTTATTTAATTCGTTTTTTATATATATATATATAATATATAATATAGTTTTTATATGATTTTATATTTAATATATGTCAATTCTTAATAAAACCTTTTTTGATTTTAGATTATTTTTAGATTTTAAGGTTTATTGAAAATCCTTTTTTTTTTTTTTTTTTACATTTTGCTTTATACTTGGGGTAAATAATTTGGGAACTCCTGATTAAAGCATGTAAAATTTTATATTGCATCTTAATTGTGAACACTTTAATTTTTTAAAGCAACTGACAGACCATTATAGGCCATAGTATTGGTTATTTGCTGTAAGATAATTAACGTCTATAAGTAGGTATTAATAAAGCCAGATTTCTAGTGTTGTGCATCTTTTCCAAAGTGGGGTTCCCTAAATGTTAAATTGTATATTTTTAAGTTGTCTTGTGTTGTGGCATGGCTTGTCTTTTCCAGCTGCAATAAAAATAAAAACAGCATCAATATTTATTGTCATTCTATGATTAAACTCAAGTTTATTTTACATTATATAGTGAGTATTTCATTCTATGAAAATGTACAAATTATTTTAATAATGATTTGCTCTATTTTTACAGTCTATCATCTACATATTTTAAGAAATATGCAGACTTGCTCAAACAAAACGCCTGCTTCTGAGCTGCGGTGTGCTACACATCTAAAGCCCTGAAAGATTATGGGGCATTTTTCAGAGATTCATACCCACAGTCTTAGAAGGATGAGGTAGGTGCGTTGTTATGCACCAGCTTTTCTTGGGTGTTTGCGGCAGAGATGAGCTGCAGTGAGTCTGCCTGCTGTCTGGCCTGTCTCGTCTCCAGCAGGAAGGACAGTCATGATCAAAAGCGAGAAAGGGAGAGCGAGCCGTCTCCCCCCTGAAGGTGTGCCTGGTGTCACAGAGCTGCCGAGCTGACGCTCCGGTCCCTCTTGTGTCTTTCATCTGCGAGCACTCCTCATCCCCCCACGGCTGCCAGCGAGACGCAGCAGAATAAAGTGCATGCTTTATTGAATATGAAGCCCTTTTGATGCCACGGCCCTTTGGTGACTGATGAGTCTGTGACTGTAGAGGAAATCTGGGTTAGTTATTTTGCCAGCGTCGCCCGTTTTTATACCGCTTTCTGTCTTAAACGCCTTCCTGGCTTACATTAAGTAGCCTTCAGAAATTTAAGCTTGCAACATGCCGGATAGGCCATGGGGAGGTACTGTCATTCTTAAAGTCAAGGCCAGACAAACGTATCCGTCGTGAAATGAAAGGTTGAACCAGCGTTTCAATTAAATATAGGCTAACCCCACATCAAACAAGCTGTCAACATGTATTAGAGGCTCTTTGTGCAGATAAGAGGGCGTGAGACATCACAGGCTGGATGTCGCCAAAGGATTCACTCTGACACATTCACAAAACCCCCAGAATATATTTGATGCCATTCATTTTGCTCAATTGTCAGTGCTTCGTACTGTATGTGATGTACTTCCTTCTCAAATTTTTGGGTTTTTTCTCCACATGACATTGGTATAAGATGCATTATTGATTATGGATTAGGTGGTATTAGTGCAGTCTGTCTCTGTTTGTGTTTTGTATTTCTGGAAAATAACATTTGGGGCATCAGATCGTTTTGTCTTGTGGCTTTCTTCTGTGATTATGTCCTTTTTTGCTTCTCAAGGTCCTTAATTGTTTCATACTGAGTAAGTTTGAAAATAGGTCATTAGGAAGTGAGCAAGATGAGGGAAAGCTGGGAGCACGGTTAGATCTTCCATTAAATATGCATGAGGACCATTTATGATGCTGTCAACCTGCTCCATGATCTGAAGTGTGTTCAGACTTCACACACTGTCATTCTGCTTAATTAGAAGCTTTCTGCATTCGGCAAAGGTTACGATGGGTTTGATTTTATTTATTTATTTATTTTTTTTAAGCCGATATATTTGATAGATTGCGAACAGCTAGCTCATAGGGTTTTTCTTCTTTTAGGTCTGATTCACATTTCTAGGCCCTCATGCATCATATTTCTTGTATGAAACCCAAGCAGGAAAGTATTCAACTCACGAGTTCTGAAAATAAAATTTGGGATATGAATAATTGAATACTCTCTTGCTCTGTGTGCGGTTGCTCAGCAGTGCGTCAGGAGCGGGGGGGATGAACCGAGAGGAAGCCCCTGGCAAGTCTCCTGAGGAGATGTACATCCAGCAGAAGGTGCGGGTGCTGCTCATGCTCAAGAAAATGGGATCAAATGTAAGTGTCAGACCAATGAGAATAAGACATAAAGATGACATCAAATGGCTTCACTTTTAACATAACTAATGTGACACATTTTTGAGTGTTTTGTGTGAGAGAATGTGTGCAGGATTAAATTAGATGTCATTGGTTAATATTGTTTTCCCCCAGCTGTGCAGACTATTAAAAACACCTTGTTTTCTTTAGGATAACCTGCATTTTTATTGAATAATAATGCAAAACAAGACTTAGGATACTATCGAAAGCTAATCGCTTATATATAAACCAGTCGTTGTCTTGAATTTGGTGACCATTTCATTATTCCTTGAAACTGATCTAGTGCTCGACAGTTTAGTGGCATTTTAAATCATTCTTAACTGAACACTGGCATGGATTTTCAGTGCCAAATGTGAAGCTCTTTTTTGTCCCCACCCTTACAGCTGACACCAAACGAGGAAGCGTTTCTGCGGAATTATGCAGGCGTGGTGCACAGCCAGATGAGTCAGTTGCCACAGCACCCTATTGACCAGGGTAAGTCAACATTTACAGCCTGAACACAGCAGGCCAAACCTCCACCCTTTACCACGTACACTCTTATTTACTGAGGAACTACTGTAGTTCTTATCATACTGGACATTGGAATATTAGAAGGATTATTGTCTTTCTTGGTTGTTTCGATTTTAATGACACCATTTCCAAATATAATGTCATGCATGATAGGGTAAGTTGACACTGGATCATGTATAAATTGGATTTTAACAAAGTATAAATAAATATAAATATATGTATGTATGTGTGTATATATATATGTATATATGTATATGTGTGTGTATATATATATATATATATATATATATATATATATATATATATATATATATATATATATATATATATATATATATATATATATATATATATATATATATATATATATATATATATATATATATATATATATATATATATATATATATATATATATATATATATATATATATATATATATATATATATATATATATATATTAGTGCTGTCAATCGATTAAAAATTTAATCGCGTTAATCACAGTCATGGGCTGTGATTTAATCATGATTAATCGCAAATTTAAAATACTAGGATTTACCTGTAAATGTGTTGAAAAGAAATGCATAAAACTAGTTTAAGGAAACAGAACCTTTCACACTTCCGCCAGGTATGAGACATAATCCTTTATTATATATAATCCTTAATCCTATATTATTTTATCATTATTCTTTTTTTTTTTTCAGCCATTATCAGCATTTATACTGGCAATAAAACGTTTACCAAACCACATCGCTTCAATCCCAGTATACATTTACCCAACTATTATCAAAAGTATTTCTAAATAAATACGACAAAACATTTTCTTGCGACCTTACATGAAGTATTATGATAAAATGCGTTATGAAGAAGAATTAGACCTGTTCTGCAGCTGCATTAGAGCTAATATTAGCATCATACTACATAAGACAATTTATGAGATTAATAGTACACTTTTACTCAGAACTCACTTCAAACCACCATCGAGTGTTTGTAATAAGTTCCTTTTGCGATCACGTGGAATTTGGTCGTTTACTGTTGTTAAAATATGCTATTTATAGCCTTTTATATCGCTGCACAAATTAGCATTTCAGATGTACACATTCAATCTCAAGAAAATCACATACAGACCATATCTATCGTAATCGTGTGTTTATTATCTTATATAATCTATAGTGGCTGTTGTCATATTTATCTCTGCTGTGTAAAAGCTTTAACATGTATGCTCTGCTGAAACTCACGTTGTTTGTGATGTTATAACCGCCTCTCCGTTCTTAAGTTGCCAGGTATACATTCCAAGTGTAATACACATTAGTAAAAGGATCTATTTTCATTTTTATTTGTCTATATACACTTTGGGTGGCCGCGGTACATTAAATAAGTAGCCCAAAAAAACGCAACCCACGGCTCTGTAATTTTTTCTCGCGACTGTATTTTCAAATTAGCCCACTTGTGCCGTTACCCTGGCAACACTGGTGCTGTACCCTCATCACACAATGATGGATAACCTTCTGCGCTGCGATGACGAGAAGAAGTTAGGGTCAAACCTTATCAAACGATTAATCTGCGTTAAAAAAATATTAACATGTTACATTTTTTCGATTAATCGCATGCGTTAACGCGTTAACGTTGACACTAATATATATATATATATATATATATATATATATATATATTACACACACACAGTGCCCTCCACTAATATTGGCACCCTTGATAAATATGAGCAAAGGCAGCTGTGAAAATAAATCTGCATTGTTTATCCTTTTGATCTTTCACTCAAAAAATTCACAAAATTCTAACCTATCATTGAAGTAAAACAATTGAAAGTGGGGAGAAAATCCAATGAATGTTGGCCACAATTATTGGCACCCCTAGAAATTCTTTTGAGTAAAATATCTCTGAAGTATATTCCCATTCATATTTACATTTGTTTAGCACACCAGGGTGACTAGGAGCATGAAATTGTCCAGCCATGACTTCTTGTTCCACAGGATTATAAATATGAGGAACACAAAGGCCAAATTCCCTTAATCATCCATCACAAGGAGTGATGTGCAGACCAAGATTGTTGAGCTTCACAAAATAGAAAGTGGCTGTAAGAAAAGTGTTAAAGCTATGGAAATCCCCATTTCCACCATCAGGGTAATAACTAAGAGTTTCCAATCAACTAAAGATGGTAAAAATCTGCCTGGAAGAGGACGCGTGTCTATATTGTCCTAATGCACAGTGAGGAGGAGAGTTTGAGTGGCCAAAGACTCTCAGAGGATCACAGCTGGAGAATTGTAGAGATTAGTTGAGTCTTGGGGTCAGAAACCTAAAAAAAAATGAATCAAACATCCCCTACATCACCACATGTTGTTTGGGAGGGTTTCAAGGAACATTCTCCTCACTCATCCAAAAACAAACTCCAGCAAATTCAGTTATCCGGCACTGGCTTCTATGGTCAGATGAAACTGAAAAAAAGAGCTTTTTGGCAGCAAACCCACTAGATGGGTTTAGTACAAACGGGGATAAAAAGTGCCCCGTGTCCACGGTTAAATACACTGCTGGATCTTTAATGTTGTGGGCCTGTTTTTCTGCCAGAGGTCCTGAACATCTTGTCAACATATAAAAAATCAAAACCTGACTGCCTCTGTTAGAAATCTTATAATGGGCCATGTTTGGATCTTCCACCAGGACAACAATCCAAAACAAACATCAAAATAAACACAAAAATGGGTCACTGAGCACAAAATGAATCTTTTACCATGGCTGTCCCTGTCCTCTGACCTGAACCCTGCAGAAAATGAGTGGGGTGAACTGAAGAGAAGAAGTACTAACATGGAGCTGTGAATCTGAAGAATCTGGAGAGATTTTTCTCTTATCAGGTTTTCTCCAAACTCTTCATTCTTTATAGGAGAAAACTCAGAGCTGTTATCTAGGGAAAAGGACGTTGCAATAATTAGGTGCCAATAATTGTGGTCAACATGAACTAGAGAAAGCATTAATTTCACAATGAGATTTTCCCCCCACTTTCAATTGTTTTACTTCAATAATTTTGCGAATTTTTTGAATGAAAGATAAAAAGGATAAACAATGCAGATTTATTTTCACAGCCGACTTTGCTCATATTTACCAAGGGTGCCAATATTAGTGGAGGGCACTGTACATATATATGTATGTGTGTATATATATATAAATATAAATAATGTATACACACACGCCAATGGTCCTCACAAAATCGGAAATATCAGATTTTACTATCCATGTGGGGACGTCTGGTCCTCACAAGTATAGCTAAACAAGCCCACAGACACACACTCTGCCGGTCAAAAGTTAGGGATCAGTAAGATTTTTAAAGTTTTTTTTAAAGAAGTTTCTTCTGCTCATTAAGGCTGTATCTTTTTGATCAAAATAGATTTTTTTTTTTTATTATTATTATTAACAGATTTATTTATAGATTATATTTTTTGAAATATTATTGCAATTTAAAATAACAGTTTTCTGTTTTAATATACTTTAAAATATAATTTATTTCTGTGATCAAAGCTGAATTTTCAGCATCATTACTCCAGTCTTCAGTGTCACATGATCCTTCAGAAATCTTTCTAATATGCTGATTTATAATCAATGTTGGAAACTGTTGTGCTGCTTCATATTTTTGTTTTGAGACCTGTGATATTTTTTTAGGATTCTCTGATTAATAAAAAGTTAAAAAGAACAGCATTTATTTTTTTTTAAAATTGTTACAATATAAAATGCTGTAAGAAATGAATACTTTTATTGAGGAGGGATGTGTGAAATGTAAAAGAAAAAAGTATCACATGTTTCAAAAAACAATAAACAAAACCGATTCAACACTCATAATAAATCAGCATATTAGAATGATTTCTGAAGGATCATGTGACACTGAAGACTGGAGTAATGATGTTGAAAATTCAGCACTGTGTCACGGAAATAAATTATATTTTAAAGTATATTAAAATAGGAAACCAATATTAGAAATTGCAATAAGATTTCACAATATTACTGTTTTTTTGATCGAATAAATACAGCCTTGATGAACAGAAGAGACTTCCTTAAAAAACATTCAAAATGATCCCAAACATTTGAGAGGCAGTGTTTGGGGGGAAAAAAACAAGTAGGGCTCGCTGCAGCCCACAAGATCCAGGGGGCGTGGTTGGATCCACATCTAGGGGGTGGAGATTGGTAGGTTTAGGGGTGGAGATGGGTAGGTTTAGGTATATGTAAGGTCCATGCCCCCTGGATCTTGTGGGCTGCAGCTAGATGCTAAAAAAAACTGCAGCGTTTTTGTATATTTTGGACATTGTGCTGTAGCTCATTCCACAAGGGGGCGCTAGCACAACATAAATGTTTCAGGTAGGCAGTTTAAATGCTATATATATTGTAGGGTAATTTCCTTGGTTTTTAATTGAGATGATCCGCTGATCTATAGGTTTAATGTGAAAAAACTTCACTTAGTTGCTTCATATCCCATAGTAAGAATGAAACAGTAATGCTAAGATGCATTAACTGTCATAGAGATCACATGCTCTGTGAATTTTTTTTTGTTGTTTTTTTCGACAGGGAAAAACAAGTCTTAACGTTGTGAATAACTCTAGGTGTATAGAAGAATGGAGCACAGATTTTGTTTTCATTACATATGCATATGAGCCTGGTTGTTAGGCAAGGATACTAATGCTGTGCTCTTTTTGGAAGGATCTTCATGAATAAGGCAGTAGCAGAAGAAAGATGGATGTAGATGTCAATGTGTGTTGTGCTTCTGGGATCTTTCTAGCTCAAATGACTTTTTGTGCAGATCTGTGTTTGCTCCAACATTAGGAAATATTCCATCGTCGATGAGCCAACATTCTGATGAGTGATTTTTAAGACGTTGTGATGTTTCTAGAATAAGAAATGTAAATGCCAGCTCTTAGATGAAAGCGATCAGTAGACGCTTGTGGTCTCCTGCAGTATAATGAGGGTGAGATGAAAGGGAGAACGCTCTTAATGAACAACACACAATGAAGTACGATAACCTTTTGTTTAAAGCACAGACGAGGAAGGCTGTCAAGAATATGTTAGGGGAGTATCATCAAGATTAGTCCGTTTCTATTAGGAGAAACTGTGACATCTCATTCTCTGGCGTACGATCTGTGTGAACCCTTAAATAAAGCATGTACTAAAAATGCTAGAGGTCTGCTGAGGTGAATTGGAATGTGTTTAGTAGTAGTTACTTATTTTAGTTTAAATTAAACGGAGGATGACGTTAATGTAGGATCACAACACAGCTGAGGATTTAGCTAATGTAATATTGGAGCAAATGGATGGCACTTCAGATCTACACATGCTAATGCTTTCTCTCTCACATCAGGCAAAATAGTGCCACATCTCGGGGGACTATACCGCAGTTGGATAAATTATTTACGTATCAAGCTGTCTCAGAGGGCTGCCTGTGTTTGCATCCAACACCTTGAAAAATGAGTCACCCAGTGACTAGTATAGCTGCAGACATGGCTATATTTATTTCTAATGCTTACAAAAAAGAAACATGCTGTGTGGCTTTATATTTAAAGGTATGAATGATCTGTAGGCCTCTCAGATTTCTGGGGTAAATTAAAGGGTTGCTGTCTGCTGTCAACCATTTAATGAAAAGAGTTAATTTGTGTTGATCACATTTGTGTGTAGAATAGACTCAGACCACTGAGGCTGACCATTTCACTTTCTCAATGGCTGTTGTTCTCACATGTGAATAATAACTTCTGTGTTTAACTGTTTTTCTTTTTTTTTTTTGACAATGATCTTGCGGTTGTGAATGTGGTCAGTTTTGATCTCAGTATTTGGCTTGACAGGTTTGATTGATTTCTGACACTGAATGTGGTGTCCATGTCATACAGTATATAACAAATATTTGTAGATGGGCTCTTTTGACTATTCAGAACATCCAGGCATTGCTACAGTGAGTTTTGCACATGCAACCACCACTCCATTTTCCTTCATAAGTGTACAAATCTGGTATGTTTACTCCTTCTGAAGTTCCAAACCTGCCACTTTCCCTGTTTACTTGTCTGTGGATTAAACACATTTGCATTCAGGACCATCTAATTGGCTAATTAGCATAGACGCATATTCTAAATTTTGTAATGCAATTTTAATCAAATCTAAGGCCTTGAAGTTTAGAGGATGAAACTGGATGGTGGTGTCTGGGGTGGACGGTGGGCGTAGGAGAATTTTGAGAGTTCAGGCAGCTCAAAGCTTCATACCATGCCAAGCAAACTCATTAACAGGCCTGAAGAAATAGCTGCAGCTAAAATGAAATGATCAGGCAACTTTTTATTTATACAGTAATACGGTTAATGTTTATGAGAAAAAATAAATCATTTTATAAAAAGATTAATAACAATTATAAAGCCAATAACATAATAATAATAATAATAATAATAATAATAATAATAATTATTATTATTATTATTATCATCATATAATTATTTTCTCCAGAAATGTATGCATTTATATACATTACATTATAATTATCTTTACATGTTACTGAATTAATAATCATAATAAATATTTTGAAATGGTGTGAAAAGATAATAATTGTACTGTGATTTTGTAATATATATGATTATGATATCTACTATGATTTGTTAAAACTGCATTACAAAATGTATATTCCATTGCTTAATAAAATATATTTATTAAAACATAATAAGAAAAATAATATCAGATATATTCAACATGCAGAGATGTTGTAAAATGCATTGTATTTTTAAACATTTTGTTTTATAATGAGGTTAAATAATTTAGGTTACATCTAAAATTCTTGAATGCAGCTTCATTGTGGCCACTGTTTATTTTTTAAAGCATCTTACAGAACATTATAGGATCGTAATCATTGGATATCTCCCATAACATAATACATATAAATTAAAATAATAATAATAATATTACACTTTATTTTTTTTTATTTTAATTTACTTTTTTTTTTGTTGGATCCAAAAGTAGTGGTGATCCTCATCATTGGTTGAAAGCTGACAGTGAGGCTGTGAGAGAGCCTGCCGCCCCTTTTGTGGAGGCCTTGGGGACTGAACAACGGAGCAAGTACAGTAGACGGTTTCCATGGCAATGGAATGGGCGGCAAGCAGGGTGGACAAGGGCTTCGTGGCGGTGTGTGAATGAAGGAGAGGAACAGGCCTCATTAGAGGACCTTCAGTCAAACCGGATTGTTAATTGCAGACGGATGGTGTGAGAACATGGCACTCGCTCGTTTGGTCCTGTCTGTGTGACAGCGTTTGAAAGGATGCTGCTCTTTTACATCCCCCTTACAAGCTTTTATTGTCTTTGTTGTGTAAGTGCCAGCCCTTTTAAAGAGTTCAAGGCTATGCATTAGTTAGTTATGTATTTTCCATCTTCTAGACTGACGCGGCCGAGTCAACAGTCTTTTGTCTTGTGTCTGCTGGTATAATCCTCAGACGGTATAATCCCAGACTGCACTCCATCAGTGGACCGATGCGACACAGAAAGCACATTTAAGACCCTTCATCACTAAACCAATGACTCATGGCCCAAAACACAGAAAACACTTATTTCTCATAACTACAAGCCATTTTTTTATTTCTATAAATAGACTTCATGATGGCTTGAATGAATTACTTTTGCTACGTGGCTAAAATTAAAGAGCGTAAAAACCCATGTAACAGTTTACATGATTAATTTCCTCTCAGGCTCTGGTATTTTAAGCCTAGCCCAAATATGTCCAGCTTTTGTGTTCATTTTAACTACAATGGTTTTGTTTGCCAGCTGTGAAACAGTGTGTTTTTAGGTGGTCTGCTGGCATAGTATAATAATGCAGTAGATGTTATTAAACAGCCCTGTCGCCATCCTGCTGTTTATTGTTATCCTCTTCTGCTGGAGCAGATTGTGACCCATTTCTAATTGCAGTAGTAATGGTCTAAAGTTTAACGTCTATTTCCTCCGATAAGCAAATTAATTAGCCACAGAGCCGGCTTTAAAGAAATTTCACTGACATGTTGAAGGGGGAAAGTACACTGAGGGTCTGATGTTGGCTAATGCTATATATATACAATCTATTATTTATTTTTAAAATAGAAGTTATTAAACTTGTATGTTATATTTAGATGATTATGAAAGAAATATCTGGGATTGTGAATCATCAAAAGTGAAAAGTGTCAAAAAGACAAAAGTGTCTTGTGTGATGCACACAGAAGGGTGTGGGGGTGTATGTGTGGTTGTGTGTCAGTCCCACACACTCACTGCTTATGATCCATCACTGCTGGCCATGTTTAAACCACACTTCCTGAAATGGCCCACTAATACCATATCTGCTATCTGCCTGCAATTATCTTTTTAAGTGTGCCCTTAGAAGTGTGCTCCTTCTGGTTTATTATTACAGAGTTTTACTGCTATTATCAGATGGTTCGTACGTGTGGGTTAAACTGTTTTACAGGACTCTTTTTTTTATTTAAAGGTGCACTTTTTTAATACCAGTGTTTAATGCCACTGTAGAAATAAATGATGCAAATATAAATTTTTCTGTTTTATTTTTAGTGTCTTTTCAGTTTTCTTTTTTATTTAATATTTCCTGAGTAATTATTGTTTAATTCATTTTTAGTAAAATTTCATTTAGTTAAAGTTAAATGTACTGTTTAGTTAACTTATGGTACCACTTTACAATTAGGTCCATTATTTGGAAATGTTAAGTTAACGTTACATATTGGCAGATACAACTTTTAATTGTAATAATGTATTAGTAAATATTGGAATAAAATAAATGTTGAAGTAATGTTAAAAAATTAACTGTAGATTAATTATTAAGATTGAAAAATACTTCTAGAGTTAATTCTTTGTTAGTTCATGTTCCTTAATGTAGTTGACTAATGTTAACAAATGGAACCTTATTGTAAAGTGTTACCAATTTATTTTTAGTTTTCTACATTTTTATTTATATATATATATATATATATATATATATATATATATATATATATATATATATATATATATATATATATATATATATATATATATATATATATATATATATATATATATACCTTTTCAAATCTCATATCACACCAGAAAGGCATTTATTTTCAATAAAAATAAAGGAAATAATCGAAAAGTTGAAAATAAAGTATCGGATAGGGTTAAGGTAGGTGTGGGGGAGGGCTTATATTGTCCCAATAAGGTGGCATCCATTTAATAATTTGAATTAAAATTATAATTTGCACTCAATACATTATTATTGCATACTGTTTCATAATGTACCACAATACTGAGTTGCAGATAATTGCCACTATTTGCAATAAGTAGCATAAATAGCAGAAAATCCTGATATTTTAATGGTGTAAATACAATCTATAGCTATTTTAACTTAGCAAATAACATATTGCTAAGAAAATATGCTATTTTCACAGTGTAAATAGCATCTATTGCTATTTGCACTTAGTTTAAATAGCCGCTGCCTTATAGAAATATAATTTGATTTGATTATTATATATATATATTTAAAAAATTAAATTATTTTTAAAAAATATTTACTTATTATTTCTATTATATAATATTATTTATATTTTAGACTTTAGTTTTTTTTTTTTCATGGAGAGGCAACTTACACCATGTAAAATAAAGCAGCTTTTTATTTATTATTACTATATTATATTAATTTTGTTATTATCTAATTACTCTGTAAAACCTTTTTAGTAGGCTAATGTAAAACTTACTGATTGCACGTTTGGCATTTAATCATATGACATGTACATGCAATCATTTAGTGTAATAAAGTATCAGAGATCTCACCTTCACGATTAAAACTGCTGTCACTTCAGTATCATAGACCACAGGTGTTTTGTCATATGATTATGGATTGTGTGGAGTATATTGTTGTTAGAGGTTGAACAGTGCAGTATTCGAGATTCAGACAGCTGCTATTTGTTCATAGATGTTTGCTGCCTGTCGGATTGTGATGCAATCTGATTCTGAGCTGTTGCTAGGCGATGGCTCATGGGGGCTCTGACGTCTGCAGCACGTTGGCTTGTGCTCCTGTGACACAGCGTGCGTCGCAGGGAGCGGCTTCACCAGAACGAAGGCAGCCGGAAGATGGAGAGGGGCATTTTCATCCACAGACACTCCATCCTCCCTTCCGCTTAAACGCACATTCAGTTTAACTGTGAGGATTTTTAGAGCAGCCTGTCAGTGGTTCTAAAGCCTCATCTTTGTCTTTGACCCCTCCTTACCATGATCAGGCTGTTACGCAAGCATTATGCAACCTTAAAAGATGATACAGGATCAAAGACATGCTGTTAATGGTTTAGTAGCCGCAGTCTCATTTTCATCATCACAGTTTGGTTTTCTTTGGGTTTGCCTCATGTTTTTATGTCTATACAGTAGTCTTTCCTCTTTTAACATGTAAATTGGGTGTATTTTTTATTCCTGTTTCAGCTTATGCAGAGACTAAATCTGTGGGGCTTTTATTTTAATTTGGTGTAAGATAAAGCATCAGAAAGACTGAAATTAGATTTTTTTTTTTTTTTTTTTTGTAGAAATCCAACAGCATACAGCTTGTGAACAGGGTGTGAACCTTCAGTGTTTTCAGTAAGGTGCTAACACTCTCTTCTGAAGCTGTCTCTCTATGCTAAAGCTTCTGTTTTGTTTTTAACCAGAAAGATGAAAAGTCACTGTTCTTATCCTCTGTAGTTAAACGTGGGGTAAGTGATTTCTGATATCCAATGTTGACGTTTGAAATCACCAAAACAAACACGCCCCTATCCCAAAAGGGTCTCTCCCCTATTTTGATAGCTCCGGCCCACACATACGTATGGCAACGATTAGTTCTGTGAAACAAAGCAAACCCAATGTTGCTCGCCTATCGAGAAGAAACAAAGCAATTTTGGCGCCCGATAGCAGGCCTTCACGCTCCTTGAGTTCTCTCCAGTGCTGGAAAGCTGATCCGATATTTACACGGGTCCTTCTTCTTGCCTTATCGTAACACCGTGTTTACACCAGATGCGAGCGGTGCGGCGCGACAATACTATAGAACTCATTATAATCAGTGATGGTGTCTACACTGGATGTCGCGCTGCGACACGACAAATCCCCGACAGTAAACTGCTGCCGCGTTCTATGACATAATAGCACAAATTTCAAATGATTTTCCCACGGTCGTTTTATCGCATCCAGTGTAGACACGTTTTGTTCCTCAGACGTTTTCCTCTTTCTTTTTATCCGCCATCTCTATCTTTCTATCGTCGCTTGGCTCGGCTAATCTTTATCTTCTAATGTCCGTCATGTGCAATGATGAGTGCTCTCTCCTCGCATCAGGAGTAGACACGCCCCTTACTGCTGATTGGCTACGTTTGTTTTGGTATTGTCCCGACTCCGTTTTCTAAAGCGTTTTTGAAAAAATGCATACCCCACCTTTGACTCTTTCCCCACCAGCATTTTTGAAAAAAGTTGCCATCCACCACTAGCGTTTTTATGAACATGAATATCGTAGATCGTGATCGTAATATTCAGCGTGAAAATCTGAAAATGCAATACATCAAAATAAAGATCAGACCCTCTCCTTTCAAAGAAAAAAAAAAGTTTTATTCTAGCTTCAAACTTTTTTTTTTTTTATCAACATTTGAATGTAGGTAGGTTTCATAAAAAAGCAACATTTTGAGCAAAAAGCTGAGAAAATCACATTTTTATCAAATACTACATCTGGATCATAGTCAGTAATATTATTAAAGCAAAGATGCCGTAGATGGCGTCCATCAGTAGGCTACTCCCAAAGCTTGCACAGGCCTTTACCACTTTCTGGATTGACATTACCCTCTGTAACATTAGGCAGTTTTTATTTATATGCGCTTAGTGTTGATGATCGCATTATTTTTCATATGCATATGCTTACATATGAGATTGCTCGTTTCTCCGTCTTCCTGGTCTGTGTTTTTGATCGACACTTTCTAGACTCATTCAGGAGATGTGTAATAGCGCCCCCTAGCGTATAACAGTGGAAATATGGAAAATTCTGTGTTTGGCAGCGAAGCGCTGTCTCATGAATGACGGAAAATTCCATGTTTGGCGGGGAAAGAGTTAATAAGACTGATAATAAAAGTATCATCATTTGAGTGTTAATGTTAGAGGCCATTACCATTTAAAAGATTAGCCTTTTATTTATTTCTTTGTTTATTTACGTAATTACTTACTGTTTCAAAGAGACCTATTATACACCTTTTTTACAATATGTAATATAAGTCTCAGGTGTCTCCAGAATGTGTCTGCAAAGTTTCAGCTCAAAATAGCCCACAGATCATTTATATCATTTTGAAAATGCCTATTTTGATTGGAAGCAGAAACACGCTGTTTTCGCTCATGTCTCTTTAAATGCAAATGAGCTGCTGCTCCCCGCCCCCTTTTCCAGAATAGGGCTGTGCCTTTACAGCTCATACCTCAGATATTTTGCTAAAAAACATCTGTTTGGTTTTGATTTGGTTTTCTTTCATGTCTTATTGCGCTTAAACTGTCAAATACACACAAGTTTGTTAAAAAAAAAACACATGAGTTACAAAAACAGTAGGTTATGTCTGTGAAGGTAAACAGCTGGGAAAGAAATCTCATGCTTATATTTTATCTGTGTGGCAATAGCATAATATACAGTAAGTAAATAAATAAATCCACTGCTTTCTTGTCTCCTCTGAGGCTGGGACTCTAAACAGTGTTCTGTGTTGGACGATGCAGCCAAAGACAGAACAGTTAGCCTGCTTTGCTCAAACTTTCGCCATGGTGTTAGAACTGGTACACCATTGTCGCTTGTGAAAACACAATGGCAGCACCGTTGGTGGAAACTTGCAGATTAAGGGGCAGTAATATTATAAAAAGATTTTTATTCTTGACCTGTACTGTATTTGTTTAAAATTTGAGCGCTTTGTAGTTTTCAGTGCAGTACTTTTCAGTATATATTTCATTAAGTTAAGTTTTGGATAAAATATCCTAATATTGCAAAACTCTGCAGGAAAGTAAAGAGCATCATCAAAATACACTAGCCTTCAGTGAAGTACAAAGGGCACCTTTGATGTTGAGTGCATGTCTTTTGCATTTTGATGGTTAGACAGAGTATCTTATACTTCTGGAGAATTAAACTGGTCATTTTATGCCGAAGAAGTGGTATGTCAGATTTTGTGGGCTAGGGTACATGAAAGGCAGAGGAAATTAACATGCCGACGTTCTGCTTTTCTGCTTATTAAGCTTGGACTAGGACAGTCAGAATACTACTTTCCTTCAAACCAGTTTAGAATAAAAAAAAATAGCTCCATAACTAAAACACTGGATTGCCAAACATAGTATAAGATATTGGGCTACATCACCAAGAAACATCAGCACTTCCTGTGCAGCAATTCCTCTATGACCTTCAAAATAATCCAGCCAGAGCTCAAGGTTTTGCTGTTTATGTTGTGTTTACACATTTGTGGTATTGTTATTAATTCGTGTTCATCTTGGGACAGCTGGACCTACAAATCCTGTTTACCTGGCTTGCGGGGGTTTGTTTTCCTTCCCCTGGCGGGATCGTTAATTCAGGATTGGAATTGATTAGTGCCTTCCCTCGCTGAGAATCTGCCTCGAACCTGACTGAAATCACAAACGCCTGCAGACTTCCCGCAATCCACCGGTGACATTTTCGTGTCTTTAGAGGACATCTCTCACAGTGTTTGTTTTGCCAGAGTCCGTATTTCAGATATGGACACTAGTAGACTTGGTTAATAGAGGCTTTTAGATGCATTTCTTATCAGTGTGGCACAGAAAACCTCAAGCAGTGCTTGTTACTGCGGGTGTTGTCTCTCATGCCGCATGCTACAAAAGCAGAAGCTGATTTGACCCTGATGTTAAGATGTTTATGTGAATAAACTGAGGGCTATAGGTACCTGCTCAGTGTTCATTATTAATATAGTCTAGTTTGACTATTATGAATGCACTCATGAACATCCAGTTCTCCAGGTCAGAGATCAGGGCAGCAGGAGTATAAATGTGTGAAATATTGATTTGAGGGCTCAGCGGGGTCAGTGATATTTAATGAAGGCTCATCTTTACAACAGACTTTAGATACCTTGGCAATGTTCGAAATGGCATACTGCTAACTTACTATACAGTATCTCACAGAAGTGAGTACACCCCTCTCATTTTTGTAAATATTTTATTATATCTTTTCATGTGATAACACTGAAGAAATGACACTTTGCTACAATGTAAAGTAGTGAGTGTACAGGTTGTATAACAGTGTAAATTTGCTGTCCCCTCAAAATAACTCAACACACAGTACAAATGTACAAATTGGGCCCAAAGTGTAAATATTTTGTGTGGCCACCATTATTTTCCAGCAATGCCTTAACCCTCTTGGGCATGGAGTTCACCAGAGCTTCACAGGTTGCCACTGGAGTCCTCTTCCACTCCTCCATGACGACATCACGGAGCTGGTGGATGTTAGAGACCTTGCGCTCCTCCACTTTCCGTTTGAGGATGCCCCACAGATGCTGAGTAGGGTTTAGGTCTGGAGACATGCTTGGCCAGTCCATCACCTTTACCCTCAGCTTCTTTAGCAAGGCAGTGGTCGTCTTGGAGGTGTGTTTGGGGTCGTTATCATGTCGGAATGCTGCCCTGCGGCCCAGTCTCCGAAGGGAGGGGATCATGCTCTGCTTCAGTATGTCACAGTACATGTTGGCATTCATGGTTCCCTCAATGAACTGTAGCTCCCCAGTGCCGGCAGCACTCATGCAGCCCCAGACCATGACACTCCCACCACCTTGTCTTTGTACTCCTAACCTGGTTGCCACCACACACGCTTGACACCATCTGAGCCAAATAAGTTTATCTTGGTCTCATCAGACCACAGGACATGGTTCCAGTAATCCATGTCCTTAGTCTGCTTGTCTTCAGCAAACCGCACTGCGTCATCTTTAGAAGAGGCTTCCTTCTGGGACGACAGCCATGCAGACCAATTTGATGCAGTGTGCGGCGTATGGTCTGAGCACTGACAGGCTGACCCCCCACCCCTTCGACCTCTGCAGCAATGGTGGCATCACTCATACGTCTATTTCCCAAACACAACCTCTGGATATGACGCTGAGCACGCGCACTCAACTTCTTTGGTCGACCATGGCGAGGCCTGTTCTGAGTGGAACTTGTCCTGTTAAACCACTGTATGGTCTTGGCCACCGTGCTGCAGCTCAGTTTAAGGGTCTTGGCAATCTTCTTATAGCCTACAGCCTTTATGTAGAGCAACAATTCTTTTTTTTCAGATCCTCAGAGTTCTTTGCCATGAGGTGTAATGTTGAACTTCCAGTGACCAGTATGAGAGCGTGAGAGCGAAAACACCAAATTTAACACACCTGCTCCCCATTCACACCTGAGACCTTGTAACACTAACGAGTCACATGACACCGGGGAGAGAAAATGGCTAATTGGGCCCAATTTGGACACTTTCACTTAGGGGTGTACTCACCTTTGTGACCAGCGGTTTAGACATTAATGACTGTGTGTTGAGTTATTTTGAGGGGACAGCAAATTTACACTGTTATACAAGCTGTACACTCACTACTTTACATTGTAGCAAAGTGTCATTTCTTCAGTGTTGTCACATGAAAAGATATAATAAAATATTTACAAAAATGTGAGGAGTGTACTCATTTCTGTGAGATACTGTATGTACTGAATACCCATATGATCCACTACATTGAGCAACAGTTTTCCATTATACTTTTTCGTGTGTTTAAATTGATGCATTTCAGTTGTTTATGCATTCAGTAAGACTTAATGAGTTTGGGGTTGCAGAATCTCAGTAATTAAGACATTTTTACTATGAGTAAAAAATGCTAAATAAATCTGATGCAGACATTTTGGAATGAAGTGAACAGCAGATGTACTACATTGTACTGTTCTAAATGTTTACCATTGCATATTGTGTGCATGTTTTGCATACTATTAAAAAAAATTATGTATTCAGTGTATGCTGCACAGTTTGCATTACGCCCTAGATGATGATTATTTTTTTATTTACCCCAGTGTTACTGTAATTTTTCTATCTAGAGTGTTTGTAAGGCAGACACTTGTAAGGCATTGTCTGAGTTTAATTACACACCACACAGCCTGTTTGCTCTTCAGCCATTATAATAACATTCGGTGCCACTGAACGAGCTCACGTAATTCGTTCTGTTGTGAAGATTACATTTTCCTGACCTAATAAAGCTGTTAAGGATAATAGCTTGGAGAGTGGCTGCATTTATTTTCTTACATGCAGTATTTTGTGCAGTACAAATAGTCTTGAAATAAGTAGTCTTCTCAGAGCATAAATTATTTAATTTATTTATAATTTTCATTATTTCATACAGAAAATATCTTTATACAGTTACTTAAAAATGTCTAAAAATATTTATTATCTGTAAAACTCTTTATATAATTGTAAAAAATAAGTGTAAAATAATAATCATAAACTTGATTGATTGATTTATTTATTGCATATAATCCGTGAATATGTCTGATGCCAATCTAAAATATAGTTTTGTCCTTTTCCCAGGAGCTGAGGATGTGGTGATGGCCTTTTCAAGATCAGAGACCGAGGACAGGAGACAGTGACCTCTCGCCATGCAGAGTCACTACAGCTGAACACAACACAACACTGTTGACTGATGGAGAGGGCGGAGCCTGAGACGAGAGAGGGGCGGGGCTCTGCTGCATGCCAGTTGCCCCACTTCCCTTCTCTTCCCCATACCCCTCTTCTTCCTCACACTAACTGTTACACTATCGGGCCCTGCGGCCGCACTACCTGATGACTTGTAGCAAACAAGTCTGAAAGAGTCCTGGCGGGTAAAAATTAGATTTGGGTTTTTAAGTTTCGTTTTTGCATCATCCTTCCGTAAATGGCGTTTTGTATTTGTTCCCATGAGAGACTTAATGGACCAAGAGCTTCATTTTTCTGGTCAAACTACGAAAGAATATAAATCGCCTTATGGGTTATGTTATTGCAGATGATTTTCCTTTTCTTTTTCTTTTTCCATGTATGTAGTTTCTTGTTTTAATTGTCCACAGGAACCTGCAGGTAGACTATTTTTTTTGTTTGTTTACTTTATTATTTTCAGGGTTTTTGATTGTTTAGTAGTCGTTCGTGTCGTAATTTCATCAAAATAACATTAATGTTGTTGTGGAGGATACCGAATTGTCAAAACGGACGAGGCCCGTACACAAGCACACACTCACAGAACGATGTACACAAATGACCTGATGTTTCATGATCTCTTTTTTCGATGTTTGGATTAATGTGAAATTTCATAGCCTTTTTTTGTACAGAACGTGAGAAAAAAGTAGAAAAGTGAACGAGTTGTGCCAACTGTTTTTATGTAAAATATTTCTAAAGGTATCTAATGAATGTCTTAGGTCCTTATTTATTTTTTCAATGTCTTAAAATGTAGACAAACACAGACCCCTTTTAAACTTCAATTCTGATTTGTAACCACGTTTTAATACAAATGATTTTAGAAACCGAAATAACAACAAATTTACACATCAAATGGAAAGTCTCAGCCTTAAGCGTTGTAACAGGACATGCCATACTCGGTTGTGGGTATGTGTCAGCATATATTTGACCGTCTGATTCAGTGGTGCTAGTGAAACACGTTTTTAGTTATTCTAATTGAAGTCGAAGATGAATATAAGCTTGTGTGAATTCAGAGGACGCTAAATGTCCTGCGACAACTTAATGAAAACCAAACCTTTTTTCTATTAGGAGTTCAATTTAAATCAGTTTTCAAATTAAATCAAGGCCTCTGACCTTTTTGGTAACATTATTTCATGTTCAGTATTTAATGTGTATTCATGTTTTGTTAACTTGCTTAACATAATTATTGTATCTTAGTGTTTTGAAATGACGCATGCCTGCATTGTGGTCTCTGGTGTATGTTCAAGTAGCTCTCTAATGGTCACAAGAGCCTTGCTGCATTAAACATCAATGTACACCTCTTTTTAATCTGTGGATGTAAGTCCTTTGAAAATGGCTTTTATAGTTCTCGCTAATATCAGCAATAAGTATTTGATTGAATGTCTTCAGTCATCAAGATTACTGCATTTTGACAGGAACATGCATCTGATTTCTTTTTAACTGTAAATCTTTATTTTGTCTATGCATTGATTTTTTTTTTTTTTTTTTTTTAAACATCAGAAGCATACAATCGTGTCTTACATGCACTCATTTCAGGTTGGGTTTGTGGCCTTTGAGCTTTGCATCCATTGAATGTCACTCTGGATTCTTGTTTAATTCATTGACTTCACTGCATGTCGTTCGTACTCGCTTGAGCTGTTAAACTATTTAATGTGAATTTCTTTTTTTTTTATTGTTTAAAAATTCAGTTGAATGGTTGTTTTATGCCGTCTGGCCGCCGACCTCGTCCCTTGACTTAAATGCGTCCAAAATCTATACCAACTGAACCATTAAAGGAGTTGAAAACTGCCTTTTGTATTGAATGTTTTTGTTTCCTTTGGCATTTATTCTGAAATCATAAAGCATAAAGGACTGCGATGTTTCTTGAACCTTCTGTCTGTGAGATGAGAACTAAGCTGGAGGAAGATCTCATAATGAGGGTATATTTTGCTTCTCTTTATGGGAGTCTCTGGAATCTGCTCTGGGTTCTGATAAGATAACCAGCACAAGAAAAACAGAAGAAAGACCCAATAGATTATGGATGTGCAAAAAAAAGTTTTAAACGTAAATACACATGCAGATCATAATGCAATTTGATCAGTCATATTGTATGTTTTCTGTTTGGGTTTTAAAACAAGCAAATAAACCAAACAAATAAAACTTGCGTGCCATTTTTAACTATTTATAGGGCAATGTTACATCCAAACCCTATTTATAGATCCAGCAGTTACTGAAAGGTAGTTTATGCTAAATTAAATTATGAAAAATTAAAACCTAAATATGTTCAATTTCATTTTAACATTTGCCTTTTCATTTTAATATTGTCAAAATTGAAATACTCATTAAATGTACTTTTAAATTTGACAGGAACAATGCATTGTTGCTGCTAAAATTAAAATGACAATTAAAAAATGAATATACATAATATTATTTATTATTATTATTATTAATATTTTGGTAAACAAATTTGTAACTCAAAGAAAAAAAGATTGTGACTCTTGTTTCAAAGTGAAACTAAACATTTGTAATTTAGTTCTCTTAATCACTATCATTCACAATAAAACCAACGGTGACTTTGTCCTTGAGTAGCTATACGTAACTGTATTTTGATGCCAAAAAGTGAGGGTACAGTATACAGGCTTCTGCTAACCGCAGACTGCGATCTGTTTCCCCATTCTGATTACATGATTTCCCCATATAATAACCAACATCTGTTCAGTGCTTCTCCCGCCATCTTCCACAGATGGTCAAATCCTGTGATTTAGAGGAGGCTGGCTGTGGGAACGAAGCACCAGCTGCTGGGGAATTTAAATGGGTATGCATCATCCTCAATTGGATCACCATTTTCAGAGCATGACACTGACACACACAGCTCTGTCACCTGACTAGATGAATGTACGCCCATCCCAAATCCATTAGATGCAAAGTGTTTTACCCCTCTGTCCCTTTCTTAATGCTTGAAACCATATGTTCATCTCAGATCTGTGCAATATAAAGTCTTATGTCCTAAAACGTAACTTGAATATTCATGATGTCTGTTTAGACAAAGTTGGCTAATGGTTTGAAGGAATACTGTATGCTCGGAATGGAGCCCAGCCTTTTGGCTGATTTTAAAAGCTGTGCTGATACTGTCTGGGGAGATATAGTGCAAAATGAAGGCCATGATGTGTTACAGCAGCACAGCAGAGTCTACAGCCATCTTTGAACCTCTTGAGGAACTTTAAAAGGAGCAGTTCTTTGACAAACAAACAAAATGAGACCCATAAGCAGAGATGGATGAAGTTACAGATACCCTGATGAAATATTTCTCCAGTAAAACTATAAATACTTATTTTAGATTCCTATAGCTACTGTTAAATACAAAACTATTTTTGAACTTGTTGTGTCCTTTTATTCTTTTTAAGCCTTTAAATAGGTTAACGCTCAGCATTGTTAGGAATTCATTCATCTTGAGGAAAATATTCTTGGCTCATTTTGAGTCGGACAATACCAACTCCGCGAACAGTTCACTTGAGACTCACTTCGAATCAATTGGATGAGTCGAATCCACAAACACCGTATTATCTATTTGATTCGTGAACCGGTTCACTCGGCTCATTGAAAGGAGTCTGTTCAAAAGAACAATTCGTTCACGAATCAGACTATCGCGTCTGTGTCTTCTCTTCTAAATAACGAAGAACTGACTGAGAGCGATTTTCTGACATGTGGTTAGGTAAAAAATAGTGTAGTTGTAAAATATATGAAAAATCTCCTACATTAGTTACTGTTATGAAGTAAGAAAAAAAAAAAGCTCTTGCAAGAACTCTACAGTCATTGGTTTCTTCAGGTAAATACTATATTACATATATATGCAATTAAACTGCCAAATTGCAAACTAACCATAAGCCTAAATAAAAAGTTGGCTGTTCATCTTCTGAAAAGCATTATAATGAAAACTTATCCACCGGTGTTTGCCTACAGTTTTTTTTTTTTTTTTTATCATATCACTTTAATTCTTCATCATAATCATAAACACACCGGTTTGTAGCGCAAATACCGTTTGCTGCTCCTTGTTGTTTTTTTAGTTAGCAGCTAAATGAATCGGAAGTCAAGAAAAATTTCATAAAAAGTCGATTTTTTTTTTTTTTTTTTTTTTTAGATTTATACCATCTGAAAGCTGAATAAATAAGCCTTCCACTGATGTGTGGTTTGTTAGGATAGGACCATATTTGGCAGAGATAAAACTATCCTATTTGAGGTTGCAAAAAAGTCAAAATATTGAGAAAAGTTCTTAGCACCAGAAATTAAATTTACAAAATATCACATCACATAGAACATAATCTTTACTTAATATCCAAATGATTTTTGGCATAAAAGAATAATCATCATTTTGAACCATACAATGTTGGCTATTGCTACAAATATACCCATGTGACTTATGACTGGTTTTGGGGTTGAGGGTCACAAAAAAAGGTAGCCTATATAAGTCACTGCAAAATCTCATATTATTAGGTGAATATCTGCCCACTGGTTGAGCTTATTTAATAAGCTTGTGTGGAGAGCAGGATTCAACTTGTTAGCAGAACTATCTCCTTCTGGCAATAATTTCACCACTTAATTCAAAGACACTTTGAAACGACTTGAAAATGCTGACATGCTCAGACTACTCCACACCTCAGCTCATGTGTTACCACTCATATCCAATGATGATATTCAAGCAATATCATACTCACAGTTGTAAATCTGCAAGGTAAATCACATCTGAAGCTTTCTGTGATGAGTTAAACATTGCTTCTTTCACTCCACCCTCTTCCTGCACGCCTCTTCATTGTTTTCAGCCATATATTTCATGGATTTGGCTGATATTAATGAGTCATATGTGGGTGGAGAGCCACTGTTTTTTTTTTTTCACTCCAAGTCTCCTGTCCTCAAACTGCTCTCTGTTTAAATGAATAGCCAGAATTCAAGCCATTCTGATTAATCCTGGGTGCATCTCATCTCACTCAACCAGAGATGTTTGCATTCATTTGTGCCGGATCACAAAGAGCACATTAGTCTGACCATCTGCTGCATAAGTTCTTTTCTTAAATAATTAAAAGGATACCTTGACAGTTTTTACATAATCACTATGCAACTTTAAGTTAGCCTACAAGCATTTCTCATCCAATGAAAGTATACTTTCTCAATGCATTAGCTGTGCATTTATATTTTTTTCTTTTATATTTGTGCAATCACCTGGACATGCATCATCTGCATCATAATATTTTAAATGAAAGTTTACTTCAATTGCTTTCTTTTTTTAATTGTAAAATATGTTTTAATTCAAGACACTGCAGGCAATGTTATTTTGCTTTCATAACTTGTCTTCTTTCAGACTAGTGGGGAAAACAATCCCAAATACCCATTTATGTGTGTGTGTGTTTCGTATAAATGTCAACTGCAGTACCAAAATTCTTTTAAAAAGTCTCAAAACTGAACAGTTTGTTTATTTTGCCTATCATTCGATTTGTATAACATTTTTCCCTAAAAACAGTTTATGGAGTGATAGAAAGAAATCTTCAAAATCCCCTTTATACAAACTTTTACCTCTAATATGTCTATAGAATGAAACAAGAATTTTGAACCTGACTTTAGTTGTTCAGATTTCTGTTTTGGAAACTTATGCAAATCAGTACATATTTAATTAGACAATGCCTCTTTGACAATACAATATTTGCATAACATTTCAGAACACTTGTAATATAAAACAATTGTTTTAACGAACTGGGGAAGTATGGTGATATCTATGATATACATCTGTAATAAAGTTATTTTTCACCCTTTTAACATGTGGTGTTTTGCCTGAAATAGTAAAATATCATGAAATCTAAGGGGAATTTCAGGAATATGTCTTTTTTTTTTTACATTTTATATAATAGAAGTTATATGTTAAACTATATTTTAAATTAAATTATAATTAATTTAAATTATTTAGTTCATCGATCATCATTCAGCATGTAAAGACATGCTTTTCCAGCTTTCCAATCATTTTTTTGACAGTGACCGTTTTAGAAATTGTCACAGAAGTGATGCACACATGAGCTGACGCTGTTTCGGGTTCGTTTCAGCACATCCTATTTATATACAGACTATATTACAAGCATTAATATGAAGCATTCAGGATGGTGTCCATCATCCCTGGTGTTTTTATAATGAGTCCTGTCCACCTATGGCCTTCTCCCGTCTGTCTCCTGCTTTTTCCATCAGGATGTCCTCCCACCTCGACCGGAGGTTTGAAAAGTGTGTGGGAAAATAAGCATATCATTGAAAAATTGGAAAAACAGTGGATGTGAAATATATAGTTGAGGTTATTGCCCATATGGCCATATAAACCAAAGCTTCCTTTGAAAGCTTTTCACCCATATCAGTTCTATTGCTTATGTGAGCACTAATAGAAAAGAATGTGTTGATATTGTCAGGGCCAGTAACATCTCATTTAGCTTGTCTCTGTGGTTGCCATAGATACAGCACACTGCATGCTAATTATGCAGCGGTCAGGCCGGAGCCGAAGGTCTGAGTCTTTTATTAACCTGAATTTTTGTTCCAGGAACTCCACTGAGGCACACTTCTGCACAATGAGCAGAAGTGACAGAGTAGGATAGCATGAAATATGCTCATTAATATGGTTAGATCACACATATTTACTGCTATTGTAAGATACAGTTTGTGCGTTACTAGGCAATCTTTATATAGCCTTGAACATTTGGAGCTTCAGGCACATAAGAAGATGTTATGCCATCAGTGTCTCTCAAGATGACTAAATGTGCTTTTTTTAAAGAATGTTAATACTCAGACACGATGACCACATCAGCATTCAGAAAACTTTCTTAATCAGTGGGACATTTTTGTCTTGATTTGAGAAGTGGGATCTTGATTTCTTTGTGGGATCACACCTCTACTTTGTGACTCTGAGTCTGGAAACTGTTTTTAAAGGGATAGTTCACCCAAAAATGAAAATTCTGTCATCATTTACTCACCCTCAAGTAGTTCCAAACCTGTATGAATGTCTTTGTTCTGCCGGACGCAAAACAAACCAGGTAACCAGGTAACCAGGCTGTTTTGGGGCACAATTCACTTCCATAGTAGGAAAAAAAAAATACTATGGAAGTCAATGGTGCCCCAGAACTGCTCTGTTTCCCACATTCTTCAGAATATCTTCCTTTGTGTTCAGCAGAACAAAGACATTCATACAGGTTTGGAACTACTTGAGGGTGAGTAAATGATGACAGAATTTTCATTTTTGGGTGAACTATCCCTTTAAGAGAAACTTTAGCCTGAAAAAAAAAAAAGTCTTGGGATGCAAGAAGATGAAATGCTGAATAGGCAGTTTACATGGCAGTATACCAGAAGTGAACATTATTTATTGTATATAGGCTACATATACACATTTATATTTATTATAATACAAATAAAATGTTCAATAAAATTGAAATGAAGTCATGACGGAAAGTCATATTACTTTGCTGAAATAATATTACTATGTATCTTCTTGTTGGCTTTGTTAAATGCAGTGTAATTGTGCATTAGGTTTATTATATTTGTGCACTTGTCGGTATTTGTACACATAGCACTTCTTTTCCTTATAAAAACTAATGCAATAAAGTAAATAAAAAAAAGTGAAGTACCTTGAAACTAAATTAATAATAAAGTAATATTAATATCTTCTTTTGGCTTTATAGAGAGCATTTGGTTCATACTAAAAAAATAAAATAACAAAGCAAAATTAATAGTAAAATAATTTTTTAAAAAGTTAATAATAAAACAGTACTAAAATTGATCTTCTTTTTCACTTTATTAGATATAATAGGATTAATTGTACAACCCGAATTCCGGAAATGTTGTGCACTTATGCACCCCCATACCATCAGAGATGCTGGCTTTTGAACTGAACGCTGTTAACCCGCTGGAAGATCTCCCTCCTCTTTAGCCCGGAGGACACGGCGTCTGTGATTTCCAACAAGAATGTCAAATTTGGACACATCTGACCAAAAAACACTTTTCCACTTTGAAACGGTCCATTTAAAATGAGTCTTGGCCCACAGGAGATGACGGCGCTTCTGAACCATGTTCACATATGGCTTCCTTTTTGCATGATAAAGCTTTAGTTGGCATCTGCAGATGGCACGGTGGATTGTGTTTACCGACAGTGGTTTCTGGAAGTATTCCTGGGCCCATTTAGTAATGTCGATGACAGAATCATCTGCACTGTAGATGATGAGATTTGCAAAGCCTTTGAAATTTGACGTTGAGGAACGGTGTTTTTAACTTATTCCACAATCTTTTTACGCACTCTTTCACAGATTGGAGAGCCTCTGCCCATCTTTAGACTCTGCCTCTCTAAGACATCCCTTTTATGTTACAGACCTGAAGTCAATTAATGTAATTAGTTGCTAGATGTTCTCCCAGCTGAATCTTTTCAAAATTTTTTGGCTTTTTCAGCCCTTTGTTTGCCCCGTGCCAACTTTTTTGAGACCTGTAGCAAGCATCAAATTTGAAATGAGCTCATTTAGTGGATAAAATTGTAAAAATTCTAAATTTAAACATTTGTTATGTTATCTATATTCTATTGTGAATAAAATATTGGCTCATGTGATTTGAAAGTCTTTTAGTTTTCATTTTATTCAAATTTAAAAAATGTCCCAACATTTCTGGAATTCGGGTTGTACCTGAATTAGGTTTATTTTTTTCAAAATATAAAACCAAAGAATGTATAAATTAATTTTTTATAAATATATTTGGATATATAAAGATTACTGGAGTACATTTTCCAAGAAAATACTATTTGTACTATAAAAATACTATAAAATACTAAATGATTAAATGTCAAATACTATATGCGTTACTTGCTGTTTCTTTGTAATTATTTGTAAAGTTTGCTAGCAATTTTAATAATAATAATAATAAAAATTAGCAAATTTACTTTAGTGAAAATTGTTTTAGCACCAGGGTTTTTCATTGTACTTCTACTACATTAATTCGGCAGATTTTAAATGCTGCAAGCAGCAGCCATTTACATTCAGCACAGATGTGATGTCTGTTGCAAGCATTTCAGAATATGCCGATAGTGCTGAAGTTTCTAGTTGATTTAGTGCTGAGGTAGTCAACGTTGGTCCTGGAGTGCCAATGTCCTGCAGAGTTTAGCTCCAACCCTGAAAAAACCTCACCTACCTGTAGCCCTAGTCATTCTGAAGACCTTGACTAGCTTGTTCAGGTGTGTTTGATTAGGGTTGGAGCTAAACTCTACAGGACAGCGGCACTCCAGGACCGACGTTGCCTACCCCTGATTTAGTGCAAACACATTTTATTTTGTCAGATGGTCAAAATGCGTATTTCTACCTCCAACTACTTTTAATTTTCAGAGCGTCTTAAAAATGCATCGCTCATGCATTTGTACACAGACCAACAAATGAAAACGGCGGAATACAAGAATGCGCCTGCCTCTGAAAGATTGATTGCGACATGGATTTCAGTCGACTGAACTAGAATCAGCAACTCTGTTCTCAATCTGGTATACATCACATTTGTCTAAGAGGTAGACCTGGCCCTAGTTCAGCTGATGCTGTTGTGCGAGACAGTTAATGAGGTCTCTAGAGCGGTTCTGGTGAGGGCAGGACGGGCATGCAGTGACTCAGCAGACTCAGCATAGCCTGGCAAAGCATCCATCACTCCACAGGCAGCCAGCGCTGAGGAACCTGCTGTTCTTTTGACTCTTGGCTGATGATCTCCTGCTGGGCACAGCCACAGTGCTGCTGAACTCAATCTGACAGCTTCCTCCAAATTGCTTTCTTGTTGCATTCCTGTGCCATAGATGTTTTTGGCCTAAGCTGAACACATTCTCTTTGAATCCTCATAGCGTGTCTTTTGAATCAGGAGCTGGAAGAGATGGGTAAATAATTCATCCAGCCACGTGTGCCGTCTCTTGAGTAAATAAGGGTGCAGCTCTGCCTGCCGACCATTAGTAGTGTGTTTTCTTAGCCTAGCATTATGAGTCAAAGTTCAGAGAGTTTGTGTTGAAGGAAGTGAAGCAACCAGATTTTTTACTGTATTACCTTCGGGTTTTGGATGGTTCAGTATGTTTTTAATATGTCCCAGTGTGCTTTTTGCTGTTGCTAGAGGTAAATAGGAACAGCATCTCACCGGTGGTTATTTGTGTCCTTTTGTACCAGAGTTGCCCTTTCTGGCCATGTTTTTTTTCTTCCTTTTTTATAGTTGTGCCAAGCATGATAGTTTTTTTTTCTTCTTTATGATATAACCCTAAACAAATCTTGTTATTTGTATAAGGTTATTAAACATTTTTAGAAATAAGCCATTTCTCCAGGCTTCAGTGTCACATGATCCTTCAGAAATCATTCTAATATGCTGATTTGATGCTCAAGAAACATTTCTTATTACTATCAATATTGAAAACAGTTAGGATGCTTGATCAATATTAATGTGCCTTTACTGAGTGAAAGTATTTTAGTAATTTATTTAGTAAGTAATTTCTTTCTTTCAACATAAACTTACTGACCCACAAACTTTTGAACAGTAGTGTATTAGATGTTAAAGTTCACATGAAATAAAAATGATCTCTGACCTGACCTAATTCTTTGCACATTCCTTTGTGAACGATTAAGATTTTAAATGTTATTCCAAAGAAAGAAAAATATGTTTAATCAAAATGTCCACAGGCTATTGGTTATTCTCATTTTCCTGAAGTAAAATTGGTTGAGAATTGCAGTTCACACTGATTTATGCAGATGCTTTTATTTAAGCTACTTAGTCAAACATCATGCATTTCCTGAGAATCAAACAAATGATCTTGGCATTGTTAGCATAATGCAAAGATTAGCTACAGAAACACATTTAACTGTTATACTGAAGTGGTTTAATTCAACTGTATCGAAAAAAAAAAAAAAATACTATGGATGGCTACCAGCAGCTTTGGTTATTCACATTCATAAAAATATCTGCTTTTGTGTTCAACAGAAGAAAGCAATTTATACAGGTTTGGAACAACTTGACGGTGAGTAAATGATGATAACATTTTCATTTTTGGGTGAACTATCCCGTTAATTGAAATCTAAATTTCAAATGATGTAATCACATAGTTCACACAGTAAATCAACTATTTTCCACTTCCTGCAGTCTGCGACACCTGCTAGCGAATAACTCCGGGGATCATTTTGAACCTGGTATGTTATTCTATGCTATTCTACACTATTTCAGTATTGTGTACCACCATTGGATTGTGGATCGTTTTCATTGTACCCAGATCCACAGACACTAAACTTAAAATTAACCGGCAGCTGTTCTCACGCTATCTTATCCTGCAGATACAGATTCCCAAAATACTTCTGTTCAAGAGTGCAACTGGAGATGTTTTGAGACTGGGCTATTCTGGACAGGACTGTCCACTCTTGGCCATGTGACTGTGGATCTAAGGGAATTGGAAATGATGACATCTTTGATGGAGTGGACTATTTATGGTGAGTATTGGACGATCCAAATAGGAAGTGCACTAATAGTTTCCTGTGGGTGTGGGAGTGACATCAGAGCTCAGTAATGTCAACATTAGAAGGCTATATGAATCTGCAGATGAGGTCATTTTAAGTATAGTGTTTATACAGATTATAATAATATAAAGATTATATATATACATATATAAAGAAGTTTTTTGTGTGGTTTTATAATAATTAAGAACTAATGAAATTATTTTTGTCATTTTTCCGAAGCATCATTCGCTTTTCCAAAGCCATTTTCATTATGTATTCCATATTCATATTTTAAACATTTTGGAATAAAATGGGTGACACACTTGTCTTGACACATTTGACTTTAGCATTATTGGAAAAAATCACATATTTTTTGTCATTCTCTCAGTACTGATATTTACCTTGATGTTTGTCTCATTTTCATCACAGACATACTCAGATATTTAATTTATTTCTGTTAATGTTGATTTCATTTCAAGAAATAATAATTTAAAAAAAAAAAACCCTGAGGTATTGTCGTTATTTGTTTATGTCACTCTGCTTACATTATCATAATTTAAAAAATTATATTTTAATGATGGATTGTCATATATTTAAAATTTAATGTCTGGGTCTGGAACAATAGAGAATAAAAACATTAAAATCCATCTTCACGAATAGAAATCATTTTTAAAGCGGTACAACAAAAATGAAGACACTTATTTCACTTGTTTTAATTCTACCTCTGTATATAAAAAAAATGAAATGTGTTAGTTTTAATAAAATATCAAGTTGATGTAGCACAGGCAGCAGGCAGTAGTTTGAGCTGTCTGGATATGATTAAGAGAGAATGACTATGACATATGTGCACATCTCTGCTGCTCTTCAGTGTGAGCTAATGTTTCTCTGTTTTTCAGGTATATGGAAATATCCTCTCAGCTCGTGCTGTGCTGACAGCCTCAGATGAATCACCCTCATTTATTCTGCTGATGCTGCAGGTATACGAGATCCAGGAATTTAATATGCGGCTGTGGGAGAGAAGAGCTACGAGTGCTGGAGAGGATCAATAATTGAAAGGTCACACAGAGTGGCTGAACTGCTATACGTGAGCTATATGAGGAGCTCATTGTGTATTTTTGTGTGTGTAGTTTCCTGCTGCATGCATGGGGACTCAGATAAGATGAAGTTTATTAGACATGTGTGGATTGTGACATGTGGAACACAATAGTCTTATTTGCCCTGCCACATTATTCAGCGTAAATTGCTATATACTGTATGACAGAAGGTAAGATTTAATAATTTAGTAATCAAATAAACAAACAATCAAATCTGATATAATCTCTGCAGATGTTGTGATTTCTTCCTTATTCTCTTACAGAGGAAAATTGTATTGCTCAGTGATGCTCAGACCTCAGATGATTCGATTTTTGGTCCTGGAAGAGTTTGATAAGAATCTATTAATGACTGACTTTGGATTTCAGACTTGGCACAGCTGAAACAGTTTGTGATATGATTGAGATCTCTTCTAAAACACAAATGCTCATTACTGTGTGTTTTTTTTTTTTTTTTTTAAATCTGAATAGCAGTGGATTTCTAAAATCTCCATTTGCTTTTCAAATGGAGAGAAGCAGTTGAGACACCGAAGAGATTTCATATACACTACAGTTCAAAGGTTTGGGATCAGTACTTTTTTAAAGAGATTAAAATACTTTTATTCAGCAAGGATGCATTAATTTGATCAAAAGTGATCTATCGCAAATAAATGCTGTTCCTTTGAACTTTCTGTGTAGGCCTACCAAGGAATTGTTTCATCAGCATATTAGAATGATTTTTTTTTAAGGATCATGTGACACTAAAGACTGGAGTAATTCAGCTTTACCATGACAGAAATAAACACATTTTAATATACATTAAAATGGAATTAAATTGTAGTAGTTTTTCACAATATTACTGTTTTACTGTAATTTTGATCAAACAGATGAAGTCTTGGTGAGTTTAAGAGGCTTCTTTCAAAAACATTAAAAGATCTTACCAACCCCAAACTTCTGAACGGTAGTGTATATGATTTTTGTACATTTTGATTTTGTTTATTTTCTAACTCTTTATATTTGGTTAGCATCTCCTCAGTGCGTTCACTTTCTCAAACTAGTCTCACTAATTTCAGCTCTCCACCCAAGTTATAGTGATATTCATTGTATTCTTCCTCTTCAAAGCAACATGTTTTCACCAGAGCCTGCATGAAAGCCTTTGAAGAAGAAACCGGTCTTTTGCATCACTGAAGCTTTTTAACAGAGCCAAATCTTTCAGTGAGTGTTCAGACTTGCAGCTGATATATCTAGAGGCTGAGCATTTCAGCTGATTATACCGTGACCATCTTCACTGATAAAACTCTGGATAAATCTTACTTCAGTCATATTACGGTCTCCTTGCCGTCAGGGGAGAAGCCCCATATTGCTTCCACAGGAAACTGTAACAAATCCATCCACCCCCAAGTATGGCTGCAATATGACAGAGGTGTATATCCACAGCTTCCTGTGTCTGGGCAGCAGGTTTTCTCATATATATCATATAAATTTTTATAACAGAGGAAATCTTGATCATTTGTACAGTTTTTATTCAGCTTGCATGAGATCTTGGTTCAAATCAACAATTGCTTAAACTCAGTACTCAACATTAACATTTTTTGGAAGTTGCATTAAAAATCCATTAAGAGTATAAGTCTGTAAATGTGTAGTTCTCAGTAGTTCTGATACCAGTCTGAGTGTTTCTGGTTTGTGCAGGTTTCATTCCAGAGTTGCCATGACCCTTGCAGAGTTGTAGTTGCAGTAATGGGCTGTAACCCGTTAAGGGCCTAACCTCAGTGTCTCTCGGGACAGTTGTCTTCAGGTGAGTGATGGGGTTTGTTTGTGTGTGAGTATGTGATGTTGGAGGCCTTGCCCCTGATCACTCTGTGTTGTGAGGCAGAAGGGCATGAAGGGGCTTTTACTTCAAGGCCATGATACAGCATGTCAACATATCGCTTTTGTGAGGGTCAGAGATCACTGTCTGTTAAACTCAATTGTCAGTCCTCTTCATAAGCAGACTGCACTCATCAAATGCTTCCCATACAGGGTTGCATTATCCATAAAACTAATAAAATTAGATGGGAACTATAAGGAATTTGACTATTCTGGTTCAGGTTGTAATTTCTCTCAATATTTACAGTAATTTTTTGTTCTATTACTAAAAAGAACTGGATGAAAAAAGAGTCATTAGTTTGCGAATCGTACTTCACAGATTCATAATTGTGTGAATTCTTTTTGCCTAGATTTTGCGTGAGAAAATGTGAAGAACAACAGTAAATTTGACCGCAATTTCAGAGTCATTCGAGAATCTTAACTTTGCTGGTCATGCTGTGTTTCACACCAAATTGCAGTATTTTTGCACAAAGAAAACAAAAATAATCCAGAGGAAAGCACATGCATGCATTGTGATACTCTCTAAAATGGCGCCAGGGTGACACGGAGAAGAATTGTTGAATAATGTCATTATTTTTGTTTCCTTTGTGCACAAAAAGTATTCTCTTAGCTTCGTAAAGTTACAGTTGAACCGCTGATGTTACATGGATTATTTTAATGATGTCCTTACCACGTTTCGGTGCCTTGATCGTGGTAGTACCCTTGCTGTCTATGAAGGGTCAGAGAGCTCTCAGATTTCATCAAAAACATCTTAATTTGTGTTCCGAAGATGAACGAAGGTCTTACAGGTTTGGAACAGCATGAGGGTAAGTAATTAATGGCAGAATTTTCATTTTTGGGTGAACTATCCCTTTAAGTTTTCACTCAAAATGTTGTGATGATAATATAATCTCAGACATTTGAACCTCACCACACCATACTGGTTGAATAGATTGAGTGTTGTCATGTAATGTGAGACTGTCTGTGGTAGATGATCTTCACATAATAAACAAGTCAGAGCACATTACAAGATATTAGGGCAGGTCTAATGTAGGTCATATTCTAGTTAGTCTTTTCTCCAGGGGAAGCAATCTTTTTTCCTTCCATATTTAAGCACCAGACACTGAGCTTCGTCCTAATAAGACCTTGTGGTTTTAGACCACAGCTCCTGTCTTCAGTTCTGTTTGACTGTTTTGTCTCTGAGGACACCTCTGCCAGGCAACAGATGAAAATGTTCTCCACACACAGCAGAGCAGCAACACCTCAGAAGAGAAAATCTCAATAATTGACAGGCCTCTGACAGCTCTGTCTCACACAGTTTGCGACTGTGTGACATGTTTGTACAAGAAGATCTCTTCAGCTGCAACACAACCTTTGAAATGCTAATCTAAAATATGATGTAGGTCTATCATTTGAGCATGAGAGTATAAATCAACACTCAATTATATATACAGTTTTAATCTCTGTTGTCTCCTTTCTCGATGCCAGAAAAGCTTCCTGAAAAGAAATTGTTTCATACAATTATATATGATTAAAGGGACAGTTCACTCAAAAATGAAAATTCTGTAATTAATTACTCACCCTCATGTCAACCTATAAGACCTTTATTCATCTTCAGAACACAAGTTAAGATATTTTTGATGAAATCCGAGAGTTTTCTGAGCCTGCATAGACAGCAACATGTCTGAAACGTTCAAGTCCAAAAAAGGTAGTAAGGACATCGTTAAAATAGTCCATGTGACATCAGTGGTTCAAACATAATGTTATGAAGCTACAAGAATACTTTTTGTGCACAAAGAAAACAAAAACAACAACTTTATTCAACAATTTCTTCTCTTCCGTTTCAGTCTTTGACGTGCCTTCTTGAGAGTACCACGACGCATACATGCGATGCTAATGACGAAGGAGCCTATGCAGGGTCAGAAAGCTCTCGGATTTAATCAGAAATATCTTAATTTGTGTTCCGAAGATGAACAAAGGTCCGAAGATGAACAAAGGTCTTACTGGTTTGGAACAACATGAGGGTGAGTAATTAATGACAGAATGACATTTTTGTTTGAACTATCCCTTTAAGTATTTTGATAGCTTTATGGGAGAAACTGACCATGTCATCTTCATCTCGAGCCCAGCTAATGTAGAACATTCTCAGAACTTTCTGAGAATGTTCTGGCAAGGGTCTATCAAAGTTATGAGTAAATGTTCATCCAGTAGCATTAAATTAATGCCATTCAAAGTTATCTGGTCTTTAATAACGTTCCCAAAATCTTTACACAAAAACATTATTTATTCGTCATTCACAGAATGTTTTTTAAATGTTTGGGTTGATTGTTCACCTAACATTTTTTGAATACTTTCAAAATGTTTCAGAATGTTCAGAGAATATTCAACGGTAACATTACATTCTCATAATGTTTGCAAATTTATGAAATGGAATGTTCTTAACATCTGTATAACCAAGAAAATATGTTTTTTTTAAAAAAACTGGACATTTTGATTGTTCTGAGAACATCAGAAATAATATTTTCATAAATTAATGGGTATGTTAGCAAAATGTTCTTAGAACCTTTATTTATTTATTTATTTTACCTGGAAGTGAGCTGTTAACTGATGCCAACGAATCATTGAGTTCTTTTAATCATCGAGTCAGGGATCAACTTGATCAACAGCTTTGGACTGATCCAATAAACCTCAATTTCGGACTGTGAACAAATCATTTAGACCAGTATAATGAACTACATCAACCAATTCAATGACAAGTTCTCGGACATCGCTATTAGTGATAGAAGTTTCATTTTTGAATGATCTGTTCCTTTAAGGAGACATGGGTTTGATAGGTAAATGACCTTGAGCAGTAGTACAGTCAGCTGATTTGCATTTGGTGTGAAGATTGGAATGAATGAATCATAATATTGATGCTTTGAATACCCTCTGTTCAATATGTATGAAATAGACTTGAGGCAAAACTAATAGGATGATCCTCCACAATCTATGGACTCATTTTATGCACCAACATCTTATCACAAATTATCATACATTTCCTTTGGATTAAAGATTCATGCTGTTAGTGTAACTATAGAATAGAAAAGAACAGAATGCCACACTACGACTAAAATATTAAGATGGAATCAGGAGGTTATTGTCAGACTTTAGTGGTGTGAACAGTTGTCTGCCCCCGTTATATGACTGAACCAGTGCATCAATCTTTTTTAATGTGTCATTTGAGATGTCTCACTCCAGTTCTTCCTTTCTCTTTTGTTCGCTCCTCTCACAGGACCACACACACAAGAGCCGGAGAGCTGAAAGCCTATTATCTACGAACACTTTCTGCGGGGTACTGTTATCTGTTTTCATGTCTCAAAGCTAGTTTTAAAGACACCCACAACTGAATGTTTCTCCTCTTTTGTGGATTCAGAATCAGGGCAGATTCAAGAACAAACAAATTCTCACACTGGATTTCAAAAACAAAGAAAGTCTATGGCTTACAAAGAGTTAGAGAGGAAAATTGCGCCTCTATTATAATCCAAGGAGAATTGCTGCACAAAGGAGAATTAGGAACAGCACAAAAGATGAGAATGCACAATATAGCACTGACAAAACTAATAATGCATTCAGAGCCAAAGTTTCCCTCCTGTGTCCAAAAAGAGGAAATAACTACTTACAATTTGTCCAATTGAATTTTCATAATAACAGCTACTTATGTAAATGACAGGTTTGTGGAAAACTAGATTCAACTTTCATGAAAAAATAAAGTGAAAACAGTAATATTCTGAAATATTATAATCATTTTAAAAGAGTGTTTTACAAATAAACCATATATAGTCATTATTATGTTTATATTTCATAAGTCAACATGAATTGCATGTGAAACAGGATATTCACTGAGACAGGACTTTATTGAGAACTGATTGGATAATGAAAAGGGGGCGTTACATGCCAGAATGAGTCAGGTGGTTGGAGGGGAGGGGTAAAAATAAGAGAGATTTATATAGGAATATAGGAAAGTCTTTTAAGTGTGCATTTAATAAAAGATTATAAAGACAAAAACATTTTATGTGGAACAATGTGCGTTGAATCATGCAAAATAAGGCTTGCAATTGTGGTACAACCACAACTGGAGGTTAGTTTGTGTTGCAGGACATTCACCAGGCTTTTCATGCACTGGGAGCCAGAAATTGTGGTCTTTTATAAAGACTGAAAGAGATTGAGGAAGTGAGGAATTGACTGGACATACAAGGACTAAAATAGTCATTGTCAAACCAAGGAGATGACAAGTAGCATTACATTTGAGATTTAAGAAGATTTCAGGTTTTCTCCACAGGTCTTCATGGGTTTTCTACCTGGCTTATTTGACAAAAAATATTGAAGGGCTGGATACGGTGCTGTCAATTATCCTTCTTATACAAAGGTCATCAGCAACTCTGTTTATTTATCTCACCAGAGCAAGACTGGACAATATCTAAAGGTCACTTCAAATAAGACAACTATGTTCCAATCACTTTAAATCAGTCATCTAATGCATCTTGCCATTATTCTGTTAACATAAAACTGCACATTCCTGTATTCTATCTAACACAAACGTCCATAAAAAAAAACCATGCATGTTTTTTTCCAAACATCCTCCATCACAAAAGAGCTCAGATCACCATGACTGCCTGTTCTGCAGTCTGTTACTATTGGAAACAGGGAAAAAAGATAGAAGCTTGGTATAAAAGAAGAACAGTGGCGTATCATCACTCTTCTGAAGTTATCAACTCTAGTCCTAAATCCCATTGTCACTGAAGGGAAGGTTTAACATGAGGAGATAGACCCAAAAACCCAAAGTCTCTCTGAGTTTGAGGCATGGGATTCTGAATCAAGTTGGGAGAATTGAATGATTTCAGTCTGAGAATGGTATCTTTGATGTTTTTTGATGTCTTGAGATGTTGCTTGAGAAATGCTGTGATTCCTTGTACTCTCATGTGTGATGACTCACTGATGAAATGGCAGAGAAAGATGAAAAATTAAAGAAAAACAGATCAGCATGTAATCACAGCCACAGGTGGGCTCAGCAAGCAAACACAGCGCCAAAAATCAGGAAGAAATTTCCCATTATCCCACTAGAACTTCAGACAATTGTGTTGAATTTGTATAACTGAAAAAGGCTTCTTTCCTTTCAATTTTGCATAGCTGTTATTTTGTGTGTATATGTCTCCATTGAGGGAATCTCAATCTGCAGAGTGTTTTGTGTTTTCATTGCTAATTTTGGGGTTGAATATGTGGAATGCATAATTAAGTTAGCTAAAATATATAGTAATCAAACACTGAACTGGGCCTGACGATGACTCATGCTAATCAATGTATTTTCTTTTCCTTTTATGACATCAATTTCGGCGCCTTCATCAGAATGTATTTCAGGAAGTATGAGCTGTCAAACCCTGTGCCCTTTGTTCCCTGTCTTGTTTTGCATTGATGAACATGAAATGACTTACACTTGATTCCTAACTGATTCTGTTTAGAATGTGTTGAATGCAGGAAAACATATACAGGTGCATCTCAATAAATTAGAATGTCGTGGAAAAGTTCATTTATTTCAGTAACTCAACTCAAATTGTGAAACTCGTGTATTAAATAAATTCAATGCACACAGACTGAAGTAGTTTAAGTCTTTGGTTCTTTTAATTGTGATGATTTTGGCTCACATTTAACAAAAACCCACCAATTCACTATCTCAACAAATTAGAATATGGTGACATGCCAATCAGCTAATCAACTCAAAACACCTGCAAAGGTTTCCTGAGCCTTCAAAATGGTCTCTCAGTTTGGTTCACTAGGCTACACAATCATGGAGAAGACTGCTGATCTGACAATTATCCAGAAGACAATCATTGACACCCTTCACAAGGAGGGTAAGCCACAAACATTCATTGCCAAAGAAGCTGGCTGTTCACAGAGTGCTGTATCCAAGCATGTTAACAGAAAGTTGAGTGGAAGGAAAAAGTGTGGAAGAAAAAGATGCACAACCAACTGAGAGAACCGCAGCCTTATGAGGATTGTCAAGCAAAATCGATTCAAGAAAACTTCACAAGGAATGGACTGAGGCTGGGGTCAAGGCATCAAGAGCCACCACACACAGACGTGTCAAGGAATTTGGCTACAGTTGTCCACTCCTGAACCACAAACAGCGTCAGAGGCGTCTTACCTGGGCTAAGGAGAAGAACTGGACTGTTGCCCAGTGGTCCAAAGTCCTCTTTTCAGATGAGAGCAAGTTTTGTATTTCATTTGGAAACCAAGGTCCTAGAGTCTGGAGGAAGGGTGGAGAAGCGCATAGCCCAAGTTGCTTGAAGTCCAGTGTTAAGTTTCCACAGTCTGTGATGATTTGGGGTGCAATGTCATCTGCTGGTGTTGGTCCATTGTGTTTTTTGAAAACCAAAGTCACTGCACCCTTTACAAAGAAATTTTGGAGCACTTCATACTTCCTTCTGCTGACCAGCTTTTTAAAGATGCTGATTTCATTTTCCAGCAGGATTTGGCACCTGCCCACACTGCCAAAAGCACCAGAAGTTGGTTAAATGACCATGGTGTTGGTGTGCTTGACTGGCCAGAAAACTCACCAGACCTGAACCCCAGAGAGAATCTATGGGGTATTGTCAAGAGGAAAATGAGAAACAAGAGACCAAAAAATGCAGATGAGCTGAAGGCCACTGTCAAAGAAACCTGGGCTTCCATACCACCTCAGCAGTGCCACAAACTGATCGCCTCCATGCCAAGCCGAATTGAGGCAGTAATTAAAGCAAAAGGAGCCCCTACCAAGTATTGAGTACATATACAGTAAATGAACATACTTTCCAGAAGGCCAACAATTCACTAAAAATGTTTTTTTATTGGTTTTATGAAGTATTCTAATTTGTTGAGATAGTGAATTGGTGGGTTTTTGTTAAATGTGAGCCAAAATCATCACAATTAAAAGAACCAAAGACTTAAACTACTTCAGTCTGTGTGCACTGAATTTATTTAATACACTAGTTTCACAATTTGAGTTGAATTACTGAAATAAATGAAATGGTTGGTTGTTCTAAAATATTAAATTCATTGGCTGTCCAGAGACGTAATGACACAGTTAGCCAGCTGATTCTGAAAGGAAATGTCAATAACCACCTCAAAGATGTCTAACCTCTCACTTCTCATTTAAGAAAATGCATTTCTAGAACTGACTTCTCCATCACCCACCCTCTGCCTTTACTTTTCCACCCCATGATTTTTGCTGTGTGCAGAGATTCAATGTTCTGTTGAAATGTCCTTCAAAATAAATAAAAAAGCAGCTCAAAACATCTAATCATATACTGTTACTGAAAATATCTTCAAAATGCAACAAAATTTAACGCATTGCGGGTTTTTTTATACAGGAATAAGCTGAATAATAATAAAAAAAAAAAAAAACATGCTGTATCTTGGCCTTGGGAAGGAAAAACCTCCAATGTATGTGAGATTTAGCCATGATTTCCAACAAACTGGATGTAATTCAGCTTTAAAAATTATATTTTATATAATGCTCTATTCTTCTGGATGGCACATTCAACAAATAGGCTGGATCATTTCTGTCAATACAGTACTCCCAGTCACAATCATATTATTTATCTTTATTTTATCACAACATCTCAATAAGTCAGCATGAGGATGAATAAATAGTTTTACTACTTTGGTTCGAGTAGACTTTGTAATTTTTGTTACATCCCCAGGTTAGCATGCTGATTCCCTAATACAAAATGTTTCAAACAAAACATGCTTCCCTGCAGATTTAGTTTTAAACGGCTAATAATTTATAAACCAGGTCCTAATATAGCTACTGCATTTACATGGTTGTCAGAAAGTAGCCTACTAGTCCTAACTGCAGGTTTTTGGAAACTAAAAGAAACAAATCTTATTATATCTGAAGTGCAGCTTCCCGTTTAACAACTCATAGGCCTATTATCATAATCCTGATGCATCAATGACATGAATTAACAGGTTACATCATTTTTTAAGGTAAAAACTGCACAAACATGAGCAAGTATTACGGTTTTTATAAATTTTGGGATGTTTTGTGGTATTAGTTTGTTTGGCTCACACTAGAAACGACTATAATATATTAAAACGTCAAAAGATGGATGTAAAGTAGCAAAGTTGACACCCTCATGCAAGCTAACTCGGGTGTTGACACTAAACCATAATAATCACGGTGGATTAAGCAGTAAAGGATTGGAGAACACAGTGTTTTACACACCGCATCTTTTCAATCCACACCATCTCTCTGTCTCTTTCTGAGGTTGACTATGCAAAGGGCAAAGCGGGCGGCTCGCACTCCCACAATAACAGTCGTGACGTCAGCCCGTCACCGCTCCCGTTGGATGCAGCTGCGGAGCGCGAGAGAGAGACTGAACGGTGATTGAAAGAGAAGAGAGCTGAACGGCGGTGGCGGCAGCCATCTTAAAACTACCGCACTAATCCGAGATATACATCCTCTGGATATTTTTGCAACACTAAGCTAAATCAGATTTTACCGGGCGAGAGGAGACAGAATAACATTGTTTAAATCGTTCGCTGTTTTTATAACGAAGACGGGATGCGGATCCGTGGGGTGAAACCTTTCGCTTCTGCAGTCGGTCTGCTTTTAGGACTATTATGCGCGGTGGAGGCAGCCAAAGGTAAGATTTTTATTTCCTCATGTTAATGAAAATGTTAATATGTAAATGTGTATTTTTCTGGTATGCGAACGTTAATTATAATAAAAAAATTAAAAATAATGATTTTTAAAGGTTATCAATGTGCGCGTAAGTATCCTCCTCGGTCAAGGGTTCTTGACAATGATCTGAAATAATCGCTCAGTCTCAGTGTGTGGATGTTGCGTCCAGCGGTATCGCCGTACATCGCAGTTTATTAAAAATCAATCTCTGCTCTAATTTCCCGTCTCATACTGAAAAGATGTGATGAAATAATTGCCGTGGCCTGTCAGCTGTGAAATGTCCAACTCTCCCTTACGGTTCCGCTTCACTTGACAGCTATTTTTGAGTGTCAATCCTTTAACACAACAGTCTTATGTGCCAACACCCCGTGGCCAAGACTTTAGCCTACAGCTATTTGTACAGAGTAACGTTACATTGCTTGGGAATCAAACCCGTGTGCTTGATTTCTACTCCATTCTCATCTGCAGGTTGTGGCGTTTTAGCCGATAACTAAGTTGTTTGTAATTTGTATACTAACGTAGTTATATATACACCTATGTGCAGACCGCATTGCAGATCCTCTGGGAATACTATGTGGTCTGGTTTTAAAAATTCATCTTTGAAATGGCTCGCACGCAGCTAAATATGACTGAAGGACATCGCTGCAGGTGCACGCGCAGACATATTACAGCAATGTCACACACACACACACACACACACACACACGGCTAGATGTGCGAAACATTTGCTTGTGAAACGCTGCCTTTCCATAAATATCCTTTTGTGCAGTTAGTTACCTTGTTTATTATTCTTAAAGGTACAAGTACAAAGGTACAAAACTTAATATGTGGATGTTATGAAAGAAATTTACCATTTAAAAACATTTAACAAACATTTACTTTGTTTGTTTGTTTGTTTGTTTACATGGGCCAATGAAGTGTACTTTTTTGTTGTCTAATTATCATATAGCCTATGATATACAAAAATACACTGCAAAATGACTTTTTTTTTCAGTTTCCTAATTTATAAGTTATTTTTATGTTTTATTTTTTGAGAGGCAAAGTCAGAATTGTCAGTTGTTTTGTACATTGAGTGTTTAAGGTGCAAGGAAACAATTTGAGTGCTAAAATTGTAAGATGGTTACACCACTTGACATATTTGGAGTCATTATGTGAATTTGTTTGTTGAAAACAGAAAAAAATGTGAAACAAACACGAATACAATGATTACATTTCTAAGGTCTTGCAGCATATTTAAAAAAACAAGAATTTTAAATATTGCTCCTTTTTTATCTTGGGTATCCCATCCTTGTTTGTCATTGACCCATATACAATCAAATCTTGGATATCATCATTCATTAATAGGTTGCTAATAATTGTCAGTCATTATGTTGTTGCCATGTGAGGCAGCTGGGAATCCATGGCCTGAGGCCATTAACATATGAGATAATTATCTAATTGTTTTATAACTGTGGTGCAATTTTGGGTTGAGACTTAATTTATAACTTAACTTTTGATGTGCATGTGACCATCTTGACTTTTGCAACTTTTTTTAATAGTTTGATCTGTGGTTTTCAAATATTTAACATTTTGAATCAAGTAATGAACCAACCCAAGTACATCAGTCATTGATATCAAATATTGAATGCATTAGTATTAACATGACCTTCATAGGGACAACAATAGGAAAAATTATTAACATGACATTAGCTGAATAGTAAAACTATGCAAATTCATAAACAACAACCAAAGAGTGGTTTACCAGACATTGGGACAAATATTGCATTTGTATTATCCATACCAGGGACTAGAGACTTCGCGTCCAATCAAACTCAACGGTATTTTAATGCAGAGGCATTGATGTCAACATCAAATAATTTGAGACATTTTCTTCTCTTTAAAAAAATAAACAAACAAAAAAACATCTTCATCCAACTTTTTTCAGAACAGACCTGCAACCCATTTTTGGTTAAGAACAATTGGTTTCCTTGCTTTACCAAAAATGTTTTCAACTTGGCGTGTTTTATAAGTTTAGAGACAAAATTGAAATCATTTTGTACAATCCCTAAACAATTTATACCTTCTGATTATTATTACTGTACTAAAGTACTCTTTGGATCTGTGAATTTTGCTAGCTTTTCATCACTGGAAAATTGTGATTGCTTGACAGCCAAAAAAAATGTGTCACTATTTAGAGTAGCACTTGTGATTTGTCTATAATTCACAGGTGAGTAAAGTCCTCCATTTTCTCTTTTACAGAGTCTGTGTATTCACACCTCAACAGATTATTACCATGCCTCACTTAGTATTTATCAGCCTTGGATAACTTTATTACCCTTGATTCATTTGACAGGTTCTCTTTTGAGTTTGACTAGCTTTGTTTAAACACACCTGCTCACTTCCCTGCTGTTATCAGTTGAGTGAAAACCCCACCTTCACACCAAATTACACACCCCTGCAAACGATCACAAGACGTCTAGGGATCTCCAAAGTAACATTGCATTCATTTAGTGGATATTTTTACAGTTTACATATAAAACTACTCAAAAGGCTTCCAAATTGTATTATTTTTTTTTGTTTCTGATGAATGGTGAGAGGTTAATTAATGCATTAATTCAAGCTGTGCTCACAAAGCGGTTTCTTTTACTTTTTAAAAGGTGTGAAGGGATTTTCTTTTATTTAACTGATGTAATAATAAAGATTCAGTAAAAAATCTTTGGAAAGTTACCAGAGAATCTTACTTTCTACTGCAGCTTATAACAGTGATTTATTTCTAAAATATGGCTTCTAGTGACAGATGGTTGTTCAATTGGAACAAACTTTATAAAACATTTGTCTGATTAGACTTTCACAAGTTAGGGTAAAATAGAGATGAATATTCATTTCATAGCTACTTGTAGATCCCCCTAAGCGGATCACAACATTTCAGATCGCAGAAGATTTTGTATAAACAGCTGCTTGTTTGACTCCAGTGTCCCCCGGTCAAATGTTTTGCCTGTTTCAGCAAAGTGAATCCTGTAGCAGAATGTCTTAACTTACAGATGGCTTGATGGATAATCTCTCAGGAGTCTTCCCATAGGAATAGAACACTTTTGATGTGTTGGTTTTACAGATAGCTAGACGTCCATTAGCAGCTCTCTGCTTCGATGTAGGAATTTTAGAGAGCCCATTAAATCAGTGAACAGTGGGAAGAGAATACACACAGTATTGAGGATGGATAAAATAAGCCCGAGCAGACTTTCTCTCAGGAGGAGGTATTGGACTCATTGTTCCTCACGGTAAAGCAGGGAACGCACAGGGACTGTTGTTGATGCACACTGCTAGAACTTAATTACTTTTAGGCTTTTTGTATTTATTTGAAGTCTTTTGAAAGCATTCGGCTCATTCATTTATGAATTATTATCATGCTTTTGTTTTTTGGTCATTTTAGTTTCTCTTTCGTGTTCGTCGCCCTGTCAATTGCAGTTGTTTAATGATCGAGAACTGAAAGTGTCATATGTTTTGCTGTTTATTCATGGAATTTGTACTCTGGGAAACAAAGGGTCTCTTGGCCGAGAGCTCAGAGCCACGTGCCGCAATAAGCACGTCACAATGCGCCCACTGTTAGACGCAACTCAGAATTATTTGACTTATGTACCAATCTTGAATTCCAAAGACTTTGCAAGCATAACAGATAGCAACGCATTGCTCATCTGTTTTTTTACAAATTGCTGCATTTTTACTTTTAGTGCAGACAGCGTGGCAGAAATTCTCTTAGACAATCAGCCCTTAGTCATCGTGGTGGCTGGGCAGTCAGTGGTAATTTTCATTGGCCCCTTTGCGAGCTGAATTGACTCTGTCAAGAATAGGTCATTACGTACTGAATATTATGTCTGTCTCTTTGACTCGTATGGTAGCCGCTTGACTGCTATTGTTGATCTTCCTAAAACAACATGGTGCGTTTGAAGTATACTGGCCAAAATGTGTGTTTGTTCATTGTAATGGAAGATCTTTTTCTGGGATGTGCTAAAATTTATGAAATCGATTAGAAGGTTGGTTGTTTGAATGACTAGTTGTTTGAACTAATCGGTCTAAACTGAAAGCCTGTACATTTCAGAATGTTCTCAATTAGACCTGTTTCTTAGAGGGGATGTTAACTTAAAGTGCAAAGTATACATAATTTTTTTTTTAATAATTTGTTGGATTTTAGTATTACACTACCATTCAAAAGTCTGGGGTCGGTACATTTTAAAAAACTTTTTTTTTTTTTTTAAAGTTTAAAAAGTTTTTGAAAGAAGTCACCAAGGCTGCATTTTATTTGATTCAAATACAGTATTGTAAAATGCAATATTCTGTATTGCTGTTTTAATATTTTAAAATGCAATTTATCTGTACGCAAGCTGCATTTTTATTCTTTCTTTGTTTGTGGAGAACGTGATACATTTTCTCAGTATTAATTAATAAATAGAAAGTTTAAAAGAACAGCATTTATTCAAAATAGAAAGCTTGAGTGACGACATAAAACATTTTTACTGTCACTTTTGGTTAATTTAATACATTCTTTCTGAATAAAAGTAAAAATGTATTTAAAAAATTACTGACTGAATAAATTGAATCTAAAATTGTAATTAGTATATACATGATAATTAATTATAAAATATAGTATTTGATACGTTACTATGTATATTATGGTATTATATTATTATATACTGTGTACATATAATATATTAAGAAATAATAAAAAATGACAACTAGTTAACCATTGTAACTGGATGAAAGGTTTGCTATCAATGCTCAGTATAACCAACGAATAATGTCTTCAGCTGTATATGGATACTATTCAAGGTTTAAAGATAAATCTATTTCTTGATCACTCAGTCAGGAAGAAACGGAACAAAAGATTAATGAGCATTCCTCAGTGCCCTAAAACTGTGACTTTAATGTAGACCCTATTGAAACCTATTTGGACAGTAACCCAACCCATAACAATATTACCTGCTTACATTTCAGGTCAACCCAGTCCACACTCTTGAGTGCTCTGAAGAGAGCCCATCCATTCAGTGTCTGTCAGGGTTTGTGCTCTTTGTTTAGCCTGATAAATGCGTCCCTCTGCTATTCTGTGCCTCATCGCGTCAGCACCACAGCTCCATGGGAACAGGTAACCAGAGAGTAGGTGTTACCTGTGGATAGAGGTCTGTGCAGCCCGGCCTCCAGAGACATGAAAAGCAGCTCTGTGTTCTATGGCTACGGCTCACTTTCACTCTCACTGGGCCTTTGTGCGCTCCATACTGAGCTGTGATTGAACACCATTCACACGCCCTGCCCCCACCCTCACCGAAAACGCCTGGGCCTTGTTGTTCTGTTGCGACTGCTCCGGTGGACAAACAGATACTTGAGTACACACTGACCCCCTGCTTTGGTTTGGCTATGAACCCTGTGCATACAGAGAGATTTATTGGGCAGTAGAGCCTGGAGATTTCCCTTACGATTCTCTACAGGGTCTTACACCTCAATGAACTATCGATTCCCTTACTGATGAGGCCCATTTTAACAGGTAGTAGTGCTATTTTATAATTTGTGTACAGACATTTAAGTGGTTGTCAACTTTAGACCAACTTGTAATTTGTTTCAAGGGATAGTTGAATACTCGCCCTCATGTCGTTCCCGTAAGACCTTCGTTCATCTTCGGAAGACAAATTAAGATATTTTTGATGAAATTTGAGAGTTTTGTGACCCTGCATAGACAGCAACACAACTGACACGTTTTAAGGCCCAGAAAGGTAGTAAGGATATCGTTAAAATAGCCTAGTCGATGTGACATAAGTTCAACCTTAATGATCACAAGAATACCATACCAAGAGTTTCTAAATAATGAAAGAATTTTCACTTTTGGGTGAACTATCCCTTGAAGTCCTGGTACTAATGAATTTCAAGTAGTAAAGGGAATTAAGGCTGATTTATACTTCTGCGTCGGACCTACGCCGTAGCCTTTATAGCGTAGGCTATGCGTCAGTTTTCATTTAACACTACTGCGCCGTTGTCCGCGTCGATGTGCAGAACACATGCAAACCGCTAGTCTGCAGTGTCCAAGGGCATGTTGCTTGCGTAACCCGCAGTACCACGGCAAAAGCCGAAAAAGAAGCAGCTCGTCAGAGAAGTATAGCCGTGACGGTGGCAAATAAATATAAAATCATTAAATCATTATTTAAAACTACAAAAAGGAGACCACAACGGAACAGGAGAAGATGGCATTCTTTCAATCTGCACAAGGACTTGTACCACGGCAGATCAACATTGTTTGTCGCGGACAACTAGTGATGTATAAAGCGATGTAGTATAATAAATGATAAGACACTTGTTCTTTGCTTTGTTTTATTTTAAATAAGAAGGTGTAACATTAAAATATATTAAAGTGCACATAAACACACAAAACTACATACGGAGGGAGGGGTTCTAGCAGACCAATCCAAGCGCTTGCGTTCCGCGTAGAACTGACGCGCTATTAGAATTTTGGAGAGGTACACGTCAGGCTACGGCGTAGGTTACGCCATACAACACAGAGCTACGGCGTAGGTTCAACGCAGAAGTATAAATTGGGCTTTAGTCGCTTCATTCTCCCTTCAGAAATTCACAATGATGATCCTTAAGAATATTTGTTGGGTGAGTCATTATGATAGGTGAGCTAAATGGTTATACATGGTCGTTATGTCTTTTGGTCATGGCAAACTAAATTTGGCATTTTTCAACCTATTTTCTTTCCATTTTCATTGCAGGACTTAAGACTGAGATTAAAGTGCAAGGCAAATGTGATAAAATATAAAAATTTGACAATGATTTTAAATTATTCTATATTAGTGACCGTAGGGAAAATTTTGGGCACCCATACGAAACGGATATTGTATTGTTAAAGACTTTTCCAGTACGCAATGATAAACGCAGCGCAGCTGTGCTGTCCGATTAGAGAACAATTGGCTCGTACGAACCAAATCTGTTGATTAGTAAGTCAAAAAGATTCACAAAACTGCACTCACACTCGCTCGTGTATTAGTAGTTTGTATCAGATTTACTCAGTAATTAGTCTTTGTTGTAAACATTCATATTTTATGTTTTAAGATTTAAAAAAAATCATGTAAATGTATATTTTAAAATATTATATATTAAAATGTAGACAATGTAGTAGGCCTATAATTTAAGGTAGTTTGATTTATACAATTTATTTTATAATTTAATAAATTTTATAACTTTTCAGCTGAAATGTAGTTTGGCTCCTAAATCTATCATTTTAGGTTTAGTTTTTTTTTTTAGTCTGGACTAAAAAACTGGGCCATGCATTGAATTATAGGATTCTGCCTTCATGATTTGTGTATTCATGTTGCAAAACGGCGTCTCAGTTGTTCTGTAGGTGTCGTTTAAGTCGTTGAGTGATTTGTTTCCTAGCAGGCCATTGTATTGAGATCTTAGGATGGCCCATTGTCCTGCATTATTCACACGAGAATGGGGTCTGCTCAGCAAAGACGTCAAACCACGGCAACAAATTTCAGATGATGCTTCAGAAAGAGAGCTGTTTTTTGAGTCTCTTTCAGAAGTAACTGCAAATCCATTTTTAAGTCTGCCGAGGTGTAGATCAGTAGTTATCTTTTACTACCACCGATAGACTTTGAATTGTGAAGCAGCTGTGTGCTCTGCGAGAACTCTCAGCTCGCTCGCACTCGAGGTGAGAACGGAGGCGTCTGTGGTGTTAGTTGACGAAGGCTGCGGTAGATCGCACTCTGGGTGTGATCACTGTCATGAAAAGGTTTCTGGGCCATACTGACCGGAAATAGCCACCCCTTGTTAAACCATTTAAACATCTTGTATGAGTACAGGACATAGGAGGACGCTTGTGTTGAAGATCTTTCAGATGAAGTGAGGAAAACTCAGATCTGTAAAGACAGAATAGCCTGAATGCTTATATATATGGCAACTGGGAAACAAAACCACATATAAGCCAAAATAATATCCACTACAGACAGTTAGAATATCAATTTCTAACTGTCTGTAGTGGATATTATTTTGGCTTATATGTGGTTTTGTTTCCCAGTTGCCATATATATATATATATATATATAAGCATTCAGGCTATTCTGTCTTTACAGATCTTGAATTCTAGCAGATGGATGAACAAGCATGGCTGACACCATAACCTTTGGCCTCCCCTCATCAATCAAATCATAATGCACCCAACACACATTCACACTCTGCTATTGTTTCGGAGGACTGACGGTTTAATGCAGAGCTCCAAGAATATCACTCGGTCTCGCTCACCATTTTAAGACTCACGCTCACTATTCACCAGTGTGTCCCCAACCCCCCCCCGTGTCAAATAATGGTCAAAATTAGGCTGGACAAAGTATGTTGCTTAATTGCTTTATGCTTGACTGCAGTAGAAACAATTTCTCATGGATTACTGAGCCAACAGCTAATTAATTTGCTTCCGTTTGCCATTACAGGGCTAACAAGCGTTTTCTTCAGTAGAGTAATGCATGTGTGAAGAATTACAGGAAAAAGTGGTTTCCTTTGGGGTGCCACCACCCAACAAGTCATATCTCAAATCTGTCACAATTTCCGTATAATTAAATTTTAGCAACTGCAAAGGAAGATTGATAGGCTTGTGTTCAATGATATCGATGTGAACAATATATTTACTAAAATCTAAAGCCACTGTTTTTAACGTCTATTATATGTTTTCGTCAGTCATAATAATGACTTTAAATGATCTGCATTTGAAGAGTTTTCGGTAACACTTTAGTATAGGGACCAGTTCTCTCTCACTATTAACTAGATGCTTATTAGCATGCCAATTATAAACATATTGGCTGTTTATTAGTACTACGTCCCTTATCCTATCTAATACCTAAACTTAACAAGTCGTAAAGTCATAAGTCAAAAGTAAAAAAGTCAAGTTAACAACTACCTTACTAACTATTAATAAGCAGACAATTATGAGTTTGAGGCAAACGTTGCAGTTAATGGTTTGTTAATAGTAAGAATTTGACCTTAAAATAAAGTGTTACCGAGTTTTCTTGACAAATATTGATAAATGCAATTTATTGGGTTAATTAGTTGACCAGTTGTATGTAATTTTATTTAATTTTCAATCAGATAACAATTTTTCTACTTGTTTACATTTTTCATAAGTATTTTCTAATTGTACACTACCATTCAACAGTTATTTAATCAAAAAATAGAGTAAAAATAAAAATATTGAGAAATATTATTACAATTTAAAATAACTATTTTCTATTTTGATGCATTTTAAAATAAAATGTATTCCTGTAATGGCAAAGCTGGAATTTATCTGGACCTTTCCCTAAACAATGTCTATTAATGTTGAAATATGTCTCAATAACAATGTGAATCTTTTTCCAAAAAAAGTGAGAAATCAAAATGATCTGTTGTGAGTGAGCGTAAGTCAGCAGTGCGTTCTTACAGCCGTCTTACTGTAAACTTTTGGCTCGAGCATATGTGACACACCACAGTACTTTGTAAAGTCGTACAAGTCTGTGACCTTGTAAGTGAATGAAACAGGAGCATCTCATTATGGGATTAGGTGTCAGTGGGTTTACATGATGGCTAACAGGATTGCATGCCAGGCATAGCACAATAGTGCCTGACCCAGACCCCCCATCTGCGCTCGGCACATGCTGTCTGACCAGAGCCCTTGTAATAATATTTGTCATCGATCAGATAACGTAGCGATAGCTGCACATGGTCTGCATCCTATCCGGTCACAGTGACGCAATCTGACTGGATGGCTGTGCTGGATAAAGCATGTAAAAGACTGTGACTAGGCGATTCTCTGCTTGCCAACTCCAATATGTATCTTGGAATGTATTTGGATATAAAGCCTCTGGCTTGTTCCGGATGCCTCTGCTTTAGAGTGACATACAGGGTTTATTTATCCCTTTAGACATGCATGCAAAAAACACGCACTCACAGGACCCAGTTAGTCTGAGGTTCTTTAGTATTTTAGTATATCTCCTAATCTTGGGTGCTGCTGGGATGGAGGCAGCTCCAGGCCAACTGTGTTTCCTCACTCTGCTGCATCATTAGCCTCTAATTTGTGCCTGCTAGCATTCAAAAGATTTGATTATGGCTAAATGGCTTAATTTGCGGATATTATCCAAATGACTGTAATCTGGAGAATGGATGGTGGCAAACGGTTTGTGCATGTCAAATACAAATATTATTGTCTGCAACTGTTAAAAGTAGGTGCTCTTACTCTAATGATCATGTTCTGTAGATAAAGGGTAATTTATGTGCTATAATTCTGATGTCACCCAATCGAATTTTAAAACAACTGATATAATAATAATATAAAAATTATTATTATTAAATGGGGGGGGGGGGTACAATGCTGTTTCATGCATTCAGAGTTGTTTACACTGTGAAACAGTTGGATTCTCATGCTAATTGGAAGTATGACAGAGTATTTCTGTGCCAAAACTCTTACTTCCAGGTTCGTACAAGTTTCGGAAAGTTTTTTTTTCAGTCATGGCTCTTCCTGACGTAATGAAGGCTGGAACTCCTTATATGGGCGTTTCTCCCGGAAGAGCGCGCCCGTGCACACATCGACCTGCGCGAGAGCAAAAGGAGCCCATCAATGCGCTTCATTTGGCTGCACTGCACGGGACTCGCTCGGGAAGAATGTCTCCAAAGAAGTGTGTTTTTGTTTATGAGGGAAAGATAACCTTGTTCAGCTTCCCGAAGAACCCAGCGTTACGTAAACAGTGGATGCAGTTTGTTTTTCCGAGGCAGCAACGGAGTTTCTCAAGTGTGTTTGTTGATGAATGTTTTATAAACAAGGCCCAGTTCGACGCTGGATTTGCACATCGTTTGATACTGAAAGATGGAGCGGTCCCAGCTATAAAAGATCCCGCTCATAATTCAGAACTGCAGACGGTAAGTGAAACGGCATCAAACGTCTGTGTTTTGTTTTCAATCGGCGCTCAAGTGCTCGTCACTCTTTAGCTCCGCCCACAGCGCGCCTCCAGGAGCTCGGCTTTTTTCGGAGAGATCGTAAAGCCTTATCTTTCTTTTATAGATATGATCAAACTAAAAACTTTTTGGAGATATGAAGGATGCAGTACTACTCTATAGGTACTCAAGATTAACATGAGATTGGGTGGAACTGTGTGTGTTATGCCCCCTTTAATATGTTATATATTAAAGTTGATATAAGTTAATTTTATTTGTATAAAATTTGACAAATATAATAATGATATTTCTATTCTATTCTGTTCTATTTTTACTCTCTTTTCTGTTCCAATCTGCTTTAGCTTTAAAAAAAAAAATGTTTAGACTGTAAATAAACATTTTACTACGCTTTTAGCCTGCTTTTGATGAATCATTCTGAATGAAAATGTATTGAACGGTGATCTCTGAGTACATATTTACTCCACTGTGCTCAAGTGTCAGTATTGCTCTAATGCACCAGTTACATAACATTGATTTGCATAGCTTTCATGGATAAAACTCTATGCTGTAACAACCTCTTCAGACATCAACAAAACTGAGTATGTGTCCGTCTATAGCGACCTGTAGCCTTTAACCACTAGTCTCAACACTCCACTATTTGACTGCTGTCATTATGAAATTGTATTTTTGGTGTGTTGTCATCATTGTAGCCTATTTATCAAACAGTTCTATGCGTTACTTTTGTCGCAACAGTTGCATTGTGTTGCTGCTGTGCAAGGATTTAAAGTGCTTCTATGCAAAATGCAAGTAAAAACAGCCAACTGGCTGCCTGCCATCCCAAACGCTTGCCTTGTTCCAGAGCCGCAGGGCGCTCAGAAATGATATCAACCACATCAGAGCTCCTTCAATAATCAGATTCATTCTCCGCCAGCCTGGTAAGCAGCCCTACCTCTTTGATACCCACTTGTTCAGTTTATAATGATGCACACCAGACATCAGTGTGGGCTTTTCAAACATAAGCTGTTTTTAATGGTTCATTAAGGGCTTCAAGGAAGTTTAAAGAAGAAAATAATTGCCGTTTGATTGATAAATGTGTTTTTGGTAAGAGAAGGAGTGATGTGTGCGCCATATGTTATATGAGTGTGTGTGGGAGTGTGGCCAGTGTTTAGCAGGTGTTTGGCTGCTGTGTTTAGTGGTTTTCTCTGGCTGGGATCAATGCCATGGCTGAACGCGCTCCAAGAGGTCTCAAGGACCCTTATTGAGATGTACCAAAACATTTCAGAAAAGACTCATTCATTAAATTGTCTAGTTGTCCATGGAGCATCCCTATAATTTACACTTTGTTGCCTGTTTGTGAGCAGGTTTTTGGTGATGAGTTGCCTATCTCTTTGTATGTTAATATGTGATGATAACAGTGTTATCAGTATATTTGTTCTTCAGCAGAAGGGTTTGTGAGTACAAACAGTTCTTTGTCGGTTTAAACCCAGATTAACCTCGAGTGTTTGACCACTCAGCTACAAATGTCCCATGTTGCTGCTTTGATTTACTTTCTATTACTTAGTGAGGCTTAAGGCATTTTCAAATAGTGCAGTGTTGTTTCCGAGCAGCCCTACTGAGGAGCCAGAGGCAGAGCCATATTTATGGTCCATAATTAAAAAAAAGATGTTTCTATTTAATTCGCCAATTGAATTATCAGAAAAATGTAATTGTTTTCCATCCCATGTGTTAAAAGAAAGAAAGAAAAATCATAACTTTCAGGGAAAAAGAAAAAAGAAATGTACATTGTAGCCACTTACTACAGTATGTTGTAGTCACTGTGGCTCTGTTGTTATCAAATATAATAAAATACAAACACTTTTGAGTGTGCTTTATGTTTGCTTATAGTTGGCGGATGACCGGTTTTGGATTCTGCATTTCAGAATGACCAAAATAACTAATTTTTTAACTATAAGTGATTTATAGTCGCATGACTTGTCATGGCATGTGAGTGTATATATTTAAAAAAAAAAGCTTATTTTGGTAGTTTTATTAATATTCTGGTGTTTCCATTCAACATTCAATATACAGTATTTGAAAATGATTTTTCTGTTCAAATGGAGGTTGATAAGATGTTTTAATGTTTTAGAAAGAAGTCTCTTATACTTACCAAAGCAAGATTTATTGGTTCAAAAATATAACAAAAACAGTGAAATATTTTGAAATAGTTTTCTGTTGTAATATATTTTAAAATGTAATATTTATTCATTTATTCCTGAATTTTCAGCATTATTACTCCAGTCTCCAGTGTCACACGATCCTTCAAAAATTAATTTTAATATGCTGATTTGTTGCTCAAGAAACATTTCTTCTTATTATCAATGCTGAAAATAGTTATGCTGCTTAGTATTTTTGTGTGGAAATCATGATACATTCTTCTTCAGTATTCTTCGATGTATAGAAAGTTCTAAAGAACATAATTTTGAATGGTAGTCTTGTTGCCACACTGAATCTATATGTACAGTACTTGGTAATGAAACTTCTTTAAAAAAAATCACATCTAAGTGAGGAAAACAATGTTTATGTTCTGATCTTGTTCTCTTTATTAGTAGCATTATGTCCCAGTTTGCCCTTTAAGCATGTGACTTACCTCGGCTCTTAAGGTTTTATAAACCTGGGATTTTAAAGCAGATTATCTGGGTAGTCTGGTCTGACAATCTGTCCACAGACAACCAGCAGCAGCAGCAATACCCTTAGGTCACGTGAGCCCGCTTTGCTTGGACGATTTATGAGCCAGATCACAAATTTCACAGACAATACCAAGTCCTGGGCTTCCCCCCAGCTCTGTTTGTACTGAGTACAGCATTAGAATCATGCATCATGTGTTTGTAGCGTTGATAGACACGTACATTTGTCAGTTCTTGAACCCTGCACAGTTTTAAATCTCAAATATATTGCAGCTGAAAATTAACAGGGTAAAGAAACATGAAAATGAAGCGACAGTTCTGTCAAGCATACAGTTTTCCAGAAGGTGTGAAATTGGATGTGGCGTGTAATATGAACAGAGGTGAGCATTATGGTGTTATTGCTGTGGAGGTTATATCCTTCAATTAGTGTCACTGATCAGGCTTCTGCCTGCGGGGTGAGTCGGAAGACGCCGGTGCACAGAAACCACGCTGAAGCCAATAAATCATCCGTTTTCGCTCCAGCTGCTGCACACCGCGCAGATATTTTCAGACAGCAATTTTCTGAGCAGTATAAGGGATGGGAGCTGTTAGCACAGAGGATGTTGAAGAATTTACATGCACAAGATTTATAGATTTAATGTTTGGATTGAGTGATGAGCTGACATAAGATATTTTTTAGTCGGTGTATATTTTCATATAACTACAGACATTTACATTTATTCATTTAGCAGGTGTTTTTTATCCAAAGTGATTTATAAATGATAAGAAACACATTTTTCATAAAGTAGCTAATGATATTAGCAGTACCAAAGTACAAAAGTAAAGTAAATGTATACATTTATCACATAATAAAAATAATAAATATAAAAAATATGAAATTTTTTAATGTTGTTAATTTTAATGCATACCTAAAAATATATTACAAAAATGTTGTCTTTTTGGGTGAATCTCTTTACTTTGAGTTGATATTATCAGTGCATATCAGTGAAAATTGTATTATTTTCTCACCGTCATGACATTTTTTTTTAGGTATGCTGTACAATTACTTTAAAGATAAATGACAAAAACGAGACTTATTCATATAAAAAACTATTTAAAAATATAAATAAGTAATTATATTTATTTATTTAAGATTTTTCTATATACATAATGATTTTCATGAGAATTGTGTACTTAATATTTTTATTATGTAATAAATGTAATTTGTGTATTTTACTCAAATTCCATACTTTGGTACAGTTAGTAGATCTAGTCCCTGACATGAAAAATAAACAATATGCACAGTAACTAGTGAACAGGTATTGTTCAATTAGTATCCAATACCATAACTGTTTTATAAGATCGGCTAAGTGCTCCCTGAAGACCTATGTCTTTCGCTAGGTTTTGAAAGGTGTGTTTCTCAACAGCTGATTCAGTCAGACAGCCTCGTGATGGACCCCGCAGTTGACGACATCAGTCTGCTGAGCTCATTTTGTTTCCCTGCGGCCTCCTGCTTCCTGCCGCTGCTTCACTGTCAGGTCTGCACACAATGAGATCAGCACTGCAGGAGTATCCCCTTTCGCCCAGCAACTGCTGATGTACTCACATTTCGGGTACAGGCACTGATCAGCCGTTGAAGAGAGCAATCTGCCCTTCACATCAACCTCTGCATCCAGACACCGCTGCTGCTGCTACTGCAGTGTTTCTGCAGTCTGAAGCTAAAGCACAGTGCATCTGTCCTCTCGCTTTCAGAGCTCAAAGCCTTCAGTCAACACTAATGAGCTGCTGAGCTTCGGCGTGCTCTCAGCTCGAATAAACAGAGGCGGCAAATGCCACTGCGCACTAGTCAGTGTGTGATTTTGCGCTCTGGCTTTAAGCTGGCGTACAGTTGTGCTGACACATAGTGCATTCTCACGGAAAACCAAAATAATTGGTTGTTGTCTGGGCTTGGTTTTATTCAGCAAAAAAATAAACTACTTTCCTGTTTTTTCTTTTCAACAGTAAATAAGCACAAGCCATGGATTGAAACCACATATCATGGTATCGTAACGGAAAATGACGACAAAGTTCTCTTGGACCCTCCGCTGATAGCCTTGGATAAAGATGCCCCGTTGCGCTATGCAGGTAAGATCCTCCATCTTCTGGTCTCAGATGAGGCTGCCAGCCATTTTGCTTCCTCATGCTTTCCAAACCATAAAGAGATATTTTGCCTAAAAATGAAACTTCTGTCATCATTTCTTCCATAAAAAGGATTTTTTTTTTCTTAGGGGTGCTTTTCTATGTAATGAAAGTGAATGGGAATTAACAAAAAGCATGCGTTTTATTCCAAGACTTTTCAAGCCAAAATAGCTTTGTGAGACGATTAGAAAAGTTTCAGTCATTATTTATTGAAAATTTCCCCCTTGCTACAGAGTTATCAATAAAACATTTCCATTATTTGAAGAAAAAAAAAACTGAGATGAAATGCAATATAAAAACTTTTGTTTCAGCAATGCAACATTTTTCATTTTCGTTTAGTTTGTTGAAATACTAAAATAATTAAAACCTAAAAAGAAGCTTAATAAAAAATATTTACAACACGCACAACAAATTAAACTCAAATTAAAATGTAAACAAAATATAAATTAAAGTCTAGTTTAAAATATTAACAAAATCTATAATAGTATATCAATGATACTAAAGTAAAATAGATTTGCTTTGGCTCTCAAATCAAAATACCAGGGAACTAGTAGATTTTTGAAATTAATTGATTTGAAACACCATTGGTTCTTGTTTGTCATGTGACCAAACATTATCGTTGACATCAAACCTTGTGTGATGCTTTTATTGTCACCACTTTTATGGCAATTTTTTGTGTCATATTGGACTTTGGCAGCCTCGCTCTCCATTCACTTACATTATGTGAAGAAGAGCGAGCAGGATAATATTTAAAAATTCACCTTATACAAATAAGGAGTCTTACAAGTTTAGAACAACATGAGGGAGACAAATATTGACAGAATTTTCATTTTTATCATTAGAAGTTTGTTGCATTGATGACTGGAGTATACGCACCTGATTTGTCTCCAGTTATTAAAGCTGTCAATTGAGGGCGTATTATGATGAAATACTGTTATTCATGTTTTCAATGAAAAGTCAGCAGAATATTTCTAAAGGTAACCTTTATCTTTTTGAATATCAGTTGGCTTCCATTTAGTTTATCTAGGAGCCATAATAAAAGTCCTTTGTGAATTTGTTTTGAATGATTTTTCTCTTGCTCTGGACTCTTGGTTCTTTAGTTTGATAATGTATTGATGATATGACAAAGCTTTCTTACTCAGAACTTGTCAATTAAACCTTAAAATAGCTCTATAACAAACCATAATTACATTTTGAATAAAAGGCCTAATATCATCAGCCTGCAGTTAAACTTGTTATAATGTAGTGATATGATTGGTGAAGTGAGCTCTTGATGGTAATTAGGTTTGTAGATATTCTTGCAGTCTCTAATGCTCTAGGTTAATGGGGCTGTTTGTTTCTCCATGGACTACTTTATGCTCCTTGAGTTTATATTTGCTTGTGTCCCTAGACATTTAGCAGTAAATGTAATGCAAAACTGAATATGTAAAACACTGAGTTCCACTGATTATAAAGTCCAGGTGCGAGTTATGGATGTTGGATGTTGGTGGTGTGCTGCTTCTCCCTTATCTTTTTTCCACATATTGGAGATAAGATGTTAGCAGATCCAATTGAGGTATTTTTAAGCATGTTGGAGTAATAAGTTCATATTTAATCAGTACAGTTGAAGATAGGCAGTCCATAAACCCATCACTTTTTTAAATTGCCTCTCTCGTTCGCCAAGCAGCTGGTCGCCAGACTTCTAGAGCTCTTCTGATATCAAGATCAATGAAATTTTTTCTTACTCGGCTTGTTTCCTGAGAGAGGGAATGTGCAGCCCTAGCATTGGCTCTAGCCATTTTTAATCACTTAGAGATTTACTTTGACCTCGTTTCAAATCTCTTTATGCAGTGGTCCATTGTCAACGCACTCCCTCTTTTCTCACGGTTTTAGTAGCAGTCCTTGTTATTCTCCTGGTGCTCCCTGAATATGGGACACTGCTATCAAATTAGTGGCAAACATTTGGGAGAAAGATTGGTCCGCATGCACTAATGTAGTTTACCTTGAGTTATTTGTATAAATATCAAAGCATTTAGGTCATTTTTCACTGATAATCTCATCGGTGAAGGTGCCGCAGCACCTCATAAATATATAATTCCTCTGATGGTTCATAAGCAATCATTTCAGTAAGCTTTGTTTGTGTGAGCCAGCAGTGA